>NC_091435.1:74173771-74773771 GCF_964237555.1 Oryctolagus cuniculus | reverse complement strand
CATTGTTGATTCTCTTTATATACAGAAGATCAGTTTAGCATACATTAAGTAAAGATTTCAACAGTTTGCTCCCACACAGAAACATAAAGTGAAAAATACTGTTGGAGTACTAGTTACAGCATTAAATCACAATGTACAGCACATTAAGGACAGAGATCCTACATGAGGAGTAAGTGCACAGTGACTCCTGTTGTTGACTTAACAATTTGACACTCTTGTTTATGGCCTCAATAATCACCCTAGGCTCTTGTCATGAGCTGCCAAGGCTATAGAAGCCCCCTGAGTTCACTGACTCTGATCATATTTAGACAAGGCCATGGTCAAAGTGGAAGTTCTCTCCTCCCTTCAGAGAAAGGTACCTCCTTCTTTGATGACCCGTTCTTTCCACTGGGATCTCACTCACAGAGATCTTTCATTTAAGTTTTTTTTTTTCCCCAGAGTGTCTTGGCTTTCCATGCCTGAAATACTCTCATGGGCATTTCAGCCAGATCCGCATGCCTTAAGGGATGATTCTGAGGCCAGAGTGCTGTTTAGGACATTTGCCATTCTATGGATCTGCTGTGTATCTCACTTCCCATTTTGGATCATTCTCTCCCTTTTTGATTCTATCAGCTAGTATTTGCAGACACTATTCTTGTTTATGTGATCCCTTTTGTTCTTAGTCCTATCATTACGATCAATTGTGAACAGAACTTGATCACTGGGACTAGTGAGATGGCATTGGTACATGCCACCTCGATGGGATTGAATTGGAATCCCCTGGTATGTTTCTAACTCTACCGTTTGAGGTAAGTCAGCTTGAGCATGTCCCGAATTGCACATCTCTTCCCTCTCTTATTCCCACTCTTATATTTAACAGCAGTCACTTTTCAGTTAAGATTCAGCACTTAAGAAGAATTGTGTATTGATTACAGTATTCAACCAAAAGTATTAAGTAGAACAAACAAAAAAATACTAAGAGGGATAACATATTAAGCTGCTCATCAACAGTCAGGGTGAGGGCTGATCAAGTCACCGTTTCTCATAGTGTTCATTTCACTTTAATAGGTTTCCTTTTTGGTGCTCAGTTAGTTGTCACCTATCAAGGAGAACAAGTGGTATTTGTCCCTTTGGGATTGGCTTATTTCACTCAGCATAATGTTTTCCAAATTCCTAACAGGGATCACTTTTCAGTTAAAATTTAAACACCTAAGAATAATTGTGTGTTAATTACAGAGTTCAACCAATGGTACTAGAACAAAAAAGAAAATACTAAAATGGATAAAGTATTACATTGTACATCAACCATCAGGACAAGAGCTGATCAAGTCCCTGTTTCTCATAGTTTCCATTTCACTTCAACAAGTTTCCCCTTTGGTGCTCAGTTAGTTGTTGCCGATCAGGGAGAACATATGATATTTGTCCCTTTGGGACGGGCTTAATTCACTCAGCATGATGTTTTCCAAATTCCTCCATCTTGTTGCAAATGACCGAGTTTCGTTGTTTTTGACTGCTGTATAGTATTCTATAGAGTACATGTCCCATAATTTCTTTATCTAGTCTACTGTTGATGGGCATTTGGGTTGGTTCCAGGTCTTAGCTATTGTGAATTGAGCTGCAATAAACATTAAGGTACAGACAGCTCGTTTGTTTGCCAATTTAATTTCCTTTGGGTAAATTCCAAGGAGTGGGATGGCTGGGTTGAATGGTAGGGTTATATTCAGGTTTCTGAGGAATCTTCAGACTGACTTCCACAGTGACTTAACCAGTTTGCATTCCCACCAACAGTGGGTTAGTGTCCCTTTTTCCCTACATCCTCGCCAGCATCTATTGTTGGTAGATTTCTGAATGTGAGCCATTCTAACTGGGGTGAGGTGGAACCTCATTGTGGTTTTGATTTGCATTTCCCTGATTGCTAGTGATCTTGAACATTTTTTCATGTGTCTGTTGGCCATTTGGATTTCCTCTTTTGAAAATTGTCTATTGAGGTCCTTGGCCCATCTCTTAAGTGGGTTGTTTGTTTTGATCTTGTGGAGTTTCTTGATTTCTTTGTAGATTCTAGTTATCAACCCTTTATCAGTTGCGTAGTTTGCAAATATATTTTCCCATTCTGTCGGTTGTCTCTTCAGTTTCCTGACTGTTTCTTTTGCAGTACAGAAACTTCTCAATTTGATGCAATCCCAATAGTTGATTTTGGCTTTGACTGCCTGTGCTTCTGGGGTGTTTTCCAAGAAGTCATTGCTGGTACCTATATCTTGCAGGGTTTTCCCAATGCTCTCTAATAATTTGATGGTGTCATGTCATAGATTTAAGTCTTTAATCCATGTTGAGTGGATTTTTGTGTAAGGTGAAATGTAGTGGTCTTGCTTCATGATTCTGCACGTGGAAATCCAATTTTCCCAGCACCATTTATTGAATAGACTGTCCTTACTCCAGGGATTGGTTTTGGATCCTTGATCAAATATGAGTTGGCTGTAGATGTTTGAATTGATTTCTGGTGTTTCAATTCTGTTCCATTGGTCTATCCATCTGTTTCTGTACCAGTACCAAGCTGTTTTGATTACAACTGCCCTGTAGTATGTCCTGAAATCTGGTATTGTGATGCCTCCGGCTTTGTTTTTGTTGTACAAGATTGCTTTAGCTATTCGAGGTGTCCTGTATCTCCATATGAATTTCAGCACCATTTTTTCCAGGTCTGAGAAGAAGGTCTTTGGTATCTTGATTGGTATTGCATTGAATCTATAAATTGCTTTTGGGAGAATGGACATTTTGATGATATTGATTCTTCCAATCCATGAGCATGGAAGATTTTTCCATTTCTTGGTATCCTCTTCTATTTCTTTCTTTAAGGTTTTGTAATTTTCATCGTAGAGATCTTTAACGTCCTTGGTTAAGTTTATTCCAAGGTATTTGATTGTTTTTGTAGCTATTGTGAATGAGATTTATCTTAGAAGTTCTTCCTCAGCCATGGCATTGTCTGTGTATACAAAGACTATTGATTTTTGTGCATTGATTTTATACCCTGCTACTTTGCCAAAATCTTCTATGAGTTCCAATAGTCTCTTAGTAGAGTTCTTTGGGTCCCCTAAATAAAGAATCATATCATCTGCAAAGAGGGATAGTTTGAGTTCTTCCTTCCCAATTTGTATCCCTTTAATTTCTTTTTCTTGCCTAATAGCTCTGGCTAGAACTTCCAGAACTATAGTGAATAGCAGTGGTGAGAGTGGGCATCCCTGTCTGGTACCAGATCTCAGTGGAAATGCTTCCAACTTTTCCCCATTCAATAGGATGTTGGCTGTGGGTTTTTCATAGATTGCTTTGATTGTATTGAGGAATGTTCCTTCCAAACCCAGTTTGCTTAGAGTTTTCATCATGAACGGGTGTTGTATTTTATCAAATGCTTTCTCGGCGTCTATTGAGATAATCATATGGTTTTTCTTCTGCAGTCTGTTAATGTGGTGTATCACATTGATTGTTTTGCGCACATTAAACCATCCCTGCATACCAGGGATAAATCCCACTTGGTCTGGGTGTATGATCTTTCTGATGTGTTGTTGCATTCTATTGGCGAGAATTTTATTGAGGATTTTTGCATCTATGTTCATCAGGGATGTTGGTCTGTAATTCTCTTTCAGTGCTGCATCTTTTTCCGGCTTAGGAATTAAGGTGATGCTGGCTTCATAGAAAGAATTTGGGAGGATTCCCTCTTCTTCGATTGTTCTGAATAGTTTGAGAAGAATTGGAGTTCATTCTTCTTTAAATGTCTGGTAGAATTCAGCAGTGAATCCATCTGGTCCTGGGCTTTTCTTTGTTGGGAGGGCCTTTATTACTGTTTCAATTTCTGTCTCAGTTATGGGTCTGTTTCGGTTTTCGATGTCTTCCTGGTTCAATTTAGGTAGGTTGCATGTGTCCAGGAATCTATCCATTTCTGATAGGTTTCCCTGTTTGCTGGCATACAAGTCCTTGTAGTAATTTCTGATGATTCTTTTTATTTCTGTGGTGTCTGTTGTTACATTTCCTTTTTCATCTCTGATTTTATTGATTTGGGTCTTTTCTCTTATTTTTTTAGTTAGTTGGGCCAATGGGGTGTCAATTTTGTTTATTTTTTCAAAAAACCAGCTCCTCGTTTGGCTGATTTTTTTGTAATTTTTTTTGGATTCAATCCTTTTGATTTCTTCTCTGATTTTAATTATTTACCTGAAAGGGGAGATACCATGATCATGGTAGCTTTTACTGGTAGATTTTTGCCTGCAGCAATGATTGATGTGGTGCTCCAATGATAAATTGTATTTCCCTAATTTCTTCTATATTAATTAGAATGTGTCTGTAAGGAAGAGCTGTGCCTACTCCACAGTTATTACTTCAACCACTTATATCAGTAAGGACTCCCTGATATTAATTTTATTGTTTCATCACAACCAAATGCTTTGTTACTCATATTTTTGCTCTGATTTTTCTCAGTTGGACCCTCAGGAACTCTTTTAGACTTGTTCCTGTGTTCTTTTCACATCTTCTCAACCCCTTTGCCACCACCACTACCACCCACCTTCCAGGCTTTGGGTAGTTTTTTACTTTCTGGACCACAAGATGTTCCAGGCTCATCTTGGATTATCCTCGTTCTAGCCCTGGAATCAATCAGTTCTTTAAGAAGCCTTATTTCTTTTATTAGAGGATAACACACATAAACCAAGCGCTATGTGCTATATAAACTTATTACCACTGGACTAATGTTGTTTGGCAGGAAGAGCTATCTGTATATCAACTGAGCTATGTCTAAGTATGTCATATATTTTGTGTCAATCTAATTGTGTAGGTATTGAAAATAAAACAGAAACCTCATGAGTTCACACTGATACCTCTGATTCCAATCTGGCAACCTAGCGATTTTTTCTAGCAAGCCTATTTTCCTATTTGTAATTTCTTTCTCTAACAGTGAGAAATCTCTCTGTCAATATCTATAATGTATTTACTTTTTGTTCAACCTATTATACATATAAGGCATTTTTAGAATTACTGATTCACACTATTGTTGAAAACAAAATTACCACAGTGTTGGTGTATAATTATTCTTATCCTTAGTATTAAAGTATTTATTCAAAATAGTGATTGTTTCAGTCCTTGGGTCATCTCATTTCCTCCCCAGACACTGCACTGTAATTGTGCCATTCACTTAAATTAGAGTTTGATGCATTTTCCACAGCCTGCTTTACATCGGTTGTACCCACCATTCCCCCTGACTCATGTGCAGTAAAATACACTCTTTGGTATACAATTCTATGGTTTCTGAAAAATACACAGAATGTCACAAAGGGCGGTTTTAAATATGTCCATTGTAAGTAGATGTTCAGTCATATTCATTGGGATTTCAATTTGCATTTTCCTAATAGCTAATGATGTTGAGTATATTTTTCAATGCTTATTTCCTATCTGTATGTCTTTTCTTTTAAGTTTTATTTTAAATATAAAAATAATAATTAGGGGCTCTCACTGTGGTGTATTAGGTTAAGCCTCTACCTGTGGTGCCGGCATCCCACATGGGCACTGGTTTGAGTCCTGGCTGCTCCTCTTCCAATCCAGCTCCCTGCTGATGTGCCTGGGAGACAGTGGAATATGGTCCAGGTGCTTGGTCTCCTGCACCCACATGGGAGACCCGCAGGAAGATCCTGGTTCCTGGCTCCTGGCTCCTGGCTTTCGACCAGTCCAGCTTAAGCCATTGTGGCCATTGGGGGAGTGAGCCAGTGGATGGAAGACCTCTCTTTCTCTGTGTTTCACCCTCTCTCTCTCTCTGTAACTCTACCTTTCCAATAAGTAAATAAATCTTTAAATAATAATTACTATTATATATTTAAGGAGTACAATTTGCTGTTTTGATATATGTATTTATTGTGGGCTTAGAAAATTGAGCTAATTAATATATCTAAAACATCAAACACTTATCATTTCTTTATGGTAAAAATGTTGAAATCTATTCTTTTGGCTATTTTTGAAACACAGAATACATTATTATTTACTGTGGTTCTCATGCAGTGTGATCAATCAGCATAGTCAATTCCTCCTCACTGAAATGTTGTACCCTTTGACTCATGTCGACCCCTTCTCTGTCCATACAGTGTTCCTACCTATGACCCAGGCTCAGGGACTTTTTAAAATTACTTGTGTCACTGAAATCACACAGTATTTGTCAGTATTTGTTTGCTTATTTTACTTAGCATAATATCTTGTAAAATCATCTCTGTTGTTGCAAGTCACAGAATTTCCTGCTTTTAGAAAAAATTGCTGAATAATATTCCACAGTGTATACAAGTATATACTGGATTTTTTTAACCTGCTCATTTGTTGGTGGACAAATATGTGACTGTTGCACGTAAAATTGCAATGAACATGAAAATACGGATATCTCTTCAGCATATTGATGTGAATTTTTCCAATATATATGAAGCATAACTGCTAGATCATATAATAATTATATTTTTAGTTTTTTGAGAGGTCTTAATTTTGTTTCCAAAAATGTATTAATTTACAATATCACCAACAGCTTACAAGGGTTCCCTTTTCTCTATATCCTTGTCAGTGCTTGCTATCTTTCAGCTTTTTGATAATACCCAATCCAATAGGTGTGAGGTGATATCTCACTGTAGTTTTAATTTGTATTTCTCTAGAGACTAGAGAGGTAGAGCAATTTTTTTTCCACATATTTGTTAGCCGTTTGTATGTCTCATTGTGAGACATGTCTTTTCAGGTCCTTTGCCCATTTTTTAAAAATAAGATTTATTTCATTTATTTGAAATGCATGGTTAGAGATAGGTAAAAAGAGGGGGTGGAGAGAGAGGGAGGGAGGGATTGAGGGAGGAAGGGAGATAGAGAGAGAGAGAATGAGAATGAGAATTTTCCATCTGCTGGTTCACTTCCCAAATGGCTGCAATTGTAGGAGCTGGGCTGATCCAAAGCCAGGAGCCAGGAGCTTCTTCCAGGTCTCCCACATGGGTGCAGGGACCCAAGCACTTGGGCCATCTTCCACTACTTTCCCAGGTACATTAGCAGGGAGCTTGATTAGAAGTGGAGCAGTCAGGACTTGGGCTATCACCAATATGTGATGCTGGCTTAGCAGGCGACTGCTTAATCCAGTATACCAATATGCTGGCCCCAGTCCAATTTAAAAAAAAATATATATTTATTTGAATCAACATAAGTGACCATCAACTGATTCCTTGATAAAGAAATTGTGATATATATATATATATATATATATATAGAGAGAGAGAGAGAGAGAGAGAATGGAATACTACTCAGCTGTAAGAAAAAGAATGAAATACCATCTTTTGCAACAAAATGGGTGCAACTGGAAACTATTATACTTAGTGAAATAAGCCAGTCCCCAAAAGACAATACCATATGTTTTCTCTAGTCTGTGGTAGCTAATAGAGTGCCAAAAATGTAATGTAGAAAAGTGAAATTGACATTTTGAGGTTTAATAATTGTTTAAACCCCTTGTCTCTACTGTTGAGGAACAGAGATTTTTCTTCTTGCTGATTGCTGAACACTTTACTTAGTATAGAGTTAATCTTTTGAGTATAAAGTAAACTGAAAATAGATCATTGTAAAAATTGAGAGGGAATAAGGGAAGAAGGAGGAGGAAGTGTGGGAACAAGGGCAGGAAGGAGGGTAGGGTGGGAAGTATCACTCTATTCCTGAATCTGTATATATGAATTACATGAAATTTACTTTACCTTCAATTTAAAAAAAAGACGTATTTATTTATTAGAAAGACAGAGAGAGTGATTGATTTACTGATTTTCCATCTACTATTCACTCCTCAAAATGACATGACAGCCAGGTGTAGGCTAGGCTGAAGCCAGTAGCCAGGAACTCTATCTTGGTCTCCCATGTGGGTAGCAGGGTTGCAAGTACTTGAGTCATCTTCCACTGTCTTCAAGGTGCATTAGCAGAAAGGTAGATCAGCGATGGTGCAGGTGGGACCTGAACTGTTTTTCCAATATGATATTTTGGCATTAAAAGCTGTGTATTAAAGCCACTGAGCCACAACGTCAACACTACTTTGTCCATTTTTTAATAGGATTATTTGTTTCTTGATATTGAGAAGTTTGAGTTGCTTGTACATTTTGGATTTAATTTTCTTATTTAATGTATGATTTGGAATCTGTGGTTTGGGCTTCATTATTTTAATCATTTTCTTTGCTGTGCAGAATCTTTTTAGTTTGAAGCAATCTATTTGTCTTAGCTTTCATTTCCTATGCTTTTTGGAGTCATAAAAATATGTAGCATAAATCTTTCCCCTATGCTTTCTTCTCTAGTTTTATAGTTTCAGACATTATTTTTATGTATTTCGAGTTGATTTTAGTGTAAAGGGTGACATTAGAGTTAATTTTCATTCTTTGTTATGTGAATTTTCTGTGTTCTCAGTACTATTTATTGAAGACTATCCTTTCTGTATTGCATGTTCTTGACAGATTTGTGAAAAGTCAATTGACCATAGGTGCATAGTTTTGTTCCTGGGCTGTTGACTTACTTCACTGATCTGTATCCATTTTTTGTAGAACCAAGTAATTTTGATTATTATGTCTTTGTAATACATTTTAAAATCTGGAAATGTGATGCCTCTAGATTTTATCTTTTTGTTCAAGGTTGCTTTGGATATTTCATCTAAAATTTCACACAAATATTAAGATTTTTTCTGGTTCTCTAAGAATGACATGGGATGGTGGTAGGAATTGTATTAAATCTGTAGATTGTTTTCAGTTGTATGAACATTTTAAAGATATTAATTCTTCTATTCCATAAACATAGAATATGTTTTCTTTCTTCACTGTCTTACAGTTTTCAGTATATAGATCTTTCAATTTGCTGGGTGAGTTTACTATTAAGTGTTTTATTTATTTTTGATGCTACTATAAATGGATTGTTTACTTAATTTCTTTTTTCAGATAGTGTGTTGTTAGTGTATGGAAATGTTACTGACTTTATAAGCTGATTTTGTATCCTGTAATTTAACTGAATTGATCAGTTTGGGGCTTTTGTGGAATCCTTGGGTTTCTCTTTATAAAAGATCATATTGTTGCCAAAGAGAGATTATTTCATTTTTCCTTTCCTATTTGAATGACTTTTGTTCCTTAATTGGCTTAATTGCATATATTATTGATTCAATCTTTGCATCCATTATTGATGTACCTATATTTATGATTTCTTTGTGATTTGGTTTTGGTAGGTTCTATGTTTCAAGTAATTTATCCACTTCTTCTCGGCTATGGAAGCCTTTTGGATCCACTAACTTGACAAGGCCATAAGCAGAGTGGAATTTCTTTCCTCCCTTCAGAGAGAAGTATATCTTTCTTTGGTGGCTGCTTCTTTCCACTGGGATCTCACTCACAGAGGTCCTTTATGTAGAAAATTTTTTGCCACAGTGTCTTGGCTTTCCATGCCTGAAATGCTCCCCCAGGGCTTTTCAGCCAGACCAGAATGCCTTAAGGGCTGATTCTGATGTTAGAGTGCTGCTTAAAATGATTGTCATACTATGAGTCTGCTATATGGACTACTTCCCATGTTGGAAGACTCACCCCCCCCCTTTTTTTTGACAGGCAGAGTGGACAGTGAGAGAGAAAGACACAGAGAGAAAGGTCTTCCTTTTTGCCATTGGTTCACCCTCCAATGGCCGCCGTGGCCGACGCATTGCACTGATCCGAAGCCAGGAGCCAGGTACTTATCCTGGTCTCCCATGGGGTGCAGGGCCCAAGGATTTGGCCATCCTCCACTGCACTCCTGGGCCATAGCAGAGAGCTGGCCTGGAAGAGGGGCAACCGGCACAGAATCCGGCGCCCCGACCGGGACTAGAACCCGGTGTGCCGGCGCCGCAAGGCGGAGGATTAGCCCATTGAGCCACGGCACTGGCGACTCACCCCTTTTTAATTCCATCTATTATTATTTCCAAACACTTTATCCTATTTATATGATCACTTTAATACTTGAATCTTTCAGTTGTTATACGTCCTTTTTCATCTCTAATTTTATTAATTTGGGTCTTCTCCCTCCTTTTTTGGTTAGTTGGGCCAATGATGTGTCAATTTTATTTATTTATATTTTTAAAAAACAACTCTTCCTTTTCTAATCTTTTGTATTGTTTTATTTGTTTAAATTTTATTTATTTATTCTCTAATTTTAATTATTTTCTCCTACTAGTTTTGAGTTTGGTTTGCTGTTGTTTTTCTAAATCCTTGAGATGCATTGATAGCTCCTTTATTTGGTGCCTTTAGAATTTCTAGATATAGGCTCCAATTGCTATAAACTTTCCTTTTAACATTGTGTTTGCTGTATCTCATAAGTTTTGATGTGTTGTATTGTTATCTTCATTTCTTTCCAGAATTTTTTTATTTCCCTTTTGATTTCATCAATGGCCCACTGTTCATTCAGCAACATGTTGTTCATTCTCCAAGTGTTTGCATATGTTCTGGGAATTCCTGAGTTGTTGATTACTAGCTTCATTTCATTGTGGTCAGAGAAGATGCATAGTATGATTTCTATTTTTTTGAATTTGCTGATACTTGCCTTATGGCCTAGCATAGGTTAATCCTAGAGAAATTTACATGCATTGATGAGAAGAATGTGTGTTCTGTGGCTGTAAGATGTAAAGTTCTGTAGACATTGGTTATGTCTGTTTGGTCTATAGTGTCGATTAAATCTGCTGTTTTCTTGATAATTTGTCCATTGCTGAAAGTGGGGTATTCAAGTCCCCCATTACTATTGTATTTCAGTATCTTTCTTCCTTTAAGTCTATTAATATTTATTTTAAAAAGCTAGCTGTCCTGTAATTAAATGCTTTACATTTATTTTTTTAATTAATTATTTTATTTGAAAGAGTTACAAGAGAGAGAGAAGGAGAGGCAGAGAGAGGTCTTCCATCCAATAGTTCACTCCCCAATTGGCCACAATAACCAGAGCTGTACTGATTTGAAGTCAGGAGCCAGGAGCTTCTTCTGGGTCTCCCATGCGGTTGCAGTGGCCCAAAGACTTGGGCCATCTTCACTGTCTTCCCAGACATAGCAGAGAGCTGGATCAGAAGTGGAGCAGCCAGGACTCAAACCAGCACCCATTTAAGATGCTCTTACTGCGGGTGGTGGCTTTACCCACTGTACCACAGCACTGTCCCCATAAATGCATATATATTTGTGATAGTTACATCTTCCTGTTGAATTGATTCTTTAATCAATATACAGTGCCCTTCTTTGTTTGTTTTAACAGTTTTTGTGTTAAAGTCTATTTTGTCTGATATTAAAATCACTACACCAGCTCCTTTTAGTTTCTGATAGCATAGATTATTTTTTTCTATCCTTTCATGTTCAGTCTGTATGTATCTTCGGTGAGTTGTGTTTCTTGTAGGCAGCACATAGATGGGTTTTCTTTTTTAATCCATTCAACCAGTCTGGGTCTTTTAAATTGGGAGCTGAGGCCATCCACATTCATGGTAACTTTTGTTAAGTAGTATCTTTGCCTTGCCATATTTCCATTAATGGTCCTGTTTTTTTACTTTGGGTTTCTTTTGTGCTTTTGATTTTCGATTTTCTGTCTTCATCTTATTTCATAGTGATGTCTCTGTTTCTGTGTTTCTGTGTGTAGCACATCCTTGAGCATCTTTTGTATGCTGGGCAGGTAGTTACAAATTCTTTAAATTTCTGTTTCTTATGGAAGCCCTTTATTTCACCTTCATTCATAAGTGTGAGCTTTGTAGGGTACAGTATTCTTGTCTGACAGTTTTTCTTTTCTCTTAAGGCTTGGAATATATCTTTCCATTCTCTTCGAGCCTGTAGGGTTTCTGATGAGAAACACGTTGTGATTTAATCGGAGTTCTGCTGAATATCATTTGGCATTTCTCTCATGCATATTTTAGAATATTCTCTTTATGATTTACTGTAAAGAGTTTTACTACAATGTGTCATGATAAAGATCTTTTCTGGTCATGTCTATTGGGAATTCTATGTGCTTCCTGTATTTGGATGTACCTTTCTTTCTCCAAATTGGTGAAGTTTTCTATTATTACTTCGTTAAAAAGACCTTTTAATCCTTTCTCTCTTTCCATGCCTTCAGGAATTCCTGGGACCCCTATGGTGGGTCATTTGATAGTATTTTATAGATCTCCAACAGTGTTTTTCAGTTTTCTAATTTCTTCTTGTTTTTGATCTGACTATAAAATTTTTAGAGGTTTGTCTCCTTGTTTGGATATTCTTTCTTCTGCCTCACCTACTCTGTTGTTAAGACTTTCCAGTGCATTTTAATTGGATCTATTAAATTCTTCATTTCTAGTATTTCTTTCTGATTTCTCTTCAATATCTCAATTTCATGGGAAAAATTTTACTCATTTCATGTATAGTTTTCTTTAGTTCATGAACTTGCTTCTGATTGCTTCTAAGCAATCTAAGATCAGTTTTCTGGATTCTGTTTCTGGCATTTTCTCAATTTCTTCATCCCTTCTTCTAATATTGAAATGGTGTAGTGTTCCTTTGGGAGAGCTCATAGTTTCTTCCTTATTCTTATGAAGTTTCTTCCTTTGCTTTCGGCATCTGTGTAGTTTTTTTTAATTGCCTGGTGCTTTTTATCTTTAGTTTGTTTCTCTGTAGCTTAGTAAGACATCTATACTTTTTGTGGAATACCAAGAGGTGTGTGCTTGACCTGGGTGCTCTGTTCAGTATTCCAAGGTGGAGCATGTAACCAAGGTAAGACCCCCATTGGGCCTGGTAGTCCTCCTCTGTTTATCTGGATGGAGTAGAGGGTCTCTTCATCTCCTCACAGCTTTGAGAAGCCCGGTGTTATTCCCTGGTGTGCTCAGCACTCTTTAGCACTTCCTAGTGAACGCACATTTGACCTCTGGAGTCTTTCCTGTGAGCATGGTTCCCTCTTTTATGAACTGTTATAGGTACCTCAGGAGCTCAGGGGTTGTGGGAAAGTACTCTGTAGTTGCCCAGGGCCTAGCCACACTCTGTCTTCTCTTATGCAGTCACTGTTTTTAGATTCAGCTCACATGTGGGTTTTATTCTCTGGTTAGGTCTATGGATCATGGAGGCACGCCCAGACCCCATTCACTGGGGCCCAGCTCACTTCTCAATGGTGGTGGCTGGGTAGGAGATTCCCATAGGTGATGCTTCCCCTCCCCTTCCATTGTTGGGCAACTGGCACAGTACAGCTTGCATGGAGGGGGCTGGAATTCTTCTGAATTTTTGTGGGCCTCGCTGTTTGGGTGAGGGGCGAGGGGTGAGGGGTGAGACAACCCCAGCTATTGCTGGGCATGCACATGAGAGATGGCATGGTAGCCGCTTGGCCTGCATCCAAAACACAAAACAAAAAAAATGGAATATCCCTTCTCCTGGCTCTCTGCAGGTCTCTGCTGTAGCAGGTGGGAAGAGGGAGTGCAGAGAGGTGCACCATCTCTATTTATTTTTTTTTCCTGCCTCTGCTGTCTTGGAGGGCTCATGTGGAACTTCAGAAGCAGTTCACCAAGCTCTCCCTCCTTCTGCTACCTGCAGCTCAGCGGGCCAGCGGATTTCCCTCTCACCTAGTCTGCAGGGGACGGCAATCACCTCCCCGGTCCAAGCTTCTGCTGTTTTGTTGATGCTCATTTGGTCTTTCAGCATGGACCTGGACTATCCCTATAGTTTTCACTGGGTTTCCCACTGAGGATTTCCCACAGCTTTGTCTTAGGCGTGTACTTTCTCCACTGTTTAAGTATTAATTTTGCCCAATGTGAGTGGGATCATCCTGTCACTATTCTGGCATCTTGGAACCTCTCTCCACTTTCATTTGCCTCAAGATTATTGTTGAATTTCCTATTAGTACCTTCTATTGGCTCATAGCTGTTCATGACTATATTGCTTACTTACCTCACATTTTTTAATTTTCCTGAGTCCCTTCTGGTATTGATTTCTGGCTTCATACCATGTTGATTGGAAAAAAAAATACTTGATACTATTCGATCTCATTAAATGTTTTTATTACTAAAATAACGTATGACATATCCTGGAGAAGGCTGTATGGGGGTTTGAGTGGATTATTTATTCTGTTGCTATTGTGTGGAAAGTCCTGTATGTATCTGTTAGGCCCATTAATCTAAAATGTGGTTCATTCTAGTGTTTCCTTATTGATTTTCTGTTTGAATGATCTGTCTAACGTTGTAAATGAAACCCCCTGCTCTTTGTGTGTTGTGATCTGTCTCCCTTCAGGTGTCTTAATGTTTTCCTTATATTTTTAGGTGCTCCGGAGTTGCATATATGTATCTGTTACATCTTCTTATTGAACTGACTTTATCACAATATGGTGACATTATTTAACTCTTTTATAGTTCTTGACCAAAACTCTATTTTGTCTGGAATAAATAGCTATCTCAATTATCCTTTGGTTTCCAATTCCATAAAATATTTTTTGTCCCTTCACTTTCAGTCTATAGATAAGTGTTAAGGTGAGGCTTCTCTATAATTGGGTCATTTTTTTTTGACAGGCAGAGTGGACAGTGAGAGAGAGAGAGAGACAGAGAGAAAGGTCTTCCTTTTCCGTTGGTTCACCATCCAATGGCCGCTGTGGCCGGCACACTGCGGCCAGTGCACCACGCTGATCCAAAGGCAGGAGCCAGGTGCTTCTCCTGGTCTCCCATGCGGGTGCAGGGCCCAAGGACTCCTTGGGCCATCCTCCACTGCCTTCCTGGGACACAGCAGAGAGCTGGACTGGAAGAGGGGCAACTGGGACAGAATCCAGCACCCCGAATGAGACTAGAACCCAGGGTGCTGGCACCGCAGGCGGAGGATTAGCCTATTGAGCCGTGGCACTGGCTATGGGTCATATTTTTAATACATTGAGACACTATATGCCCTTTGGAGAATTTTGACTCATTCAACCTTCATAGTAATGATTAATAGGTGAGAATTTGCCAGTGCCATTTTGTTATTTGTTTGTTGTTTGTTTGTTAATCCTCTGTTGCTTTCTTTTTCTTTTGATTTTTTTTTTTTTAACTATTTGAAAGGCAGGGTAATAGAGATAGGGTATGGAGAGAGAGAGGGAGGGAGGGAGGGAGGGAGGGAGGGAGAGAGCGAGAGAGAGCGAGAGCGCACTTCCATCCTCAGATACCCTCCCCAAATGGCTGCAATGGCTGAGGCTGTGCCAGGTTGAAGCCAGGAGCCCCTAGCATCCTTTGGGTCTCTGACGTGGGTACAGGAGCACATGGGCTTGGGCCATGCTCCATTGCTTTCTCAGGAGCATTTGCAGGGAGCTGGATCAAAAGTGGAGCAGATGGGGCTGAAATTAGCACCCATGTGTGATGCTGGCATTACAGGCAGCAGCTTAACCCATTATGCCACAATGCCAGCCCTGAAGTTTAGTGGTTTTATATAGCCATACCTTTCGGTGTTTTCTTTATATTTTGAATATCTATTATAACCATTTGCTTTGTGGTTACCCTCAGACTTTACTAAAACATCCTCTACTTGTAATGGACTATTTGTGTTGATAACAGCTTAATTTTGATCATATGAACAAACTATACTTTTATTGACACTCCTCAAATGTTTTATATTTCTGATGCCACATCTTACATCTTTAAATTATAAGTATCATTTAAAAATTATGATAGCTTTATTTTTTAGTAGCTTTGCCTTTTATTCTTTACACTAGTGATATAATGATCTACCTGCCATAATTCTAGTATTACAGTTTTATCATCTTCCTTTCAGATTTGTCATTCTACTTTTAAACTTTCATATGTTTTAGTGCTATTAATTAGCATGCTATTTCTTTAGCTTGAAGATTTCTCTCTAGCATTTCTTATAAATCAGATCTAGTTGTGATGGACTCTTTTAGCATTTGTTTGTCTGAGAAAGTCTTTGTTACCTCTTCATATGATTGCTGTGTATAGTAATTCTGACTGGGGAAAATTGTGAAATCCCATTCCCTCTGACCTACAAGCATTCTACTGAGAATATACTGAGATTCTTAAGGAGGTTCTCTTATATGTGATGACTCACTTTTCCTTTTAAAAAATTATATTACTACTTAATCATTTTGATTAGTATTTAATACTTATACATTTTTAAGGGACACAAAGTCATATTTCCACATTTATAAACAGCACAAACTAATCAAGTCAGTCAAGTAGCCTTTTGTTTTATCTTTGTGTCTGGAGCCTACTAACTCCTCACTTCCATTACTTCACACAGTATCTAATGTATTATTGTGAACTGGAGTCACTGCAATATACCCTGGGATCTAGAATTTGTGACTTTCCTCTGGTTGTGTTTTGGCACCTGTTAGCTAATTTCCTTTTATCTCCCTCCCCATCTTCCCATGCTCTAGGCATCAGAGTTTTAATGTGAAACCTTACATATTTGTAGTGAGCTTCCACATATGAGAGAGAACATGTGGTTTCTTCTATATCTTCCTGGTTAAATGTCTTTTCAGAATGTTTCTCATTTTTATTGGGAGTGCTATGGTTTGTCCTTCAAGAAATCTGTGAGCTGGAGACTCGGTCTCCAGTATGCTGGCAGTGGGGTGGTGGGACCTTTCAGATGGGGAGCCTCGTGTGAGGTAACAGGGTTATTGGAGGCATGCCCTCAGGAGAAATTAGTGGGATTTTCCTGGAATCTCAGTTAGTTCTCATCAGAGTAAATTGTTATAAAAAGACTGAGCCTTACTCCTGAACGTCTCTGACTCTCTGCAGCACCATGTGATCTCTTCCATTCTATAAGTGGCCATTTCCTTTCCTGTCTCTGCACTAAATTGTGGTGCAACCAAGGGAGTCCCTGCACAGTTCAAATGCATGGGACTGAATGACCTTGTGCATTTAGCCTTCAAAACTATGAGCTACATACCACCCCCCCTTTCTCCTTTTAAAGATTAATTTATTTACTTGAAAGAGTTGGAGAAGAAGATGCACACACACAGAGAAAGAGAGAGGGATGGATGGAGGGAGGGAGGGAGGGAAGGAGAGAGACAGAGAGACAGAGAGACAGAGAGACAGAGAGACAGAGACAGAGACATATCATCCATCCTTGATTCACTTCCCAAAATGCTGCAATGACTGTGATTGGGCCAGGCTGAAGCCTGAATCCTGGAACACCATTGGGTCTCACAAGTAGATAGTAGAGCCCCATCTTTTACTGTTTTCCCAAGCCAATTAGCAAGGAGCTGGATCAGAAGTGGATCAGCCAGGACTTGAACTGGCAGCTACATAGGATGCTGGCATTGCGGGCTGGTGAATTAACATGTGGTGCCACAATACCAGCTTAACCTCTTTTCTTTATCAAGTACCATGCCTCAGAAATTACCACGGCCATAAGTAATGGACAAATAAAAGCTGTTTTGCTGTTCAGTATTTAAACTTTTTAATATATTATGAGTATAATCCCTATATCAGATACTTAATTTACCAATATCTTCAGCTAATTGAGGACTTCTCTTTACATTCTATTAAGTATGTGTCACAAAACAATTATAACTGTATTATAAAGTATTATTGATCAATTTTTCTTTAATAGGTTTTGTTTTTGTTGTCATACCCCAAACTTCTTTCTTTGCTGATTTCAAGTTTATACAGATTACTCCAGTGTTTTCTCTGGAAGTATTATCATTCATCTCAAGGTGAGAGTTATGATTACAGGTTATTGGTTGTTTTCTTATTTTCTAGTGTAAATATTTGATGCTAATGATTCTATTTATGATCTGATTTAACTGTTGAACATATTTTATATTGTTTTTTTATTTCATGCAATATAATTTTTAATATGCCTTATAACATCCTTTTTAATTAATGACTAATTTATTTTAAAGATTTATTTTATTTATTTGAAAGACAGAATTACAGATAGAGGAAGAGACAGAGAGAGAGAAGGAGAGAGAGAGGGAGATCTTCCATCTTCTGGTTCACTCTCCAAATGGCCTCAATGGCCAGAGGCTGAGCCAATCTGAAGCCAGGAACCAGGAATCTCTTCCAGGTCTCTCATGTGGCTACAGGGCCCCAAGGACTTGGGCCATCTCCTGCTGCTTTCCCAGGCACATTAGCAGGTAGCTGGATCAGAAATGGAGCAGCTAGGACTTGAGCCGGTACCCATATGGGATGCCGGTGCTTCAGGCCAGGGCTTTACTCTGCTCCACCTCAGCTCCAGCCCCTCGTGGACTATTTAAAAGTGTGTTGTTTAATTAGAAGGTTTTTGATATTTCTGGTTCTCTTTTAGCCATTGTTTTATAGCGTTGTTACATTATTTTCTACGTACTATAATTTTATATATAATTTCTACGTAATACAAACCAACATAATTTACTATTCCTTTAAGTTTGTTAAAATTTATTTTATGTTCCAGAATATGGTCTATCTTGGTGAATTTTTCATATGAACTTGAAATTACGTGTCTTCTACATTTGGCTAAAATGATCTATAAATATAATTTAGATCCTGTGGGTTCATATTATTGTTGAAATCCTGTGTATAATATTTTTTTCTGCATGTTTAATTTAAGTATTATTTAGAAATATATATTAGTCTTATTTTATAATTTTGCATCAACATATTTCTCTTCTCAGGTTTGTCTGTTGTTGCTTAATTCAAGCTATATTTTTAGGAAGTCAGTTATTGAGCACTTTCGTGTTTTCTTGGAGAATTGATCCTATTATCATTATATAATACTCTTTTATTCTGATAATATTCCTGTTCTAAAATCTACTTTGTTTGATATTGATATATCTACTAGTTTATATTGTATTTTTTAACTTTTCACTTTTAGTCTATTGAGATCCTCATTTATTCTTTTAAATTCTTTAACATATACAATTTGGTGTTGTAAGATACATATAGACACAGGCATGTGTATCAGTTTTGCTGCAAATACATTATTTTGTCAAACTTTATTTTAAACATTTGTCAAATAAATTGTCAAGAATTATATACTACTATAGTTTTAAAGATTTAAAAATGGCTATTTTAAAATTTACTTTATATGAGTGAAGATGAACATCTTTTCATTTGATTATTTCTGTAGCCCATTTTCCTTGCCCATTTTCCTATTAAATTACGGTCTTCTTGCTTTTACTTGTTAAACTCTATTTAATAGAGCGTTATGACTTGACTATAATATAAATTAAAAATGCTATCTCAAAAATCAATGAATTCTAAAGATACATATATAGTAAACTGATTATTTTAGAGGAACAAATTAATATATCTATTATCTCACATAGTCATCCATCTTCCCACATATAGTAAGAACAGCTACAATATACTTACTAAGCAAAATTCCTAAATACATTACACTATTAACTAAAAACCTCCTGATGTATATTAGATCTCTTACTGGTTCATTATACATATTTGCTACTTTGCAGCATCTAGTTTTAATGTTGGTTATTTGTAGAATGAATATTAATTTTTTAAAATAAAGTTTTATTTGAACACAGGCATTTGTTTACATAATATTGATCCCTTTTTCTAAAATGGCAGAACTGAGTAACTTCAGTAGAGACAACAAGAACCCTAAGATGTAAATATATCTGTATAATTCCTTACAGAAGACATTTGCTGGCTCCTGGCTTAAACTGTTCATATTTAAGATAGTTATGATTGTTGTATTGCAAACTAAAATTATTCTATATTATATCATTTTTTGTTTTCCTCTCATCTTTTTTCCCTTGGGCTATTTTAACAATTTTTATTATTATATTATTTTTTAAAAAATTTGAAATGATTTCACATATAGTGTAATGATCTTTCACTAGCATATTCTCAATTCTTTTTTTTAAGAATTGAAAGGAAGAGTTACAGAGGGAGAAGGAGAACAGAAAGATAGATCTTCCATCTGCTGGTTCACTTTCCAAATGGAAGCCAAGGCCAGGGCTGGGCCCGGATGAAGCCAGGATCCCGGAACTCTATCAGGGTTCCCCATGTGGCTGGCAGGGCCCGAGAACTCGAGCCATCTTCTGTTGCTTTTCCAGGTGCATTAGCAGGGTGGTGGATTGGCAACTGAGCAGCCAGGACACAAACTGGCCCCATATGGAATGCTGGCAATGCAGGTGGTGGTTTAACTTACTATTCCACAATGCTGGCCCCTAGCATATTTTTAATTCTTGCAAACCATTCTTTGGTGATATTTCGTAACCCTCTCACAATGGCTGCTGTGCTCTTTGGCGTTTCTGTACCACAAAGCAGACTTTGTCAGACAATTCTTAATGTTTGCTGTTAATATGATATGAAGAGTGCGTTTCCATTTATTTATATTATTGTCCCTATATGTCGGCATGCTGTCTGTGGTCAACACTTGGCAGTTATATTGTACTCTATGACTAACTACTGAGGTTTTACAATCGTTGTTGGTAATCGGAAGCCCACATTCTTTGATACCATGCTGTTTTTTAGAGCAAGACAAAAGAAATTTGGAGAGAGAATAAAGAATGGATGTAACTTTGTGTGAAATGACCAATTTCAGTAATTTCTATAGAACAGTGGAATGTATAGTGCATAAATCATAATCTGATTTTATTCACTTACCTTGTTTTTGAAATAACTTTTATATATTTTTTCTGACATTTATGATTCATTTACATTTTCTTGCTGTTTTCAGGTTTCCTCAAAACTACTTGTGTGCTAGTTCACCTTTTGTATATGTAGGTATATGCATTTCACTTGGATAGCTGTCATTATTTTATTTGTATTTAGAAATAAGACTTTTGACATATTTTTGCATTAAATATATTTCTATCATACAGTGTATTTCTATTATACTGTAAAGTACAGTATAATTTGAATATGTTTGGTATATTCATTCTCTTTGCGTATATTCAAAAATAATTAGTGCAAATCTTCACTGCAAAAGGCATCCGTGCCACATGGTGGAAATCAGTGGGTGATAGGCTTGTATTTTCACAAAGGAATGGAAAACTACTAGCTTTTTTGTGCATTTTAACTTAATGCTTCCTAATCAGGAGACTAGCTAATTAATCTCTGTCTTTGTTTGGTGGAAATGGAAAGAGACAGAGTGAGAACAAGAGAGAGTTAGCATGTTCTCAGTCACTTGTACACTTCCCACATGGCCAGGACTGGACTGGGCCAGAGCCAGGAGCTGGAAAATCAGTCCAGGTGTCCAATGTTGGTGGTAGGAACCCTATCACTTGAGCCATCACTGATGATTCCAACTCTGTGTCAGAGGGAAACTGGAGGCAGGAACCTGAGCCAGGCATCAAACCTGGACACTCTGACATGAGACATGGACATTTTAACAGCGAGGACAAATACCATTCCCTCTACCCAGAAAGCTGTCTTTTGATTAGGCCTCAATGAATTGGAAAAAAGACTGGACTCTGGCAGTAATATTTCTTTATTCTAATAGTGAAATTTGAATCACTTATTCTTCTGTTTTCTCATGATGTATAAAAAAGAGCAAATATAATAATCGAGAATAAGAAGAGTTATATCATTTTAGTAGTATGAACTTGAGAGACTCACAAAGACTCAAACAGGGATTTACATTTGTCTAAATTACGTGTTCATATTGTTTGACATTGACATATGTGATAGTCTGTGGAGTTTTATGATTAAGGAAATGTAGAAGCAAAGTAGTTGAACATATACCTGTGTTACTCTTAAGGATTAGTTAACTAAGTAATATTTTTCTTGTATATGAAAATAGAGATATTGACTACAGAAAAACCAAGTAAAGAAATGTAAGCTCAGAAAAGTTGTGCTATAGCAATTCAAGCCATAATAATACTATTAACATTCATACATAATTGAATTCCTCTTCATATATAGTTTTGTGGCAACATTGTCTTCTCAACCTCAAAAGTTAAGTAAAGACTGCAAGACCAGAAATTTTTATAATTATTTCTGAGGAAGCCTAACCACTAAATCAATACTGGCTATAATATCTTCATTATAAGCCATATTGTACTTTCATATACAAAAAGAGTGAGACCAATTTTTAACACTTGGAAATCTTCCATGAGTTATTTTGAGGTGATAAAAGGGTTTTGCAAATGCTGTCAAATGAAATATGCATTTCCAACTGCTGCTAGGATGACCAAATGTATTCTTGTATGTGGTGTGTCTTGTAGTCATTTAAAATTGTTAATTTTCTCAGGCAGGGCCTTAATCATACAAGTGGCAGTTCTTATTGAATTTGATAAAGAAAAATCCAGCTGTTGCCATTGCTTCAGTGCAAACACCAACAACCATTTTGGTTACCCCTCACCATGCTACACAACATGAAAAGCGGCCACACACAAGTGCTCTTGATGGTGTAATTCATACATATAATGAATCTGAAAGTCAAGAAAAATTCAATGTGTATTTCATTAAAGGCTCAATATAGGTGAGTAAAAACCCTCCAGGTGTTGGAAGTAAATTGTGTGTATATATATATATATATATACACACACACACAAATTATATATATATGCATATATGTATGTGTGTATATATGTGTGTAAATATATATGTACATATGTGTGTATATATGTTTATATATATATAAAACTTAAGTCATGAGGAGGAAGCTCTAGGCTGGATGTTTAGGAATGATTACTACAATACCGTATGGCTTATGGGACATTGAGACTGCAACTTTTTTTAACTCAAAAACATTTCCTATAATTATAATATCAAGATTAGGAGGTCTGGTTGCACCGTTCAATAATACTCTTGTCCTGCATGTTTATCAAAAATATTTATCATAAAACTAATTTGTATAATCCCTTAAAAAGATTAAGAAGTCGTTGCCATAATTTCCTATTAATACTAACAAGAAACCAGATACAGAAATGTGATAAGGAAAATGTTATATCTCCACAACCTTACTTGCTAACTGAAACCAGCAAAAACTACCAGAAGATGCTTATTCTGAGTTGAATTTTGACTCCTGGAAAGGATAAGTTGCAGTTCTTACCCCTGGTACATCTGAATGTGACCTTATTTGGAAGTCAGATCCTTGCATATATAGTCAAGATGAGGTCATTAGAGTGGGGCCTAATCCAATGTAATTGATGTTCTACCAAAAAGGGAAAATTTAGACACAAAACTGACAGAATACAATGTGAAGACACAGGGAAATCATAGGTGAACATGGAGGCAGACATGGGAATTACACATCCACAAGCTAAGAAGCACTAAGGATCAACAGTTAAAATGAGAACTAGCTAGACGTAAGGGCAGATTCATCACCAGAGCTTCCAGGACAGGTGTGGGCCTGCTCACACCTTGATTTTGGATAGTGAGGCATCAAAAAGGGTGAGAAAATACATTATAAAATTTTCAGTTGTTCAGGTTTTGGTGCTTAGCTGTATAAGTCCTAATGAACTAATGCTGTGACCTATACTTGTCATCTCTTTTCAAATATTGATAGATGGCATTTGATTGATGGAAACTGATTTGCATCCAGGATTATAGCTGCAAGGGAGTCAGGAAATGAGATGTTTAGCTTTCCTGTCTGTAGTATTGTAAAACATTCTCAAGGACAGCTGGAAAGGAAGCTGAGCGATCTAATTCATATGCTCTTCCTTAACCAAGTTTTTGAGAAATTATTCACAAACGACATTGTGGAATAGCAAAATAATTTAGTATTCCTAATTTCTTCATATATTTTTATTATTAAACAGTTTTTTAGTTAGAGTCAGAACATAATTAAATTACTGATATAATTGGTGCAGGAATTCAGTACAGAAACCTGGGGAAAATATTTTACAGGTACTTTGCTAAAATCTTATTTTGCAGATTTAAGCATTGAGTGTACAATAATTTAGATGTATTTTCAGCCTGAATGGAGTTCACAGATGATTTATCAGTGCATTTGATCTAGAAAATGTATCTCAGTTGGAATTATTTCAAAGGGAAATCTCTTAATGAACAAAAAAGGGAAACATGTTGGTTATTTTAATTTCAGTAATATGAAATTTAGAAAAGTCATTTATCCATTTTCAACTGATAGGAATAAGTATTTAAGCAAAAAGTCTGTCCAGATACACAAGATCAAATTGAGAGCAATGAGCTAGAGAGAGTGATTGTTGAATAGCAATTTTAGTGAACAATACTGTACTGTTTGAAAGGGTCTGATGTGTTAGGCAGTGATAACTAATTGTTAATATCTACGTATTTATAAAAATAGAGAAATGCAACAGAAAGATTCATATGGGGATGGGAAACAGGGACTTAAAATGATACGCTTTGGCTTAAATCAATGTGTGCATAGAGGGTGTGCTGGTTGAGGATTTGGTCAGGGGAATAAGACAATCAGGGACCCTAACTATACATTTTTGTCAAATGCTCAAGCAAGGTTTTATTAACAAGTACAATTATGCTCCAAGCAATCTAAGCTGATAAAAATGTTCTGAATTTTGTATATAAATGTAGCTGTATAAATATTAATCTTACTGTGCTATATTGAACTAGTTTTACTTCCTCCCTTAACAAGAAACACTAAAAACCACAAAATAAAAACAGTCAACATAGAAAGGGCATGACCTTGAAAACATTTTAGAAAAGTGGAGAGTCAGGGAATCTTTGAGTGTTTGGACCAGTGATAAAGTTTGGAAAATGTCACCCTAAATTCTGAAATAATGGCAGGAGGATTGTCATAAGCTTTTTCCCCAACAATACCAACATTTAACTGGGAAAGATTATTTACTGTCTCTTGAAATTGTTCCAAGGAAGCACACAACACATGAAGAAAGTTGTACTATGGCTCTTGAGCTTTGGTCTGTTCTCTTATGCCATCTCCCCTCTGGTGAATGGGAATTGAAGGCACTACTATGGTTTGAGTGTCTCCACCAAAACTCATTTGAAACTTAATCCCCCATGTTAGTTATTAAGAGAGGGACTGAGTAAGCCATCTAAGAGGTGATTAT
The DNA here is from genome assembly GCF_964237555.1 of Oryctolagus cuniculus. Taxonomy (NCBI): domain Eukaryota; kingdom Metazoa; phylum Chordata; class Mammalia; order Lagomorpha; family Leporidae; genus Oryctolagus; species Oryctolagus cuniculus. Next base: position 74,748,928 of record NC_091435.1, on the reverse strand, counting down.
GGGGCCGGCATTTGGCTCAGTGAGGTAAATCCATGCTTGTGATGCTGGCATTCCATTCTGTAGCACTGAGTTAAGTCCCGGCTCCTCCGATTCCAATCTAGCTTTCTGCTAATGTGTCTGAGAAGGCATTGGAAAATGGCTGGAGTGCTTGGGACCCTGCCGTCCATGTGGGAGACCTAAATGAAGTTCCTGGCTCCTGGCTTCAGCCTGGCCATTACAGCCATTTAGGGAGTTAACCAGTCAATGGAGATATATATATATATATCTCTCTCCCCTACCCCACCCCTGTAACTCTGCCTTTCAAATAAGCAAATAAATCTTTTAAAATAAAAAAGATATGATTATGGACTTCTCTTGCCATTTGCTTCCCAATGCTGCCTTGAGACTGCAGAGTCCCCATCAGCAAAAGCTGCTTTATCAGGCTACATATGGTTACCCAATCTCAAACTTTGAAGTTTTCAGGACCATTATTCTTTATAAATTATCCTATCTGCATAATTCATAAAATTGAATAAGACAAAATATTGGTACTAAGCAGTAGAGCTCTTGCTAATAATGAGATGCTAGTGCCTGAAAATATGGAAGCAGCTTTGGAACAAGGTAATAGGTAGAGGCTGGAAGAATTTGGGGATAAAGCCAGAAAAACACCTGTACTGTCATGAAGGGTGAGAGTGCTCAGAAGAAAAAACTAGGAAAAATCTGCAGCTTTTTCAAGATTATTTGAGTGGTGGTCTGATCCTCACTTGCTATATACCTTTAGCACAATTTCATGAGATTGTAAATATAGACAATAAAGGCCATTATGTTGATAACTCAAAAGGAACTGAGAAAGAAGATATTCAAAACTGGTCACCCTAGCTATAGACTGACAAAGAAGTGGCTGATCTGTATTCATACCCAATAGATTTTGGAAAAACAGGATTTAAGAGTGAATAGCTAGCATTTCTGGCAGAAGACATTTCTAAACAGCATGAACTCCACCATGGTGTTCAGACTGCTATGTGACCACTATTAACTGCTTACATTGAAATGAGAGAGCAAAAAGTTCTCTTAAAGACAGAATTATTAATTAAAAGGGAAGCAGTTAAGAAAAATTAGGAACATTTTCAACCTGGCTCTGTGGTAGGGAATTAAAGAGCATTTGTCAACAGAGGAAATCAAAGGTGTAACTGAGAGACCATTTACTAAGATTAGTACTGAAGGGAGGGCTCATCAAGTCAATGGGACAAGGACAAAGTCATGTTACAGAACTTTGAGGCTGCTACTCCTGTCATGCAGCTGAAGCTCTAGAAAGGCAGAATGATTCTGAGAGATGGACATACAATATCCTCTATGGGGTCACTGATCACAGAATATTGGGAGTCTCATCCCTGTATTCTGGTAGCTCCTTGGCTACTCCAGCTGTGGCTCTAGAGGACCTGGGTACAACCCTTCTCACCCTGGAGAGCACAAGAGGTAAACTTTGGTAGCATCCAGGTTGTTTGATTCTGCACACATGCAGAATATAAGAGATGTGTGGCCATGGTGGATTTAAAAGACTTGTCACAGCAGTGGATAGACCACAGAGATCCCTCATGTGAGCAATGCCAAGAGGAAGTGTGGAGTTAGAGTTGTTGCAGAGAATTTCCACAACAGTAATGGCTTATTTTAGAAAAGATCATGAGTGCCAAGACACCTGAACTGTAGAGTTCCCAGCATTCAGTGCCAGTCCTGGACAGCTACAATCATGAGACTTCAAACAGTTGATGTGTGGACTGAGCTCAGTAAAGCCACAGGGGTAGTGCTGCCCAAGGTTTTGGGGGCCCACCTACTGTACCAATATGTTTAGAAAGCAGCCCAGGGAATCCACCAAGATTATCCTGGAGACCAGTATTTAATGTAGTTTTCCATGTACACAGAAATAAACAGGATTATAAAAAGTTAACAAAAGTTTGTTAGGGGGAGAATATGAGTGACCTAGGCCCAAGAGACACAAATTCAACATCTTTCTTTTTAAAAAAATGTTTATTTAAGTCATACAAGTTTCGTGTATTTCATTATACAGATTTAGGAACATAGCAATATTTTCCACCAGACCCTCTTTCCCATCCAACCTTTCATCCTTCTCTCTCCCATTTCCACTCTTAATTTTCACAAAGATCTATTTTCAGTTTACTTAATGATCATACAGTTAACTATACACTAAGTAAAATAATTCAACAAGTAATATGAAGGAAAAAAACACACTGTTCCTCAGCAGAAGAGGCAAGGGCTATAAACAATCACTGAGTTTCAAAATGTCCATTTAATTCCAAAATATTACATTTTAGGTACTCTATTAGTTATATCAGGGAAACATGATATCTGTCCTTTTGGGACTGGCTTATTTCACTACGTACTATGGTTTCTAGTTGCATCCATCTTATTGCAAAAGAAAGAATTTCATGTTTTTTACAGATAAGTAGTACTCCATTGTGTGTGTGTGTGTGTGTGTATGTGTATCATAATTTCTTTATCCATTTAACAGCTGTTGGCATCTGAGTTGATTCCATATCTTAGCTGTTGTGAATTGTGCTGCAGAGAACATGAGGGCACAGGTAACTCATTCATACGCTGATTTCCTTGGGTTTGGGTAAATTCCCAGAAGTGGGCTGGATGGATCATATGGTAGGTCTGTATTCAAATTTATGAAGTACCTCCATACTGTCTTACATGATGGCTTTACCAGTTTATATTCCCAACAGTGGATTGGGATACTTTTTTCCCCACACCCTTGCCAGTATTTGTTGTTTGTTGATTTCTGTATGAGAGCCATTCTAACTGGAGTGAGGTGAAACCTCATTGTGGTTTTGATTTGCATTTCCCTGATGGCTGGTATCCTGAGCATTTTTCATGTGTCTTTTGGCCATTTGAATTTCCTTTCCTCAAAAATGCCTGTTCAAGTCCTTTGCCCATTCTTAACTGGTTGTTTGTTTTGCTGTTGTTGAATTCCTTCAGCTCTTTATAGATTCTGGATGTTAACCCTTTATCAACTGCATAGTTTTCACATGTTTCCTCCCATTTTGTGGATTGCCTCTTTGCTGAGTGTTTCTTTCACAGTGAGGAAGCTTCTCAGCTTGATGTAATCCCATTTGTCAATTTTTGTTTGATTGCCTGTGCTTCTGAGGTCTTTTCCAAGAAGTCTTCGTCTATGCCACTGTTTTGCAGTTTCTTCCAATGTTCTCTAGTAAGTTGATGGTATTAGGTCATATTTAGGTCTTTGATCCATTTTGAGTGGATTTTTGTGGAAGGTATAAGTTAGGACACTTGTTACATACTTCTGCATGTGGAGATTCAGTTTTCCCAGCACCATTGTTGAAGAGACTGTCCTTACTCCAGGGATTGATTTTTGCTGCTGTCAAAGATAAGTTGGTTTTAGATGCATGGATTGGTTTCTGGTATTTCTGTTCTGTTCCATTAGTCTATCCATATGTTTTTCTATCAGTACCATGCGATTTTGTTTACAATTACTTTGTAATATGCCTTGAGATCTGGTATTGTGATGCCTACAGCTTTGTTTTTGTTGTATAAGATACTTTAGCTATTTGGGTTCTCTTGTGTTTCCATATACATTCTGGCATCAGCTTTTCTAGTTCTGCAAAGAATTTCCATGATATTTTAATTGAAATTGCATTGGATCTTTAAATTGCTTTTGGTAGTATGAATATTTAGGTGATGTTGATTGTTCCAACCCATGAACAGGGCAGATTTTTCCATTTTTTTAATGTCTTCTTCTAATTTTTTCTTTAGTTTTTTTTTTGAGTTTTTTTTTAACTTTTATTTAATGAATATAAATTTCCAAAGTACGGGTTATGGATTCCAATGGCTTCCCCCCCATAACATCCCTCCCACCCGCAACCATCCCCTTTCCCACTCCCTCTCCCCTTCCATTCACATCAAGATTCATTTTCAATTCTCTTTATATACAGAAGATCAGTTTAGTATACATTAAGTAAAGATTTCAACAGTTTGCTCCCACACAGAAACATAAAGTGAAAAATAATAGATGATTTTTTAAATGATGATGAAATCAGATCAGACCTATTGTCATGTTTAATCCCAGTGAGAGTCAAGTTGGGAATTGATAAATTTTTTTTTTTTACAGAAGATCAGTTTAGTATACATTAAGTAAAGATTTCAACAGTTTGCACCCCCATAGAAACACAAAGTGAAAAATACTGTTTGAGTACTAGTTATAGCATTAAGTCTCAATGTACAGCACATTAAGGACAGAGATCCTACATGAGGAGTAAGTGCACAGTGACTCCTGTTGTTGACTTTACAAATTGACACTCCTGTTTATGGCATCAGTAATTTCCCTATGCACCAGTCATGAGTTTCCAAGGCTATGGAAGCCCCTTGAGTTCTCCGACTCTTATCTTGTTTAGACACGGTCATAGTCAAAGTGGAGGTTCTCTCCTCCCTTCAGAGAAAGGTACCTCCTTCTTTGAAGACCTGTTCTTTCCACTGGGATCTCACTCACAGAGATCTTTCATTTAGGGTTTGTGTTTTTTTGTTTGTTTGTTTGTTTTTTTGCCAGAGTGTCTTGGCTTTCCATGCCTGAAATACTCTCATGGGCTTTTCAGCCAGATCCGAATGCCTTTAGGGCTGATTCGGAGGCCAGAGTGCTGTTTAGGACATCCACCATTCTATGAGTCTGCTGAGTATCTCGCTTCCCATGTTGGATCACTCTCCCCTTTATTTATTCTATCTGTTAGTATTAGCAGGTACTAGACTTGTTTATGTGCTCCCTTTGACTCTTAGTCCTTTCCTTATGATCAATTGTGAACTGAAATTGATCACTTGGACTAGTGAGATGGCATTGGTACATGCCACCTTGATGGGATTGAATTGGAGTCCCCTGGTTTTAATTTTCATTGTAGAGATATTTGACATTTTGTTTAAATTTATTCAAAGTTTTTAAATTGTTTTTTTTTTTTTTGAATTTTTGTGAGTGGGACTGATCTTAAAATGTTCTTTGTCAGCCATGGCATTGTCTGAGTATACCTAGACTATTGATTTTTTCTGCATTGATTTTATATCCTGCCACTTTAACAAAATCTTAATTCCAAAAGTCTTTCAGTATAGTCTCTTGGATTTCCAATATATAGAAGCATGTCATCTGTAAAGAGGGATAGTTTGATACCCTCCTTTCCAATTTATATCCCTTTCATTTCTTTTTCTTGCCTAATAGCTCTGCCTAAGACATCCAGGAATATATTAAATAGCAATGGTGAGAATGGGAAATCTTTGTATGGTTCTGTATCTTAGGGGAATGCTTCCAGCTTTCCCCCATTCAATAGAATGCTGGCATTGGGTTTATCATAAATTGCCTTGATCATGTTGAGGAATGTTTCTTCTATACCCAATTTGCTTAAAGTTTTTATCATGAAAGGTTGCTGGATTTTGTCAAATGATTTCTCTGCATCTATTGAGATAATCATATGGTTTTTCTTTTTCATCAGTCTGTTAATGTGATGTATCACAATGATTGGTTTGCGAATATTGAGCATCCCTGCATACCAGAGTTAAATCCCACTTGGTCCAGGTGAATGATCTTCCTAATGTGTTGTTGGATTCGCTTAGCTAATATTTTATTGAGGATTTTTGCATCTATATTCATCAGGGATATTGGTCAGTAGTTCTTTATTTTGTTGTATCTTTTTCAGGTTAAGGAATTAAGGTGATACTGGCTTCATAGAAGAAGTTTGGGAGGATTCCCTCCATTTCAATTGTTTTGCATAGCTTGAGAAGAATTGGAATTAATTCTTCTTTAAGTGTCAGGTAGAATTTAGCAGTGAAGCCATACAGTCCCAGGCTTTTCTTTATTGGGAGGGTCTTTATTGCTGATTCAATTTCTGTCTTGGTGATTGGTCTGTTTAGGATTTCTGTGTCTTCACAACTCAATTTTGGTAGCTTGCATGTGTCCTGGAATCCATTCATTCTAGGTTTCAGAATGTGTTGGCATACAGCTCTTTGTAGTAATTTCTGATATTTCTTTTATTTCTGTTATACCTGTTATTACATTTCCTTTTTTGTCTCTGATTTCATTGATTTGGGTCTTCTCCCACTTTTTTTTTTTTTTTTTTGGTTAGTTGCACTGATGATATATCAATTTTGCTAATCTTTTCAAAAAACCAGCTCTTCATTTCACTGATGTTTTGTATTTTTCATTTCAGTTTTGTTTATTCCTTTTCTAATTTTAATTATTTCTTTTCTCCTCCTAGTTTGGTTTTGGTTTGTTGTTGTTGTTCCAGGTCCATGAGATGTAGATATCTCATTTGCATATTTATTCATCTTGATCCTTAATGGAATTTTTTTGACTTTTATTTTGATCTCTTCTATGATCCACTGTTCATTCTGGAACATTTGATTCAGTCTCCATGTGTTTGCACATCATCTAGAGATTCTTGAGTTGTTGATTTCCAGCTTCATTCCATTATGGTCAGAGAAGATGCATAGTATGATTTCGATTTTTTTGAATTTGCTGAGCCTTGGTTTATGGCCTAGAATGTGATCTATTCTACAAAAAGTTCCATGTACTGATGAGAAGAATGTGTATTCTGCAACTGTGGTGTGAAAAGTTCTGTGGATATTAGTTAGGTCCATTGTTTCCATAGTGTTAATTAGCTCCTTTGTTTCTTTTTGTGATTTTCTGTTTAGCTGACCTATTAATGAAATTGAGGTGTTGAAGTCCCCTGTTACTATTGTATTAGAGTCTATGTCTCCCTTAGATCCATTAACATTAAATAGCTATCATGTAATTGGGTGCATATACATTTATTGTAGTCACAAGTTCCTGTTGAATTGATCCCTTAATCAATACACAGTGCCCTTCTTTATCTCTTTTAACCATATCTCTTTTGGTATAAGACTATTTTGTCTGATATTTGGATGGCAACATTTACCTTTTTTTCTTTCCATTAGCATGGAATATATTTTTCCATCCTTTTATACTCAGTCTATGTGTATCATTGTTGATGAGGTATGTTTCTTGTAGGCAGGAAATAGATGGGTCTTATTATTTAATCCATTTGGCCAGTTTGTATCTTTTAACTGGAGAGTTGAGGCCATTTACATTCAAGATGACTATTGATAAGCAATGACTTAGCCCTGTCAGTTTTCCATCAATAGTCCTATTGTTTACTTGAATTTGTTTTGTACTTTTACTGGGGGATTTTCTGCCTACACATTCTTTCATGAAGATGGCTATCTTTCTGTGTTTTTCTGTGTAGTACATTCTTAAGCATTTTTTGTAAGGCTGGACAAGTGGTGACACATTCTTTCAATATTTGTTTGTAATGGAAGGTCTTTATTTCACCTTCATTCATAAATGAGAGCTTTGCAGGATGCAGCATTCTGGGTGTTTGTCTCTTAAGACTTGGATTATGTCCACCATTCTCTTCTAGTATGGTCTCTGATGAGAAATCAGCTGTAAGTCTAATTGGAGTTCCTCTGAAAGTAACCTGGCCACAAATCCAAAAAATTTCAATGAGCCTTAGGAAGTGCTTCAAAGTTGTCAAATTCTAGTTAGAAGTTGTGTAGTACACAGTGAGAATATATTGACTTAACAAGGTGGGCTTTAGGTGATGGGAAGGGTAAAAATTTTCATTAGTATATGATTGACTAAAAACATCTTCAGAAAAAGATAGGGTTTTGTCTGTAAAAAGGCTGCTGGAAAGAAGATGACTAATTTATGGAAGACATTTATAGGAATGGATAAGAAATTTTAGATAAAGTGCAAATTATTGCTCAGTGTTGTTCCAGATGGCCAAAACAAAACAAATTTTGTGTACATCGCTCAAGTCTGACCCAATAATTAAATTGATTGTTTGATCCAGCCACATCTCAGATAAGCCTCTAAGTGTTTCTCGTGAATCCTCTGTATACATTTTAGGGGCAATTAATTGTCACCTGGTTGAGTTTTGGACTTATTCCAGCACTATTAGACTTATTTTTGGCTGTTTCTCTATTCTAGAATGGTAATGTCCATCCTAGGTACTCCATTTTGGAATTAGATAACTAGTTGAATTTCACTGGCTCAGTGCCAGTGAAATTTGTGTCATCCATGTCTTGTTCTCATCCACAACCCTGGACTTTTGAATTGGTGCTGAAATAATTTAAGATTCTGTGGCTTTTTGAGACAGAAGAAGTGTAGTTTGCATATGAGAAGGATGTGAATACTGGAGGCCTGGAACAGAATATTATGTCTTGGATGTATCATCCAGAATTCATGTGTTGTAAACTTAATCTCTGAAGTTATATATGAATGATGCTTGAAGGTGGGGCTTTCAGTTAATCAGAATTAGATTAGTCCTGAAGGTAGAGCCCCATAATTACATTATTAGCTTTTTAAGAAGAAACACCTGAGCAAGCAATCTTGCTCTATTTCATGCATTTGATGTGCTATGTTATCTGGGATTCTGCAGAGAATCCTCACCAAAAATATGACCCTCACTAGATGTCAAGCAGATGCCAGTGCCATGCCGTTGGATTTTCTGGCCTCCAGAATAAATAAGTTCTATTCTTTTTAAATTGAGCAGCCTGTGGTATTCAGTTATAGAAACAGAAACAATTATGGGTGCTTTACTCTGAATAGATGCAGTTCAGAAATAAGACACCCTATTTCTCAGCACCCATTCTAAGGCTATAGTTTCAAAGAAGCAGGTCACCAGGGTTTCACATCATGCCTAGTTGCGTATTTCAGAAGTTCTATTCCAGTTTAGCGTGGCCAAAGCACGAACGTTGCTTTCAATTACCTAGCTCCTATTTGTAGGAGGAACTCTACTCTAGACACAGTAGGCTAAGGATATGGGTGATTTGATTGCCCCAAACCAGATTATTTTATAGGACAGAATTTACAAAATAATAGCCAAAGCCAAGAAGACCAGTGGCTGTCTTCCCCTAGTGCCAACTTGTAGAGCAAGAATGTCACTCTGAGAGAAAATGACCACTATTCCTATGTCTGCTTACTGTACAGTGGCAAAGAAGTTCTTCCTGGGAAAGAAGCCACCTATAAGGCTGAAGAGCCCTGCAGCTCTATCTGAGGGGTCTGTTTGGATTGGAGCATGGAGAAAATTGTAACTATCATTTTTATTAAAAGCAATGGATATCTTAGGGGAAAGAAATTAAGAAGATGCTCAGAACTCCATGATATGAGTTGAAACAAGTTCAATAGCAGAGCAGCCAAACATTTAACACAGATAATCAGAGAAAGAGGTAGCCAAAATTATGCCTCTTGAGATTACAGACAATCTAATATTTGATCTCCATGGGGATTGGGAATTTTGTGTATATATACTAGGCTGTAGATATTCAGAGAATGTTAAATCAGAAAGTGGTGCAGACTTGAAAACATTAAAAAGGATGGAACCATCACTGTCACAAGGACCTTGAACAGAGATCTGTACCTCTGTACATCTTAATAAAAATGTTCAGAATCAGTGATAAAGAGTAAACCTTGAAAGTACTAGCAGAAAAATCACACACTGCATACATAGAAGCCAAATAAGGTTAACACCAGACTTCATCAGAAAAGAAAGGTCTTTAAGACAGTGGAACTACATAACCCAGGTGCTTAAAGAAAATAAAGAAATTATTAATGAGTTCACCTACATGTAGGAAAACTGTATTTCAAAAATGAGGGTGAAATAAAGATGCTTCTAGATAAATAAAGGCTGGCAGAGGATTTTATCTGCCTTACCAGTACTTAAAATTCTTCAAACTGAAATTAGGTTATACCAGAGAATAATTTGAATCCATTTGAGTAGAGTGCCAATATGTTAGTTATGTTGATAATTATAAAAGACCATATTTCTTTCTCCTTTTTCTTAACTAATTTAAAAAGGATTTGCATAAAAAAAGACATAGGTAATTATATTGCTAGTTTTAGAACATAAGGATGCAATATTTTTGATGATTACAATATAAAGAAGATGGAAACTAAATTGCACAGCGGTAAGGAAATGAAAGGATCTACAACAAATAAAGATCATAGGAAATGATAAATAAAGGTTAACATGACAACTTCTATAAACATATCCTTACTTTCCTTCTTCTCTGATCTTTCTTTAAATAAGATTAGATTATATAAGGACATAATTTTAAAAGTGAATATTTGAGATTTTAATATAAATAGAAGTAGCATGCATAATGTTAGTAGCAAAAATCAGGAGGACAGAAGTGGAGCAATATTAAAGTGAAATTACTATATTTTGCCATAATTAAATTAACATAAATTTGAAATGTACATTGGTACATTCAGGAACCTCTGAAATTTTTTAAAACTTATAATACAATATTATTCAAAGAATTAGATTATCAGACCAGTCAGTCTCTACTTCATACAAGGAAGGCAGTAAAGGGGAGAATATAAGTATTAAAATAAATAATATAAAAAATGGAAGGCAGTAGATAAAAATACAACACTAACTAATATGAATTTATTAGGCAGTCAAAAAACAAAGAGTTAGGGCTGGTGCTGTGGCTCACTTGGTTAACCTCCTCCTACGGTGCTGGCATCCCATATGGGTGCCGGGTTCTAGTCTCGGTTGCTCCTCTTCCAGTCCAGTTCTCTGCTGTGGCCTAGGAGGGCAGTGGAGCATGGCCCAAGTCCTTGGGCCCTGTACCCACATGGTAGACCAGAAAAAAGTACCTGGCTCCTGGCTTCGGATCGGTTGAGCACCAGCCATAGCGGCCATTTGAGGAGGGAACCATCGGAAGGAAGACCTTTCTCTCTGTCTCTCTCTCTCACTGTGTATAACTCTACCAGACAAATAAAAAAAAAAAAAGAACAGTATGAGATAAAAACAAACAAGATCCAATTGTATGCTATTATCAGCACAGACATTTTAGATTCTAAGATGCAGATAGTTTGAAACTAAAAAGATGGAAAAAGATCACGTGAACAGTTACCTGAAGAAAGTGTCCACATTAATAGTATCAGAGAAAATAGACTAACAAACACAAATCGTTATTTTTGTTAAAGATTTATTTATTTATTTGAAAGCCAGAATTACACACAAAGAGAGGAGAGGCAGAGAGAGGTCTTCCATTCGATGGTTCACTCCCCAATTGGCCACAATGGCTGGAGCTGCACTGATCTGAGGCCAGGAGTTGGGAGTTTCCTCGGGGTCTCCTATGTGGGTGCAGAGGCCCAAGCACTTGGGCCATCTTCTTCTGCTATCCCAGGCCATAACAGAGAGATGAATCAAAAGAGGAGCAGCTGGGACTAGAACCGGCGACCATATGGGATGTCGGCACTTCAGGCCAGGTTGTTAACCCACTGCACCACAGTGCTGGTGATCCCCCCCTCCACAAATTGTTATTAAAGGGAAGGGAGGATATTTAAAAATGATGAGTCAGCCTATAAGGAAGATCTGATCATTAATAAATAAGGGTCAATAAAATATTCTTAACTTACATTGTAGTGATGGTTACACAACTCTGAAACTACAGTGACTTATATGATTTGAACGATTCATCATGGGAAGCGGGATACACAACAGACTCATAGAATGGCAGATGTCCTAACCAGCACTCTGGCCTCAGAATCAGCCCTTAAGGCACTCGGATCTGGCTGAAGAGCCCATGAGAGTATTTTAGGCATGGAAAGCCAAACTCTCTGGCCAAAAAAGAAAAAAGAAAAAGAAAAAAAAAAAACAAAACCCTAAATGAAAGATCTCCGCAAATCACTTCTAACAACCAACTGCATGTTCAGAGGATACCCAAAATTACCCTCAGTCTCAACAAATTATTAGTAGGATTTACAGAACTCCCTCGAAGCTGATAGATTTATGGCTACAGATTAGTACTGGGGAGAGACATACATTAAAATTAATTAACCAGGGCTGGTGCTGTGACGAAGTAGGCTATGGACACCAGTTCATGTCCCAGCTGCCTCTCTTCCAATACAGCTCTCTGCTGTGGCCTAGGAAAGCCATAGAAGATGGCCCAAGTCCTTGGGCCCCTGCACCCACGGGGGAGACCCAGAAGTAGCTCCTGGCTCCTGGCTCCTGGCTTCAGATCAGCCCAACTCCAAACATGGTGGCCACATGGAGAGTCAACCAGCAGATGGAAGAACTCTCTCTCTGTCTCTCCCTCTGTCTGTAACTCTGCTTCTCAAATAATAATAATTAAAAACTACCTGGGGTCGTTCCCTCTAGTCTCCTCTTTCCACTTGCCTGCCGGTGTCTGCTCAAACTGACTTACCTCAAACGGTAGAGTTAGAAACATACCAGGGGACTCCAATTCAATCCCATCAAGGTGGCATGTACCAATGCCATCTCACTAGTCCCAGTGATCAAATTCTGTTCACAATTGATCATAATGATAGGACTAAGAACCAAAGGGATCACATAAACAAGAATAGTGTCTGTAAATACTAGCTGATAGAATCAAAAAGGGAGAGAATGATCCAACATGGGAAGTGAGATACACAGCAGACCCATAGAATGGCAGATGTCCTAAACAGCACTCTGGCCTCAGAATCAGCCCTTAAGGCATGCGGATCTGGCTGAAATGCCCATGAGAGTATTTCAGGCATGGAAAGCCAAGACACTCTGGGGGGGGGGGGGAACACCTAAATGAAAGGTCTCCGCAAGTGAGATCCCAGTGGAAAGAACGGGTCATCAAAGAAGGAGGTACCTTTCTCTGAAGGGAGGAGAGAACTTACACTTTGACCATGGCCTTGTCTAAAAATGATCAGAGTCAGTGAACTCAGGGGGCTTCCATAACCTTGGCAGCTCATGACAAGAGCCTAGGGTGATTACTGAGGCCATAACCAAGAGTGTCAATTTGTTAAGTCAACAACAGGAGTCACTGTGCACTTACTCCTCATGTAGGATCTTTGTCCTTAGTGTGCTGTACATTGATATTTAATGCTATAACTAGTACTCCAACAGTATTTTTCACTTTGTGTTTCTGTGTGGGAGCAAACTGTTGAAATCTTTACTTAATGTATGCTAAACTGATCTTCTGTATATAAAGAGAATCTAAAATGAATCTTGATCTGAATGGAAGGGGAGAGGGAGTGGGAAAGGGGAGGGTTGCGGGTGGGAGGGACGTTATGGGGGGAAGCCATTGTAATCCATAAGCTGTACTTTGGAAATTTATATTCATTAAATAAAAGTTAAAAAAAAATAAAATAAAACAAAAAAAAAAAACTACCTGGGAATAGGCATTTATCCTAGTTGTTTAAGACCTATATGTCCCCCCATCAGATTTCCTGGGTTCAGTTTCTAGTTTTGACTCCTCACTCTAGCTTGCAGCTAGTGTGGACCCTGGGAGGCAGCATTAGCTCAGCTACTCATGTTTCTGCCATTTACTCTTCTGATTGTCCAGGTGTGTATGGTGTATGTTATGTTTGGAAGTGCACTTACTATTGCATCAAGAAAAGTGGGAGTATTTTAAACTATTCTTCAAGTACTTTGAAGAATAATGTTAATATGTTTAAAGCGTATATAGAAAACATCATCAACTTTGCCTCAGGTGTTGACATACTAGCATGTCACATGCTGCATCTATGTTGCTGTCTTCATTAAGGTGAAGAATCATTTTACTTGGTCATGGTCACTCTCATGTCACATTGCACTGACTCTCAAATTCTAACCCCAAGAGGATTCTCCATTGTGTTAAGTGTTCCCCTAAATCAGAAAAAGACCGAGAGCAAACAAGATGTCCACAGATTTCCTAAGCAGTGAGGAACGTACATTTTCTTTCTCATTACAACTTTTTCTTACTGTTTTTCCATGGCTGTTCCTGTGTACACCCCCATTTCCCACAGGCAAGGTTTCTCCTAGCTTCTAGGGAGATATTTTCTCTCTGATCCATCTCAGTAATTTCTGCAACCCTTTTCCACATGGGCACTTGTCTGCTTGTGGAATGAAACTTCTTTATAGTCACACTCCATGTTTTCTCAACAGGGTTGGAAAGAGCTTCTGAAATCTGCTGTATTCCCAGAAAAACGAACTGAATTGTGTTAGTTCACATCTTTCCAGAACTCAGATATCTGGCCCTAAGAATAGATCTTTCTCTGCAATAGGAATTTCTTCAGTTTTCAAAATAAAGCATCGAATGAAGCAAAAACTGCTGACAGTGATGGTTTCGATTGATAATAGCTAGATAGAATCTGACATGGCAAAAATTCTCAGTAGATATTTTTCTTTCCTTTGTTCTTAAGTTTCTGAAAATGAGCAATTTCTGTTTGTGTTTGATATTGTTCTGAAAGCCAATGGTTTAAGAAAAATATACTACTTTCTTTATCATACTATAAGGTTGGTGGTTTCTTCTGCTTTTATAAATTTGCCTGTTTCTTATAAAATGGCAGGAATTAGAATATACTTCTCATAGTTTAACAGCTTATTTAATTTACCACATTTAAAGAAGATTCTTCTAGTAAATTTATCATTGGCTGTGTAAACTATACTTTAGGATTTAATATATAATACATTAACATTTTATGAATAAACTAAGCCTAATACATTTTATGCTACTAAATTAGCCAAATTACTTTAGAAATAAAAGAGATGCAGAAAGTAAGCATTGCATTTTTTTCTAGACTCCTCAAAAACAATTAAAGATTTTTGTGGCTGCATAGCCTTTGTAATTTAAATCTCTAGTCCTAAGGGATTCTAGTTCCTGTCTCAGAATTCCTCATACAAGTAAATATATGCTTTTTGCTATATGCAAAAGAAACTGGGTAAAGGATGAAAGCACTTAAGCACTTGGTATATTTCATGCAACATCCAGGGTCAGGTCCGTATGGTTTATCATAATTTATAAAGCTCAGCATCATTTGGCCACTGCTTTTGTTTTTGTAGTTGTATTAGTTACTTTGAACACTGTGCATCAGTCAGATTAACAGAATTTTGCTTTTTCAAACAGATTTGTCTTGTTTTTCCCCCAGAAATCTTTTATTTAAGGAATACAAACGTCATGCATTTCATAATTGCAACTTTAGAAACATGTTGATTCTCTTCCCCTGTACCTGCCTTCCCACCCACTCTCCCACCCCTCATCCTCTTCCTTTTCCTATTCCCATTCTTATTTTTTACAAACATCTATTTTCAATTAACTTTATGCACATATGATTAACTTTATGTTAAGAGTTCAACAAATAGTATGGAAAAAAAACTGTTCCTCAACCATCAAGAAAAGGGCTGTTCAAAGTCATTGCTTTTCAAAGCATCATTTTCATTTTCCATTTTCCTTTTAGGTTCTCTATTAGTTATCACTTGTCAGTGATAACATATGCTATTATTCCTTTTGTGACTGGCTTATTTCACTAAATATGATGTTTTCCAGCTTCATCCTTTTTGTTGCAAATGGCCAGATTTCATTTTTTTAACTGCTTACCATCATGTATATATCCCATAATTTCTTTTCCAGTCTTCAGTTGATGGGCATTAGGGTAGATTCCATATCTTAGCTATTGTGAATTAGGCTGCAATAAGCATGGAGGTATAGATAACTCTTTCATATGCTGATCTCATTTCCTTTGGGTAAATTCTCAGGAGTAGGATCTCTGGGTCATATAGGCCTATACTCATATTTCTGAGGTATCTCCATACTGTCTTCCAAAGTGGCCTTACCAGTTTACATTCCTACCATCAGGAGACTAGGATACATTTTTCCCCACATCCTCACCAGCATTTGATTGTTAATTTATGTATGAAAGCCTTTCTAATGGGGGTGAAATAAAACCTCACTATGGTTTTGATTTTCATTTCCCTAACAAATAGTGATCCTGAACATTTTTTCACATGTCTGTTGGCCATTTGGATTTCCTCTTTTGAAAAAAATGTTTAAGTCCTTTGCCCATTTCTTCATTGGGTTGATTGTTTTGTTGTTGTTGAGTTTCTTGATCTCTTTATATATTCTGGTTATTCATTTTCAATCAGTTATATAGTTTGCAAATAATTTCTCCCATTCTGTCAATTGCCTCTTCACTTTGTTGAGTGTTTCTTTTGTAGTGTAGAAGCTTCTCAATTTGATGTAATTGCATTTGTCAATTTTGGCATTGACTGTCTCTGCCTCTGCAAACTTATGCAAGAGCTCTTTGCTCGTGCCATTGTCTTACAGGGTTTCTCCAATGTTCTCTAATAATTTGATGGTATCAGATCATAAATTTAGGTCTCATCATTTTGAATGCATTTTTGTAAGGTGTAAGGTAGGGGTCTTAACTTCATACTTCTGCATGTGGAGATCTAGTTTTCTCAGCACCATTTGTTAAAGAGACTGCCCTTGCTCCAGGGATCCAGGGATTGATGTCAGCTCCTTTGTCAAAGGTAAGTTGGATGTAGATGCATGGATTGATTTCTGGCATTTCTATTTTGTTTCATTGGTCTATCCATTGGTTTTTGTACCAGTTACAGTCTGTTTTGGTTATAATTACCCTGTAGTATTGTAATGCCTCTGGCTTTTTTTTTTTTTTTTTTTTTTTTTGTGGGGGATAAGATTGCTTTAGCTGTTTTGGGTCTCCTGTGTTGTCATATGAATTTCAGCATTATTTTTTCTATATATGATAAAAGCGTCCTTCCTATTTTGATTAGTATTGCATTGAATCTGTAAATTGATTTCGGTGGTATGACTATTTTGAAGATATTGATTCTTCCAATTCATGAAATGAAATAGTTTTCCATTTTTTGTATCTTTTGTTTCTTTCTTTAATGTTTTGTAATTCTTATCACAGAGATTTTTTACAATATTGGTCAAATTCATATCAAGGTATTTGATTTTTTTTTTGTAGTTATTATGAATGGGATTGATCTTAGAAGTTCTTTCTCTTTTTTTTTAAACTTTTATTTAGTAAATATAAATTTCCAATGTACAGTTTATGGATTACAATAGCTTTTCCCCCCATAATTTCCCTCCCACCCGCACCCCTTCCATCTCCCGCTCCCTCTCCCCTTCGATTCACATCAAGATTCATTTTCAATTATCTTTATATACAGAAGATCAATTTAGTATATATTAAGTAAAGATTTCATCAGTTTGCACCCACACAGAACAGTGTAAAATACTGTTTGAGTACTAGTTATAGCATTACTTCACACTGGACAACACATTAAGGACAGAGATCCCACATGAGGAGTAAGTGCACAGTGACTCCTGTTGTTGACTTAACAATTTGACACTCTTATTTATGGCATCAGTAATCTCCCTAGGCTCTAGTCATGAGTTTCCAAGGCTATGGAAGCCTTTTGAGTTCGCTGACTTCGATCTTATTCAGACAAGGTCATATCAGTGTGATCAACTGTGAACTGAAATTGATCACTTGGACTAGTGAGATGGCATTGGTACATGTAATCTTGATGGGATTGTATTGGAATCCCCTGGCACATTTGTAATTCCACCATTTGGGGCAAGTCCGATTGAGCATGTCGCAAATTGTACTCAACCTTGGCACTAAGTTTACCAAGGCTATTGATTTTTGTGTGTTGATTTTATATCCTGCCATTTTACCAAACTATTCTGTGAGTTCCAATAATTATTTTGTGGAGTCTTTTTGATGCCCTTATATATAGAATCATCTCATCTTCAAATAGGGATAGTTTGACTTCCTCATCCCAATTTATATCCCTTTCATTTTTTTTTTCTTGCCTAATGACTCTTGCTAAAACTTCCGGGACTATACTGAATAGCAAAGTTGAGAGTGGACATGCTTGTCTGGTACTGGATCTCAGTGGGAATGCTTCCAACCTTTTCCCATTCAGTATAATATTGGCATGGTTTTGTCATATGCCTTGATTGTGTTGAGGAGTATTACTTCTATACCTAATTTGCTTAGAATTTTCATCATGAAAGGGTGTTGTGTTTTATCAAATGCTTTCTCTGCATCAGAGGGATAATCATGGTTTTTGTTCTTCAATTTGTTAATGTGCTGTGTCACATTGATTGATTTGCAAATATTGAACCATTCCTATATACCAGGGATAAATCCCACTTGGTCTAGGTGAATGATCTTTCTAATGTGTTGGTGGATTAAATTGCCTCTTACTTTGTTGAGGATTTTTTGCATCTATGTTCATTAGGGAAATTGGTCTGTAGTTTTCTTACACTGTTGTATCTTTTTCAGATTTAGGAATTTAGTTGATGCTGGCTTCATAGAAGGAGGTTGGGAGGATTCCCTCTCAATAATTTTGAATAGCTTGAGAAGAATTGCAGTTAGTTCTTTAAATGTCTGGTAGAATTCAGCAGTGAGACCATCTGGTCCTGGGATTTTCTTTGCTGGAAGGATCTTTATTACTGATTAAATTTAAATTCTGTCTTGGTTATTGGTCTGTTTATGTTTTCTACGTCTTCATTGTTGAATTTAGGTAGATTGTTATGTGTCTAGGAATCTATCAATTTCTTCTAGGTTTCCCGGGTTGTTGGTCTACAGCTCTTTGTAGTAATTTCTGATGATTCCTTTTATTTCTGTAGTATCTGTTACCTTTCATCTCTAATTTTTAAAATATTTTTAAGATTTATCTATTTATTTGAATGTCAGAATTACACACAAAGAGAGGAGACACAGAGAGAGAGAGGTCTTCCATCTGATGGTTCACCCACCAATTGGCTGCAATGGCCAGAGCTGCGCCTATCTGAAGGCAGGAGCCAGGAGCTTCTTCTAGGTCTCCCATGTGGGTGCAGGGGCCCAAGGACTTTGGCCATCTTCTACTGCTATCCCAGGCCATAGCAGAGAGCTGGATCAGAATAGGAGCAGCCAAGATTAGAACTGGTGCCCATATGGGATGCCGACACTTCAGGCCAGGGCGTTAACCTGCTGTGCCACAGCACTGGCCCCTGATGTGTTATTTTAAAATTTTTTTTTCAAAACACCAGCTCTTAGCTTTGCTGATCTTTTGTATTGTTTTTTGTTTGTTTTGATTTTGCTTCTTTCTTCTCTAATTTTAATTATTTCTGTCCTCCTACTAGTTTTGGGTTTGGTTTGCTGTTGCTTTTCTAGGTCCTTCAGATGCATTGATATTTCCTTTATTTGTTGTCTTTCTAATTGATGTTGGCACCACTTGCTATAAACTTTCCTCTTAACATTGCTTTGCTGTATCCCATAAGTTTTGATTTATTGTATTGTCATCTTCATTTGTTTCCAGAATTTTTTTGATTTCTCTTTTGATTTCTTCAGTGACCCACTGTTCATTCAGGAGCATGTCATTCAGTCTCCATGTATTTGTGTATGCTCTAGGGATTCCTGAGTTGTTGATTTCCAGCTTCATTCCACTGTGGTCAGAGAAGATATATTGTATGATTTTGATGTGTTTGAAATTGCTGATACTTGATTTATGGCCTAACATGTGGTCAATCCTAGAGAAAAATCCATGCACTAGTGAGAAGAATGTATATTCTGCAACTTTAGAATGGAAAGTTTTGTAGCTGTACATTAGTTCCATTTTGTCTGTCGTTTCAATTAACTCTGATGTTTTCTTGCTGATTTTCTGTCTGGTTGATCTGTCCATTACTTAAAGTAGAGTATTTATTGAAGCCCTCTGTTGCTGTGGATTCATTCTGAGAGGAGGAGTGCGGTGGGGGTGAGAGGCATGGAATCATGACACAGACACCGGATTTGGGTGAAAGCAGGCTAGAGGTGGGCTGCTCACAGACTCGTTAATTTTTGTTGGTACAGCAGCTTATATAGCCGAGAAAGAAAGGGGTGGTTTATGCCCTAACCAATTACTGCCTGTTGCTAGGCAGACTCCTTTGCCAGGTGGGTTCTTAAGCCATTCCTGAGTAACTGACGCTCACTTGCCAGCGAACATCTTTGCATGACCTTCTCATTCCACCAGTCCTCCATTAGTATTGTATATGAGTCTATGTCTCCCTTCCTATCCAGTAACATTTTGTTAAAATAGCCAGGTGACATGGAATTAGGCAGATAAACATTTACAGTAGTCATATCTTCCTGTTAAATTCATCCCTTCTTTGTCTCTTTTAACAGTTTTTTTTGTCTCACTAGCAGGCCTTTGTTTTTCTTTTTTTTTATTTGAACAACAGAAAGAATTTGTGTGTGTATATGTGTATACACACACACACACACATATATATGTATGTATGTATGTCTATATGCCAAGAAAGATTGAGAGAGAGCACTTCTGTCTGTTGGTTCACTCCCCCAAATGCCTGTAACAGTTGGGGCCTGAAAACCAGGATTCCAGAACTCAATCTGTGTCTCCCACGTGGGTGGCAAAGAACCAGTGACTTCAGCTCTCATCTATAGACTTCCAGGACTGACATTAGCAGGAAGCTAGAATTAGAAATGCAGCCAGGTCTGGAACAGAAGCACTCTGATGTGGAATGGTGGCATCCCAGGTGCATCTCAAATACTTGGATAAATGCCTGCCATAGGATAGCTTTTATGCATGTTATTTCCTCTATCTGAAACATCTCTTCTTGGTCTTTCCTTATCCTTCTAAATGGCCCATTTTTGATGTAGATTCTTTTATGTCTAACCTGAAACATGGATAAAAATTTCATCAAATGTCTGTGGAATGATGGATGAATAAATGAATAAAGAAGTAATAAAAATAGGAGTGATGAGAGTGACTCACACTCTACCCTGTCTTTTTGCTATTGCTCTTTGAGAAACGAAGATCAGGACCACTGACCCTTCGTGAGTCTACAAAAAGTGCGCTAATGAACAACTGGAGGACTGGGAGATTTGAAGCAATAAGTAACAGATGAGAGGCAGATGCCAAAATGCCTAGAAGATGTTATATGTGCTCGGATTTGTTGAGCACTGTACAGGAAGCCCTAGGGTACTTTCAGTTTCACCATGTTGCTATATACCATCATATGTGATACTTTTCTTATTAGATTCTACATTGACCCTTTTACAAGTGATATTTAGTTGTTAATGTACTGGAAGAATGTACATCCTCTAGGCAATACTATCTCTAAGTACTATTTTGCCCTATCTGTTTCCATACCCTTTCCTTTCCCCCATTCTCAATGTGTTGCTCTATGGATTTGGACATGGCTAAGTAATCTGTAGAACAGCATTTTATTATTATCAGTGACATCTGTTTTTCTCAGGTCATATCCAGTTTCACTTCTAGAAGACAAAGGTGGTCTGGTGCTGTGGTATAGTAGGTTAAGCCTCCACCTGTGGTTCCAGCATTCCATGTGGGTGCCAGCTCAAGTCCTGGTGGTTCCACTGATAATTCACCTTGGAAAGCAGAGGAATGTGGCCCATGTGCTTGGGCCCCTATACCCATGTGGGAGACCTGGATGGTGCTCCTGGATTCTGACTTCACATCAGCCCAGCTCCGACCTTTGCAGTCATTTGGGATATGAACCAGTGGATGAGAGATCTCTCTCTCTCTGTCTCTCCCTCTCTCGGTCTTGAGCTCTGCTTCTCAAATTAATAGAAAAATCTTTTTTTTAAAGGAAGACAGAGTTTTAAGAAGCATCTGCCCTTTTTTCTAGGCTCTTTTTGTTTTCAGTCATCATAAATGACTGAGGGTGTACTGTTTAAAATGGCTGCAGTGGCCAGTGTTGGGCCAGGCCAAATCTAGGAGCCTTGAATTCCATCCTGGTCTCTGATATGGGTGGAACATACTCAATACTTGGGGCACTTTCCATGTGCATTGGCAGGAAGCTAGTCAGGAAGCAGAGTATCCAGAATCCCCACTGACACTTTGATGCGGGATGCTGGTATTGTAAGCTACCATATCACCCACTGTGCCAGAATGATGGCCCCTGAGGATGCATTTTTATCTTTGCACACAAATGAAACCTTTGGTAATCAAGTATGATCCACATACCTCAGCTTGTTTTCTAGCATCCTTAGTCCCCTTGTTAAACCATATTTCTACCAACTCCCTGAATGATCAGTAGGGAAGCTAGAACAAAGGGAAAGGTACCTGTTGGCTGGAGTTCTTGAATGAAGCCAGGTGGAGGGTAATGGGCTACTGAGAAGAATGGAGGGCTGAATAGAACGTAAATGTTAGAAAACAATAGTGGACCTGGGTTCCAATTATACTGCTAAAAATGTGTTTGCCTTGGACCCAGGCCCTCTGATCAAGACTGTCACATTCTATATTTTTCACTGTCCTTGTTCTACTTAGTTTACTACTTTGAAAAGAACACTTCTGTGTCTGATTTCCTAAGGGCTAAAGGCTTTGAAACCTAAGTTATAGTTTGTAATTTTATATGTGAATTGATATGCTTTCCCTACTGTCTTCAACTAGACTATGTGTTCTCCATGATAATACAGCCTTCTTGGTTAGGGTTATTGCTCATATGCATTCTGTACTGCTAACAATGTTCAATACAATATTAGATAAAAACTTACACTGCTCAAATCTCTAAATGGAAAAAAAAGATATAAATGCATTAAAAACATGTTTGTTCAGCATCTAATATATTCCAAGTATTTTCCTAGAATGAAGTAAAAACTCTATCTTAAAGAGGTGAAATTTATTTGAGAGAAAGTTGAAGAACACAGTTTAAAAGAAATACACATATGTACAATGGGGTGTAGGGAGAATTTGAGTATGGATTTCAATTGAGGATGGCTGTTATCCCGAGAGTCTCATAAAAGATTCCTTGAAAGATGAGTAGGATTTGGTAAGTGAGAAGAGAGAAAACACATTCCAAAAAAAGAAAATATTTAGGGATTTTTTTCCCTACCAAGTGATTCCATAGAAACTTAGTTTTAATGAATATTGTTAAATAAAAAGTCATGTCTATAAATATATTTAAAAATCACTGATTTAAGAGTGTTCTTATTATAATTATTATACTATGTTAACAGTATTTTTATTCTGCTATATACTATGAGTCTTTAGACCAAAATAGAGAAAATAGCCTTTTCATGATTTTTTTGATTTTGAAGCCATTTTTTTTTCCAAAAGTATTTCTTTGGACTCATGATTCCTAGACCACACTTTGGGAAATACTGAGCTAGATGAAACAGAAATGTGAACAAGTGAGTGATGCTTTGTGAATTCTATAGTAACTTGTTTTGAACAGTGGTTATGAATGCATGGTGAAATTGTGTGTTACCATTCATTTAAAAAGTGTTGCTGTTTTATTTTTTGTATTAAATGCCTAATTTTAATCTTGCTTCCTAGATCATGGAGCATATTTGAAGGGTATTGAGAACAAGAGTGAGATTTTTCTAAAAGGAAGATAATTCTAACTTATTTGTGGAGAATGTGTTACAAAAGCCAAACATTTATGATATAAAAACTAATTGAGAGGCTGCTACAGTGGTATAAGATGAAAGATAACAAGAATGTGGACCTGCACCATAGCCCCAGACTATATAGGAACGTAGTAGGTTGTTCAATGTTAGAAAAACTGTCACTGAAACTCACTGCATTAATAAATTAAGAAGAAAAAGTATGTAATCATCTTGACTATATGTGAAAATTTTAAAGATTTTTATTTATTTACTTGAGAGGCAATTACAGAGTGAGAGAGGGAGAGGCAGAGAGGTCTTCCATTCACTGGTTTACTTCCTAAATGGACACAATGGCTAGAGCTGGGCTGATCTAAAGCCAGGAGCCAGGAGCTTCTTTTGGGTCTCACACCTGGATGAAGGGGCCCAAGCATTTGGGACATCATCCACTGCTTTCCCAGGCACATTAGCAGGTATCTGGATTGCAAGAGGAGCAGCTGAGACATGAACCAGTGCTAATATGGGATGATGGTGCCACTGCAAGTGGAAGCTCAGTCTGCTACACTACAACCCTGTCCCCAATTATATCAGAAAACTGTTAAGTAAAATTCAATGTGTATTCTCGTTTCTCAAGAAATATAATGAACAAAAACAACCTATAGTAATTTTGGATTAGAGCTAAATATTCTCAAGTTGATACAGAGAATTTACCAAATGATTATAGGAAATTAAAAAAAAAATCTCTATTTTTTTTTACATTGAAACCATTTGAATTACAGCCAGGGTTTATTAGGGTTCATAGTCTGTGAATAAGATAAGGATTTAAAGGAATAGGACTGGTGAAACAAAGGTGCAGTTGTGGTTAGTATGTTCTTCTATATACATAATGTCCAAAATATTTAGACATATTATGAGAATTAAGCATAACTTAGAAAGAATAGCAAATAGTATCTTTCTAAATACAATTCTAAACTTTTGTAATATGACTTGTTGGATGCTAGTAGCTGGAAATCCTAAGAAAACATTTGCCAAGCTCCTTTGCTGCTCATGTACATTTGTGATCCAGCTTCTACAAGCAAAATCTCTCACAGGACACTCATAGGAGAGATTTGGAACTGAAATGAGGCAGGGAACATCTTCTGTTACTGTTGCTGGCAACGCAAGTTGGATAAGCATTTGGTTCTCTGGATGACAGAGGCAGTATCTGGTGATCGGACTCTCTCTATTTGTAGCTGTTGAGAGTCACCATCCTGAAGGCTAAGGAGGTGGGACCCTGGAGTCAGCCGTAGGGGAGGAGCTCCCAGATGCCTAGTTGTAGCTGACATGTACTCCTGAGTTGGCATTGAAACCGTGACTTTTTTGCCTTTGAACATTCAGTTTCTGGCAGAAGTACTTATTTTCCTGGCAGCTCAGGTCGCAGCTGCTATTCTGGGTATGACTCTTGGAAGCTCCTCAGGTCCTTGCTGTAGTTAGGAGAGCACCCATTTCCCTGTATTAAATCCTTTCCTGTGGTTGGAAAGGTGGGCCTAGGCTAGTGTCTTTTACCTACAAGTTCATAATTCATTACAGTGAAGTTTCCTGATACAAAATTGAAAATGAATATTGATGTGAATGGAATGGGAGAGGGAGCGGGAGATGAGGGGTGTGGGTGGGAGGGAACTTATGGGGAGGAAAAGCCACTGTAATCCATAAACTGTACTTTGGAAAATTATATTTCCTAAATAAAAGTTTAAAAAATGAGTACAATCAGTTTTCATTGCTATAAAAGAGTACACAGATACTTTATAAGTAAATTTTAAAATGCTATTTACTGGAGCAACAAAAAAAAGTGATGCATGACCTTTACAAAGGTCATATAAAACTTAACTTAAACCTGTTACAGAGATCAGAAAGTATTCTATCCATAGGTAAGAAAATTGTGTATTCTCATAGAAAAATGATTCAAAGAAATTCCTGACTCAAAATCACATCAGGTTTTTCTTTGTTTCGAATTTGACAATCTCATTCACTAACTGGAACTTAGAGTAAAAGGGAAAACAGGCTTGAGCCACTTTGTACTTCCTTAGTGACTTGATGTCAATGACAGTCATGTGTACCTCATTACTGGGACTTTGGCAAAAGCCATGGTCTTAGAGTAAGTGCCTCGCTGTCTTCTCCCTGTTTCAGAGACTCAGCTTCTCAGACTCCACACAAAGCCCCTGCAAATATTGGGATTCATATCTTTGTAACCCGAGTTTCTAACTTTTGAACACAGTGTGTCCTTATATTTAACCCCTTTTCAGCTTGCTTAATCTTGTTTATATAGCTTTTAGGAGACTGGTAGCTTTTTGTTTGATATATTAATTATAAATATTTCTTGATGTTTTTACTATAGGGTAGTGTGTCTTAGGATTGACCTTGTAACTATCTGTTGGTGAAGTATGGAAAAAAAACGACTGAATTCATTAGGTGTGTGGCCCCCTGGTTACACTCACTTATTAATTCTTAAAATTGATGTGCTCAGCCAGCGCCGCAGCTCAATAAGCTAATCCTCCACCTGCGGCGCCAGCACACTGAGTTCTAGTCCCGGTCGGGGTGCCGGATTCTCTCCCGGTTGCCCCTTTTCCAGGCCAGCTCTCTGCTGTGGCCCAGGAGTGCAGTGGAGGATGGCCAAATCCTTGGGCCCTGCACCCCATGGGAGACCAGGATAAGTACCTGGCTCCTGGCTTTGGATCAGCACAGTGCGCCGGCTGCAGCAGCCATTGGGGGGTGAACCAACGGCAAAGGAATACCTATCTCTCTTGTCTCTCTCTCTCACTGTCCACTCTGCCTGTCCAAAAAAAAAAAAAAAATGGTGGCTCATTCACTTGGGCTTTCTGTGTACAGGAACATCACAGACTTATCATCTGGAGTATGAGACTTTTCCTTCTTACTAGTCATTTTCAAATTGCTTAATCATTTATTAAAAATTCAACTTATTATTTCTGTGTAATTTTTGGTAAGTTGTATTTTCCCTAGAAGTTTTTTGTATCCATTTTTGTTATTGGTAATTCTTCATGTATACTCTTGATACTTTTCTAAAAAGTTACTTGATGCTGTAAAAAAACAAAACAAAACAAAACAAAACAAAAAAAAACCTATGCTCTTTAGTAGTTCCCTCTTGTCCTTTTGAAATCTGTTCCCCATATTCTTCTCCTACTCCCATCCTTGGCAACACTCTGTTAACTACTAATCTCATTTCTGTTACTATTCATCATTTCAGAATTCCTAGAATGAAAAGCCATCATGAAGAATTTATTTTGTTTGACTTCTTTCAAGCAACTTAATTACTCAGTGCCATGTACCAATAGTTTATTCCTTTTTATTGCATAGTAGTATTCCATTGAGTGGATGTGCTCGTGTGGCTTACTCTTTCAGTTACTGGAAGACATTTGGATTGTATCCAGTTGTTGGCTCTTAGACACAGACCTGATATGAACATTAATGCACAAGTCTCTGTATGAATATATGTTCTCTTCTCTCTTGGATAAGTATCTAGAAGAAGAAAGACCAAGTAATAAAATTGTCTATGCATTTAAGTTTTCATTAAATGTTTAAAGTTCAGAAAATGACCAATTATTTTCCAAAGCAATTGTCATTTTACATTCTAAAGATTGGCCTGTGAAAATTCTACATCCAACACATTTTCACCAATACTTGGAGTGGTTAGTATTTTCAGTTTCACTTATTTTAAGAAGTACGGTGGTAGCTCATGCTAGTGGTAATCTGAATTTCGGTAATGACTAATGATATTGGGCATCTTTTCTTGTGCTTGTTTACTATACCTCTTAGGTGAAATTATTACTCTTGACCATTTTAAAATGTGTGTTGTTTGTTTCCTTATTGTTAAGGAAAATTCTTAAAAACTGAACATTATGAAAAAAATGACTTAAAATAATAATGTCAAATGGGTTTCACATTTTGTATCAAACTAAAGATATCTTTCAACCCCATTTTCCATGAACTTTTTGAAGTTCCTTTGTACTTTGTATTAGAATTGACAGATACATGATTTGCAAATAGATTCTACCACTTAGTCATTTGTACTTTCCTTCTTTTAATAATGTCTTTTGAAAACAGAATTTAAAAAATGATCAATCCAATTCATCCACTTTTTACCTTTGTAGATTGAAGCTTTATTATTGTATATAAGAAATCTTTGCCTAATCTCAAATCACAAAGTTTTTCTTTCAAATTTTCTTCTAAAAATCGTACAGTTTTAGGTTTTATATTTAGGCTTATGATCAATTTTGAGTTAATTTTTGTATGTAGAACCAGTACATTAAGAAATATGATCATCCAGTTTTTACAGTACCACTTGTTCAAAATAGTATATGTATATTTTACTGGATTTTGTGGATATCTTTGTCAAAAATCTGTTGTTCATATGTAAGTGGGTCTATTTATGTATATTCTATTTCCTATTGATTCACCTGTTTATTCTCATGTCTATACCAGATTGTGTTGATTACTGTAGTTTTAAAAGAGTATGTCTTAAAAACAGATTTTTTCATCTACAATTTTGTTTTTATTCCCTCAAAGTTATTCAGCATATTCCAAATTATTTCTGTTTTCATATGAATTTCAGAGTCAGTTGTAATTGGGATTGTGTTGAATCTTTTGATAAATTTGGGGAGAATGGATATCGTGACAATATTAAGCACTCTGACCCATGAACATCATTTATCTTTCATCTTATTTGAGTTTCCATTAATTTTCATTAGCTAATTACTTAAGCCGTCATGTCTGCATTCTCTGGAGTTCTCTTTCTGTCTCTGCTGTTTTCTCTCTGATATTATGTCCTATAATATTCAGCTTCCTGATCTGCACGGGAGAATCAACTCTGATCCCTCAACCCATGGAGTCTACCAGGCTCCACATGACTTTTCCTTACTTCTCTATGGCCTGGAAATTGACTTGGGGCAGGGAAATTGAGCTATTATAGGCATAAACTCTATGTTTCTACTCAGTTTTGCATATCTAAAGCTAAAGGAATTTTAGTGTAACAGATATTTAAAAGAATATGTGCTTTTGTTTCTCTTATTAAATTATCTACTAGTGAGAAATATGAATCATAAGGTAACTAAATACATATATGTACAATACCATGCAAACCATCATTTCATATATTTTTGGTCGTTATGGGGGCATGAACATAGTTCCCATTACTGTATTCTGGCCAGAAATATTGTAGAATTTCATCTTTTAAATTTGACTCTAAACTCTGTATTTCAAATTGCCCATCTTCTTAATTTTGATAGTGATTGTTTCCATCTTTTCTCTTTTATTTAGCTCAATCTCTTCAAAGGTTTTTTCATTTAACTATATTTTGGTTATTTATCTTCTCTGTGATATTTTTCTTTTTCTATTTTAACACCTTCCCATTATGTTATTATCTCCTCCTTTCAACCTTTATATTTAATTTGGTGTTCCAATTTAAAGTTTTTGCAATTGATGATTAGAACCTAGATTTTTCAAACTTTTTATATATTTTAAAGGTATCAATTTGCTTCTGACTATTTTCTGCTGGGCCTCACAATTTTTATAGATCATATTTTAATTAACATGCTATTTTAAATACTTTATTTTAATTATGACATCCCTGGGAATATGTGCTACTTAAAATTCATTCCTTAATTCTCCAAAGTTAAGATATGTTCTTTTTATCTTCTTTTATGATTTTCTCTGTGGGAGAAATTTATTTCAGACATTCTGAAATCATTGATAATTGCTTTATAGGCAAGAATGTGGAAAATTATAGGGACTATGCCATGTTATATTTTAAAATATATGGAATCAGAAATTCTAGGGAGTACATTTTTATTTAGATCCAAGTAATGAATGCTATTTTTCATATTTTTATATCTCCATTGATTTTTTATATTTTTAAAGAAATTTATTTAAGGAATACAAACTTCATGCATTTCATATCTTCAAATTTAGAAACATGGTGATTCTTCCCACCCAACCTCCCCCACACCCATACTCCCACCCTTCCTCCTCCCTTTCCCATTCCCATTCTTATTTTTTACAAAGATCTATTTTAAGTTAATTTTATACTCATAAGATTAACCCTATACTTAATATAGAGTTTACCAAATAGTATAAAGAAAAAACAAAGCAAACAAACAAAAAATTGTTCCTCAACAATAAAGACAAGGGCTATTCAAACTCATTGCATCACAAATTGTCAGTTTTGCTCCTATAGATTATCTTTTAGGTACTCGATTAGTTACTACAGACCAGAGGGAATTAGTTCTTCTTTAAATGTCTGGGAGAATTCAGCAGTTAAACCATCAGAATCTGGGCTTTTCTCTTTATTGTGAGGGTTTCTATTACTGATTTAATCACCATCTTGGTTATTGGACTGTTTAGATTTTCTATGTCTTCATGACTCAATTTTGGTAGATTGTGTGTACCTAGGAATCTCCATTTCTTCTAGGTTTCCCAATTTTTTTGGAATATAACTCTTTGAAGTATTTTATTTCTGTTGCACCTATTGTTACATTTCCTTTCTCATCTCTGATTTTATTGATGTGGGTCTTCTTCTACTTTTTTATTATTTGTGCCAATATTGTGTCAATTTTATATTTCAAAAAACTAGCTCTTCATTTCATTGATCCTTTGTTGATCTTTTGTATTTTGTGGTTTCAATTTTGTTTATTTATTATCTGATTTTAATTATTTTTCCTCCTAGTAATTTGGCTTTTTTTTTCTGGGTCCTTCAGATGCATTTGTAGCTCATTTATTTCCAGTTTCTTGATATAGGCACCAATCACTATAAACTTCCCTCTTAACACTGCTTTTGCTGTATCCATAGGTTTTGATATGATGTATTGTCATTTTCATTCATTTCCAGGATTTTTTTTTTATTTCTCTTTTAATTTCTTCTATTGACCCCCTGTTCATTCAGAAGCAGTTTTTCAGCCCCCATGTATTTGTGTATGTTCTTGGAATGCCTGAGTTTTTGAATTCCAGCTTCATTCCATTGTGGTCAGAGAAGATGCGTTGTACGATCTCTGTTTTTTTGAATTTGCTGAGACTTGCCTTATGGACTAGCATATGGTCAATCCTAGAGACACTTCTATGCACTAATGAGAAGAATGTGTTTTCTGCAACTATAGGATGTAAAGTTCTGTTGATATCTGTTAGGTCCATTTGTTCTATAGCTTTGAGTAGCTCTGTTTTTTATTTTTTTTATTTTCTGTATGGTTGATCTATCCACTGATGAAAGTGAGGTGTTGAAGTCCCCTGTTACTTTGTATTGGAGTCTATGTATCCCTGTAGATCTGTTAATAGTTCTTTTAAATAGCCAAGCTCCCTGTAGTTAGGTGCATATACATTTGTTATAGTCACAACTTCCTGTTGAATTGATCCCTTAATCATTACATAGTGACCTTCTTTTAATAGTCTTTATGTTAAATTATATTTTGATTTTTTTAAAAAAAGTTCTATCAGTTATTCAAAAATGTGAGTTGATATTCTTCTAAGTCGAAGAATAATAAATTTTAAATTTTGTTCCTTGTTACATTATATTTAGCTTTATGTGGACTTTGGCTATGTTATTTGGTACAGATAGTTTTAGAATTATTGCATATTTCAGTAATTTTAACATTTTGCTTTATTTTATTTTATCTTAACGTGTGTACCTAAGATCAATACAGTTGTTAAAACTTGCTTAATGGATCAGAACAAGAAAAGACATACACTGCCAATATGAGGAATCAGAAAGTGGACATTGTAAAATGCTCTCTCTCTCTCTCTCTCTCTCTCTCTATATATATATATATATTGAAAACACTAAGAATGACATCATGTTGATAATGTCAGCTCAGAATAATTTGACAAATTCTTTGAAGAATAGACACTACCAAACTTGAGTAGACATAATCTATTAACATTGGATTTAACAACTTTCCCAAAAGAAAACTTCAGAGCAAAGTGATTTTCCTAGAAAACTCTTATATGTTTAGTGAAAACAATTGTGATCGTGAACATTAAAGATAGTGATATATGTCCTAAGTCATTATTATAAAGCTGTGAATATACTGCTACCAAAGCCAGATACAGGCCGGCGCCGTGGCTCAATAGGCTAATCCTCCGCATGCGGCGCCGGCACACCGGGTTCTAGTCCCGGTCGGGGTTCCGGATTCTGTCCCAGTTGCCCCTCTTCCAGGCCAGCTCTCTGCTGTGGCCAGGGAGTGCAGTGGAGGATGGCCCAAGTCCTTGGGCCCTGCAGCCCATGAGAGACCAGAAGCACCTGGCTCCTGCCTTCGGATCAGCGCGGTGTGCTGGCAGCAGCGCGCCGGCCGCGGCGGCCATTGGAGGGTGAACCAACGGCAAAGGAAGACCTTTCTCTCTGTCTCTCTCTCTCACTGTCCAGCCTGTCAAAAATAAATAAATAAATAAATAAATAAATAAATAAATAAAAAATAAAAAAAAACAAAGCCAGATACAGTTATTTCTAAAGATGTTACCAAAGATAAAAAAAAAAAAACAGAACAAACATCTCTCATGAACTTAAGTGTAAAAATTCTTGACAAAAATCTTAGACAACTGAATACATAATATGTAAAAATGCTAATACTTCATGACTAAGTAGTGTTTATTTGAAGACTGCAAGATCAGTATAGAATTCAAAAGCAGTCTCCATTTAATGGAATGAAAAAATACCACATGAAAAAGGAAAAACAGAAACATAAACAGCATTTGACAAAATCCAATATCCACTCCTACTTTAAAAAAAAAATCTGTGAAACTTGTATAGGATCTCTCTCACAGTGATTTAGGTTAACTACAAAAACTTATAACTGATATCATAAGACTGAAGACTTACTGCTTTCCTTTTAAGACAGTAACAAGACAATGACATCTGATTAAACCACTATTATTCATCATTATAGTGGATGTTCTACCAGTGAAATAAGGGAGGAAAAAAGATATCTGAAAGGATATAAAGAAGGAAGGCCATATTTATTCTCAATATAAAGATAGTTGCATTTCTACATATTTGCAATTGGAAATTAAAATGAAAAATAGCATTCCCAATAACCTCAAGATTGGAATACTTAAGGAAGACATTTGATAAAAGATACGCAAGACCTGTCCATTAAAATCTATAGAACATTGCTGAGGGAAATCAGTGAAGAACTAAATAAATTAAGAAACATAATGTGTTCATGACTCGGAAGACTCTTTATTGTTAATATATGAATTCTCCCAAAATGATCTATCAATTTAATGTAATTCCAATCAAAATTTTCCTAGCAAAGCTGATTGCAAATGTATATAGAAATACAAAGAAATGGGGTAGTTCTCCACTTCCCCCTAAAAAGGGAAAAAAAAAAAACCTTTAGAAAAATAGAAGTTGAAGGATTTACACTGCTTATTATAAAGTTACTGTAACCAAGAGATTGGAGTATTGGCACAAATAGTTCAGTAAAATGGACTATAGAGTCCCACAGAAGACCCATATTTATATTACTAAATTTTCGATGAAAGTATAGGCAAACTGAATATGGAAAGAATGGTCTTGTCAACAAATAATGTGAGACAATTGGATATCCAAATACAAAGGAAGGCCCTTCTATCCAGACTGCATAGCATTTACAAAATTAACTCCAAATGAATCACCATTTTAGAGGAAAGCATAGGAGAAAGCTCACCTCTGTGACCTTGATGTAGGCAAATATATCTTAGAATTACTCTGAAACAAACCATAAAAACAATAAATGAATAACTCAAAGTTAATGTCTGTTCTTTAAAAGAAAATATTAATGAATGGATGTTTGGCATAGTAGTCATGATGCTTTTTGTGATGCCCACATCCCATATTGGAGTGCCTGGATATGAGTCCTGGTTCTGCTTCTTATTCCACCTTCCTACTAGTATGCACCATGGGAGGCAGTAGGTAACGACTCATATGGTTGTATCCCTGTGAGCATAAGAGATTTCAGAATCCCTGGCTTTTGGCTTGGGCCTATCCAAGCCCTGGATGTTCTAGGCATTTGAGGAATGAACTACTGGATGGATGATCTCTTTGTTACTCAAATAAAGATCACTTTGTTACTCTGCCTTTCAAATAAAATAAACAAAAAATCTTTTTTTAACTTCCTGTTTAGTAAATATAAATTTCCAAAGTACAGTTTATGGATTACAATGGCTCCCCCCCATAACTTCCCTCCCACCCACAACCCTCCCCTTTCCCACTTCCTCTCCCCTTCCATTCACATCAAGATTCGTTTTCAATTATCTTTATATACAGAAGATTGATTTAGTATATATTAAGTAAAGATTTCATCAGTTTGTACCCACACGGAACATAAAGTGTAAAATACTGTTTGAGTACTAGTTATAGCATTAGTTCACATTGGACACCACATTAAGGACAGAGATGCCACATGAGGAGTAAGTACACAGTGACTCCTATTGTTGACTTAACAATTTGAAACTCTTGTTTATGGCATCAGTAATCTCCCTAGGCTCTAGTCATGAGTTGCCAAGGCTATGGAAGCCTTTTGAGTTTGCCGACTTTGATCTTATTCAGACAGGGTCATAGCCAAGGTGGAAGTTCTCTCCTCCCTTCAGAGAAAGGTACCTCCTTCTTTGATGGCCCGTTCTTTCCACTGGGATATCACTTGCGGAGATCTTTCATTTAGGTTTTTTTTTTTTTTTTTTTTTTCCAGAGTGTCTTGGCTTTCCATGCCTGAAATACTCTCATGGGCTCTTCAGCCAGATCCGAATGCCTTAAGGGCTGATTCTAAGGCAAGAGTACTATTTAGAACATCTGCTATTCTAAGTCTGCTGTGTATCCCGCTTCCCATGTTGGATCATTCTCTCCCTTTTTGATTCTATCAGTTAGTATTAGCAGACACTAGTCTTGTTTGTGTGATCCCTTTGACTCTTAGACCTATCAGTGTGATCAATTGTGAACTGAAATTGATCATTTGGACTAGTGAGATGGCATTGGTACATGCCACCTTGATGGGATTGTATTGGAATCCCTGGCACATTTCTAACTCCACCATTTGGGGCAAGTCCAATTGAGCATGTCCCAAATTGTACATCTCAAAAGTAGCAGATAATGTGAAGAAAATAAAGAAATACCGCAAGTTGTGAAAAAAGTTTTGTGCTTTTATCTAGGAAACAATATGTTTCTAGCATATACATATATAAAGAATTCTTAAAAACTTAATAAAATCAACAACCTAATTTTTGAAAATAAAATATTACATTCAACTATTTAAAATATTTTAAATATGTCTTTAAGATATATAGATAGAAAACTAGCATATGAAAAGAAGTATAGTTATTAGGAAATGCCAACTAAAATTGTAATGATGCCATTCTTAATGGCATTTACTAGAATGGCTAAAATTTAGAACCACCACCACCACCAAAAATTGCCAAGTATTTGCTGCGATATAGATGAAAATGCTGCATCAACCTTGGAAAGAAGTTTTTAACTATCTGATCAATTGCATGATCCATCTCTTCTAATCTTAGGCATTTACCCAGGAGAAGTTAAAGTATAGGGTCACAAAATAATATTCATGCATGTTTATAGAAATTTTATTTGTAATATCTAAAAGCTGGAAATAACTCAAATATCCATTTATTGATGAATGAATAAATAAAAATATATACCAAAACCCCATGACTATAGAAGCTTTGATGACATAAACTTTGGTGAAACATACGTGGAAGTTGGCTTCTGCTTCTTATTCATTCAATTTTCCAATGGATTCAGGCAAAAGGTGAACACATAGGGAACCACATAGCAAGGCAGGGAAGAAGAAACTCTAGGGGAAATGATGTCCAAAGCCTGGGTCCCCAGCTACAGTGTATGTTTCCTGCTGTAGGCTTCAGTGCAATTCCCCATGAGCAAGATGACATGGTTGGTGCTGAATACAGCTTGCTACAACTGTTTCTGAAAGGCAGCTTTTCTATCAGAGTGTAAAACATACATAACATTTAACCTCACATTTTCTTATTTAAACTCAATTCTTTATATAGATTTATTTATTTATTTGAAAGTCAGAGGGAGAGACCGAGGAAGATCTTCCATCTGCTGGTTCACTCCTCATATGGCTACAATGGCCAGGACAGAGGCAGGAGTAAGCCAGGCCAAAGCCAGGAGGCAGCATCATCATCATCTGGGTCTCCCAAGTGGGTAGAAGGGACTCAAATACTTGGATCATCTTCTACTGCTTTTCCCAGACCATTAGCAGGGAGTTGGATTGGAAGTTGAGCAGCCCGGACATGAGCAGGTGCCCATATGGGATGACAATATTGTAGGCAGCAGCTTTACCTGCTAAACCACAGCTCTGGACCCTAGATTCTATTCTTAATAAATATTCACACATGGCTACTAAGTTATACACAAGAATATTTATTTTATCATTGTTATAAGCAACAAAAATGGATATGCACTAAATGTTCATTAATAGGGATCAAAGTCAATAATTTATGGTGCATATAGAGTACATTAATACTATGCGGCTGTTACAAAGAAGCTGATGAATGTATCCATACTACCAAGAAGATATCAAGATATACAGTTATGTGAAAAAAGTCACAGAAATATAGCTGTGGAGAAGGCTGTTTGTTAAACTAAGACTGTGTCTATGCACATGGGTGCATTTGTAAATGCATTGAAAATAATTTAGAAGAAAATATTCCACAAGGTTAGCCTTTCATGATTTTCTTTAAGGAAGGATATGTAAATGGACTGGTAAAAGAACAAAACAAAAGGCATGGTTATGAAACCAGTTCACAACTTCATCTTTTATTATACTTTAAAATGAAAAATATAACTAATATGATTTAGGATTTGAATTAAAAATGTGTACATAGAAGAATTAAAATAACTGAAAAATATAAGGTGTTTAGAATTTTCAAGGGTAACATTCAATGAATGATATGTGGAGAATAATTTCAGAAAATACAATTATAAATATTACAACGCTGTTACCTTTGAACTCTAAGCTGCTTCAGGTTAACAGGGTGGTCTTCCACTGGAATTATAGAAAATGGGGTTCTCTTTCTTATGAAAGTATTAGATTAACTTCTTCATTGAACACTTAAAACATATTGGAGCCCATAAGAAGAAATAAAAGGGCCAGCGCTGTGGAGTAGGGAGTAAGGCAGCTGCCTGCAGTGCTGGCATCCCATGTAGGCGCCAGTTCAAGCCCCGCTGCTGCATTTCTGATCCAGCTCTCTGCTGTGGCCTGTGAAAGCAGTGGAAGATGGCCCAAGTCCTTGAACTCATGCACCCACATGGGAGATCCAGAGAAGGCTCCTGGCTCCTGGCTTCAGATCTGCACAGCTTTGGTCGTTGGGGCCAACTGGGGAGTGAACCAGCAGATGGAAGACCTGTCTCTCTCTGCCTCACCTTCTCTCTCTGTGTAGCTCTGACTTTCAAATAAAGTAAATAAATCTTTTAAAGAAGAAGAAATAAAGACATAATCAAAACTACATCTGTAAAAAAAGGTGAAATTATCTACCTCAGTTGTCCATTGAATTGTTTTTCTATTTTTTCTTCTTTCCTTTTTTTCCTATTTCAAATATATATATATATATATATATATATATATATATGGTGGGTTAACAGCAGATCTCTAAAAGATGAATAAGTAAACAGATGAAATATTATTCTAGACAGAACTAGCAAGGGAAAAGGAAGATCACGTGAGTATGATACAATCATAATTCTACAGCTCATTGCCTGTATTTGAAAAGGAGAGGTTTCTGCTAAGGGATGGGACTGGGGAAATGCTGTGTTCAAGAACTTCTCAAGAGAAGCTGGCACTGTGACATGGTAGGTTAAGCCTGCAGTGCCAGCATCCCATATGGGTGCCAGTTTGTGACCCGGCTGCTCCACTTCCTATCTAGCTCTATGCTAATGACCTGTTTTAAGTGGGTTATTTTTATATCTATATCTATATCTATATATTAAGTATGTATTTTATATATTATATATATATTTTTTTCTCCTAACCTCCTCCATGTCATCATTCTTCATGGGTTAACATCTTTCTTTACTGGAAAACATGCATATTTTAATGACGTTGGCCAATATCTTCATTCATGATCCTTCCTGGGATCTTCAATACCATATTTGACACTATGAATTGATTTCTTCAGTTCAAGTCAGCTTGGTTTAATTGGGTTGACTTCAGTAAACATAGATCCTCATTTGTGTTGGACACTGTGCTAGCTGCCAAAGATTTCAAAATGAATAACAACTGGGACCCATTCCCAAAAGGCTCCACAAATAATTATGATGTAGTATCCGGAATAGAAAGATGCAACTAAGGGATAAGGATTCAAATTCTTATCTACCTGGGTCAAGAGAGGATTAGCAGAAAATGTGGTTCTTAATCCAGGAATACTTGAGGAATAAGCAGGAGTTAAAGAAGTAAACAAGAATAAGACCAGAACAACATGTATGTAGCCCCCAGATTGAGTGCCCCCTTCCCGGCCTCTTGCTTTGGCATGGTGCAGCCCTCAGTATGAAGGGAATTTGGGGAGTGAACTGGTAAATGGAAGATGCCTTCTGTATCTGCTTGTTTGCTTTTCAAGTCAATAATCATAAGCAGATGGAATCATTAAGGGGAAGAAAAAAGAAAAAATACAGTAAGGGGCATTTTCACCAGACAAGTTTTCTGACTTTATCTTTTTTTTTTTTTTTTTTAACTTTTATTTAATGAATATACGTTTCCAAAGTACGAATAATGGATTACTATGGCTTCCCCCCCATACCGTCCCTCCCACCCACAACCCTCCCCTTTCCCACTCCCTCTCCCCTTCCATTCACATCAAGATTCATTTTCGATTATCTTAATATACAGAAGATCAGCTTAGTATACATTAAGTAAGGATTTCAACAGTTTGCTCCCACACAGAAACATAAAGTGAAAAATAATAGATGATTTTTTTTAATGATGATGAAATCAGATCAGACCTATTGTCATGTTTAATCCCAGTGAGAGTCAAGTTGGGAGTTGATAGTTTCTATTCTTTTTTTTTTTTTTTTACAGAGGATCAGTTTAGTATGCATTAAGTAAAGATTTCAACAGTTTGCACCCCCATAGAAACACAAAGTGAAATATATTATTTGAGTACTCGTTATAGCATTAAATCTCAATGCACAGCACATTAAGGACAGAGATCCTACATGAGGAGTAAGTGCACAGTGACTCCTGTTGTTGACTTTACAAATTGACACTCCTGTCTATGGCATCAGTAATCTCCCTATGCTCCAGTCATGAGTTACCAAGGCTATGGAAGCCCCTTGAGTTCTCCAACTCTTATCTTGTTTAGACACGGTCATAGTCAAAGTGGAGGTTCTCTCCTCCCTTCAGAGAAAGGTACCTCCTTCTTTGAAGACCTGTTCTTTTCACTGAGATCTCACTCACAGAGATCTTTTGCCAGAGTGTCTTGGCTTTCCATGCCTGAAATACTCTCATGGGCTTTTCAGCCAGATCCAAATGCCTTTAGGGCTGATTCTGAGGCCAGAGTGCTATTTAGGGCATCTGCCATTCTATGAGTCTGCTGAGTATCTCACTTCCCATGTTGGATCACTCTCCCCTTTATTTATTCTATCAGTTAGTGTTAGCAGGTACTAGACTTGCTTATGTGCTCCCTTTGACTCTTAGTCCTTTCATTATGATCAATTGCGAACTGAAATTGATCACTTGGACTAGTGAGATGGCATTGGTACATGCCACCTTGATGGGATTAAATTGGAGTCCCCTGGTATGTTTCTAACTCTACCATTTGGGGCAAGTCAGCTTTATCTTTTATAAAGTAGTTTTTATGTGTGAAAGAGAAAGAGAGAGAGCGCGAGAGCAAATGAGCAAGTGTGAACGCTCCCATCCCTTGGTTTTCTCCCCAAATACTCATAATAGCCAGGGCTGTGTCAGACCCAAATTGGGAGCTGGGAATCAAATCTAGATATAGCACAAGGTGGGAGGGACCTGCTGCCTCCCAGGGTACACATTGGCAGGAGTTAGCATCTGGAGTAGAGCAGGCAAACCCAGGCAGTCTGATATGGGCTACAGGCATCCCACCTAACCAGGTCAAATACTTGTGCAGGCTTTTTAAAGTTCATTTGTTCAGAGTTATTGATGAACTTCCCTAGACCTGTTTCCCTTTTTGCTCTTCTATGTAATGCTTCAAAATTTTCATGAAGAAATGGAATTGAACTGTGTTTATTTTGGTGAGAAAAGTTTTGAAATCTATGGGTAGTTATTTCATAATGCATGATCTCGATGGACTGTTAATAATCTCAGCATTTTTCCTATTACTCAGCATATAAACACTGGTGCTGTAGTCTTCACAGTTGGCTGTTTCTGCATTTACATTAAATTCCCCACATAAAGAGAGTTTCCTTCCATTCTCATCTCCCAACACTGCCCTTATTCCCCGGGGTCCTGAGCACCTCCTGCCTCCAGCTCTGCCGTGACCTCTTCCCTCTTTGCTCTTCTGTTGTCCCCGCCCTCTCATCACAAATACTACTCTTGGTAAAAGCTTGTCTTCCATTATATCAAGGTCAAGAGCTTTGAATATGTCTAAATAATTTGCAGAATTGAATTCAAACCGCTTTATTTGTCACTCAACATCTTTCACAGTATGATTCTGCCTTCTTTTTGAAGCTTTTGTCTACTCTCTGGCATGTATATTGCTCCAGAGTAATTATTCCATTTATGATAATTCTGCCATTGACATAACTTCTCTCCTTCTGGTTTTCTTTATTCTGCTCTTTCCTCTATGTTTTCTATCACTCCTGAATTATTGGAAGCTAAAATATCTCTTTTTTATAATTCTAATTTTGAAACTGATTTATTTGAAACTTATGTATCATAATGCTTTTTATTGACACTTTGTATGTTTATGTCTCCAAACAACAAACTCCTTAAAAGCAGCAACGGCCTTGACTTCCCCCATACCAGCTCCGGGACCCACAGGTATTGGGATCAAAGTTTCCTTAGAATTCTTGTGAACATGTTGGGTAAATGAGAAGCATTTTGATCATGATTATTACTGCAGTACTTTAAGAGAACTTTTTAAAAACTGCCTAAGCATTTGGGGAAACAAAGAGGCTTTATAGCAATAATGGTCTTAGAGTGGCCACCTTCCCTTGTAAAAATCTTTTTGGAGAAGTGAGAATTGTAATATTTCTTTGCAGAAATACAACTTCTGTAGGATTCTTTAGTGATTTTACATATTTTTGGTGGAAGATGTCAGAAAAGCATGTCAATGAAAATTTCGGTGGGCATCTCCTCTGCTAGTTCCTCTCTCTTGGCACAACGGATCAACTCGCTTGAACTGATGGGAAGGCTGATGCTGCTTTGAGGTATTATTTCTGTCAAAATCAATATTAGAGCAGATAAACTTGAGGCTAAACTGAAGGGCCCAGACGATGAGGACTCTGAGTTATATTCACAGTAGACTATTTTGTATGCATACAAAATATTCTTCTTATAAGAAAACATCCTTTAGGAGTATTTTATTTTTACAGTCACCTACATGCTTCATGTTTGCCATATATTTTAAGAGCACACCTGAGTCTTCTGTGTTCTTGCATGCACAGCTTATTGTCGGGCTTATGGGCACAGTGCTGAAGCTCGCCTCTGCATAGCTCATTAATTCATACTCTACTATGGTCAAGGAGTGCTATCTATTGCTTTTACCTGTAACAACTGAATCCCTAAATGATACTCATAGATTTTTTTATCTTTTGCTAAAAGTAACCTTACCTTATGCAGGTTGAAATCCTTTGTATTCATTGCCAGGATCATATTAAATTCTCATCTTTACATGGATGTTGCTAAATGTCTCCACTAACATGTATTTTTTAATTTTATAAAAATATTTTATATATTGATCTGAATGGCACAGTTAGAGGAAAGAATGAGAGAGAGAGACTGAGAGAGAGACAGAGGTGTAGAGGGAGAGAGAGATAGGGAGAGAGAAGGGGGAAAGGGAGAGGGAGAGGGAGAGAGAGACAGAGAAGGAGAGAAACCTTCAATCTGCTGGTTCATTCCCCAAATGGGCACAGCAACCAGGGCTGGGCCAGGACAAAGCCGGGAGCCTGGAACTCTGTCCAGGTGTCCCATGTGGGTGGCAGGAGCAGAAGCAGCCATCTTCTGCTGCTTTCCTAGTTGTCTTAGCAGGGATTTGGATTGGAAATGGAACAGCCTGGATTCCAACTGCACTCTTATGGGACACTTATGTCCCAGGGAGTGGCTTAACCTTCTGAGCCACAGAGCTGGCCTTACCTATAGTATTTTTATGCCATTACTAAAGACACTGATGAATTTAAAAAGTTGGTTGCAGTATTCATCCTATCAGGACACTGCTTGGTACATCCCCTACAGGTAACATTTCTCTTTTAAGGAAATTATTCTGAATGGCCCTCCAAATAGCAACTTGCCAGTCTAGGCCACAGTTTTCTCCTTGAATCAATAATGCTATATGAAGTAAAGGATGTAAAGCTCTGCTAAAGTCAAAAAGGACCTTGTAGCTTCCATCTGGCTATCCTCTCCTTTCCTCCTAGAAGATTAACCTCATAATTTCAACAGGGCTGATACGAGCTTTGATGGCTTCATCACCAAGCGGTTGATGTTTCCATGCGCTTCTTGTGGCCAGGATAATTCTTCTTACAGCATATTTGAACTCAGTCAAAATAAGGAATTTCTGAGGGCTACTAGGAGTGCGCATTCTTTATTGAAATGTTTCTGATAGGTCCCCAAAAGCGAAGAGTTTGTCTAGGAAAGCTTCTGCAGTCCTATATTTGAGCAAGCCCTCTCTGCCCATGATGGAATCAAACTCCATTAGGATCTACAAACTTGTAGTGTAAGGTGTTGTTTCTATTGTGTGCCAGTCATTCTCAAATGTGCCAGGGGAAGATACAGTAACACAGGGTTTGTTTTCTGAGTGCTCACGATTTTCTAGAAGTTGCCTCCTAAGCACTATTTTATAATTGTGAACAAGAATCATGAAACAGGCAA
This sequence comes from Oryctolagus cuniculus, assembly GCF_964237555.1. Lineage (NCBI taxonomy): Eukaryota > Metazoa > Chordata > Mammalia > Lagomorpha > Leporidae > Oryctolagus > Oryctolagus cuniculus. Next base: position 74,706,754 of record NC_091435.1, on the reverse strand, counting down.
AGGGGCTCTTTCAGAGTAATTGTGTGACAAAGAGAGATTTCCTTTCAGAAAGCAACGGCTTTGTTCTGCAGATGATCTTATGCATGACCATGCAGACTGAAGTAGTCAGATGCACTGAGGCTTAATATGGTTTGATATTGCCATGAATTGTTCATAAAATTCAGTCTGTAAATTGCTTTTTTTTAGTTAACAAATTTATTTATTTAAGAGAGAGAAAAAAAATCTTTCTTCAATTGGCTCACGCCGCATATTCCTGCAGAAACCAGGGCTGGGCTGGGGTCAAAGCTGGAGACAGGAACTCAATCCGGGTATCCCACATGGGTGGCAGGAACTCAATTACAACACAGTTACTTGAACTGTCACCTTTGCTTGCAAGGTCTGTTTTGGCAGGAAGCTGGAGTCAGGAATCAGAGCCAGGAATCAAACCTAGGTATTCCTAGGATGCAGTGATCATAACGGCTAGGATAAATGCTACTGACTATGTTTTTTTCCAGCTTCCTCTCTCTTTATTGGACATTTTGTAGATGTCATGCAGGTCTAAAAGCTACCCTGCTAAATATTTACAAACCAACCAGTAATAGACACCTGGCAGAGCCGGCGCCGTGGCTCAATAGGCTAATCCTCCACCTTGCGGCGCCGGCACACCGGGTTCTAGTCCCGGTTGGGGCGCCGGATTCTGTCCCGGTGGCCCCTCTTCCAGGCCAGCTCTCTGCTATGGCCAGGGAGTGCAGTGGAGGATGGCCCAGGTGCTTGGGCCCTGCACCCCATGGGAGACCAGGAAAAAGCACCTGGCTCCTGGCTCCTGCCAGGATCAGCGCGGTGCGCCGGCTGCAGCGGCGGCCATTGGAGGGTGAACCAACGGCAAAGGAAGACCTTTCTCTCTGTCTCTCTCTCTCACTGTCCACTCTGCCTGTCAAAAAAAAAAAAAAAAAAAAAAAAAAAAAAAAAAAAATAGACACCTGGCCCAGAGCCCCAAACCAGAAGTGAAAGGAAATGGTACTGGCGGGTTGGTGGGGTGAGGGGAGTTTCTTCCAACATAGCCAAAACAGAAAATAAAGATCTCAAGCTCTTTCACAGGCCAAATCCAGGGTTTATTCTCTTAAGTTAACCCTCAGGTCCTTCAGGCTGCATCACGCTCGGGGTAAGTTAGCCAGCAAGGAGGTGGAGGAGAGAGCCAGCCAAGTCTACACATGGTCACGGGTAATGGGAAGGTGGAGAGCAATGGACAGGTACTATGCAGCTGTAGATAAGAGTGCCACAAAGGCAAGTTGAGGGACAGGGAATGGCTGGGGAGTAGAACTGCAGCAGTGAAAATGTATGGCCCCAGGGTCTTGTTCTGAGGACTCACACATGGTGGATCTTTTGGGTGAGCTAGGCTCCTCATCCACCAGCTTAGACCTGAGGTGCTCCTTGTAGGCCAGGATGCCTCCAGGCCTCTTGGTGATGGTCTGCTTCTCATAGATCCAAATCTCTTGGGCAACTTGCTGCAGGATCCTGAAGGTATGGCTGACCAGCATCATCCCACTCTCAAAAATATTGATGGCATCTGCCAGTGTATTGATGTTCTTAATATCCAAATAACTGGGGGGCTCATGCAGGAAGAGCTTGTGGGAGTTTTGCCTGGCCAGCTGGGCCAGATATCCTTGGCACAAGTTCTAAGTCCAGCTGATCTTATAAATGCTAATAGTAACACCTTATATTGAGGTGAGAATATTTTGAGATCATTCTGTCTATGGGTAGTAAGTCTACAGTTAGAAATTTCAAAAGAATTGACTTCTTTGCTCCTCTCATGTGTCAAGGTCAATACCAAGTTTTAAATTATTGTAGATGCAAGGCCTATCTTTTATATATTTGGAGCTTGTATTTTATACCATAATGACAGGTGATCTGATCTTGCCAGATAGTGGGAAATAATAACTAGCGAGTCTTTTTCCTCAAACCCTTTCTGTTAGTTTCGATGCCATCATATTCATCATCTAGCCTGGCACTGCCATGACCAAACCTAGCAACACAGCTGTTCATGTGTACAAATCTGATCTTGTTCCCAGTGAAACCTCGTCATCTGGTTCTCCTCCAGCTCCAGCTGTTCTTCACATACGATAGTAGTTACTCATATAATATTTCAGCTTCTCGCACATGTGAAGTGATGTTGGTACAGACACCATTCAGAAAGCTCATGGAATGCGACATAAGAACCAGCACGTTTTTGAAGGTTTTTAGTTCTTCCAACCACACTCATATATATAGGTCCAAGCAGTTGGTGGTGCATCCAGGAGCATTATAAAGGGCCAAATAAAGTGGTCTCCTGTGGGGGTAACCCTCATCTTCTAGCTGCCAGTAAAGTCTTTTAGCTTCTTGCACTGCATGGCAGGCATAAAACCCAGTCTGTGCTAAAATCTATGAGGCCCTCATCTCTACCTTGTCATGCAGCTCCTTCAGGTGCTCATAGATCTCCATGAGCTTTTCACACTCTGCGTCCTCATGAGCTAACAGCTCAGCCTCCCTCTCCAGCATGGCCTGCTCTGTGTCAACTTTCTCTAAATGTTTCCAGGGTGTCTTGTCACTAGGAGGCCTGTCTCAAGTCATATGCTAGGTGCCGATGTGTTCAGGGATAGGCACTTCCTATTTCCCCAATAGCAGACACTAATATGGACTTCCCAATTCCATTTGAGCCAATGAGGCCATACCGATAACCCAAGTTTAATTCCAGTTTGGCGTAACTGAGCAGATCTTGGCCGTGAAAGGTGAGTGAAAGGTTGATGACGTGGGCATCATTTCTGTTGGGGTGAGAGGCCAGGATCCCAGTGAGAGCTCAAGCAGCAACCTTTTTCTTCTCAAAGTCTTCTACTTCATTGGCCAGCAAATCCATTTCTCTGGTGTCTCTGTCATTGGCCTTCTCATTTTCCTCCTCTGCCTTATGTGGTTCTGTAACAATGTCTCTGTTTCCTTCATGTCCCTATCTGGACTGTTATTGAACTTTGTCAACTTCTTTGTCAGGCCAGAGGGCATAGTGGTGAACCACAGGGTTAGGCTAATACTGTTTCAGGGAGCTGGACCTCACCCTGCTTTTTTTTATAATTCATTAATTTCTGATTCATTTTTATTGCTTTTCACTAGTCTATGGATAGAGTGTGGTGTTTTTCTAAGTTCTTGTCTTGTTTACTTGTATTGATATTTCACTTCCATTTTCACTTAGTTACAACTAAAAGTTTTAATGCTATGAAACTGCAATAGTAGTTTTATCAATATGCTTTGATAAGTTACTACAATAGATTCTAAAATGTAGTGGGTCCAGCAAGGTAGTAATGCATTTCTCTTCAATTTAGCAGTGCAGATAAATCTAAGCCATTAAATGACACTGCTTTATAACATCATTTAGGAACATGTGTTTCTTTCAATTTCATGTTCTGCCAATATTGTCTTCATCTACACAGTTGGAATCAAGACAGTACAATTTTCAGATTCAAACTACAAAATGGAAAAAAAAAAAAAAACAGAAAAGTCCAGTACAGGTGACTTTGTCTATAAGATGATGACCTGGGCATTGTACCAGTAATTTCTCTAAAAGCCATTGGCCAGAGATGAGTAGTATAGCCAAACCTGGTTACATAGAAATTGGAAAATATAGATACAGCTTTTTAATCTCTAAATCAATAGGAAGGAGCTGTGAGGAGGATGGTGGCTGAGTGAGATGCTGTGGAAACCATCTCTCCACAGGAACACCAATTTGCAAAGCTATTCATGCACCTGCGAAAGAGCTACAGAGCCAGGTGGGAAATCACGGTACCTTGAGTTAGTTTAATAATAAGAAAATTCCCATTGAAGAAAGCAGGAAGGAGGGAGTTGTCTCTAACATGTCTTTCCCAGCTCTAGAAAGTGCACCATGGAAAGAGAGAGACAGAGAGACCCCCATGATTAGGTTAGGGAGAGAGAACTGAATCATAGTTTCAGGCTTACTGTGACACACATTAGAGTCAGGGCCCCCTCGCCTGTACTTGCAAAATGAATATTTGGAACCTCCAAAAACAAGCCTTCCACCCTAAGACCCAACATTTGGTAAGACCCACAGGCTTCTACTCCCAGTCCAGTGCTCATGGACAGTCTCCAGACTTGCCCAGCATCAAGTGGATACCTGTATTCTGACAGGAAAAGATTCATTAAGGAATATGTCACTACTGACCTCACGTGGGCCTAACAGGTACCATTGAGACTTCATATGGCCCAGCAAGAAATAAGACGACCCAGCCTAGTGCCTATTTGGGCAGCCAAAACACTGCCTTTATCATTCTCCTTCAACCTCTGGCAGACAGCAAGGAACCAAAGGAGTCTTCCTTGGGACTCAGTGCTAAGCCAATTAAGTCCAACACAAGGCAGATATTAGTAGTCCCAGCTCCTAGGCAACTGCCTATGGACAGAGCCTCTAGACTCATATGGAAACCTTGCCAGGTGACATGCACTTATTGATGTGTATATCATTACCAGATACTTGTGGAACTGGTATAAATCCCAAAGACTGCACAGGGCCTACCGACTGTGAAATCCAAGTGTGACCCCTCCCGGTGCTGGCTGCCTGGGCAGCTAAGGAACTGCATCTATCACCACTCCTACAATCTTGGGAATGCAGCAAGGAATCATAGACCTGTTTTAGACTCAATACCAGGCTGGTAAAACTCAGCACTGAACAGATGCTAACAGTCCCTACACCCAGGCCAGTGCCTGCAGACAGAGCCTCTGAACCTATTTCAGGAACAGGTATAGTTCTGTGGCCACAGTTGGTCAGTTTTCTAGACCCAGCCAGCATCACCAGTGGCTGGTAGGGCCGGCATCAGGAAGCAAGTCTACCTCAGCAGCAGTCACACCATAGCAGGATGGGCTTTGATCTTGTACCCAGGCTGCACTGGTCTCAGTGGGCTGTGGACTCTGAGTGTGATCTGACATCACGGCATTAGTGGACACAGCATTGAGAATATGAGCCTGCCTGAGTCCAGGGAAAAGTGCTATAGAGGCATACTATCTACCTTCTTTGCACTTTCCAGTTCAATCTAAATAATCCACCAGTTGCTGACTTGGGACAAATCTGAGTCTGGGGGACATTATAGGACTGAAATAGTAAAAAAAAAAAAAAATCAATAGTTAACCTGAGACAAATCTCAACTTATGTTGCTACATAATTATGAAATAGCAGAAGTTTTCACAAGCTCAGAGAAAACTAGAAGACTGCTTAAACTGACATCCACAAATGAAGCCAGATTATTATGACTAATCCTTCAATGTGCAAACAATATCATCACCAATAAGCATCAGGGACTGCCAGGAACATGCCTTTACCTAATGAGCAAAATAAGGTGCCAGGAACCAACCATCAGGGATTGCAATTTTAAGAATCTTAGATGAAGCTTTCAAAATAGCTGTTTTATTTAAACTCAGTGAATTTCAAGAGAACACAGAAAAACAATTTAATATGCTAGCAGAGAGACTTGATAGAGAAATTGAAGTAAAACACAAGCCTTTCAACTAAGAAGTATACAAAGTGAAATTACAAATGCAATTAAAGGCATCAATAGTAGAACATATCAAATAGAGGAATCAGTTGGTATGAAAGTAGGCTGTTTAAAATACTCTATGTGAGAAAGGAAAGAAAAACAACACCAGAGAAAAGAAAAAAAGTTTATGGGAACTTTGAGACAGCATGAAAAATGCAAATACCTGAGCCTTGACATTCAAGAGGGTCTTGAGAGTGCTAAAGGGGTAGAAAGCTTTTTCCATTAGGTAACACCAGGAAATTCAAAACTTAGAGGAAGCCACAGCTATTCAGGTATCAGATGGCCGAACATCACCAGATTCAACCCAACCGGGTGTACCTCATATTATGGTCAACTCTACAAAGTTAAAAATAAAAGGAGGAATCTCAAAGCTGCAAAAGCAAAGCAAACAACACATAAAGGGATCCCAATTAGCCTGACTCCAGACTTCTCGGAAGAAACCTTACAGGCCAGAAGGGAGTGGGATGAAAATTTCACAGCCCTGAAGGAAAAAAAAATTGCCATCTATGAAAACTGTACCCAGCAAAGCTATTTTTCCAATATGAGGGAAAGATAAGCACATTTCCAGACACCTAAAAGCTGAGAGAATTTAGCAACACCAGATCTGTCTTTTAAGAAATGATAAAGAAAGTTGGTCAGATTGAAATAAAGACACTCAAGGGTAAGAATAAAATATCAGAAGATAGAAAACTCACAGATAAGAGTAACTACACAAATTCAAACTACACTAATATTGTAAGCCAACTGCATAAACCATTCATATCTTTAGTGTATAAATAATAAAACAATTAAAAATAGTAGCTACATTGAAATGCTGAGACACACAATATAGGAAGATGTAAAATGGAGCATTTTAAATGCAAAATGTGGACTATAAATGTAGAATTTTTATCGCGATTTCTTATCTCTGTCATTTATTTCCCGAACTTTATAATTTTACATTATTTAACTTTCTAGCATTTAAACATAGCTTGTTGTAATCAAAAGAGCAGAATTCTGTTATAAACTTAACAAAAACAATGAAGAGAGAAGTAAAGTACATGACTTTTAGGAACCACTTAACGAATAATGATGAGTATAAGAGAGGGACAAATGAAGATAAGAATTACAACAGAATTAGAAAAGAAGCATCAAACTGGCAGTGCATATACATTTAATTGCTTTAGATGTGAATTGATTAAATTCTTCAATTGAAAGATATAAATTGACAATGGATTAAAAAGCAAGACACAGGCCGGCGCCGCGGCTCACTAGGCTAATCCTCCGCCTAGCGGCGCCGGCACGCCGGGTTCTAGTCCCGGTCGGGGCGCCGGATTCTGTCCCGGTTGCCCCTCTTCCAGGCCAGCCCTCTGCTGTGGCCAGGGAGTGCAGTGGAGGATGGCCCAGGTGCTTGGGCCCTGCACCCCATGGGAGACCAGGAGAAGCACCTGGCTCCTGGCTCCTGCCACCGGATTGGCGCGGTGCGCCGGCCGCAGCGCGCCGGCCGCCTTGGCCATTGGAGGGTGAACCAACGGCAAAGGAAGACCTTTCTCTCTGTCTCTCTCTCTCACTGTCCACTCTGCCTGTCAAAAAAAAAAAAAAGAAAAAAGAAAAAAAGCAAGACACAATTATATGCTGCTTACCAGCAGCTAACCTCACCTCTAAGATCACATGTAGGCGAAAAGTCAAAGGGTGGGATAGATATCCATGGGAACAGGATCCTAATGTAAGTAGGAGTAGCCATACTTCCATAACATCAAATATATTTTAAATTATAATAAGAAAATAAACAGAGACACAGAATGTCATTTTATAATCCAGTAAGAAATATAACAATTGCAAATGTGCATGTACCCAATATTGAGTACCCAAATGTGTGAAGAAAATATTAATAGTCATAAGGAGAAAGATAGTCTCTGATACAATAATAGTAGAGCATTTTAACACCCTTCTTTCAGAGAGAACAGATTATCATGACAGAAATTTTAAAAAGGTCCAGCAGTTAAGTTCCACCCTAGATCAATTGGACCTAACAGACATTTACAGAACATTCCATCCAAGAGTTGAGGAAAAAAAATGTTAATAGCACATGAAAAATTCATTAGGAGAGATCATATGGAGGGTCACAAGAAAGCCTCAACAAATTAAAAAATATGTAAATCATAACAAGTGTTTCTTCAGAACACAATGCAATAAAACTAGGCATCAATAACAATAATAGAAACTTTGCAAATAACATAAATACTGCAAAATTAAACAACTCAGGGCTGACATAGTGGTATAGCTGGTAAAGCTGCTGCCTACAATGCCAGCATCCCATTTGGGTGTTGGTTTGTGTCCAGGCTGCTCCACTTCTGATCCAGCTCCTTGCTAACAAGCCTGGGAATACAGGTGGCCCAAGCTCTTGGGCTCCTGCATTCACATGGACGACCTGGAAAAAGCTCTTGGCTCCTGGCTTCAGCCCTGCCCATTCCCGGGTGTTATGGCCATCTGGGAAGATCTCTGTATCTCCATAACTCTGACTTTCAAATAAATAGATAAATATTTTTTAAAAGCCCCTAACAACCAATGGATCAATTAGGAAGTTTAAAAAAAAATTACTGAAATGAGGAAAATAGAAACAGAACCTGCAGTATACTGAGAAATCAGTACTAAGAAGGAAATTTTTAGTCATCAACACTTTCACCAAAAAACAGAAATATTTCAAATAAACAGCTTTCCATTGCACCTCAAGGAACTAGAAAAATAAGAAAAAATTGAATGCCAGGTTAATGGAAAGTAAGAGTAATAAAACTCAGAGCACAAATAAATGACATAGAGATAAACAGACTTAGAAAAAAAGAGAGAAGATTAACATATGTTAAGATGAGAGATGAAAATGGAGACCTTGCAACTGATGCAAAAATGCAAAGGAAAGTCCACATTTGGTGCATTGGTAACATCGCCTGCTGGGACAGACACAGCTTATATTGTGGAGTGCCTTGTTTTGGATTCCAGCTCTGCTCTTGGCCCCATCTTACTGCTATTGCACATCTTTGGAGGAAGCAGGTGATAGATCAAAACCATTTCATAGAAGACCCAGATGGAGTTCCTGGCTCCCAGGTATTCATTAAATGAACAAACAAATGGGCACTCACTCTTTCTCCCGCTCGGTTTCTCTCCATCTCAAATAGAATTTTTATAAATTTTAAAGAAAGGATTAAAAAGTATTGTTTCAAATTACTATCAGCAATGATAACAAATTTAATGCCCCGAACACAATGGACAGATTCCTGTGTACATACACCTTGCCAAGATTTAATCATGAAGAGAAGAAATAATAAACATACCTGTAATGAGTAGTGAGATAGAATCAGTAATACAAAATCCTCCATCAGTGAAAAGTCCAGGACCAGATGGCTTCATTCCAGAATTCTGCAAACATTTAAAGAAATCATCAGCCTTTCTTAAATTATTTTAAAAATTAAAAAAGGAGAAAATTCAGCATTCATTCTATGAGGCCAGCATTCCTTTGATACCAAAACCAGACACAGACACAACTAAAGAAAGGTGTGAGCTAATATTCTCAATGAACATAGATGCAGAAATTCTCAATGATGAACCAACAAATTGTTTCCAAAAGCACATTAAAAACATTGTTCTCCGACTCTTATCTTGTTTAGACAAGGTCATAGTCAAAGTGGAGGTTCTCTCCTCCCTTCAGAGAAAGGTACCTCCTTTCTCTGCGAGTGAGAGATCTTTCATTTAGGTGGTTTGGTTTTTTTTTTTTTTTTTTTTTTTTTTGGCTTTCCATGCCTGAAATACTCTCATGGGCTTTTCAGCCAGATCCAAATGCCTTTAGGGCTGATTCGGAGGCCAGAGTGCTATTTAGGATATCTGCCATTCTATGAGTCTGCTGAGTATCTCGCTTCCCATGTTGGATCACTCTCCCCTTTATTTATTCCATCGGTTAGTATTAGCAGGTACTAGACTTGTTTATGTGCTCCCTTTGACTCTTAGTCCTTTCATTATGATCAATTGTGAACTGAAATTGATCACTTGGACTAGTGAGATGGCATTGGTACATGCCACCTTGATGGGATTAAATTGGAGTCCCCTGGTATGTTTCTAACTCTACCATTTGGGGCAAGTCAGCTTGAGCATGTCCAAATTGTACATCTCTTCCTTCTCTTATTCCCACTCTTATGTTTAACAGGGATCACATTTCAGTTAAATTTCAACACTTAAGAATAACTGTGTATTAATTACAGAATTAAACCAGTCATATTAAGTTAAACAGACAAAAAAAACTACTAAGAGGGATAATGTATTAAGTTGTTCATTAACAGTCAGGGCTATGCTGATCAAGTCACCATTTCTCATAGTGTTGATTTCACTTCAACAGGTTTCCTTTTTGGTGTTCAGTCAGTTGTCACCGATCAGGGAGAACATATGGTATTTGTCCCTTTGGGACTGGCTTATTTCACTCAGCATGATGTGTTCCAGATTCCTCCATTTTGTTGCAAATGACTGGATTTCGTTTTTTCTTACTGCGGTATAGTATTCTAAAGAGTACATATCCCATAATTTTTTATCCAGTCTACCGTTGATGGGCATTTATGTTGGTTCCAGGTCTTGGCTATTGTGAATTGTGCTGCAATAAACAGTAGGGTGCAGACCGCTTTTTTGTTTGCCAATTTAAATTCCTTTGGGTAAATTCCAAGGAGTGGGATGGCTGGGTCGAACGGTAGGGTTATATTCAGGTTTCTGAGGAATCTCCAGACTGACTTCCATAGTGGCTTGACCAGTTTGCATTCCCACCAACAGTGGGTTAGTGTCCCTTTTTCCCCACATCCTCACCAGCATCTGTGTTGGTAGATTTCTGTATGTGAGCCATTCTAACCAGGGTGAGGTGAAACCTCATTGTGGTTTTGATTTGCATTTCCCTGATTGCTAGTGACCTTGAACATTTTTTCATGTGCCTGTTGGCCATTTGGATTTCCTCTTTTGAAAAATGTCTATTGAGGTCCTTGGCCCATCTCTTAAGTGGGTTGTTTTGATGTTGTGGAGTTTCTTGATCTCTTTGTAGATTCTGGTTATCAACCCTTTATCTGTTGCATAGTTTGCAAATATTTTTTTCCCATTCTGTCGGTTGTCTCTTCACTCTCCTGACTGTTTCTTTTGCAGTACAGAAACTTCTCAATTTGATGCAATCCCAATAGTTGATTTTGACTTTGACTGCCTGTGCCTCCCGGGTCTTTTCCAGAAATTCTTTGCCTGTGCCAATATCTTGAAGGGTTTCTCCAATGTTCTCTAATAGCCTTGGAAACTCATGACTGGTGCATACGGAGATTACTGATGCCATAAACAGGAGTGTCAATTTGTAAAGTCAACAACAGGAGTCACTGTGCACTTACTCCTCATGTAGGATCTCTGTCCTTAATGTGCTGTACATTGAGGCTTAATGCTATAATGAGTACTCAAACAGTATATTTCACTTTGTGTTTCTATGGGGGTGCAAACTGTTGAAATCTTTACTTAATGTATACTAAACTGATCTTCTGTAAAAAAAAAAAAAAAGAAGAAATTAGCAATTCCCAATTTGACTCTCACTGGGATTAAACATGAATAGGTCTGATCTGATTTCATCATCATTTAAAAAATCATCTATTATTTTTCATTTTATGTCTGTGTGGGAGCAAACTGTTGAAATCTTTACTTAATGTATGCTAAACTGATCTTCTGTATATAAAAAGAATCAAAAATGAATCTTGATGTGAATGGAAGGGGAGAGGGAGTGGGAAAGGGGAGGGATGCGGGTGGGAGAGACGATATGGGGGGGAAGCCATTGTAATCCATAAGCCGTACTTTGGAAATTTATATTCATTAAATAAAAGTTAAAAAAAAAAACATTGTTCATCATGATAACTGATATTCATCCTGGGAATGCAAGAATGATTCAGCATAAAAAAATCATTAAATGTGATATACCACATCAACCAAATAAAGGATAAAAATCAGAGAAAAGAATGAAATTCAACATCCCTTCAAGATAAAAATTCTGAGCAAATTAAGTATAGAAGGAAAATATCTCAACATAATAAAGACCATGTATAACAAGCTAACTGCTAATATTCATTCTGAATAGGCAAAAGTAGAAGGTTTTCTCTCTGAGATCTGAAACAAGACAAGGATTTATTTATTTTATTCAATAGAATGCCAAACCAGAGCAATTAGACAATATAAAGAAATAGAAGACATCCAAATCAGAAAGGACTAGTAAATTCAGCCATGATGTGGGACACAAATTCAATGTGCAAAAATCAGTAATAGTGTTATGACCTATTGCAAATTAACTGAAGAGAAATCAAGAAGGCAATTCCACTTCCAATAGCTACCAAAAATACCTGGACACAGATTTAACAAAAGTGAAAAAGCTCTATAATGAAAACTGTTATTGTGAAAGAAATTGAAGAGGATACAATGAAATGTCAAGATGTCTTATGTTCTGTTGAATTGATCCCTTAATCATTATATAGTGCCCCTCTTTGTCTCTCTTAACAGTTTTTGTGGTAAAGTTATGTTGTCTGATATTAAGATGGCTATGCCCGCTCTTTTTTCATTTCCGTTGGCATGGTGTATCTTTTTCCAGCCTTTCACTTTCAGTCTATATGCATCTTTGTTGGACAGATGTGTTTCTTGTAAGCAACAAATAGATGGGTTTTGTTCCTTAAGCCAATCAGCCAATCGGTGTTCATGGATTAGAAGGATCAATATCATTATAATGTCCATATTATCAAAACCAATTGACAGATTCAGTACAATATCTTTCAAAATACTAATGGCACTTTTCATAGATCTAGAACAAATACTACTAAGAATTTTATGATATCACAAAAGAGCTCAGATAACCAACACTATCTTGAATAAAAAGAATAGAGCAAGAGGCATTATACCAAATGAATTTAAAATATATTGCAAAGGTACTATAATTAAAACGGCATAGTATTGGCATTAAAACAGATCCATAGATCAATAGAACAGAATAGAAAGCATAGAAGTGAGCCCATGTTTCTACAACCAACTGAGTTTTTACAAAGTTGCTAAGCACATGCATTGGGAAAGGGGAGACCTTTTCAATTTCTGCTTCCAGAAAAACTGGATATCCGAAACTTGAAAAATGCTGGAAGAAAATATAGGAAAAATATTTTAAACATTGGAATGGGAAATGATTTTTAGCATCACATCTTGAAAGCACAGGAAACCAAAACAAAAAATAGATAAGTGGAATTTCATGAACCCAAAAATTTGTGTATAGCAGAGGAAACAACGAAGTGAATATACAATCTCCAAATGGGAGCAAATATTTGCAAACTATACATTTGACAAGGGATTAATAATCAGGATTTATAAGGAACTTAATAGCAAAAACCCCAAATAATCTGATTTTTAAAATGAGTAGTAGATAAAACTGGACATTCCTCAAAGGAAGACATACAAATGGCAAACAGATAAATGAAAAAAATGATCAACATCACTAATCATTAGGAAAATGCAAATAAAGACTACAATGAGATATTAACTCACTTGAATTGGATTGGCTATTATCAAAAAGACATAAGGGTGTGGAGAAAAGGGAATCCTTGCACACTACTGGTGGGAATTATATTAGCACAGCCATTGTATAAAACAGTATGGAGGTCCCTCACAAAACAAAAAACTAAAACCACCATTCCTGGTTATACATCCAAGGAAAATGAAATCAGTCAAAGAGAATTTGTTCTCCACCTTTATTGCAATATTATTTGCAATAACCAAGTAATAGGTATAACCTAAATGCCCATCAGGCTATGAAGGAACAAAGACAAAGTGTTGCATATATGTACTATACTGCTACTCAGCCATAAAAGAGATATGATCTTGTCACTTGCAGCAACATGTGTAGAACAAGAGGTCATTGTGTTAGGTGAAATATTAAGCACAAAGACAAGTATCGCATGATTGTCTCACATGTGGACTCTACAATAAAAGATGATCTCACAGAAAGTAAAGGAATAACGATGGTCACCAGAGACTGGGAAAGGAAGAGAGCAGAAAGAGAACGGGGGTGGTTCATTAAAGGGCCCTGAGTTCTACCCAAATAAGTCTAAGAAGTTCCGGAATTCTACTGCACAGTGGGGTGACTACAGATAATGCTACTGGATATTTTTCTTTAAAAAAATCTAGAACATAGAATTTTGGATATTTGCACCATAAATAAATGTTAAATATTTGAGTAGATAGATATATTTGCCCTGAATGAATATTGCACAATATATATGTATACATCACATAATACCCCATAAAATACACAATGTTTTCTGTCAATTTTTTTTTTTAATTTAAGAAATCAGGGGCTGGTGTTGTGGCATAGTGAGTTAAACTGTTGCTTGTGATGATGGCATTTCACATTGAAGCACTAGTTTGAGTCCTGGCTACTATGCTTCCAATCCAGCTTCTTGCTAATGTTTTGGGAATGCAGCAGATGATGACCCATGTACTTGGGCCACTGTTACCCATGTGGGACACCAGGATGGAGTTCCTGGCTTGATTGTGGAAGTCATTTAGAACTGAATCACCGGGTGGAAAATAGCATCTGTCTCTGTCTCTCTCTCTCCTCTTTCTCTGCCTATCACTCTGCTTTTCAAAGATTACATCAATCAGTTAAAACATCTTTAGAAAACAAATTCAGGAGAAGCAGGAAAACATCAATATTGAGATCAGCCTGCTGTGATCCATGTTTTTAAAGATTTATTAATTAATTTTAAAGGCAGAGTTAGAGTTGGGTGTGGGAGGAGAGAGACAGGGAGAGAGAGATACTTTCCACCTGCTGGTGCACTCCCCCAGATGGCTATAACAGCTCGACTGAGCCGGTCCAAAGCCAGGAGCCAGGAGCTTTTTCCAGTTTTATACCTTGAGTACAGGGGCCCAAGTACTTGGGATATCAGTGGGAAGCTGGATCAGAACTGGAACAGCCAGGACTGAAACCAGCACCCACATAGGATGCTGGCATCTCAGCCAGCAGCTTCACTCACTATGCTACAGTGCTGGCCCCGTCTGCTCCACATGTTCACAGACATTTTTAAGTAGTCTTATTTTACCATTTCCTAAGTAGTTTATTATTTAACTTTCCTCTTTGGTTCAACAGTAATTCTGGAAAATTCTTCAGTTTAAAAGTATTCTATTATTTTTGAACTCCTTGTTTCTAGCTTAATTATGCAGTGGCTAAAGAATTAAATATATGCACTTCCTTTTCCTCCTCCTGCCTTAATTGGTTAGAAAAATTGGATTATCAATTACTACAAGTGTTCCATCAATTCTTGAATATAAATACTACAGTCTGTAGTGTTAAAGATCCAAACACGTAATCATAACTTGCATGATTACATTTTCAACTTAAACTTCTCAAAATAATTTTTTTTGCTTTTTGTTTACTGATCTTCCAAAAGAAGAGAGTGTTGCATTAAGATCTCCCTCTTTAATTATATTATCTCTAGAAATTTTTCTGTTTCTATTTTCTATTTCATGTGGCAAATAAAATTATTCTTCTTCTATCCTAAACATTAATTTTTTTAAAGATTCATCTTTAAAATTTTTTTAAAGATTCATCATTTATTTGAAAATCAGAGTTACACAGAGAGAAGGAGAGGCAGAGAAAGAGAGAGAGAGAGTTCTTCCATCTTCTGGTTTGCTCCCCAGTTGGCCACAATAGCCGGAGCTACACGCCTGGTCCCCCACACAGGTGCTGGGACTCAAGGACTTGGGCCATCTTCCACCGCTTTCCCAGGCCATAGCAGAGAGCTGGATCGGAAGTGGAGCAGCCAGGACCTGAACTTGTACCTACATGGGATTCCGGCACAGCAGGTGACTGTTTTACCTGCTACCCGACAGTGCCGGCCCCAAATGTTAATGTTTTTATAGTAATGTTTTGTTCACCCTCCAAATGCCCATAACAGCTGTGATGAGGCCAGACCAAAGCTAGGAACCAGGAGCTCAGCCCCGTTCTTCCACTTGTGTGGCTGGAGCACAATTACTTGCTGCCTCACAGGTCTACACTGACAGGAGGCTGCATTCAGGATCCAGAATTGAAAATTGAACCCCAATTCTGACATGCGGGGCACGGGCATCAAAAACACTAGACTTAAATACCCATCAATTGCATTTTTAAAATGTGAATATGTAATTTTCTCAACACCATTTATTAAAGAGTGTATTCTGCTGCTGTTGGATTCAATGTTCTGTTTAGGTCCATTTCATTTAAAATGTAGTTCCAGCCCAGTGTTTCCATATTGATTCTCTTTCTGGATGTTCTGTCCATTGTTAAAATAAGGACAATGAAATCTTTTACTGTTATTGTTTTTCTATTTTCCCTTCAACACTATGGATATTTGCAATATATTTTAGATGCTCTGATATTGCATATGATATATGCATATTTATAATTATTATATACTCTTAGTGAATTGACCCATTTATAATTATAAAGTTAACTTCTTTGTCTCTTTTAATGGATTTTTAGGAGTCTTTATTTTGTCTGACATCAGTATAATGCCTCTACTCTCTTTTTGATAACATTTTCATAGAATTTTTTTCATATTTTTTCTTTCAGCCTTTGTTTTTTTTTTTTTTTTTTTTTTTTTTTTTTTTTTAAAGAGCTATTTATTTACTTGAGTGGCAGAGGGCAGAGTTACAAACAGAGAGGGAGGTCTTCCATCTACTAGTTCACTCCCCAAATTGCCACATTGGCTGGAGTTGAGCTGATTCAAAGCCAGGAGCCAAGAGCTTCTTCCAGGTCTCCCACATGAGTGCTATGGCCCAAACACTTGGGCTATCTTCTACTACTTTCTCAGGCCATTAACAGGGAGCTGGATCAGAAGTGAAATATGCAGGACTCATACCAGTGCCCCTATAGGATGCTGGCGCTGTAGGCAGATGCCTATCTTACTACACCACAACACCAGCCCCTCAGCCTATATGTTCTTAAGGTTTTTATTTTTTAGGCAGTACATTGCTGGATCTTGGTTTGTTATACATTCAATCACTCTGTGTCCTTTGATTAGAGAGTTTAATCTATGTATATTTAAATTAGTTAGTTATAGGTAAGGATTTAATACTGTTATATTTTCTTCATTGTTTTTTGAATTTGCATTTCATCCTCTTTTGCTATTTTTTTTAAATTTATTTAAAACATATTTATGGGGCCAGTGCCCTGGCGCAGTAGGTTAATCATCTGCCTGCGGTGCCGGCATCCCATATGGGCGCCGGTGTTGGTCCTGGCTGCTCCTCTTCCAATCCAGCTCTCCTTTATGGCCTGGGAAAGCAGTGGTACCAAGTGATGATAATATTAAGTCCTAAGAGTGCAATTGTTACTAATCTGTCACTGCTTTTTGTCCTTTTCTACTAAGCTAGAAATTTTAATAAAGGGAAAATAAATCATGAGTTTCTACTTATCTTTCTAAATCAAATTAAAGGTTATAAGTATTTACTTAAACCTGCTTAAATTAATGTAATAGCTATACCTTTTTTTATCCTGATGTTAGCATGCTGATGATGATCTACCTATCTCCCTATCCAGTTTTGAGGCCTTGTCTAGGGGTTGGGTATTTCCTTTTCTTGATCAGTTGGTTAAGCCCTCACCCGCTTTCCTCACCATGACTCTCATTCTTGGGAGCTCTACTCCCCACCCTAATCTTCCTGGGACCAGGCACTAGACAACTAGACAGCCTCTTTGCCACAGCGCCTTAGAAATCATGCAAATTATTGTCATCATGCAGAAAGGAGCTCGTGAATCTTAGGGAATCCATCCCAGGTGCTGTGCACTGGCTGCACACTGGAGCATTCGCTTGCTGCTTGCCTGACCTGAGCTGCCTCCGGATGTGGCCCTGAGTGGCCATTTCTCTGTGTTGGAGCTGTCCATAGTGAAGCTTTGCCGTTCTTCTATCCAGTTGTCCGGTCAGCAAAAGACGTGCTAATCTTGTGAAACTTCTTCTCCTTTCCCCTTTCTTAGTTTTGAAATTACACCACCAATGTGATTATCCAGGATAAGGTAAAAGATCATAATTTAGGAATCTTTGTGGTTGTTTTTTAAGACTGCCTCTCACTAGGAGGGACAGCACAAACACTCTGTGTGTTTCAGAATTACTCCTTTGGAATAATTTTATGTATGGCTATGCAAACAATTTGACATACAGCAAGGCTCATTTGTTCTGGTTTGCATTGATTTTAGGGATTGCTGTGCTTTTCAAAAATTCAATTTCCTTTTTAAATTATGTAAAACAATTACATAGTTTCAAAATTAAATGCATAAAATAAGATATACTAAGAGAATTCTAACTTGGGTAATTGCCCCCAAGCTCTCTCCCGTCCTGTTTTTCCCTATAGGTTACTGCTTTTACAAATTTTCCTTATCATCCTATTTTTCATGCAAAATGTGTATTCACAAACCAACCCCCATAAACATATTTTTTTTGAATTTTCCTTCACTGAAAATAGAATACTAAACACACTCATCTGGTTTTTGCTTTTGTAATTAATATTTCCTGAAGATGATTCCATAAAATATATAGCTATTGTTCTTACTATTTTTAAAAGACTAATTTTATTTATTTAAAAGGCAGAGTGATGGAAGAGTGGAAGATAGATCTTCCATCTGCTGGTTCACTCCCCAAATGGCTGCCACGGCCTGGACTGGGCCAAGCAGAAGTCAGGAGCCTGGAACTCCTTGTCACTCCTTCTTGGCCTCGGATCGGTACTCTGGGAGCCTGGGGGGTAGTAGGGAGGTTCACTATGGACTTCGTGGGGCCCAGAGACTATGGGACTCAGGTGTCACCAACCTGGGACCAATCTGGGGGCCAGGGGTCTGCCAGAGTCAATCTCCTCGAAACTTGATCAGACATGCGAGTTCAAGGGCCCAGGGACTCAGGCCATCACCTGCTGGTTTCCTAGGCTTATTATTAGGGATCTGGATCAGCAGCAGAGCAGCTGGGACTTGAACTGGTGGTTGTCTAATATGGGATGCTGTCATTGCAGCTGGTGGCTTAACCTGCTACACAGCAATGCTGGCCTCACTCGTATTCTTCTTCTTCTTCTTCTGTTTTTTTTTTTTTTTTTTTTTTTTTTTTTTTTTTTTTAACAATCCTTAGTGTTTAGCACAGCTTTAGATCAACAGAAAACTTGGGAAGGTGATGCAGAGAATGATGCAGAGAATGCCCAAAGGCACTCCACCTTTGTGGAGCTGTCAGTAGCACAATTCTGCCTTTCTTCTATCACGCATCATTGTGTGGTGTCCTGTCAACAAAACGCTCTCTGTATCTTGTGAAACTTACTCTCCTCTCCTCTTTCTTAGTTTCAAAATTAGCAACACCAATATGATTAGTAAGGAAAAGTTAAAATATTATTTAGGAATCCCCTATTACTAATATCTTACATTAATATAGTATATTTGCTACTATTATTGAAACTGTGCTGACATTATTAATGAAAATCCATACTTTCTTCATATTTTCTTGGATTTATCTAATGTTCCCTTTTTGAAAAATATTGTTTGCTTATTTAAATTATTTGATAAGCAGAGAGTGTGAGAGAGAGGTACACAGACAGCTTGTTCATGCCCCAAATGGCTGCAATAGCCCATACTGGGCTAGGTAAAGCAAAGAGTTCTGTTTGGGTCTCCCATGTGGGTGGTAGGGAACAAGGTACTTGAGCCACCACTTGCTGCCTCCTAGGGTTCACATCAACAGGAAGCTGCCATTGGGAGCAGAGCAAGGAGTTGAGGCACTGTGGCATTCCAAGTGCTGTCTATTGCTGCACCAAACTCTTACCCCTCTAACGTTTTTCATTTTTAAAAATTTTCCAGGATCCAATATAAGCACTTATTAGCATTTACTTATCATTTTTCTTTATAATTCTCTTGCCTATTATAGTTTTTTAGACTTTGTTTTCCATAGTTTCTTTGTTTTCCATAGTTGTTAGTTTTAAGGGGTGTTAGCATTTATAGAATATCCCTACAGAAATTCTAAGCAGTCTGTTTTGCTGCTGAAGTGGGCTTTGGTCTGTCTACTGCTGAGGTCGGCTCACTGCCAGATGCTGTATCTTTGTCACTGGTGATGCTAGCTGGGGAGTAAGATGACACACTGCTCAACCAGGAACATTCCACCAGGCACTGGAGTGGGTCCAGAGGCTCTGCTTTAGCGCTGGCCCAGGGACAGGGACCGTTGGAATCTGCTCAGTGTTGGATTTTTATCAACCGGGCACTGAGTTGCAGGATAGTCCTGTGATCCCTTTCTGTCTGTGCAAGGTTGTAGGAGGGGTGGTAGTGGCAGCTCCTCAGCTATTCGGGCAGGCCCAGGAGGGTCTCACCTGGGTCCCCCAGTCACTCAGCCTTATGCAGTCTTGTGGGTGTGCACCAGACTTGTGAGAAGCTGGTGATGATATGTACCAAAACAGTCTGTCTCCCCAGGGTGCCTGTCTCCACCTGAAACTGGGGCAAATCAAACACTGTCCAGAGTCACTGGCCTCAAGATGAAAATCATTAGGATCATTAGGATCTGCCCAGGCTTGGCCTTTAGAAATCCAATGCTGATTCTCAAGATATTGTCCCTTGACCACTTGATGTCTGATCAAATTTGGAGGAGATTGACTCTTGAAGACCCCTGACCCCAGATTGGTCCTAGGTAGGGTGACACCTGAGTCCCATAATCCATGGGCCCCACAAAGTCCATAGGATAACCACCCTCCCAGGCACCCAAGGTACCCATACAATGCTGACTGTGACAACAGCCAAAATGAGGCTGACATATTGGGGTTCAAGTCTTTTCCTGACACCTGAAAAGTCCAGCGCCTCAGCATGTAAGCACCGGCTGGATGGTAGATGACATTGGGCTTTATTGGGTACTGGCTTTGAGCTCCAAAGCACAATCTTAAGGTTCCTCTCCTAGCCCATCTGCATGGCTGAGTTTTCCTTCTGCCAGCAGTTGAGGGAGAAATGGCAGAGGCTGCCTGACTGTGGAAGCTCCAAGTATTCACTCCACAGGTAAGGGGCTGGAAGCTGTGGCCAGTCGGCTTAGCCTAAATTAATTTTTCCACAGTGAGCCCGGCACTGGGATTCAGTTTTCTCTCCCTGTCCTCAGTGGGAAGTGTGTCTCCTTGGTAGGCTCCTTGGAGCTGGGCAAGGATCTCCCCAAGCAACTTTTCCCTGCTTGCTTTTTCAATGTGACTTTAGTTCTGAATATAGCAAGATGAGGTACTAGGGTCTCTCACCTGGTTTCCTTAGCTCTGGTGAAGGGGACTTGGTGTGTGTATAGCTGTTCACCTTGGTATCTCTGCAGGCAGGGGCTTGCCAGAGCCTCTTTGTCAGCTACCATCCTGATCTCTACCCCGGGACTTGGCTAATGTTTTTCTCCTGTTTCAACTGGGTTAATGCATATTCAGATGCAGCCTCACAGAGGTAAAGTGAAAAACGTGACACTGAGATAACACAGAGATAAACATGACATTGCTCATGCTGACCTTAATCACCTGGCTGAGTTGAGTGGTGACTGATTTCTATGCAACAAAATTGCTCTTTTCTTTGCCCTTTCAATACTGTACTCTGGAAGGAAACAAGTACAGGCCAACCATAGGGAGAGACATGTTCTACTTTGTTAGAGTGGAACATCTACACAAAATATTTGGGGTTATTTTGCATAGGAAGTTTGTCTCTCAAACAAATGAATGAGTTATTCAATAGTTTATTTAAATGTGTGGGATAATGCATATTTTATGGTTTAGGTTATAATTTAACAGTATTTTTAAAAGATTTTATTGTTTACATTCATTTTATTTAGAAGCCAGAAAGAGACAAATATAGAAAAATAGAACTTTCATTTGCTGGTTCATTCTCCAAATGCCTGCAACAGCCATGATTCAACCAGGCTGAAGTTAGGTGCCTAGAACTAGGCATCCTAGAACATTTGGATGGTAGAGACCCAAGTGCTTGAGCCATCATCTACTGCCTGTCAAGACTTGCATTATCAGGAAGCTGGACCACACTGGGTGGGGTGCAATACTCCAAAGTGGAATGCACGTTTTCCAAGGAATTAATGCTTAACTCTGATAGCATTTTACCTTTTCTATCGTTCATGTTGTTCTAGAGCTGGCTAATGGAAACTCTTAAGTTGATTACTGTGCTTTCTAAATACACCAAAAATATGATAATTTTTAACCCCATTTTTAACAAGATGCTCCAGGTTTATTGTATTTATTTCTTGCTCCAGTGAGAATCAGCCACTTATGCAAGGATCCATCATGTATTTTCCTGGAGAATGGCTTTATAAGTCAAGATATGGGTACCAGGTGTTGTGCATGCTCTTGTTTCTTGATCCTCTTAGATTACAGAGACACAAAACATATGTGGCATACTAGCACATTTATTTGTATCTACCATAAATATTTATGTATGCAGTCATCTGTAATAGCTCATAGTTTTCTCTTAGTCTATTCTATATGGTTCATTCTAACTTCCTCCTCTTGCTTATTTGTATACTCCCACTAAAATTAAGAGTTTAGTGAGAAACCTGTGACCACAAATAAGTCAACTTTATTTTTAAAAATTAAAAGATTCATTCATTTATTTGAAAGGCAGAGTTACAGAGAGAGGGGGGGGATACCCAAAGAGAGAGATTGTCCATCCACTGGTTCACTCCTCAAATGGCCACACCAGCCAGGGCTGGGCCAGAGTGATGCCAGGAATTTTGGGAGTATCCTATGAGTCTCCTACATGGGTGCAGTGGCCCAAGCATTTGTACCATCCTCTGCTGCTTGCCCAAGTACATTAGCAGGGAGCTGGATCTGAAGTTGAATAGCTGAGATTTGAACTACTGTCCATATGGAATGCTGGCACTGCAAATGGTGGCTTAACCTGCTGCACCACAGCACTGGCCTCAAGCCAAATTTATGGATTGAAAGAAAAATATGCCCATCAGCACTTTTAAAAATATTTATTTATCTGAAAGGCAGAGCAATAAAGCAATAGAAGTGTGGTAGGAAGAGACAGAGAGAGGTTCCATCAACTAGTCTGCTCCTCAAGTCC
Source organism: Oryctolagus cuniculus (assembly GCF_964237555.1). Classification (NCBI taxonomy): domain Eukaryota; kingdom Metazoa; phylum Chordata; class Mammalia; order Lagomorpha; family Leporidae; genus Oryctolagus; species Oryctolagus cuniculus. Next base: position 74,684,146 of record NC_091435.1, on the reverse strand, counting down.
TTGCCCATGATCTGCTGCCTACCCAGGCACATTGGCAGGAAGCTGGATCTGAAGCAGAGGGGCTGGGACTCAAACAAGCAGTGTGATATGGGATACATGGGTTGCAAGTTGTGGCTTAGCCCAATCACAATGCCAGTCCATTTTTATTTTATTTTATTTTATTTTATTTTTAACAGGCAGAGTGGACAGTGAGAGAGAGAGAGACAGAGAGAAAGGTCTTCCTTTGCCGTTGGTTCACCCTCCAATGGCCGCTGCGGCCGGCGCACCGCGCTGATCTGATGGCAGGAGCCAGGTACCTCTCCTGGTCTCCCATGGGGTGCAGGGCCCAAGCACCTGGGCCATCCTCCACTGCACTCCCGGGCCACAGCAGAGAGCTGGCCTGGAAGAGGGGCAACCGGGACAGAATCCGGCGCCCCAGCCGGGACTAGAACCCGGTGTGCCGGCGCCGCAAGGCGGAGGATTAGCCTAGTGACCCGCGGCGCCGGCGCCAGTCCATTTTTTTTTAAGCACAACTGACAGACTGTAGTTATTTCTAAAGATATTTGATCAGTGCCAACTCCTTCTATGACATTGTTTCATGTGTTTGTTATATATTTAAATGCTTTTGTCAACCTGTATCATATACTAGGATCCTCTCATCCCCTGACTCCCTCTGTCTATGTTTTCAAAAATATTTACATGAAATACAGTGGAAGGGAGATATAGAGAGAAAGAGAGAGGGAAGGGGGGTGCACTATCTTCCATCTACTGGTTAACTCCCCAAATAGCCCCAACAGCTCGATTTGTTCTATGCTGAAGTCATTAGCCAGAAATTCCATCCTGATTTCTCAGTTGCAGGGTCCCAAGTATTTGAGCAATTTTCTGCTGCCTTTCCATGTGGATTATTAGAAACCTGGATTGGTAGCCAAGGCTCAAACTAGCAATCTGATTTGGGATACTGGTGTCACAGTTGGTGGCTTAACCCCTTCAGCTGTAATGCCAGACCCACAATTTCTCTTTTAATTTGTTTGCATTTAGACTCACTCTGTACTGTAAAGTTCTTTGGACTTTTGATACACATATAATGTCTTGGATCAACTATTATGATATCAAGCAGAATAGTTTCACTTCTATAAAAACGTATGTGTCACAAAGAACCCATCTTTCAAATTCCTGGCAATCACTTACTGGTTTATTATGATTTTACCTTTTGCGAAATGTCATACAATTGAAATCATAAGTACAAGGCCTTTTCAGATTCACCTTTCTATTAGCAATATGTATTAAAGGTTGCTTAAGTCTATAGTTAATTTTTTTTTAAAGCAGAGCATTGTTCTAGTGTATGGATAGATTGCCATTTGTTTATTTGCCTATTAAAGGTAATCTAGACTGTTTCTGGTTTGGGGCAGTTATGAATAAGGGGCTATAAACATTTGTTTACAAGTGTTTGTGTACACATCTTTTCAGTTCAATTTGATAAATCCTTAGCAGCTCTCTTGCTAATCTTAATATATTTTATTTAAACCAATTTAAACCAATACATCCAAAATATCTTTACTTCAATATATTATCAACATATAGATTATAAATAAGTTTTTATATAATTTTTGTATATGGTCTTTGAAATCTCGTGTGTATTTTATAGCTTCAAGAACTTCAATTTAGACTAGCCATTCCTTATTTTTTAAATTAATTTATGTGAGAGTCAGACAAGAAGAGAGCTTGCATCTTCCAATCTACTCTGGAATGTCCACAACAGCCAGATTGGGTGAGACCAAAACTGGGAGCCGAGGCATTCTATCCACGTCTCCCATGTAGGTGGTAGGAACCCAATTACTTGGGTCATCTCTCTTGCCTTCCAGGGTTTGCATTAGTAACAAGCTGGATCTTGTTACTGCATTTACTAGTAAATGCAGCTGGATCTGAAATTTAGGTACTCCAACAAGGGATGTGTATATCCCAACCAGAGTTTTAACCACTAGGCCCAATGCCTAACTGATAGTCCAGTTACATTTCAAGTACTCAATAATCACAAATGGGACATGACGATGGCAACTTCTATGGCAACAGAACTATAGATCATAACTTGTTTTCTTTAAAGTTCTGTGACGCATTGGAGGATAGAATTTCCTTTTTTAATTCTATCAGTGATAGCCTGGTTATCACATTTACATTTTAACCGCTGGCTCTCACTTTGGTAATGTCAAAAACAAACCAACTTCTGAATGTGCTTACACATTTTGGGAAGTTGGTATGGTTATATTGACTCCCACTCTAATTTCTAACTTTTATTAATTTAATCCAAATTTATGGTCTTGATGTAATATGCTTATTTTTCAGCCACATAAAATGTATTTTTCAGAAGTAGTTTTTAGCTTTATTTTTTAAAAGTTTTTATTTATTTATTTGTGAGGTAGAGTTATAGAAAGAGGGAGAGACAGAGACAGGTCTTCTATCTGCTGGTTTAGTCCCCAAAGGGCTGCAATGGCCAGAGCTCAGTCAATCCAAAACCAGGAGCCAGGAGCTTCCTCCAGGTCTCCTGTGGGGTGCAGAGGTTCAAGTACTTGGGCCATTTTCCACTGCTTTCCCAGGCCGTAAGCTGAGAATTAGATAGGAAGAGGAACAGCCAAGACACAAATGGGCACCTATGTGGGATGCCAGCTCTGTTAGGTGGAGGCTTAGACTATAATTCCACAGCACTGGCACATAACTTTTCAATTTTTAAAATATTCTATTCCTCCTTTTATTTTCCTATCCCTCCATAAGGTAAAAAAGTGATACACCAATATTTAACGTTTCACAATGAGGCACTTGTGCTAGAATTTAATAGTGAAGAACTGTGAAATATTAATCTGATAACAGTCATTCTACATTGACCTCAGACTTGTATTTTCTATTCTTTTGTATGCCACTCTTCTGGTCTTGCTCAGGGGCATGCACTTTTACCCAGTGAGCACAATAGTTTCTTCTTGTGGCTGTGTTTCTCACTGTACTGAGTACCATCAGATACTTAGCACAATATTTTGACTATGAAGATTCTTGCTTGTTTCTAGAAAACTCTGGTGTTGAAGATTGTCCCCTAAAGAATGAGTTGCATTTTATGTTTTAAAAATCTGTCGTGAGGTAATTGTACAGTGGTTAAGGTCTATTACAAAGCTCTACTTTCTATACCTAAAATAATTTTTTGTTCTAAAAACCAATTTACCCAGCATTCCATTTTCTTTCATGAATTTGCAACTTTGTGTTTGTATTAACAGAAAGCCTTATTAATCCAATATTGGTTTCTTTAGGATAGCAAAAGGACGGCTAGTCCCTAGATATCTAGATGTTCTGTTATTTTAATAAAAAAATTTTAGATAATCTCAAGTAAGTTAATTGCAATTTTGGCTTTGTTCCCTTCCCTGGTCCCCTGTGTTAAGAATTAATAAGATTTTTGACTGCATTATGTTAGCATTTTCCTGATACTAAAATTAAGCTTATAGAGTTGTTGTTTCTAGGGTAATTCTTTTTCACTTTTTAAAATGTTGGTAGTTCCCTGATTTTTATCAATTATTCTTTTTGTTCTCCAAAATGCTTGAAATTATTATCAGTATCTATGTTTATAATTTTACGGGTTTATATCTGTCTTCATTTACTTCATCTATTTTTGCACTTGAACAAAAAGGAAAATTATGAATTTTTTTTTCTTTAGAATGTATTGTTCTCATTGTCACTTAGTGTTTTCTTTAGGCCGCACCTCTGTCTCTTGCTGGACTGCTGAAGCAGTGTTGTCTGTGTATGTTTGCATCTTGAGAGTAGAGAGTGTGTGGATAGGACAGAGTAAAACGTAAGTGAGGGGACTGGTAACTGGTGAAGGGGAGGGGAAGAAAGAACATCAAAGTAGAGAGACTGACCTTAGCAAGTAGGAGACCCATTTTTTCTTTACTACTTTATGCTTTAGATAACTAGTGGTCAGCAAGGCAGCACTGGCTATAATTTAGGTAAATTGACTCTCAGAATTTTGGATAAGATGCTGATATACCTACAGGCATGTGTCCCCTTATGCCACCATGCTTGTGGTCATTGTGAAATCTTGCAGTAGTGCAGAGCTACACTGGGTTGTGAAAATAGAATCCTGAGCTTGCATCTCATGCTCATTGTGGTTTTTTTGTTGTTTTTTTTTTGGTTTTTTTTTTTTTTTTTTTTGACAGGCAGAGTGGACAGTGAGAGAGAGAGACAGAGAGAAAGGTCTTCCTTTGCCGTTGGTTCACCCTCCAGTGGCCGCCGCGGCCAGCGCGCTGTGGCCAGTGCACTGCGCTGATCAGATGGCAGGAGTCAGGTGCTTCTCCTGGTCTCCCATGGGGTGCAGGGCCCAAGCACTTGGGTCATCCTCCACTGCACTCCCAGGCCACAGCAGGGAGCTGGACTGGAAGAGGGGCAACCAGGACAGAATCCGGCGCCCTGACTGGGACTAGAACCCGGTGTGCTGGCGCCGCAAGGCGGAGGATTAGCCTAGTGAGCCGTGGCGCTGGCGCTCATTGTGTTTTGATGACAATGAAAAGGGAGCAATATCTAGATACAGGCAGGACCCATTTCTGAATGTCAAGGATTTGAAATATAGTAGAAACATTTAGGTCAAAACATGGTGACAAATTCATGAACAGAAGCTAAAAACAAATAAACAAAAAGCACAGGTTACCTATAGTTTACAAAAATCAATTTGATCTCAAACTTCTTACAAATATTCACTATGAAGTAAAATTTATGTAGATTTGTCTAACTAATTTGTCTATTTCTGATAGTCTCAGAGAGAATGGCTCAGCTATGAAATCTTAAAAAGCAATAAAAAACTCCCATGTCAAATTGACAGCTTTCTTGAAAAGACATCTCAGTATACAGAGCAGAGAAACATAATTAAAAACCTCAGTAAGGAGCCAGCAGTGTGGCACAGCAGGTGAAGTTGCTGCCTGTAACACCAGCATCACATATGATTTAGAATCCTGGCTTTTTTGCTTCCAGTACAGCTACCTGCTAATGCACCTGGTAAAGCAGCAGAAGATGGTCCAAGCACTTGGGCCCCTCCCACAGGGAGAACCAGGCAGAGGTCCAGACATCTGGTTTCAGCCTGACCCAGTGCTGGCCATTATGGCCTCCTTGGGGAGTGAAGCCGAGAATGTAAGATCTCTTTACCTCTGTCTCTCCCCTTCTCTTCCTCTAAGTCTGCCTTTCAAATAAATAAAATAAATCTTTAAAAAAAAAAAAAACTCAACAAAGTAAAATTGTGATAATTATTGATAGCTAATTATAGAATTCATTCTATTTCCAACTAGTTATATTTTATTAATTCATATTTATGGTACACTAAATCATTGGAAAACACTCTATGATAAAGGAATAATATTCCCCCAGGCTTGTAGTCCCTTTCCTGGAGACAACAGTTCAATCCAGGTCTCCCTTGTGGGTAAAAGGGACCCAGCGACCTGAACCATCATTGATTGCTGCCTTCCAGGATTCAAGTTATCTGGAAGTTAGAATTGGGAGTGGAGCCAAGATGAGGCTGACCCAGGCTGCCAAACCCCTGCCCTCACTTTCAGTTCTTGAGACTGTATCTTTTGGTGTTTTAACCACATTTCTACATAACATATTTATAATTTCATTTCTTGCATTGTGAAGTTATTGCATCATTTATTGAATTCCTTTTATTAGAGCTATGAGATCAAATATTTTTCTATACTCCATTTTTTATTACAGTTATACTCCATTTTTTGGTTAAATAAAAAGTCTGTCCTTTACTTGGTTAAATAAAGAAATTATATTGTTATGATTATGCAAATATAACTCATTTATGAGCCAACTAGTACACTATGATTATTTTACATTCTTATACAAATGTTGTTTTCCTGGATTTAATAATTGTCTTATTATTTCATTTATTTGTTTTCTGTAGAGAGAATGTTTTTCCTTAAAACTTTAATGGATCCAATGGATAAAGTCTGACAAATTTCCCAAATATACATTCATATTAGGTAATATGTCCCCTCCTTTACTTTTATTACCATTATTATTATCACTACCTTTTTTATTATATTAATCTAGGAGAACTTCCTTCTTTATTGTGTTGCTGCCTTCTGAAATTTGTAGTGCCTTTTGACTTGTCCTGCTTCACAATATAAGCATAAGAATTTTTATGTAATTTGTGGTTTTGAGTCATGATTTTCTGTATGCCTCATTCTCTTATTTTATTTTTCTAAATGTATCTCTTAGGAGCTCCTATTTAAGGAAGCTTAGTTCATCTATATTTGTAATAGTATAAAAAATGATCAAACAATAGAAAATTGCTTGATAATAAAATCCCTTTTTTGATAAAATATTCTTAATAAATTACAAGTGATAGGCTAATCTGTTCTATTCTAGCTGTGAAGTAGTTTTTTTATTATAGGTAAGCACTTGCCAGGAACAACTACAATACTGGAGAATATGAAGCCATGGAAAAGCTATATTTTCAAGGTACCTAGTACTTGAAGGGGTAAAATCTTGATGAAGAGTAGACCATTGATAGATGACAAATTTTCACATAAAATATTCAGAAATCAATAAAATTAACTGGGAATATAGAAATGGCAAATTTAAAAAAAACAATAGTGATGTAAATATATCGTTATGTGCAAAGTACAATAGATTTTTCTGCCATAAATTTTAAAGTAATAATGATGAATATATCCAATGATATTCTGTAAATCAGTACACTAAGGAAAAATATGACACTATGACACCAAATATCAATCTATAATAGTCATGGATTTTTTATTAGGTTTTCAAATAATAGATCCTAAAATGAGAATTTGTGTGTAACTTATTAGAAGATTTTCCCCCCAAAAAATCATAGTATGGGAGAGCAAAAGTGAGACCAGGAAGTCAAGGAGGCCTTTGTTTTTCAAGAGTGAGATAACAAATATGTTTAGAGAAAGTATAGATCTCAAGTGAGATCTAGTTCCAAATAGAAGCAAGAAAACAAGTATTTATACATGGGTACTTATGAATATTTGGTTGAGGGATCAACTGAAAAGGCTGAAAATTCCATATATGCAAGGGAATTTAGGTAAAGATATTCAGGACAATACAGTAAGATAATTTATTTGGATACATGGGTATAAAGATGATAACTATTAAATATATCTAGGAATTGAGCAGTAAAACTTGAAAACTGATGACAAAAGAAAATCTTATCAACCAGACTTAAAAAAAAAGGAAGAATTCAAGGTGGGGGGAATAGAAATCTGACTCAAAACAGTTGTGGTGGGGCAGGAGTTTGGCTTAGGGCTGAGGACACACACATCCTGCTTGGAATGGCAGGGTTTGAGTCCCATCTCCACCTAATTCCACCTTCTACTAATGGAGCCCCAGGAAGCAGCTGGTGATGACTCAAGTCACTGGGTCTCTACTGCCCATGTGGGAGACCAGGATTGAGTTTCGGGTTGGCCCAATCCTTAACATTATAGGCATTTGGAACATGAATCTGTGGATGGAACCTCTGACTCTGCTTATCTGTCTTTTAGTCTCTCTGTGTCTCTCTGCCTCTTAAATAAAAAAAGTAATAGTTATGATGGAAGCTAAAGATGGTAGAAGCTAACAACATGAAAAAATGAATCTTGAAATCCAAACTTAGACCATATATTTTAAGGTGAAATAATAAAGAGCTGAGTAAGAGATTATTAAAAGATTGGGGCTGGCATTTTGGCTTGGTGTGTAAAGCCACCACCTTCATTGCCGGCATCCCACATGGGCGCAGGTTCCAGTCCCAGCTGCTCCTCTTCTGATCCAGCTCTCTGCTATGGCCTGGGAAAGCAGTAGAAGATGGCCCAAGTCCTTGGGCTCCTGCACCTGCATGGGAGACCCAGAAGAAGCTCCTGGCTGCTGGCTTCGGATCAGCACAGCTCTGGCCATTGTGGACAACTTGGGAGTGAACCAGTGGATGGAAGACCTTTCTCATTCTGTCTCTCCCCCTCTCTGTCTCTCTGTCTCTCTCTGCGTAACTCCTTCACATAAAATAAAATAAAAAAATTTAAAGATTTAGGGGAAATGATACAGGAAAACATTTTATGCCCCTGAAGAAGGCATAAGGTAATAATCATAAAATAGTAAGTTTATATTATTTTTCCGTAAAATACATCAAAACTCCTTAGGAGATTGTAACACAAGCTGGAGAATCAAGATATTCACCACAAGGATCAGAATAGATAAGTCATATCCTGAAGTCTTTGAAGAACTTGAACAAACTGATAAAAATGAAAGTTGTTTGAAAAAATGGGCAAATATTTTAAATGTAAACTTCACACATGAAGATATTCAAATGACTAGTTATTATATAAAAAGTCACTCAATCTCATTCTACTTATGTACTTAAGTAACAAAAAGAAAATTAGCAAATTAACTCTGGCCCCAGAATCAGCCCTTAAGGCATTCGACCTGGCTAAAAAGCCCATGTGAGTTTCTCAGGAGTGGAAAGCCAAGACACTCTGGCAAAAAAACAAAACAAAACAAAACAAAACCTAATTAGAGATCTCTGTGAGTGAGATCCCAATGGAAAGAATGGACCATCAAAGAAAGAGGTACCTTTCTCTCAAGGGAGGAGAGAACTTCCACTTTGACTATGACCTTGTCTGAATAAGATCGAAGTTTGTGAACTCAAGAGGCTTCCATAGCCTCGGCAGCTCATGACAAGAGCCTTGGGTGATTACTGACATCATAAATAAGTGTCAATTGTTAAATCAACAACAGAATTCACTGTGCACCTACTCCCCATGTAGGATCTCTGTCCTTAATGTGTTTTACTATGCAAATTAATGGTAAAGCTACTACTCAAACAGTACTTTATACTTTGTGTATCTGTGTGGGTACAAACTGTTGAAATCTTTACTTAGTACATACTAAATTGATCTTCTGTATATAAAGATAATTGAAAATGAATCTTAAAAAAAAAGAAAAAGAAAAAAAATAAAATGAATCTTGATGTGAATGGGATGGGAGAGGGAATGGGAGATGGGATGGTTGAGGGTGGGAGGAAGGTTATGGGGGGGAAAAGCCGCTATAATCCAAAAGTTGTACTTTCTTTTTTTTTTAACTTTTATTTAATGAATATAAATTTCCAAAGTACGATTTATGGATTACAATGGCTTCCCCCCATACCGTCCCTCCCACCCACAACCCTCCCCTTTCCCACTCCCTCTCCCCTTCCATTCACATCAAGATTCATTTTCAATTATCTTAATATACAGAAGATCAGCTTAGTATACATCAAGTAAGGATTTCAACAGTTTGCTCCCACACAGAAACATAAAGTGAAAAATAATAGATGATTTTTTAAATGATGATGAAATCAGATCAGACCTATTGTCATGTTTAATCCCAGTGAGAGTCAAGTTGGGAGTTGATAATTTTTTTTTTTTTTTTTTACAGAGGATCAGTTTAGTATACATTAAGTAAAGATTTCAACAGTTTGCACACCCATAGAAACACAAAGTGAAATATATTGTTTGAGTACTCGTTATAGCATTAAATCTCAATGCACAGCACATTAAGGACAGAGATCCTACATGAGGAGTAAGTGCACAGTGACTCCTCTTGTTGACTTTACCAATTGACACTCCTGTCTATGGCATCAGTAATCTCCCTATGCTCCAGTCATGAGTTTCCAAGGCTATGGAAGCCCTCTGAGTTCTCCGGTTCTTATCTTGTTTAGACAAGGTCATAGTCAAAGTGGAGGTTCTCTCCTCCCTTCAGAGAAAGGTACCTCCTTCTTTGAAGACCTGTTCTTTCCACTGGGATCTCACTCACAGAGATCTTTTGCCAGAGTGTCTTGGCTTTCCATGCCTGAAATACTCTCATGGGCTTTTCAGCCAGATCCGAATGCCTTTAGGGCTGATTCGGAGGCCAGAGTGCTATTTAGGACATCTGCCATTCTATGAGTCTGCTGAGTATCTCGCTTCCCATGTTGGATCACTCTCCCCTTTATTTATTCCATCGGTTAGTATTAGCAGGTACTAGACTTGTTTATGTGCTCCCTTTGACTCTTAGTCCTTTCCTTATGATCAATTGTGAACTGAAATTGATCACTTGGACTAGTGAGATGGCATTGGTACATGCCACCTTGATGGGATTGAATTGGAGTCCCCTGGTATGTTTCTAACTCTACCATTTGGGGCAAGTCAGCTTGAGCATGTGCCAAATTATACATCTCTTCCCTCTCTTATTCCCACTCTTATGTTTAACAGGGATCACATTTCTGTTAATTTCAACACTTAAAAATAACTGTGTATTAATTACAGAATTAAACCAGTCATATTAAGTAGAACAGACAAAAAAAAACTACTAAGAGGGATAATGTATTAAGTTGTTCATTAACAGTCAGGGCTATGCTGATCAAGTCACCGTTTCCCATAGTGTCCATTTCACTTCAGGAGGTTTCCTTTTTGGTGTTCAGTCAGTTGTCACCGATCAGGGAGAACATATGGTATTTGTCCCTTTGGGATTGGCTTATTTCACTCAGCATGATGTGTTCCAGATTCCTCCATTTTGTTGCAAATGACTGGATTTCGTTGTTTCTTACTGCGGTATAGTATTCTAAAGAGTACATATCCCATAATTTCTTTATCCAGTCTACCGTTGATGGGCATTTATGTTGGTTCCAGGTCTTAGCTATTGTGAATTGAGCTGCAATAAACATTAGGGTGCAGACCGCTTTTTTGTTTGTCAATTTAAATTCCTTTGGGTAAATTCCAAGGAGTGGGATGGCTGGGTCGAACGGTAGGGTTATCTTCAGGTTTCTGAGGAATCTCCACACTGAGTTCCATAGTGGCTTGACCAGCTTGCATTCCCACCAACAGTGGGTTAGTGTCCCTTTTTCCCCACATCCTCTCCAGCATCTGTTGTTGGTAGATTTCTGTATGTGAGCCATTCTAACCGGGGTGAGGTGAAACCTCATTGTGGTTTTGATTTGCATTTCCCTGATTGCTAATGACCTTGAACATTTTTTCATGTGCCTGTTGGCCATTTGGATTTCCTCTTTTGAAAAATGTCTATTGAGGTCCTTGGCCCATCTCTTAATTGGGTTGTTGGAATTGTTTTTGTGGAGTTTCTTGATCTCTTTGTAGATTCTGGTTATTAACCCTTTATCTGTTGCATAGTTTGCAAATATTTTTTTCCCATTCTGTCGGTTGTCTCTTCACTCTCCTGACTGTTTCTTTTGCAGTACAGAAACTTCTCAATTTGATGCAATCCCAATAGTTGATTTTGGCTTTGACTGCCTGTGCCTCCCGGGTCTTTTCCAGAAATTCTTTGCCTGTGCCAATATCTTGAAGGGTTTCTCCAATGTTCTCTAGTAACTTGATGGTGTCAGGTCGTAGATTTAGGTCTTTAATCCATGTTGAGTGGATTTTTGTGTAAGGTGTAAGGTAGGGGTCTTGCTTCATGATTCTGCACGTGGAAATCCAGATAATATTTTCTTTGACTATTTATATATTCTTTATATTTAGTTATTTAATATATTGTGGAGGTTCTATATTATACAATAACTTATTAAAAATAACTATTAGAGATAGTATGAAATATCATTATATGAAACTAATTTATTTGATGATGTGAGAAATTAACAGAATCTACTATAAATTATCAAAATATGAGTAGAAATGGTACCTGTAAAATATTATGTACATACTCCTTTCTTGTTTAGATGCACTAACCCATTAGAAAGTAAAATAGAGGGGCTGGCATTGTGGTGTATATCGTTAAGCTGTTGCCTATGTTGCTAGTATCCCATATGGTTGCCAGTTCAAGTCCTGGATGCTCCACTTCTGATCCAGCTCACTGTTATGCACCTGTTGAAACAGCAGAGGATGTCCCAAGTACTTGGGCCCCTATACCCATGTGGGAGACCGAGGTGGAGCTCCTGGTTCCTGGCTTTGTCCTGGCCCAGCCACGGCGGTGCCACCACTTGGGGAGTGAACCTGCAAATGGAAGATTTCTCTCTCTCTCTCTCTCTCTCTCTCTGTAACTCTGCCCTTCAAATAAATAAAAAAGAAATCTTTCTTTTAAACAAAGATAAAATAGAAAAACGTATTAATAAAATCTATAAGATGCAGTTTGTAATGTTATGCTAAATAGTTATGAATAAAGTTTCCCTTCACTACTAAAGACTCTTGCTTTGAGTAGCAAATTACATGTTCACCTTCCTAATAAACAACAATAAATATAAAATATGTGCCAATACACCTAATGAGAAATATAAGATTAGTGCATAAAACTCACATAAATAATGAATATATGAAGACAGTATCAGGTACTAAAATATTTTTGGTACTAAAAATATTACTTCTCCATATAGTATAATTTATTATATAATCCTGGTAAAATATCAGAGAATGTTTTTGAAAATCTTAAAAATGTTTCTAAAGGTCATCTTGAAAAATTAATGATTCTAACATCCTCCAAATTCTGAAAATAAAAGAGTAATGGAGATGGTTTGTATTGGCTAATATTCAGATGATATCAAAATACTAAAGTCGTTAAAATAATTTGGTATGCATGAGGACTGATTCATGAATAATAAGAAGAAAGCAGAAAGATAAAGTCATGGAATTAGCTGCATTTATATACAAAATATAACACAGTTCACATGATGGCAAAACAGAAAATAAGACATATTTGGGGAATGATACATTCTAAATTATTATGGAACTTTGCTTGGTGTGTGTTTGGTCAGAAGACAAGCTCTTATCACTAAATTAATGTATTAAATTTCTCTGCTGGTAAAAAAAAAAAATCTTTTTATAGACAAACAGTACCAGCAAGTTAACCAAAATCCTTTCCTTAAGCAACTTTTTAAGAAAAAATATATAATGCATTAATGCATTAACATTATTTATACTCACCCTGGTGTGCAATAGAATAACAGAAGTTCTAAAAAAAAAAGTTCATCTTGTAGACCTTGAGAATTAATGATGGTTACAGGAGGCTAGAGAGAGGGAAGGAAAGATGGGGAAAGGTTGTTTAATGGACGCTAAATTACAGTTAGATAGATATTAAAGAATATTTAATGAAATGCATCATATCCTATGGCAGAAAACAGATTCTAATGAAAAACTTTCAGATAACGTGAATTACTTCCTCTGATCAAAATTGAAATATAACATGCCATGTATTAAGAATGTAACTCCAGTGACTGCATGGGAGACCATGCAATTCAGAGGGGAGTGATGGCTGCACTTCAAAAGGGTATGGGGACCTCTGAGGGTGACAAAAGTTCTCAGTTTCTTGATTGTGCTCATGATTTCTGAAGCATAGTCATAAAAAAATCAAATTGTAAACTTGTTTCATCCCTTTGTTTGTAAGTATGTCAGTAAATGCATAGCAAACATTACAAATGTCAAGTCAAAATAAGAGTCAGAGTTGTTGAAACCTTACCAAACACTGTTGAGATATTACCAATAAAAAAAAGGAAGGAAAGCAAAAACTGCAACAAAATGGCTCAACCAGAATTAAAATGTGATTATTTTAAAAGATAAATGAAATACATAGCTTTCTGACAATAATTACATGGAAGAAATATATTCCAAAATAAAAGAAGGGTATGGTAAGATATGGAAAAAAATTGAAAATCACAATAAAATGATATATCTATATATACTCTTTAATAATAATTTTTAAAGATTGATAATATGGAAAATCATAAGAAGAACAAAAGTCCCAATTTAAAAAGCAATTAAAGTTGAAATTAATTTACTGTTAACTTAAGAAAGTATGTTAACAACTTAGCCCTGGACTAACATAATTTTACTGGCTAATGCTTGCCAATCTCTCAGTGAAATCATCACCAATCTAATGATTTTTACAAAGAAAAGTTAAATTAAGAGTAATTCTAATGCATATTTGTGTGTGAGAAAAACTGAATGCAGAGCTTAAAAAATGTTTTTCTCAAAAGTGCAAGTACAGTTTCATAAAGATAGTACTGATTAAAAAGAAAATTCTCAATAGATTCAGAGAAAAGCATTCAATCTTATTTAATGCTCATTCATAACATAACATTTAGGTCAGGTAGGAATATTCAAAAACTTCCTTAACTTCCTTACCTTCATAAAATATCTCTATCAAAAACCTACAGGTAGTGTGTACAACAGAAAATACAAAAACAGCTCTTTTAAAGTGAAAAAGCACTTAAAGATGCTTGCTATTAACCTTGTATTCAACACAGTACTAAAGGCCATTGGCTTTGTAGAGAGGCAAGAAATAACAGGTGAATGACAAGGATTTGAGAGGAAAAATTGCATGCTCTTTGTTCAAAGACAGCATAACCAAGTGCATAGACAATCCAAGAAGATCTATTTCAATCTATTACAGTTAATCAGAGAACTCAGCAAGATTACTGGGAATTTAGCAATAGGAAAAATGAATAACATTCCTATATCCACAAGTGATGGGTGTCAGTGACAGCTGAGGAACCCTTGAGATTATACGGTCTGAATTTCTCTTTATGGAAGTGGCTTCTTCATTTTTTTAAAGATTTATTTATTTGAAAGGCGAGTTACAGAGGGAGAGACAGAGAGAGATCTGCCATCTGATGGTTCGCTCCCCAAATGGCTGCAACGGCCAGAGCTGGGCTGATTTAAAGCCAGGAGCCAGGAGCTTCTTCCAGGTCTCCCACTCGGGTGCAGGACCCCAAGGACTTGGGCCATCTTTCACTGCTTTCCCAGGCCATAGCAGAGAGCTGGATTCGAGGTGGAGCAGCCGGGACTTGAACTGGTGCCCATATGGGATGCCAGCATTTCAGCCCATGGCTTTTTTCATTTTTAAAAACTGATTTTTGAAAAGCTTCAACTGAAGAATAAAAATTCTATATATTTGTGGAGTACATGTAATATTTTAATAAATGTAATCACTGTGTAATATCTGATCAGGATAAACATATCTATTTCCTAAAACATTTATCATGTCTTTATGGTGAAAACACTCCAAACCTTTAGCTGCAGGAAGACTGACTTTTTTCTGAGAGGAAGATTTCACCTTGTTGATATGGAATGTTATAAAAAAAATCTGTGCTGTGCTCTGAAAGGAGATACTATCTTTAGCTATTAAGTTTATTTTCTACACAAACATCTTTGAAAAGATAAATTAAGACAAAAGGCTAACCAGTGCCTTAATTGTAAGATAAGAAGAAGAGACAATGTCCTATTGGCTAAAAGAAGTCACGTGGACAAGAAAGTCAACATGAAAGGAGACAAAATTCAATAGCGTGGATACAGAGCAGGCGTGATTTGTTGAGTTATTAGTGAAATGATTTGTCACATTTTTCAATATAATTAACATCTGAGTTATTTTCATATAGATATATATTATGTTCCTTATAACATTTTAATTATTGGATACTATTTTCAAAAGTTCATTAAAAGTGGAATGGATGTATAAATTGTTTTATATTCATACAAATGAATGATAATGGTAAAATAATATTGATAGGTAACATTTATTGAGTGTAGGTATGAGCTAGGCATTGATGTAGACATTTTACATGCGTATCAGATCAACAAAAAAACCTTGGCCACAATTTGAAATCTAGTGATAGTTGATCTGAAATATGTTGTGTCAAAATTGACATTTGAAACAGAAATAAATGAAAAAGTAAATTGCAGGTAGATGCACTATGTAATATGAATCCATTTGAATAAAATTTAAGGATAGTCAATACTATTTTTCATTTTTCCTTTCATGTATTTACTACATTTATACATCTGTGTGGGAATGCAAAACTTGTTTGGCCTTTGTTTCTCCTCCTGGATTCTGTGCCTTTCTCCCACTTAAATAAGTCTATATATTGTTTTCAGCTCTGGACCTAAAGTTATAGCCAAGCCAGGATAAGTGAAGCAGAATCCTGCAGGGGTCTAATTGGCAGAGTTCCATTGGAGGGTGAACCAACAGCAAAAGAAAGACCTTTCTCTCTGTCTCTCTCTCTCACTGTCCACTCCGCCTGTCAAAAAAAAAAAAAAAAAAAAAAGACCCCAAAATGCGTTAACCAAACCATGATATGATATATGCTAAGACAAATGCTTTTATAAACTATTTTGGGCTCACAGATAAGGGGGTGATTAATTCTGCCTTCAAGGCTGAGAGAATCCAGAGAAATTATATAACATTGAGCTGAAATTTGATAGATAAGTAGAGTTTTCCAAAAGAGGAATACATGAAGACAGATACTTTGAGGAAGATAAAGAGTACACAAAATGAGTATGAAAGGAGATATGCTGAATGTGGAGCATTGTGGGTGATAAGCCTGGGGGTTGGGGTTCCTGGAAACTGAGCAATCAGGCTAAAGGACTTTGAACCCTATATGCAAGCAATAGAGTCTCTTGAAATATTTTTGATAGGGAATTTTCATGAACAGATTTGTAAGAAACCTTTTGGAATAGGGCAGTGCCTCTTAGAATGTAGGCTCCATAAAAATAGTGATCATGCTGGCTTTGTTATTAGATACTCAGTGTCCAGAACATTTTAAGCATGTAGTAAGTACTTAGAAATCTATAAGTATATACACTTATATATTAATATAAGTAATCAAGTGGCAGGTAATAGTGGAGTCAGTTCTGTCAGGTAAGAGACTTGTACCATAGGACAAGGAAGTGATGATAACAGCCTTTGATAACATGTCTTGTTTCACTGAAATGATTATTTCACAACAAATGATGGTGACCATATAATTTACTGTCAACATTGGAAAACCTTGAAAATAAAAGAGGGTGCATTTAGAATTATTCTAGGGGTGTGACAGGTGAAAACTGGAAAATACTCACCTTGGCAGGATGTAGCTCTAACCGCCTCTGATAGCCTAGACACACAGCAGTACTATTGCTGTCATTAAGAGCAACAATGATGGGCTCTGCTACCAGTTTAACCAGATGCCGAGTTAGTAGAAACAGTGAGGTTATGGAAATGGTTAGATACTATTTATAAGCAGACACCTGAGGATCATAAAGTGGCATCTGCACTGATTTTAAACAGCATTACCATAATTTGTTGGAGATGTAACTGTGATTCTCTGGACATGTCAGGTGTCCACATTAGTGCCTAGCATTTGTGTAAGACAGAACACACAGAAGCCTCGTACAGAACTGAAGAACCATACCCTGGTCCTTTAATGACTCTGTGGCACACTAACAACTGTCTCATTAGCAATGTGTCCGTATCATAAAGCCAGATTGGAAAGGCCATCTTTTATTTATCAGCCTCAAAACAAAATGCTATTATCACTGGGATTTCAGAATAATTGTGGTGGCTTCAGTTTTTTCTTCATCCCCTCATCACTACGACTTTCATCCCCAGCCAACTTTTTGTTTTTGTACTGAATTCCTCTGTTCCAATGGGAAAGTCAGTTAATTAAGTTGGTCCTGTTATCCAGTTGATTTAAACCATTGATTTCCACACTTGACTTAACCTCAGGATTATCAGAGGGAGCTTATTTAAAGCAGATCCTTGGGCCTAACTCCAGATCTCCAAATTAAATTTTCTGGGAATGTGGCATAAGAATCTGTATTTTAGGAAGTTGTATTGTGATTCCCAATAGTCTTTGGGAACTATTGATGTTTGGAACGTGTCAATATGCCCAGTGTGAACTGAGATATAGAGGGTATCCCTGTCGACAGTCATGTGGGTGATGATCACCAGGCCAAAGAAAGCCAAAGAGTCATGGCCAAAGCATCGGTCACCTTCTGTTGACGATGTCCATTTCTGAAACTTGTAGAAGCTGAGAATGGTGTTGCTGATATGAAAAACAATAGATCTGTGAAATCATGCTGGTAATCCTGCTTCTTTTGTGGACTCGTTCCAATGATCTGGTTGATACTGAAAAGCGTGTTCATGGATTGGCAAATAGTCCAACGTGGTAACAACAATGTAAGTTATTTTGAGGATGTCTGTTTTGAGATAAAGCTAGAAAGTATGTTAGAGGCACATAGAATGCTTGCTAAATGACTTTATCTTCTAGTTTTACATAAGTGTGCAGATGTGTGCATTTGTTAAGTTTAATTATTTGTAGTGAAATAAATGTGTAGTTTTTGAGCAAAAGAGGGAGATCATCAGATATATGTTGAGAATGGTATCCAGCTAGCAATGAGTACAGTGGGGCTGGATTGGAATCAGAGAAATTACAAGTGGGGAGATCAGCACCATGGTGAAAAAAGCATTTTTACTCAGGCAGCCATGATCAGAATATATAATTGGGGGTAGATTCTAAAGTCAATTCTTAGATAGCGTAGGAACTTTGCAAATTCACTGGTAGGGAGAATAGTTAGTGAGAAAAAGGAATTAAGGATGACTCAGATGTTGGAGTGACGGGGAGGATGGTCATCCTCTAGATAGTGACAGGTTAGACACTGGGAAGAGCTGGCTTTTCCCTCTTGACTTTGATATGTCTGCAGGAAACAGAGTCATGCCATTTTTTGAGCAAGTTAGCAGGGTGGCTAGGACTGTAGCTTAACAGGGAGGAAGAGGAGACAGAGGATTAAGAGCAACTGGCCTGGCACCAACATTGTAGATTACCAGATTACACCAACATCCCATATGTGTACCAGTTGTAGTCCCGGCTGCTCCACTTCTGATCCAGCTCTCCACTAGTGGTCTGAGAAAGCAGTGGAAGATGGGCCAAGTACTTGGGACCCTGTACGCGTGTGGGAGAATCAGAAGTTGTTTTTGGTTCCTGGCTTCAGGCTGGCCTACTCCCAGCTGTTGCAGCCATTTAAGGAGTGAACAGCAGATGGAAGATATCTCTCTCCATCACGCTCTCTCTCTCTGTAGTTTTACCTTTGAAATAAATAAATATTTAAAAGGGAGGAAGAGAGAATGTCTGTTTTGAAGTAAGGGAGGGAGGGAGAGAGGGAGGGAGGAAGGAAGGAAACCTCCATGCCAACAACTTGTGTTGTGAGCCAGGGCAAGTCTGGACTCAGTCACAAGACTATGATCAGTCGGTCTGGGATTCTTAGTGGTTTGGAGACACCTGACTCAGCATCGTGCTCTGTGAGCTGCTTTAAAGAATCTATTTGCAGTGTGCTCTGTAGGCAAACATCCCAACACAGAGTTCAAGGGAGAGCCACCAACAGAGGTGAATGCATCAAGGACTTCCTTAAATTAATTTCCAAAACCTCAGAACTATGCTAAGTATACATAGCCGATTCTCAGTGACGACCTGACGAAGGAGTTAGTGAATGAACTGTCGAAGCAAATTCTGTGAGTACATTAAATTCTTAGGAATCTCAAACATGAATGCTGCCCACAGCGGTTAGAGTGCCAGTCTTTCCAGCTAGAATGTCCAGGAAAAGTGCATTCACCAGAGAACACATCCAGGTCACTGGCATCCTAATCCCACGGTGGTGCAGAATACAATGCCCTGTTCAGAGCCCCTTTCTTCTTATGAGATTGGAGAGCTGATACATAAAGAATAATGAACCCTATCAGAATCCATAATTATCTCACATGATTTTAGTTTTATAAACTTGTAGTGCTATAACTTTCTGTCTTTTCTTTGAACCTTTGTTTTGAAAGACTGCATGCAGTATGTTTTTTATTTTCCTTGCACCAGGTCTGCTGTCACCTGGCATATCACATCCACTATATCACATTAATGGCTGCCAGCTCAACAATGTGATACTCAATTCCATATATCAACCACTGATATAAGCCTTTGCCATACAGTGAATTTCATTTGCATTTATCTTTTCCATATACAGCACTCTCTTTTATCAGTCTTCCATTGGTCCCTATTCTGCTTATTCTCACTGGCACCCACCTATACTTTCTTTCTAGCTGTGTTATTAATAATCCCTGCAAAGGCCTCCACACCCTCCTTTACCTTTTCCCCTCTCCGTAACTGACAGCTCCTTACAATTTGGCCTTTTAATGCTGTAAGAGTCAGGCCTGAATGAGGATGTTTCTTTGTTATTTTCACAGGCATTAGCATAGCTGCCTGAGCTGAGACTCAGGCACTTTCTTTAGATATGATTTATGACATCAATCCGATTTATGGCCGTTTAAAAGAATGCTGAACTGGCTGTAAATCAGCAGAAGCACATAAAATACTCATGAGAACTGCTGGAATCCATCTGCATCAGCCTCCATCACCTGTAACAGCAGCCAATCAGCTGCAAAGATGGAGCTATCATATGGGCAGAGGGAAGTGATGCTAATGATAGGCCTGCATCAAGGAAACGACCCACCTGACAACAGACAGAACCAACATGATTTTCATGCGTCCAGGAACAGTCTACAGGAGCAGAGGATGAGGGTGCAATTTTTTTGAGCTGGAAGATAATTGGTACACATTAAATACAGGTTACAAAGGCAGACATAATAATAACTAATGGTTTTTGCAGTGGTGTGCAGTTTACAAAGACAGTACATATATATTGTTTTCATTGAGGCCTTTTGGCAAGCTTGATAAGTGGGTGCTATTTTGCCCATTTCATCTATGAGGAAGAGGTAGGGCCAAATTAAGTCCATATTCTTTCTAACAGATAGCTAGTCCACAAAAATGGTAAATCATTTCTCATTGTTGTAGTCAAGTAATTAATTGAGGAAAGATATTACGGTGCTATAGAGATATTGCTGGGCACTGAGTGGCATGTTTGCCCCAGATGATTTATTCTTTTTGTATATGAATAATAATAGGCCCTTGAGAGTTTTTGGCTACTCTAAGGTTTTTGTCTTCCAGTGCATTGTTGAAAAGAAAAAGAAAAAAAAATCTCAATTAAAGCTAGTTGTTCTTTCTTCAGCCTTTTAGCACTTTATTTGCCACATTTATCCAGCAATTTTATCTTACATTGTCTCTTAATACTGGGCTGCTGTACAGGTATGGATAGATAATATTTTGATCAATTAATTTTTAATGCTTGCTCTATATCCTTTCCCTCCCCTTTCTAAACATTAAAACAAGTAACCAATGCTCTGTCTGTATCCTCAGGCCCGTTATATGGCAGAGAGGAAACTGGATATAAACTTAGAAAGACTTTCCAAGCTCTTATATTCCAATGCTGAAGGCATAGAATAGGAGAATTTTTGGGTGGAGCAGAATGTCCCAGAGAAGCAAAAGTGAGGGGTGGATCAAGGCCCTGCTGGTTTGCTCCTATCTGCAGAGATTTCTCTATGTTAGGCAGAGGAGAAAATGAAATCTAGAATTATAGAACTTTGGAGACCTGGGCCCTACTCCTTGGCAGTGTTGCTTGAAGACTTCATGTACTTTTCTGAGTTTAATAAAAAAAAAAAAATTCAAGTCAATCAATTCTAAAATCCTGTTTGTGTATGTGTATACATGGTGTGTGTGTGTGTATTTGTGTATGTCTTGACATTTTTTTGTCTCATGATAAACCAGTGTTACCTTTTACTCAAAGTCCTTTGATAGCTCATATCCTGACACATGCAATTTTCTTATACCTGGACTTTTGGGGAGTTGTGTATTTCCTATGATTTTTTTATATTTTCCTTACCTGGTTCCCTCATCTCCCATAAATTACATTGGTTGGACAAACTTTTCCCCAACTGTGCATAAGCTGACCTTTCAGAGGAAAGATGCTATAAAACACTTAATCGATAAATAACCCTGTTCTCTTCTTCGAGTAAAAGAGTCAATCAATCTCTACTCCTCTACATAAATGTGCATATCTTATCATAGCTCAAAGCCCATTACAACTCTGTCCGTGGGGAATATTTTTTGTTGTTGTTACAAAGGAAATGTTAAAGTAAGTTGAAAGGGTACCATATTTACTCAGAATTCTTAGGTTCATTTTTTAAACTAGATGTAGGAGATGAAGAGAAAAGAAAAATGCTTTTGGCCAAATGTAGTTGCTTAAGTACCTGAATAATCAAGACCTGCCTTCTGAATTGGATTCATTAACCCTGAAAAGGCCTGTTGGAATTTTCAAGAGGCACCCAGGACCTGGACAGTAATCCTTAGAAGGCTTAAATTCCTTCCTCAACAAGAATATAGCACATTCAAAAAATGTAGAAGAGCTATAACTGAGATTATGTTAACCTGAACAAAATTCCATTCTTAACCCTGAATGAAATTTAATCAGTATAATTTATAAAGAACATGGAGGTTTTTGGTTCAAAATTGTAAATACTTTGTTTATGTCTTAAGAATCATGTTTTATGATTTGTCATCACACTACCTCATTTGTGTGACACGGAATTTTCATCATCTCATTCTATTCTGCAATGGACTAAAATCCCCTTGGGGTAGCAAGTTGGAAATATCAAGAAAATCCACACTGCAGAGCTGGGAGTTAGCAGTCACATAGAAACTGAAGCTTTTAGTAACAGAAGACTCAAAGCTGGAGCACCTGAGACACAGCACAGAGACACACCCAGTCAGTTGCACTGATGGGTGGTAGGATTTCACATCATATATTATTTCAATATCAACCCAATAGCCTCAGCCACTAATAAGAAGGTTGATCTTAGATTTATTAATCTCTCTGTGCTTCAGTTTCCTTATCTGTAAGACAGGGAAAACAGTAGTACTTATTGCAGGAATAATTGAGTCGTTTCACAGGAAGTTCTTAGACTAGTTTGTGACAAACAGTTAGCAGTGAGTAATGTAAGTTGTTAGTATTTTTGTTATCATTATTATGCACTTAATTCTTGTAACCTTGTGTTTCTAAATCCAACCTAACTAAATCATATTACCATGATTTATTTGTCCCCTCGCTCCTTTACAGCATTTCTAAATTGTTATGTTATCACCACTTCCTTCTCTGACAACTTCTATAATCCACATATGCTCTAATTTAACTTACATATGTTCTCACTCAATGCCTATACATTGAATCAGTTCCATGCTAGCTCCATAAATCCTCATCAGTGAACAGAGTGATCAACAGCAGAGAATCCTATGCTTTGCCCATCTGGTCTTTCCGAACTAGCTTTTTGATTATTTATGCACTGAAATGTATACCTTATCTATTTAGCAAAAAAGTATTTGAGGCAATAAACATTAGTAACAGAAAGCTAGCAATACTTTTGGAAAGAGCTAAATTGCCATATTAAAGATTTAGATTTTATGTGAAATTCTTTTCCTGAAAGCAAGGGTTATTAAATACCGGAAGTGGTTACTGGATTATTTCAACTAAAATGTCAGAGCTTGAGGCTCATATATCTATGTCCAGATGGCCTGCGAGCGCAGGGCAGAGAGCTCAGACCCGTGGTGAGCAAGGATCCTTACTTACAGTTTATTTATCAAAACATGCCTTTAATTGCCCCATCACTTTATGAAAACAAAGATAACAAAACAGGATTGACAAAGGGCTGCATGGAACATAGCTTGGTATATCTTGGATTAAAGAGAAAGGTATTAGAAGTAACATTTTCATTTAATTATCTGTCTAATGACCATTGTAGATTTAGGAATTAAGAAGATTAATCTTTCCCAATATTCTTTAAAGAAAATGAAAACATGGCTGTGCATTTTTGTTGTGGGCTGTTTGTGTCTCCCTAGCATTCAGCTGTTGAAACCCTAACCCCTAGTAGGGTGGTAACAGGACGTGAGCACTTTGAGAAGTAATTGGGTTATGAGGATGGAACCTTTGCAAGATGTATGCTTTTATAAGGAGACATGAAGAGTGCATCGTCCTTTCGCTTTCTGTCATGAGAGGACACAGCAAAGATGATGGTTGTGCACAAACCAGAAAGCAGGTTCTTCCCTCGGGTGGGTCAGACAGCCCCTTGGTCTTACATTTCTCAGCCTCAGAGATGCAGGAAGTATCTGTTGTTTAAGTCATCCAGTCTGTGATAATTTGTCATAGTGTCCTGAACTAAGACAATACTTAAAAATGTGAACTCCTAGGCACATCCAAGATTCTGTAAACAAGAATCCTCAGGGTTAAGTGCCTGGTGATGCCAAATGTTTAAGAGGCACTCGTGTGATTTTTATTTTTGAGGGATGATTGGAGAACACTGAGTTGGAAGATTGCTTGGTAAACTGAGCTTTGTCTCATTGTGTGGGTCCTCATGGGATTTCTCTTAGATTAGGGAGGATTATCAGTGCCACCATAGAAATTCTAATGATATTTGGAAGCACTTAACTACTTATCTTTTAAGTAGATAAGAATATTAAAAAAAACTTGTAGAGTTTAAGATCATAAAAAGTGATTGCCCTCTGGATGAGACATTTAGAATCTGTATGACTTTGTTTAGGACATTGACTTTTGATGTCTCTGTAATCATGTAATAGGCCTTTCATAAAATTGTGAGACCAAATGAGACAAAGAGGAAAGCATTGTGTGTTAGTTATTATTATCATTCTTTTATTGGGTTTAAACTATGCTGGGCTGATTTTCCTATTAAGCCTCAATTATTTTCTTTCTCTTTTGTCATTTCAAGGGCACAGCTAGAGTACTTTTGTGTTTTTTTTTTTCTTTCCATGCTGTTTTCCTTCCAGAGAGGAGCTTTTATTTTTTTTCAATTCCCCAGAGTAACAAGGGAAATGTGAACTTGGCTGTTGACACTATTGGTGTCTGTGACTTCTCTTATATTAAAGACAAAGTTATTCCACAACTTGACTAGTTGGAGCTGAGATAAACAAGCTCTCCAAAGTCACAGAACCCAGAATAGAACTTGAATTTCTGACTCATCAGAGGCAGTTAAAATTTTTCTCCATCTGTTCTAAAAGCATAAAGAGACTGGTGGTTCTTGTGCTTCAGTAATTAGTAGAGTTAGGAAGGAATACCCATTCCATCTTAACACATCTGCCTACCCTATGGGTGCATCCACCTACTTATTCATTCCCTGGGATTCCTGTTCCTCTAAAATCATGGAAATCAGTACTGTGCTGTAGCCACAAAGGACAGCAAATATTCTGTTGTTCAAGAGGTTTGGAAGACCTGAGTGAATTGACAGAGAATATTATGGTGTATGGTCCGTCACAAAATGTTAATAGCAATAGAACCAGGACAGAAGGACTTGGAGAAGGCATGAACTTTTGTGAGTGGATACATGACTACATGACATGAGAATCACACATCCACTTATGCATGCATGTGCACACACTCACATAATTCAGAAAGGACAAGAAGAGGACTAGTACTCAGAGTTCAGAGACAGCCTCACGGAGAATACATTCTACCTGACACCAAGTGCTAAATCTGAGATTCTGCTGATTCTTTTGTATTTATTTCACAGATTTAGTGGTCTCTAATTCATCTTAAATTCTAATGTGCTTAAGAGTCAACTAGGGTCTTGTTAAAAGTTTAATTCTGGGGGCCGGCGCCATGGCGCAGCAGGTTAATCTTCTGCCTGCAGTGCCGGCATCCTATGTAGGCGCCGGATTCTGTCCAGGTTGCTCCTCTTCCAGTCCAGCTCTCTGCTGTGGCCTGGGAGTGCAGTGGAGGATGGCCCAAGTGCTTGGGCCCCTGCACCCGCATGGGAGACCAGGAAGAAGCACCTGGCTCCTGGCTTCGGGCCGGTGCAGCGCTGGCCTTGGCAGCCATCTGGGGAGTGAACCAATAGAAGGAAGACTTCTCTCTCTCTCTCTCTCTCTCACTGTCTGTAACTCTACCTGTCAAATAAATAGATAAAATCTTTAAAAAAACTTTAATTCTGAAGCAGAGGCATGAGGTGGGGCCAGATCTCTGTATTTCTTGTAAATCCTGTGATATGTCCACGATTATGCCATGCAAATCACATTCTTTATTTTCACTCACTCTAGTCCTTAGTCAAAAACTAGTATGTCTGTTACCTGCGAGAACTGAACTATAGTGACTCTCAGACTTGGGTTTTACCTTGGAACACCTGGGAACTTTACAAACTATGGGTCTGTATCTGAATATGCTCATTTAATCATTTTGGAATGCAGCCTGCGCACTGAATTCCCAGGTGATTCAAATTAATGATTGGTTTAAAGAAAAATAGACTTCTATTTAGATTCCACAATGATTATTCTCAAAGTTCAGCATTAAAAATCTCTTAGAAACTTGTAAGAGATGCAGGTTCTCAGATACTTCTAACACTTCTGGATTAGAAACTCTGAGAATAGAGGTCAGGAATCTGTGTACTAAATACCTCTTGGATGTACTGCGGGTTTGAGAACCAGAGCTCCAGTAGATCACTGGTTGAAACACCTTTCTAAATTTCTGATTTATATCTCTTGGGTGGGATGAGGGTGCTTCCTTTGGGTTCACAAGTCTACATCATGTACATCTATCATGGAGGAGATATTATGACTTTATAAGAGTGTAGAAATGAACTTAGCTAGAAAGGAAGATATAAGTGGGACCAATACATAACAGTGGAAATTAGGGGCAGGAAATCTGTATGATAAATCATTTATTGCTACATTTATTCTTTTTTTAAGATTTTATTTATTTGTTTGAGAGGTATAGCTATAGACAGTGAGACAGAGAGACAGAGAGAAAGGTGGTTCACCTGGTGAACCTGGTGGTTCACTCCCCAAATGTCTGTAATGGCAGGAGCTGGGCTGATCCAAGGCCAGGAGCCAGTAGCTTCTTCTGGGTCTCCCATGTGGGTGCAGGGGCCCAAACACCTGGGCCATCTTCTACTGCTTTCCCAGGCCATAGTAGAGAGCTGGATTGGAGAGGAGAAGCCTGGACTAGAACCAGCACCCATATGGAATGCTGTCACTGCAGGTGGAGGATTAATCTTCTATGCAACAGCGCCAGCCCCACTACACTTGTTCTTATAACACATTTTCACATATTTCTTGAACACTCATTATAACCAAGTACTCTATGAAGTATTGAATGCGGATTAGCAACCAAATGAAGTTTGCCTCTACTTTGAGTGTATTATACTCAATTGGAAGAAACAAACAAAATGGAATGTGAATTAATATATTTATAACTTAGGATGAACATTCTGAAGGAAATGGATAGAATGTGGTTATTGAAATAATATGGAAGAATACGTCAATGGGTAGGAAAGACCACCTTGGACAGGGCAACACAAAAGTCCAAAAGAGACATGACATGGTTAAAATAGTAGTCAACTGTCAACTGTTTGGACACTGAGATCCGAAAGACTGCTCTTGGTTGGAATCCTTAAAGTTCTAAAAGTTACTGTAATTCTCTAAGTTCCAGTTTTCTCTTCTGCCAAATGAGAATGGTGAGAGTATAATACCTTACAGGAATGGAATTTCATTAGGATACAATGAGGTAGACCATGTAAAAGTATTTAGTTTGATGTATGGCATATTTTAAATACTATCACCCAACCAAATGAGTAACTATCATGTTTTGGCTTTGTTAATATACTGGAAATAAAGACAGGTATCAAGCGCTTTTGTTCTCGAAGAGCTCAAAGTATTGTGATTATACATTTTATATTCTGAATAAAATCTTGCACAATATAAAAATTTTCAGGGTGCATACTGCAATGAATGTTATGGAGGAAGTTACCTCAGATAAAGAAAAGAGAAAAAAATATCATTATTCCATGATGGGATCTTGGTCTATCAAATCCTTTCTGATTTTTTAAAAATACTTTTTTATTTATTTATTTATTGAAAGGCAGGGTTACAGAGAGGCAGAGGCAGAGAGAGAGAGAGAGAGAGAGAGATCTTTCATCTGCTGGTTCACTCCCCAGATGGCTGGAATGGTCAGAGCTGGGCTGATCTGAAGCCAGGAGCCAGGAGCTTCTTCCAGGTCTCCCATGATGGTGCAGGGAACCAGCACCCATATGGGATGCCAGCGCCACAGGTGGTGGCTGTATCTGCTATGCCTCAGTGATAGCCCCTCCTTCCTGATTTTTTAAAGCATAGATATAGTGCTTAAACAGGTCTAGAGGGGGCGGCACTGTGGCACAGTGTGTTAACACCCTGGCCTGAAGCACCGGCATCCCATATGGGCACCGGTTCCAGACCCAGCTACTCCACTTCCTGTCCAGCTCTCTGCTTTGGCCTGGGAAAGCAGTAGAAGATGGCCCAAGTCCTTGGTTCCCTCACACACATGGGAAGATCTGGAGGAAGCTCCTGGCTCCTGGCTTCGGATTGGTGCAGCTACGGCCGTTGCGGCCAATTGGGGAGTGAACCATCACATGGAAGACCTCTCTCTCTCTCTCTCTCTGTCTCTGTCTCTGTCTCTGCCTCTGCCTCTCCTCTCTCTGTGTAACTCTGACTTTCAAGTAAAATAAATAAATCTTTAAAAAATAAGACTGTATTCTTTTGCATAATTACATATGGTTGCAATGTCAAGACCCCTTCTCCAGTAGATACTGACTGTGACAACCACTGAAAAATATTGAATTGTTCAACAATTCATTAAGCATTGAATATTTCTTTAACATATTATGCTCCATAAACTGCATTAGACAGCTGATAATTCCAAATGGCACAGTTTCTAGGTACCCAAGATAAGGTCATAATTTAATATGGTTTTAGTGTTCATGAATTAATGATTGCTTCATCTTTATTAAGCAGTAACATTTTTCAGAGGTGTTCCACAATTCTTAAGGTATTATATGCATATGAGAATAGGTGACAGAAGTGGTATATCTTGGATGCTGTCTCTGATGTAGATAGATACTGTGGGGATGAGGATTTGTTTATCTGGCATTTTGACTGTGAAAGATTGATCCTGCTATCTCTGGTTTAGCAGAAAATCAATTTGTGATATTTCTATATATGTGTAAATATTACTAAACAAAATAGTGAAATAGGAAAAAATTCATTATTTGTTCTATATTAACCTTTCTATGCTCTCATTTTGCAAGCAGCCTAGTTGATCTAGGTCCTTTCAGCTCTAACATTATAGCTCTCCAGTCAAAGACTCCAGCCAAAATGATCACTGGTTCTTTGCTTCTACTTTGTCTTTTCTGATATGATTATTGGTATCTGATTTCTGAGTAATGATGACAGTAAAGTATTATGACTTCTGCCTAGTGGAACTGATGGTTTGGTGCATGAAATTAACCATTTAGTGGTTTGTTTATCTTCTCTTTATTTGAAGCGTACTCACACACACACACACACATACACACTGAGAGAGAGAGAGAGAAAATGCAATCTTCTATCTGCTGGTTCACTTTCCAAGTTCCTGAAACTTCAGCTTGAGCCAGGGCAAAGACAGGAAGCCTAGAACTCATTCTGGGGCTCCCATGGGGGTTGATGTTCCAGGGTGTGGGCTAGCAAGAAGCTGGGTCAGAAGTGAAAGGTCTAGCACTCAAATAAGGCGCTCTGATTTGAGAAGTGGGCAGGCATCCCATGCAGTTTCTTGATCACTGTACCAAATGCCCACCCCAAAAAAGTAATATAGTTGAACTGGGACTCAAACTCATGCGTAGGAATATGGGTTGGGAGTGTCTGAAGTGAAGTCTTAAGCTTGCACAAAATAGACCTAAGCCACGGTGTTAATGGATCTTGATTTCTCTTAACTTACAAGACCATGTGATTCATGAGCACGTAAGTACTTCTACATTTTGAAAACTGCTTTTTAATAAAAGCAAGTTTATATTGTTATTTTAAATAAATTTAAAAACAGCAACTCTGTGCTGATACTGGGCTTGCAATTTCACATAAGTGATTTTATTTCATCTTGTATCCATTCCATAACTTCTTCCCTTTATTACAATGTTTAGATGAAATACGATAGGATAGAACACCAGGCGATTTCAATGTTGCTTAAGTTCCAAAACCTAACTTGATCACTTAGTTGTATGGAATGGATATATTAATAAACCCTTTAAGTTTCAGTTTCTCTTATATGTAATAGAGATAATATAATAACACCTAACTCCACATGGTTGTTCTGAAGATTGAATGAGGTGATGAATATAAAACTTGCTAGCATAGTGTCTGACATACAATAATAATTCAGCAAATGTTATGAACTATTATCATTGCCCAAGATCACAGAGCTTGTATGTTTAGGAACTAAAACTCAATGTTTGTGTCAAAACTTCATACCCTTGGGCCTGATGTTGTGGCTTAGCTGCTTGTGATGCTGGCATCCCATGTTAGAGTGCTGGTTCCTGTCCTGCCTACTCTGACTCTGATCTAAATCCCTGCTAATGGGCCTGGGAAGGCAGCAGACGGTGACCCAAGTACTTGGGCTCCTGCCATCCAGATGCAAAACCTGAATAGTTCCAGGATCCTGGCACTGGTTGCTGTGTCAATTTCGGGAGTGAACCAAATGGAAGATCTCTCTCTCTTTCTTGTTCTCCTGTTCTCCATCATCCAGCCTTTTTTTTTTTTTTTTTTTTTTTGACAGGCAGAGTGGACAGTGACAGAGAGAGAGAGAGAAAGGTCTTCCTATTCCATTGGTTCACCCCCCAATGGCTGCTGTGGCCCACGCACTGCGGCCGGCACACCGCACTGATCTGAAGCCAGGAGCCAGGTGCTTCCCCCTGGTCTCCCATGCTGGTGCAGGGCCCAAGCACTTGGGCCATCCTCCACTGCACTCCTGGGCCACAGCAGAGAGCTGGCCTGGAAGAGAAGCAACCGGGACAGAATCCGGCGCCCCAACCGGGACTAGAACCTGGGGTGCCGGTGCCGCAGGTGGAGGATTAGCTTAGTGAGCTGTGGCGCCGGCCCAGCCTTTCAAATAAATAAATAAGTCCTTATATATTAAGAAAGTTCATATTCTGTCCAGTATACCATACCTCTTCAGGTGAGTCATAAGCCTAAGGTGTTTTATGAGTAATTACACTGAAAGCTTGTACGAGTATGGAGTTTGAAACTATTGTTATGAAGTCTTTTCCCTACCAGGTGAATTCTCTACCTAGCAGTAAATGTAATTGCTTACATTTATAAATCATATCATGACAGGTTTCTTCCTAGACTGTTACAGTGGCTTTCCCTTGTTCTCAGGGTAATATACAAATTCTGATCATTCCTGAGAAGTCCTATGGGATCTGTCAATTGCCTTGGTCTTACAACTACTTTTCACTCACTCTGCTCAGAAGTTGAAGGATCTTAACCAGCTATTCATAACATCTCCTTGTCTGGAAGCCCCTTTTCTCCGCTTGTCTCTGGGTTAGTTTACTTCTTAGTCATCCTTTGGGTCTGAGCTTAAATATTTCATTCTCAGAGAAGACATCTCTGACTTCACCATTCCCTGAGCCTTATATCTCCAATAAATGCCACTCATACTTCACAGCACTTACTACAGGTCATTATAAGGTATTTATCAATGCATATTTGCTTAGTGTTGATCTATCCCAATATGCATTTAGCTTTGCAAGATCAGAGACTGTTGTGTAATGCAGTGTAGGTGTTATGCCCAGTTTGATTGTCCCCAAAGACCACCAAGGAGCCAATATTGCTGTAAAACACAAGAGAGTTTTATTACGGGTCCGTGCCTGGGCTCTCAACTATCACCGACGCAGCGGATTTGAATTGAGAGCTCCGACTCTTCAGTTAGCAGGGTTTTTA
This sequence comes from Oryctolagus cuniculus, assembly GCF_964237555.1. Lineage (NCBI taxonomy): Eukaryota > Metazoa > Chordata > Mammalia > Lagomorpha > Leporidae > Oryctolagus > Oryctolagus cuniculus. The sequence goes on along the minus strand of NC_091435.1, from coordinate 74,652,780 downwards.
TAGGGTTTTCACAGACATTCTATAAATTACAGTACCATTTAGCAAATCGTCTCATTCCGCGGGAAATTCAAAGAACATCTCTTAGAATTGATTAGTGCATCCAGTGGCGGGAATGGATTTGTAAAGGTGGTTGGATGGCTTTGGGGTTGATGCCTTTTAAATTGATTGGCTAACGTATAGGGCCCGAGCTGCTGGGGTGTAGTGCCAAACCGGTCTAGGGATGTTATCAGTCACCTTAACTGACCTGAAAAGACAGCTGGAACTTTAGGTATTTCTCTGCTATCTGCTAATTGCCTGTCTCTAGGGAGTTTATTGCAAGGGAAGTTAGTTTATTTTTAGGAGTTTCTGGCTCAGGGTTCAGGGCCCAGGCAGGCCTGAGTTACAAGATGGAGGCCTATTTTAAAATAGTTGCACCTTGATCCAGGCTCATGTCTCTCATAGGCTACAGAAAGAGTCTCCCTTCTACCATCCCAGCAAGTCTGCACACCCTTTCTGTACACAGCTGTGTGACTGTAGGCATATAGACATTTTTATGGGAAAATGTCATATAGAGCTATGCCTAAATGATATAACTTTGTAAATTTTACCATGCATTTTATATTTTTATTTATAAAAGAAGTCATATACAGTTGAAAATCCTTGTTTTCTCAGAGGTAGTCTTTGTACTGAATTTAATATTTATTATCCTCATGTAATTTTCATATTATTAATCACTGATGTATATCACTTAAACCATATGCAGAACTGTTTAACATATGTATAAAGTTCATACAAAGGATTTATTATGAGGATAATATCATATACCAAAATCCTTTTCTTTCTTCTTGTCTTTTACTATATACTGTGTCTTAAATTTTTGGGCTATGTTGTTACCAATAGTTCTAGTTCATGTGTTTTCACCAATGTATGAAATTTGATAAATCTAGTGCACCTATTTATTACCCGGATGATGGACATTTATGCCATGCCCAATGTTTTCCTGTCTCCATCAAGGCTATAATGAACTGATTTTTCATGTGTCCTTGTGAACCTCTGCAAATGTTCTCTGGGAAATATACCACAAAGTGGAAATGCGAGGTCAAAGAACATGCTCATCTTCAAATGTACTGTAGTATATAGATTTTAAAATGTTCTCCAAAATGGACTGATTTATTTCCTGCCAGCAGGATTTCATAGTTGCATTTTCCCCATAGTCTTGCCAATACTTGGCATTGTCAAAACTTTTAAAATGTGTCCATCTGATGATTTTGGAATGATGTTTTATTGTGTTAAAAATTCTTTATATTCTTGAAATATGATAGACACTATACAAATAGTTATTCTTTATGGAATTGCTGCTGAATATTTCATATTAGTACCTGAATTCAGTTTTAATGCTGTTGGGAAAAGATATGATGCTAAGAAAAGAATATCACCAATAATGGTGACATCCAAAGTAGCGTGTTATTGTAAGATTGAAAAATCCTCCCTCCCTCACCTTATCTCTAGCAAGTGAGAAGAGAAATGAGCATCTCTCCTGAGTTAGAGCTGTATCATATAAATTCTGTTAAATAAAAGTTTATTGAATGTTATCTTTTCCTCCTTTCACTCCCTTCCTTGCTGTAGAAGGCAGTGATGTGGTCTGAGGAGGTGAGGAGGGGAGCAGAAGGGATGGAGAGTGGGGGCTCTGGGGACAGCAATCAGGCCCAAGTGCTAGTGGCAGGGCCAAGATGCAGCAGTGCTGGGATCTGAGGAGGTGGTGATGCCTGTGGGCCCCAGAGCCAAGGGCTGCCCAAGTGTCCAGTGTGGTCCAGAGATTGGTTACAGGCAGGGGGGATAAGCACTCATTGTTGGAGAAGGGATTTATACAAATGGAAAAAGAAGAGGCATGGAAGACACGTGGGTGGTAGGTTGGAATTGGCAGGATATATTTTATCCTGCAGAAGCAGGCTAGTCAGGGCATGTTCTCATGGCAATTAAGGGAAGAAAGCAGGAAGGAAGTGCAAATGTAAAATGTATTTTTCAAGCCTCTGCTTGCATGAACTCTGCTAAGAAATGAGTGGCCAAATGCAAGTCACATGTCTAAGCCCAGAGTCTGGGTGGGAGAAGAGGATTTCAAATTTGAGGAGTACAAGGCTTGGATACAGGGAAGGCCCATTCATTAAGATCACTGACATTATTAATCTGCTACACTATATACTCCTCCAGTGGACTGAGCTAGAATCACAAACACAGCCCTGTTCTCCCTTGAATGGGCCATGGTGTAAGCAACTGTGAAACATTTATGCTGTCTACTTTTCTTGATCATATTATTGTTAGCATATCTAGTTGGTGTTGTCTTATGACTTTAACCTCTATTTCTTGATTTATTGACTTTGGATAGTTTCTATTTATTTCCTGTATAAAAATGAGATAATTAGAGCAATTACTGTTCTTTCCATCATTATTCTCTTATAATCATTTATAAGAGAAGTCAGTTTTTGTCTTTTATGCTATGTTTACATTAAGATTTATTTTAATATTTATCAGTTTTATATTCATGTCTTTCATATTTCATCAGTTGATTTTTAAAAATTAAAACTCACTATACATAATTCACAATGTTATAATTATATACATATTATTCATATTATTATTCATTGTGGAACTATGAAGTACATTCAACTCAAAGATGGAATTATTACTCGGTGGCATTTAAACTCTGTGGTAGGGGGATTTTCTCAGCGTCTCATTTTAATGGATTCCCTTTTCAATGCTTTTAAGCTTTCTTCTTTTCTGCAGGGTCGCGTGTAAATATGTATCCTAGGTCATCTTCTTTCTTGGCTCCCTTTTTCCATTGTGTTGGAATACCTTCTTGAATAATTTCATGTATTCATAAAGAGTGTGTGGGTTGTAAACTCTCTAAGTTCTTGCCTGTCACCTGTGCCTTCATTTTCCTCTACCATTTGATTGATATTTTTCAGGCATACGATTTTGGTTTAGACTTTGTTCTCCTTGAGGAGCTTGAGGACAGCATTGCATTATTCTCTGCTCTCTAAGTTGTTGAATATGTATAATTGTACTTAAAATTATGAAGCTTCCCCTGGATGTGGGTGTTTTCATTTGTTCTGTAGTATTCAGTCGTCCTTCAATCTAATAGCCTTGTACCTTTCTTCAATATAAGGAAATTATCTCTTATAATTTTGGGAGCTGTACTCGGCATTGTCATAGTTTCTGCCTGATTGGTATTTTATTAGATCATCATTATCAAACAGTTGACCGCAATCTAGTTAGGAATTATATTTTACATGCTATCCATTATGTAGATGCATGTTACTGTATATGCTGTATTTTTATTGTTTTCTGTTGCCATAGCAGAGTATCTGAGACTGGGCAGTTTGTGAAGAAAAGTTTATTTGGGCTCATAGTCCTGGGGGCCGGGATGTCCAAGAGCATGGCGCTGGTGTCTGCTTGGCTTCCCGCCAGTGCTTCATGCTGAACCGCAGGGTGATAGGGCAGCAGAAGGGCAAGCAGCAGCTATGAAACATGACAGGCGGCCTCCTTCATAGCATTCTTCTCTCACTACCCAGTACCACAAGATTGGGAACTCACTCACTCCCACAAGAAGACTTTCATGACCCAAATGCAGATGAGAAGTCCACCGCCTCTCAACACTGCCACACTGGGGACCAAGCCACAACAGGAAGTTTAGTGGAGGCAAACTGCATTCCAACCAGACTCCTGGTCTATCTTATTTCATTTCAGTTTTTGAAAACACTGATTGTGGAGCACTTATTGCTATCATGACCATATTAGTTTACTTTAGGTGTTATAAGAAAATACCATGGGTTGGTGGCTTAAAGAACAAAAAGTCATCCCTTATCCTGGAGTACCAATGGCTGCCTTCTTGCTATATTCTCATGTGGTCGGGAAAGAAAGATCTTGTATCTCTTATATGAATACTAATCCCCTAATAAAGGCTTGGCTTGCATAATCTAATTGCAAAAGGCCACATCTCCAAATACTATCAAATTGGGTTTTAGGCTTGATAATATGAGTCTGGGGGGACACATTTTGGTCTATGGAAATGACGCAAACTCTGCTGTATCTGCGGTTTGAAAGGAATGCATTTGATCAATAGTGTCCTTTTGAGCTGTTCTCCATATCTCATGTATTTTTCTTGTATTTTTCAGTTTATTCCTTTTTTGGAATATGCTATTTTTTAAATTTTCATTTATTTCATTTATTTGAGAGGCAGAGAGAAAAATTCATCTGCTGGTTCAATTCCCAAATGCCTATAATGGCTAGGCTGGGCCAGGTTGAAGCTGAAAGGTGGGAACTCAAATCAGGTCTTCCTTTCGGGGTGGGGCAGGGACCCAAGGACTGCCGCCTCCCAGGGTGCACATAAGCAGGAAGCTGGAATCAGGAGCTGAGCTGGCAGTACAGCTAGAACTCAAAACTATGCACTCTGATAGGAAATGTGGACATCCCAATCAGCAGTTTTATTGCTAGTCAAATGCTCACTCCTATATAATTTTAACTTCCTTTTATGTTTATAAATTGATGTTAAACTGCATACAATCTTTAATATGGAAATTACTGAATTTTCATTTCCTTTCTCAATCATGCTTTCAATTTCTAAGAATATTTTCTTTTTTCTGAATACTGTTTTCATAGCAGACTGTTGGATAGCTACCATTGCCTCTTTTTTCTCTATTTTTTAAAAACTGAGATGTAAATCATGTAATATAAAATTCACTATTTGAAAACATACCATTTAGTGCATTTTTTTTTGTTTAATCACTACGTTGGTAACCATTGCCACTATATAATTCCAGATTCCTTCCATCACTCCGAACAGAAACCCTATACGTATGAGCAGAAAGTTCCAATAATAACATTCTCCCAGCCCCTAGAAACTAATAATCTACTTTAACTTCTGTGGATTTGCCTAATCTACAAGTTTCAAACAGCTGGAAACATATAATACACATTGCTGTTTTTATCAGGCTTCTTTGACTTAGCATAATGTTTTCAAGGACCATACGTGCTGCAGTGTGTATTAGAACAGCATTATTTTTTTAACTTTTACTTAATGAATATAAATTTCCAAAGTACAGCTTATGGATTACAATGCCCCCCCCCCATAACTTCCCTCCCACCCGCAACCAGAACAGCATTATTTTATGGCTGAATAACATTCCACTGTATAGATACTACACATTTGTTTAAAAGTTGGGACTATTTTATATAATGTTTCTGTGACCGTTTGTATATAATTTTGTAGATATATGTTTTCAGTTCTATTGGTTTTATATTTAGAAGTAGACTTCTGAGTCAAATGGCAATTACATTTAACTCTTTGATGAACCACTATATTATTTTCCACAGTGTCTGTACATTCTCTGTTCCTTCCAGCAATGTGTGACAGGTCCAGTTTCTCTGCATCTTCCTCACCATTTGTTTTCTGATTTTTTTTTTTTAATTCTAAATATCCTCTTGGGTGTGTAGTGGTATCTCATTGTAGTTTTGATTTCCTTTTCCTAATTATGAATGATGTTTAGCATCTTTTCATGTCCTTAGTCACCATTTATGTATCTTCTTAGAGAAATGTCTATTCAAATCCTTTCCCATTTTTGAATTGTCTTTTTGTTATTGAGTTGTAAGAATTCTTTATGTTTTGTGGATACTAGGCTTTTATCTGACATCTTCTTCGCAAATATATTCTCCTATTACATGAGCTGTCTTCACTTTGATACAGAAATCTTCTTTGTGTCCTTTGATACACAAAGTTTTTTTAATGTTGATGAGGTTCAATTTACTTTTTTGCATCATATATAAGAAACCAGTCTTATCCAGAATCATGAATATTTATGTCTTTATTCTTTAAAGAGTTTTATATTTTTAGTTTTTATATTTAGATCTTTAATCCATTTTTAGTTAATGTTTGTGTATGGTATAAGCGATAGCTTCAAATTATTTTACACATGTACATCTGGTTTACCTAGCACCAATTGTTGAAAAGACTGTTATTTATCCCACTCAGCTGTCTTGTTATCTTTGTTGAAAATCAGTTGGACATAGTTGTATAGATTTACTTCTAGGCTTTTAATTTTATTCCATTGCTTTATATATCTAGCCTATGACAGTATTATACTTGTTTGACTGCTATAATTTGGTGGCAAGTTTTGAAATTTAGAGTCATCACATGTTTTTCATTTATTTCAAGATGATTTTCACAGTCTCTAAAATTTCCATAGATTTTTAGTATTAATATGTCTATTCACAGTTGCCTTTTGAATGTTTCTGAAGCAAGAGACATTAAAATATTATTTTATAGTATATTATTTCCCCCTCAATTATCTGTCATCCTTGCTTTTATCTCTCTTGATTTAAGTGATCAATATCCTTTATTTTTCTCCAGGGTTTGATACTCTGTTGATAGTAGTTGCTCATATTCTATTGAAGAAATGGATGAATAAATGACTCTCTTGAGATGAATGAGTAGGTGGACTGGTCTTCTCTGTTTTGAGGTGGATCAAAATTTATTCCTTCAAGATTTCTTTCTCACTAAAATGTCAGTATTGTCTGATCAATGCACATTTTACAAAATTATGATTTATGTGCTTATTTTAAGGCATAAATATTATGTGTGCTCTTAAGCCATTTCCTCCTGTTTATTCCTCTACACGGAGACAAAGTTTGGTGTCTGTTTCTCTCAGTCTCTCCTCTCACTTTTAACTTCTCATTCTGTCCCTATGCATTGCCACAGAGATGCCAATAATTTGTACTCAATAACCATAATATTGACTTCATCTAGACAGAAAGAACTGTCACTGGGCACACAATAGTTTTACTCCATCTTTATGGTTTCACTTGGGTTCACATAAATATATGACAACCTTTCCCTTGTAATGTGGCTTAGGTAATAAAAATTTCTCAATGATGAAATATTTATGATAGGTAAAATAAAATATTATGAGAAAACTCTTCTTGTGAGAAAGAAGTCAGTAGAAACTTTATAATATAAATGAATTTTAAGAAATTAAAATTGCATTTGTAATATTTTTGTGTGTACTCACTTTAGAAGACTCTTCTACTGGGGGAATCCTGTAAGAAGCCCACTTTCTACTTTGGAGTCCAAAGGTTGAGGGCAGCTCAGAAATCACCCTACACTTAGTCAATTGACTATTGCTTCCAAACACTTCAAAACTTGAGGAAGTGAAACAAAGATATGCCCAGAGATTACATGTAAGGCTATTATGAAATTATGAGCATTATGTCCTAGTCTTAATGTTCATGGACAGGTAAGCCTACTGGTCATATTGCTGTTTGGTAGAATCTTGGACACATCTTATCTTTCTTAATTCTGACCCCTTTTTAAAATTTGACTCTGTAACATTCCTGATGATTTTGTAGGCTACCCAATATTCTTTTAATAACGTATCCACCAATAAAACCCATACATCTTGGTTTCTGTGATTTGTCACATTTTCTGTTATAAAAAAAATCAATAAAGAGAGTTTTCTAAATGAAAACCAAATTGATGGCATTAAAATATCTCAGGGGCAGACATTTTGTACAGTGGTTAAGATGCCACTGAGAATATCTACATTCCGTTTGGGGGGACCAGCTCTACTTTGGATTCTAACTTCCTGCTCATTCACACTCTAGTGGGCAACAGGCCATGGTTGAGAGCGAACCTGAGTCACCAGCTCCTGGTATTGGCCTGTTCCCATTGGTGTACGCAGTTGAGAAATGATCAATGGAAGGAGGACATCTCTCTAAATCTGTCTCTCTTGCCTTTCAAATGAAAATAAATGAAACATTTCTAATGTATTAAAATTTTTAAAATGACATATTTATTTGTTTGAAAGACATAGTTACAAAGAAAGGAGGAGACTTAGAATTTTCCATCTACTGATTAACTTCCCAAATGGCTGCAGCAGCCAAGGCAAGGCCAGATCAAAGCCAGGAGCTTCTTTCAGGTCTCCCACATAGTGCAGGAGCCCAAGTACTTGGGCCATCTTCTGTTGCTTTCATGGGCACTTTAGCAGGAGCTAGATTGGAAGTAAAGCAGCCAGGACTCAAACTGGCTCCTATGTGGGATATTGGACCTGCAGGTTGTGACTTCACCTGCTATGTCACAAGGCTGACCCCTAAAATATTAAATTTTAAGTAATGCACATGAGTTCTTATTTCTGATTTGTGCTCCTTTGCTTTATACATCTTTTGCAGGATCATTTTTTCCAATAACTTTAATTCTCATATTTATTTTTAATAAATTAATGAGACTTTTCCCTTTCATTTCTCCAGCCAAATATTTAAGAGACACCTGGTTTTGTGACTTACAGTTATTAATACCTATGTCCTCCTCTTTTAAACATCTATCCTTACCTCATACACATGCTTCATCTCTCTCCCTCCTTACAAACCTACAGAGCACAGACCTGACATGAGATTTTCCCCCTATCATATCTTCTCTTACTTTTTCAGGGGAAGCATAGCAAAACACGCTGTTCTTTTTCTGCCACCCGTTTTATCTCTGTTTCCTTATAGTCATTCTCCAGTGTCCTCTTTTGCAGTTCTCTTCTATAGATTTAACTTAAACCTCACGCTATTTGCCTATCATAGAACAGCAATTTTCATTTTTAAAAATTCACTGGTAACAGTATTTTCCAGTGTTCTAGTGCAAAGCAACATATTTTATTGGATATAATTATTGGTTTATGATGAATTCCTTAAATGACTGCAATTGTTGGACCATCCATCATCAATCTTTTTTGCAGAAATTTTCAATGCATTCTATGCTAGAAGAATCCTGGGAGGCTGATTTAGTCTCTAGTCAAGAGAGGAAGGAAGCTGTGCTTTTCTGTGTCCACTGGACAGTAGCTACTGATGCTCCTTGTTCCAGAAAAGAGATCTGTGTTCCCAAATAGCTACAGCCATCTGGAACTGAGTGGCACCAACCCTCCACAAGGCAGAGCATGAACCTTCTAGCTAATCCAGTCTCCACTGCTTCCTATGTCTCCCAGAAAGCCAGGAGTCAGCTAGAATTTATGATTCCAGGTCAGCATCTCTCATTTCCACGGTCTGCCTCTTCCCTGAAAAGACTGAGTTTGTGAACTCTAGCCCAAGACCAACAATAAACAGAAGCCTATTCATCATAATAGTGACTCAGATTTGCTTAGAAAATTCTCTTTTGTGTAGAAACAAAAGGTTGATTACTGCTTTTCTTAGCCCCCTTGGGTAAGAACAATCCAGACCTTAGGAAGAACAGAAGCTTAGCTCTCTTTCAGTAGGTTAAAAAAATGTGTCCATGTTTCCCCCCAACCATGTAAAAAAAATAATATAAAGCAGTTGCTCATGAGGCTCGCCAGCTACCTTAGCTACCAGCAAGCATCCTGTTCCCAATGTAAGCCGCATGTCATTTGGGGGAGCTCATGCTTCCACATGGCTTCCTGAACCACATACATTTCCTGGCTGCAGCTTCCACTGGTCACTGGATGATTATAAGCAGCAGCAAGTGTTCAGGGCATAGAAAATAAATAGAATTCTAAGAAGTTCTCCAGAAAGGCTGCCAGCTGACAGATGCCAGCATGGGCACCGAATAACCACCAAGGCCTGCGGGAGAGAAAGCAGCTGCACGCACACTGTCCCTCTGAGAAATGCGGATGTGGCTGCTGTCTAGTTTATTTTACTTCAGAGGGGGAGCTGTAATGGCGAAGAATGGAAGAGGGTCTCCCAGGATTCCCTCCTGTCTCTGACACAGGCAGTCTATCTGGGCTTCCTGAGAAATCGTTTCTTTCCTAAGTCTTTCCTGGCTCTGCCAGTGGTAAGTAGCTTACTCTCTAGACTGTGCTGGCTGACCCGGGAACGGAAGACGTATCTTTTCCTACTCTGTAAATGGCTAGGAGCCAGAACTGAGGTATTGTTTTTGCTGTGTGTCCAGAGGTCTCATCCAGGACCTGAGCTACTAGAGAAGATGCTTATGTTTGTTCTCAGACGCACTTGTCAATGACAGGGAAGAGAGCAACTCCAATTTCCTCCTGAGTCCTCAACCGCTCTGTTCTGGAAGCTGGTAGTGTGGTGAATTATTCATTCCTGCAATGCCTCAAATTGTCATAGCACCTTTCTGCTAAGGTCTTCTCACAATTTCTGAAAAACATTGCCACGTTTGTATACTCAAATTTTGCTAGCTGAGTAGGGCATGAGAGTGTCATGTAATAGGAACACAGGTGCATGAATCTGGGAAGTTATTTCACTCAAACTAGCAATGTGAATGAAATTGAGGCAATGGTTCCCTTTCAATGACTCTTGGAGCTTGTGAAGACGCCCACCCCATCTGTCCTATTGTGATTGTTTTTAGTACAAACCCTGGGATTCAGAGAGGTCTTGAGACTTCCTTTTGTATTACCACAGGTTTGAAGGTCATTTGTCACCAGGTACTTGCAACTTTGAATTACCACTGATTCCAGCCCTTGATACCCCGAAGCAGGATGATTTTCCAAAGGCAGATTGTATTAGTCAGGTATTGTCACAGTTATGCAGTATAACAGATCTTCAAGAAATGTTCAAAGTGTACAGAGACAAGCTTTATATTACATATGTAAAGTTCTGGTTATCAGCTGGGGCAGCTCTGCTTCGGACTAAAGAACTGCTAGATTTGGTTTCTGGTTTCAATTTAACTTCAGGCCATCTCCATTTTTTCCTTTGGGTGAGTGGCTAGCTAGGATTATTTCTTTAGTGACTCACTAGAGGATAAGAGTGCAAATGGAAACACATGAGACCTCTGTAGGATTCACCTTAGAGTTGAAAACTACATTCATCTACATTCCATTGGCAAAAGGCAAACATGGGGATAATTCAGTGTTATTCCCAAGGAAAGTATACATTGCCATTCCAGCAGTAATACCACAATCACATGGTAAAGGACATGCATAAGTAATTCATGCAGTGTGTGAAAAACTGCAGATCATGATTTAATCTCCCATAGCAGTGCCCCACACAGGAGAGGAATCTCCTTGTTATTCATTTGAAAGTCGGAGTTACACAGATAGAGGAGAGGCAGAAGGGGGGGGGGGTCTTCCATCCTTTGGTTCACTCCCTAATTGGGCACAACATCCAGAGCTGTGCCAATCTGAAGTCAGGATCCAGGAGCTTCTTCCAGGTCTCCCATGTGGATGCAGGGGCCCAAGGGCTTGGACCATCTTCTACTGCTTTCCCAGGCCACAGCAGAGAGCTGGATTGGAAGTGGAGAAGCCAGGACTTTCCACAGCGCCAGCCCCTTCATGAAGATTTAGAAGTGTTCATGTACTCTCTTACAGAAGGAATGGTGGTGGGTCACTGGAGATCACTGGATTCATCCTTGCCTCCTTACAGGGAATGAAACAGCACTCCTGAAAAGCAAGGGGACATGCTCAAGGCCAGGCAGCTGGAGGTCTCAGTAATCCTTTCAGCATTGTGATACTAGGATTGCCACCACAGAACTATGGTGGAATAACTCAAGAAAGACCCATAGCATAATTTTGTGCGGTTCTAAAACCCTGAATTCCAAGCATATTTCTGCTCACATAAACATGAACTTGAGCATGCTGGGCACGTCTCATCTCCTAGGCCCAAGTCACCTGACCCCAATCGTGTTGACATTCTCTGTGACCTCTAAGGTGAACAGAACTTTAGACAGCCGTACCAAGAGGCCCTCTCGGCGTTTTGGAGACTCACATATATGAGAACAATCAAAAGTGACAGTACTTAGGGTAGCCAGGAAGTCTCCCTCTATTTTCCATGAGGAGCAGCAGCTGGCAAATCTGCCGGTGTCATCCTCTTGAGGTGCTCTTTGATGCCACGGGTGGGCTTGAGTTGCCAAAAGCGTAAGTGTGGCACCAGCATTGTGAGATCAAAGATCCAGGGTGTGCAGGCTTGAAGTTAATCATCTAACTGGAGTTAGGAAACCCCATCCTTGTCTTTCATTCCTTCCCTTGTAACTGCTGCTTCAGGAGGTTCTGAACAGAGGCCATGAAGGAAAAAAAATGATCACTTCTGCTTTGGAATTTTTAGTGAAGTAATTTTGATGCTTCAGGCCATCTTAAGGAGTCTACTGACAAGGCTTGCATCCCAGCCCTATGTGTGCACACACTTGAGGGCCCATTATTCAAATGATTTGCATTATGAATTTTAGTGTATTTACATTTCCTTTTGATGGAATGGAAGCTACTGTATTTCTTTTGGAGGAAGAGTGGGCAAGAGGAACATATCCGGAGCTTCCAAACCACCTCACTCAAATTCTTTTTACAAATAGCAGTAGTTTTCTTACTGACATCAGTTAAAAGCCCTTTCAGTTGAAATTGTCTAAGTGACAAGATAAACGGGTATATTCATCTTAAAGCTTGAGAAATACACAAGGGAATGAATCTTTCTAAGAATTATAAAAAAAAAGCCGTGAAAATCTTTAGATTGGGCTAAATATGCAGATGCAGTGAATTTTCACAATTTCAATTTACTTAGATAAGGAACTGAACAGTGTAATGGTCAGATTCAAACACTTAAATGTGTTCTTCTTTTTCTAATTTTGAAGTTGTTTCCTTCCTCTTGTATTCCTTTATATATTTTTGGCCATTTACTAGCTAATGTTTTTCTTCCTTTATACCTTTAAAGGAGCTTGAATTTGGTATCAGTGAGATCAGATCCGGCAATGTTTTTTATATAAAGATTTTGATAATAGGAATAGACAGAAAAATTAAAGGGAGTTTCAGAATGAATTAGGAATATTTTATTGGAGCTAGCATTGTAGTACAATGGATTAAACTGATTTCTGAGATACCAGCACTCTCAGAAGGGTACTGATTCAATTCCTAGCTGCCCCACTTCAGATCCAGCTCTCTGCTGATCACCGGAGAAAGCAACAGAAGATGGCTCAAGTCCTTGGGCCCCTGCCACTAATGTGGGAGACCTGGATGGAGTTCCTGGCTCCTGGCTTTGTTCTAGCACAGCCATTTGGGGAGTGAGCCAGTGGATGGACTATCTTTCCCTCTCTCCTCTCTGTCTTTCTCTCTGTGTAACTCTGTTTTCTAATAAATAAATCTTTAAAAATTAAAAACCAATAAAAAAGAATATTTTGTCAATTTGGAGGAAATAAAAATGAAACGTGCTTTTCCATGACAGGTCAAACTGCAGGATAATAGTTAAGAGGTGAGGTTGGAAAATACACTTTTTAAAATTTGTATGAAAAATGAGAACTCCAAGCTTCTTCAATTTTCCCTGTGTCTGAAAGCTTTCTGAGAAAGATTTCTAGATTTACCAAATAAAAAATGCAGGATACCCAGTTAAATTTGAATTTCAGATGTATAATGAATTGCATTGTACATAATTATAGTAATGATTATTTGCTGTTATCTGAAATTCAAATTTAACTGAGTTGCCTAGAATTTATCTGGCAACATTTGCCCTAGGCCTCCAATTGTTTCTCTTTCTTGTCCATTAAAAGCCTTCTGAAGAGGTCTGTCCCCTTTTCTACATCAGAGAGCTTTGTGATCTTTCTGAGATAGAAGGGAGTATTGTTAGCAGCACTGTCCTGGCCAGGCTACCAGAAAGGGAAGTAGGTTGCTAGTTTTCTCCATTAGTACTATACTTCCAGAATCACAATTTCAGTTGCTTTTTAAAATAACCTTTTCTCTCTTAGATGTTTTTAAATGATTTTCTAATTAAAACATTTTAATAGCCATAAAAATTGTAAATATTTATGGGACTTACTATGTGATGTTTTAGATAGATGTATCTATGTGTAATGATTGATCAGGATGAATATGTCCTCAAACATTCAACATCCCTTTTTGTAAAAAAAAAACAAACAAACTGTATTTTAAGTTTCTTTTTTACAATGAAATATACAGTATATTAACATTAGCTAAATTAGCTGATATATTAGCTATATATTCTATTGTATAAAGGAGTCTCAGAACTTACATCTGAAAAGCCGTAACTTAGCTAATGAATCTTTCCCCATCTCTACTCCACCCACACCCTCCTCAGTCTCAGTTAACTACCTTTAGACTTTTAATTTCTGTGAGAACATTTTCTGTTTAGACTCCACATATGGGTGAGATCATATAGTGCTTGTCTTTCTATGCTTGGCTTATTTGACTTAACATAATGACTTCCAGCTCCTTTTATATTTTTGTGGATAACAGTATTCCATCCTTTCTGATGGCTGAGTAGCATTCCATTGTGTATATGCATCAGATTTTGATTATCTATTCCACAGTGGATGGACACTTTGACAAATTGAACATAATTTGTCTATTGTGAACAGTTATGCAATAAACATGAGAGTGAAGATTCTCTGATTTCATTTCCCCTGGTATATATCCAGTAGTGGGACTGCTGGATCTTATGGTAGTTCTAATTTTACTTTGTTGAGAGACCTCCATAGTGTTTTCTATAATGGCCATACTAATTTACATTCCCATTGACAGTATGCAAGGGTTGCCATTTTCCACAGTCTTGCCAAAACTTCTTTTGACTTTATTTTTGATAATAGCCATCTAGCTGGAGTGCTAAGTCACGGTAGTTATGACTTATATTTCCCTGACAATTAGTGATGTTGAGTATTTTTTAATGTATCTGAGGTCATTTGTAGATCTTTCTTTGAGAAATTATTATTTAGATCTACTTCTCATTTCTTTGATTGTTATTTTGCTATTGAATTGAGTTCCTTCCATATTGTAGATATTAACCCTTTGTCATATGTGTTGATCACAAATATTTTTCCCAGTATGTAGGTTGTTTCTTTATTCTGATTGATGATTTGTTTGCTTGCAGAAGCTCTTTAGTTTTATGAAATCCCATTTCTCTATTTTCTTATTTTTGCTTTTGTTTCATGTACTTTTGAGATATGATCTTTTTTTTTATTTTATTATTTTTTATTTTTTACAGGCAGAGTGGACAGTGAGAGAGAGAGACAGAGAGAAAGGTCTTCCTTTTGCCGTTGGTTCACCCTCCAATGGCCGCCGCGGCCAGGGTGCTGCAGCCGGTGCACCGTGCTGATCTGATGGCAGGAGCCAGGTGCTTCTCCTGGTCTCCCATGGGGTGCACGGCCCAAGGACTTGAGCCGTCCTCCACTGCCTTCCCGGGCCACAGCAGAGAGCTGGCCTGGAAGAGGGGCAACCGGGACTAGAACCCGGGGTGCCGGCGCCGCAAGGCGGAGGATTAGCCTAGTGAGCTGCGGCGCCGGCCTGATCTTTTTATTTTTAACTATTTCCAATGTACTGAAGCATTTCATATGTTTTCTTCTAGTAGCTTCAAAATTTCTGGCCTAGTATTTAGTCTTTATTCATGTTGAGTTGATTATTCTATATGGTGAGAGATATGGGTCAAGTTTCATTTTCCCATACATATCCAATTTCACAGCAGCATCCATTAAAATTATTGTCCTTTTCCAAACACATGTTGTTAGCAACTTTATCAAAGAACAGTTTGCTGTAGAGTTGTAGATTAATTTCCAAGCTCTGTTTTGTTTTATTGGTCTAAGTATCCATTTTTATGCCAATATCAGTCTTTTAATTACTGTAGATTTATAAAATATCCTAAAATCAGGTTGTGTGATGCCTCTTGTTTTATTCTTTTTTACTCCATACTTCCTTGGCTATTTATTTATTGTGGTTCCATATAAATCTTAGTGGTGTTTTTTCTAGTTTTATATAACATGTCATTAGTATTTTAATAGTGATTGCACTGAATCTGTAAATTACTTTAGGGAGTGCATTTTAATGCTATTGATTCTTTTAATTCATAAACATAGAATATCTTTCCATTTATTTGAATTCTCTTTGGTTTATTTCACCAATGATATATATTTTTCATTATAAAGAACTTTCACCTCTTTTATTTTATTACATTTATTCATAGGTATTTTACTTTATTATAGTTATTGGAAATGAGATTGCTTGATTTGTTTTTTAAGCACTTTTCTATGGTTGTATAACAATGCTAGTGAATTTTGCACCTTGACCTTTGATCCTCCAACTTCTCTGAAATTTATTAGTTTTAATTGCTTTTTGGTAGTCTTTGTGCTTTTATATATTTTCATGTCATCTGCAAACAGTGAGAATTTGACTTCCTCCTTTCTCACTTGGATGTCTGATATTTCTTTCTCTTGCCTAATGGCTATGTCTGGGACTTCCAATACTATGCAGAAGTTGCATCTTTGTCTTGTTTCAGATCTTAGAAAGAACCTTCAGTTTTGCTCTACTTAATGTGATATTAGCTGTAGACTTGTTATATATGACCTTTGTATTTTGACGTCTCTTTATTATACACCTATTTAGTCAGAGTTTACAAATGCTTTGCTACATCTATTAAGATGGTCATATGGCGGCCAGTACAGTGGTGTAGTAGGTTAATCCTCCAACCCATATGGGCGCCGGTTTGAGTCCCGGTTGCTCCACTTCCAATCCAGCTCTCTGCTATGGCCTAGGAAAACAGTAGAAGATGGCCCAAGTCCTTGGGCCCCTGCACCCACTTGGGAGATTGGAAGAAGCACCTGGCTCCTGGATTCGGATTGGTGCAGCTCCAGCCACTGCAGCCATTTGGCGAGTGAACCAACAGAAGGAAGACCTTTCTCTCTGTCTCTACCTCTCACTGCCTGTAACCCTACCTCTCAAATAACATAAATAAAATCTTTAAAAAATGGTCATATGATTTTTGTCCTTTAATTTGTTGATGTGTTGTATCACATTTATTGATTTGCGTATGTTGAACCATATTTGCATCCTAGGCATAAATCTCACTTGATATCATTTGATAATCTTTTAAATGTGCTATTGGAACTTGTTTTCTAGTATTTTGTTTAGTATAAATCAGTGTTCATCAAGGATATTGGTTTGTATTTTTTTCTTGTGCCCTTGCCTCATTGTAAACTAAGATTTAGCTGGCATCATAGAATTTCTTTGAAAGAATTCCTTTCTTTTCTGTTTTTTGAAATAATTTAAGAAAATTTGGTGTTAGTTTCTCTTTTAATGATTTGTAGAGTTCAACATTAAGCCATCTGATCCAGGACTTTTCTTTGATAAGAGAATTTTTATTACTGATTCAATCTCTCTGCTCAAGTATTCCATTTCATCATAATTCAATCATGATAAAATGGTTTTGCACAGGAATTTGTCCATTTCTTCTTATTAATCAAATTTGTTGCTAGATAATAGTCCATAGGAATTTCTAAGAATCCTTTATATTCCTGTGGCATCATGCATAATGTCTCCTTTTCTATTTCTG
This sequence comes from Oryctolagus cuniculus, assembly GCF_964237555.1. Lineage (NCBI taxonomy): Eukaryota > Metazoa > Chordata > Mammalia > Lagomorpha > Leporidae > Oryctolagus > Oryctolagus cuniculus. Next base: position 74,635,551 of record NC_091435.1, on the reverse strand, counting down.
ATTTTATAAATTTTATTTCTATTTTCTTAGTTGGTATAGCTATGGTATTGTCAATTTTATTCCCATTTTCAAAGAACCAGCTCTTCTTTTTATTGAGTTTTTATAGGGTTTTCCGTCTTTATGTCATTTATTTGTGCTTTGAGTTTTGTTATTTCTTTCCTTCTGTTCATGTGGATTTGATTTGTCCTTGTTTTTCTAGTTCTTTGAAGTGCATTCATTCATCTGAGATCTTTCTGCTTTTTTCGATACAAGTATTGGTAACTATAAGCATTCTTCTTAGTACCGATTTTGCTATTTCCCACTGATTTTGGTATGTCGTATTTCTAATTTCACTCATTTCAAGAAATGTGCAAATTTCCTCCCTAATTTCCTCCTTGATCCATCAATTGCTCAGAAGTAAGTTTTTTTTTTTATTATTATATAGCATGTTTAAATAAGTTTCTAGGACCTGGTTTATTGGTGATATTATATACAATCATATCTAGACTATACTCAGAGTCTTTAACTCCATTTTATTTTACAATGAAATATCCCAGGCCCTCCCCCCACCCCGCCATGTATCCTTCTTGATTATAAAGCACTTGTCCCTAGTCAGATAATGTGATTTATTTTTTAATTCAAAAAGAAGTATATTTTTCATTCTATGAAACTGCTAGGAATACAAGACACACATTTTAAAAGTATTCTGAATATCACACTTAGTGTGGTGAAATTGTCCATCCAGATGGAGGACATGTGAGTAAAATCTGTAGCATAATATGGAATAGAAAATTGTTATCACTTTTTTTTAAAGATTTATTTATTTATTTATTTATTTATTTGAAGGTCAGAATTACACAGAGAGAAGGAGAGGCAGAGAGAGAGAGAGAAGTCTTCTATCCAATGGTTCACTCCCCCGGTGGCCCCAACGGCCAGAGCTGCTCCGATTGGAAGCCAGGAGCCAGGAGCTTCTTCTGGGTCTCTCACGTAGGTGCAGGGGCCCAAGGACTTGGGCCATCTTCTTCTGCTTTCCCAGGACATAGCAGAGAGCTGGTTTGGAAGTGGAGCAGCCTGGAGTCAAACTGGTGCCCATATGGGATGCTAGCATTGCAAACAGTGGCTTTACCTGCTATGCCACAGTGCCGGCCCCTCCTAAGCACTTTTGACAACAGTTTGGTAAATTCAAAAATACAGTGGAAAGCTATATTATCTGAATTGTGTTTATTTTTTAAAAATTTTTATTTATTTTATTTGAGAGTTAGAGTTACAGACAGTGAGAGGGAGAAACAGAGAGAAAGATCTTCCTTCCATTGGTTCACTTCCCAAATGGCCGCAATGGCTGGAGCTGTGCTGATCCCAAGCCAGGAGCCAGGTGCTTCTTCATGGTCTCCTTTGTGGGTGCAGGGGTCCAAGGACTTGGGACAGCTTCTACTGCTTGCCTAGGCCATATCAGAGAGCTGGATTGGAAGAAGAGCCGCCGGGACTAGAACCGGCGCCCAAATGAGATGCTGGTACTGTAAGCAGAGGATTAACCTACTATGCCATGGCGCCGGCCCCAAACTATGTTGATTAAAATATTGTGTTAATCTTGAGGTTCGTTCATTTATATTGGGATTGATTAGGCTCAGATTGTTGTCTAATAATTGTGTTTTTCAATATTACTCTTAATTCAAATTGTGTTTATCTGTAAATTAACTAGGGTGTACCCAAATATTCATTTTCAAAAAATGGATGAAAATAAAGTAGATTGTATCATATATGGGTTGCTAATGAGTTTAATTACAGGTAAATACGAATAAAATTAACTTGGGGGAAGAGTTTATCAAAATGCAAAATTATATCAATATTTTTGATTCAGTAACATCCACTTTTTGAGCCATCCTACATTTACCACATATTGGCTTAAAGAATGTGACAGAGACTAGGTTGTTACTGGGACCAAAAGGAGGAATGAGCAGAATCTGAATCGTAAAGAATAAATAAGTATTATTTCATGACAGTGATAATAGAAGAAAGCATGTTCTTTTTTTTTCATGTTTTGTTCTGACACATGCATGTATGTGTCCCTCAAATAAATAAAGGAAATTAGAAACCACAATGACACTAAAGAGAAAGAAGTATAAGCTATTATGTAAACACAAAAATGAGAGATCTTAAAACTGAAACAAAGAAAAAGGAGAAATATCCACTTATTCACTAACAGCCTTGGATATATTCTACACTAAAAATTCTGCCAAGGATATCTCACTGGCTAGCAAACCCAAAGAAAAGACTATAAAGTACATAGAATATCTTGTTATTCTGATAAATGATATGACAGCAAAGATATAAATAAGATTATGTCCTGAACATCACTATATAAAAATGTAAAAATAGGAAATTATGAGTTCTGGAAAGACTGGGGAAAACTGAATAAGGAGACTCTGTCCTCAGCTCCATCATAGAGAACAAAAATAACAAAGGAAGGACCCTGTTTCCAGGCTTCCTGAGTAAGGAAGTGATGGAGGGTCTACATAGCACAGAAGCTCAAAAAGTCAACACACATAGAGAGGAACAAAGCACACCTGGCTCTCCAGCCTGGAGGAGATCTTGCAGAAATCTCATGCTCCCCCACCATTTCTATAGACCAGCACTCCTACCTACAGGACAATTCTGTAGTCCTTACTGGCTTCAAACACAGTCTGGAAAGCTGACTAGGGTCTAAGTGATTTTTTTGCTCCAAAAAGTGGACACATATTGCTTCTTTCTGCCTCCAGAATCCCAGGTCAAAGCTGATAAAGCACAGTGACTACTAAACTCTATTCTGTAACGTGTAACACCAGGTAGCCACATCACCACCAGAAACTCCCCACTCAGGGTACTGCACAGAGCAGAGACCAGGCCTCTCGGCATCCTGGAGCTGCAGGATTACTGGGCGCAACCCTTGGAGCCATGATTCCCCACTCTGCATGATCTAGGGCAGTTGCCCTCTGCTTCTTGGGGCTTGCAGTCAGGAGGAGTCAACATGCAAACACAGAAGACAAAGCTGAGGCAATCCCTTTTTCCATCTTTTAGCATAGTGTGCTGGATGAACAGGCAACAAGCCCAGCAACTAAGGACAGTCCCTTCTGTGTACTGCAGCCCTGGGTCTATACCTGTTAGCACTGTATTCACTGAGGGTAACTCTCCAAGTGCAAACTGGAGAGCTTTATCTGCATTCCTCTGCTTTGGGCTTGTGGCTGTCAGTTCACAATCCCCAGCATAAATGTCACTCACCCTATGAGTCCTGAATAAAGAACCCACTGCAACCTGCACTCTGGGACTGGAACTACTGGTTCTATAAGTGCCAGGTACATCTACATCCACCTTCAGATCCAGGGAAGACCCTATATGCATTTTTCTGCACCAGGCCTGCTCTTAGTAGTACACAATCCCATACCCCTTCTGGACCTGGGACTGTTTATTCTCTGTCTTTGCTTACCTGCTGGGCCTGAGAAAGGCTCTATCTTCATCTCACTGATCCAGGCTTGCACCTGCTAGTATGCAATCCCCTGCATAGTGTGTGGTCAATCTGTAGGATGTAAGAAAGTGGCCCTCTGAGTCCTATAGCTCTTGAACTGGGTCTGTGGAGTTATATTTTTCTGTCATATGAGTTCATGCCACAAGACCTGGAGAGTATCCTGTCTGCTTTCCACTTCTCCAAACCCATGTCTGCTTGTGCACCATCTCCAGGATGACCTGCACAGAAAATGTGAAATTTTGGTACAGTGACCATGGCATTCTGCAGCTCTAGGACTGCAACTGTTGGCTCTGTGAGTTTCAGGAACACCTGCACTTTCCTGTGGGGACTGGGGAAAGCTCTGTGTCATTCCATCGCTGCAGGCTCATCATTGCCATTGCACGATCTCCAGATTCCTTATGTATTTCTTGTGGGACTTGGGCAAGTAACCTTCCTATACTGCCACTCCAGGGCTGTTACTATTAGTGGTATATTTCTCAGAGTCACCACAACAGATGAAAACTGAGGAAGACCCAGTTGCTTTCAAAGGACCCATAATTTTTTTTAACTTATTTAATAAATATAAATTTTGAAAGTACAAGTTTTGGATTATAGTGGCTTTTTCCCCCCATAACCTTCCTCCCACCCACAATCATCCCATCTCCCACTCCCTCTCCCATCCCATTCTTAAGATTCATTTTTAATTATCTTTATATACAGAAGATCAGCGTAGTATATACTAAGTAAAGATTTCAGCAGATTGCACCCACACAGAAACACAAATTGTAAAGTACTGTTTGAGTACCAGTTATACCGTTAATTGACATAGAAAAGCACATTAAGGACAGAGATCCTACATGGGGAGTAGGTGCACAGTGACTCCTGTTGTTGATTTAACAATTGACACTCTTATTTATGACATCAGTAATCACCCGAGGCTCTTGTAATGAGCTGCCAAGGCTGTGGAAGCCTCTTGAGTTCACCAACTCTGATCTTATATAAATGAGGTCATAGTCAAAGTGGAAATTATCTCCTCCCTTCAGAGAAAAGTACCTCCTTCTTTGATGGCCCCTTCTTTCCACTGGGATCTCACTCACAGATTTATTTCATTTAGGTCATTTTTTATTTTAAAAGATTATCTTGGCTTTCCATGTCTGAAATACACTCATGGGCTTTTTAGCCAGATCTGAATAGCTTAAGGGCTGATTCTGAGGCCAGAGTGCTGTTTAGATCATGTGCCATTCTATGAGTCTGCTATGTATCCCACTTCCCATGTTGGATCATTCTCTCCTTTTTAATTCATAGCTTAGTATTAGCAGACAATAGTCTAATTTATGTGATCCTTTTGTCACTTAATCTTATCATTATGATCAATTATGAGCTGAAACTGATCATGTGGACTAGTGAGGTAGCATTGGTACATGCCACCTTGATGGGGTTGATTGGAATCCCCTGTCCCCTTTCTAACTCTCCCATTAAGGGGAAGTCCGATTGAACATGTGCTGAACTCTACATCTCCTCCCTCTCTTATCCCAACTCTTATTTTTAACAGGGATCACTTTTCAGTTAAATTTAAACACCTAAGAATCATTGAGTTAATTGAAGAGTTCAACCAATGGTATTAAATAGAACAAAAAATAGCATAAGGGATAAAGTAGTAAGTTGTTCCTCAACAGTCAGGAAAAGGGCTGATAAGGTCATTGTTTCTCATAGTGTCCATTTCACTTCAAGAGGTTTCCTTTTAGGTGCTCAGCTAATTGTCACTGATCAGGGAGAATGTATGATGTTTGTCCCTTTGGGACAGGCTTATTTCATTCAGCATGATGTTTTCCAGATTCCTCCATTTTGTTGCAAATGACTGCATTTCACTTTTTTTTCTTTTACTGCTGTATCGTATGCTATCAATTATATTTGCCTTAATTTTTTTTATCCAGTCTTCTGTTGATGATCATTTAGGTTGATTCCATATCCTAGCTATTATGAATTGAGCTGCAATAAACTTTAATGTGCAGACAGCTCTTTTATTTGCCAATTTAATTTCCTTTGGGTAAATTCCAAGGAGTGGGATGGCTGGGTTGTTTAGTAGGACTATACTCAGGTTTCTGAGGAATCTCCAGACTGACTTCCATAGTGGCTTTACCAGTTTGCATTCCCACCAACAGTGGGTTAGTGTCCCTTTTTCCCCCACATCCTCTCCAGCATCTGTTGTTGGTAGATTTCTGTATGTAAGTCATTCTAACCAGGGTGAGGTGAAACTTCATTGTGGTTTTGATTTGCATTTCCCTGATTGCTAGTGATCCTGAACATTTTTTCATGTGTCTATTGGCCATTTAGATTTCCCCTTTTGAAAAATGTCTTAAATCTACGACCTGACATCATCAAATTATTAGAGAGCATTGGAAAAACCCTGCAAGATACAGGTACTGGCAATGACTTCTTGGAAAACACCCCAGAAGCACAGGCAGGCAAAGCCAAAATTAACATTTGGGATTGCATCAACTTGAGAAGTTTCTGTACTGCAAAGAAACAGTCAGGAAAGTGAAGAGACAACCGACAGAATGGGAAAATATATTTGCAAACTATGCAACTGATAAAGGGTTGATAACCAGAATCTACAAAGAGATCAAGAAACTCCACAACATCAAAACAAACAACCCACTTAAGAGATGGGCCAAGACCTCAATAGACATTTTAGAAAAGAGGAAATCCAAATGGCCAACAGACACATCAAACAATGTTCAAGATCACTAGCAATCAGGGAAATGCAAATCAAAACCACAATGAGGTTTCACCTCACCCCAGAGAGAATGGCTCACATTCAGAAATCTACCAACAATAGATGCTGGTGAGGATGTGGGGAAAAAGGACACTAACCCACTGTTGGTGGTGATGCAAATTGGTTAAGCCACTATGGAAGTCAGTCTGGAGATTCCTCAGAAACCTGAAGATAACCCTACCGTTCGACCCAGCCATCCCACTCCTTGGAATTTACCCAAAGGAATTTAAATTGGCAAACAAAAAAGCGGTCTGCACCCTAATGTTTATTGCAGCTCAATTCACAATAGCTAAGACCTGGAACCAACCCAAATGCCCATCAACAGTAGACTGGATAAAGAAATTATGGGACAGGTACTCTATAGAATACTATACAGCAGTCAAAAACAACGAAACCCGGTCATTTGCAACAAGATGGAGGAATTTGGAAAACATCATGCTGAGTGAATTAAGCCAGTCCCAAAGGGACAAATATCATATGTTCTCCCTGATCGGTGAGAACTAACTGAGCACCAAAGGGGAAACTTGTTTAAATGAAATGGACACTATGAGAAACAGTGACTTGATCAGCTCTTGTCCTGACAGTTGATGTACAATGTAATACTTTATCCATTTTAGTATTTTTTTTGTTCTAGTACTATTGGTTGAACTCTGTAATTAACACACAATTATTCTTAGGTGTTTAAATTTTAACTGAAAAGTGATCCCTGTTAGGAATTTGGAAAACATTATGCTGAGTGAAATAAGCCAATCCCAAAGGGACAAATACCACTTGTTCTCCTTGATAGGTGACAACTAACTGAGCACCAAAAAGGAAACCTGTTAAAGTGAAATGAACACTATGAGAAACGGTGACTTGATCAGCCCTCACCCTGACTGTTGATGAGCAGCTTAATATGTTATCCCTCTTAATATTTTTTTTGTTTGTTCTACTTAATACTTTTGGTTGAATACTGTAATCAATACACAATTCTTCTTAAGTGCTGAAACTTAACTGAAAAGTGATCACTGTTAAATATAAGAGTGGGAATAAGAGAGGGAAGAGATGTGCAATTCGGGACATGCTCAAGCTGACTTACCTCAAACGGTAAAGTTAGAAACATACCAGGGGATTCCAATTCAATCCCATCAAGGTGGCATGTACCAATGCCATCTCACTAGTCCCAGTGATCAAGTTCTGTTCACAATTGATCATAATGATAGGACTAAGAACCAAAGGGATCACATAAACAAGAATAGTGTCTGCAAATACTAGCTGATAGAATAAAAAAGGGAGAGAATGATCCAACATGGGAAGTGAGAGACACAGCAGACCCATAGAATGGCAGATGTCCTAAACAGCACTCTGGCCTCAGAATCAGCCCTTAAGGCATGCAGATCTGGCTGAAAAGCCCATGAGAGTATTACAGGCATGGAAAGCCAAGAAACTCTGGGGAAAAAAAAAAAAAAAACTAAATGAAAGATCTCCACGAGTGAGATCCCAGTGGAAAGAACGGGTCATCAAAGAAGGAGTTACCTTTCTCTGAAGGGAGGAGAGAACTTCCACTTTGACCATGGCCTTGTCTAAATATGATCAGAGTCAGTGAACTCAGGGGGCTTCCATAGCCTTGGCAGCTCATGACAAGAGCCTAGGGTGATTACTGATGCCATAAACAAGAGTGTCAATATGTTAAGTCAACAACAGGAGTCACTGTGCACTTACTCCTCATGTAGGATCTTTGTCCTTAGTGTGCTGTACATTGAGATGTAATGCTATAACTAGTACTCAAACAGTATTTTTAACTTTATCTTTCTGTGTGGGATAAAACTGTTGAAATCCTTACTTAATGTATACTAAGCTGATCTTCTGTATATTAAGATAATCGAAAATGAATCTTGATGTGAATGGAAGGGGAGAGGGAGTGGGAAAGGGGAGGGTAGTGGGTGGGAGGGACGGTATGTGGGGGAAGCCATTGTAATCCATAAGCTGTACTTTGGAAATTTATATTCATTAAATAAAAGTTAAAAAAAAATGGCTATTGAGGTCCTTGGCCCATCTCTTAAGTGGGTTGTTTGTTTTGTTGTTGTGGAGTTTCTTGATCTCTTTGTAGATTCTGGTTATTAAACCTTAACGGTTGCATAGTTTGCAAATATTTTTTCCCATTCTGTCAGTTGCCTCTTCACTTTCCTGGCTGTTTCTTTTGCATTATAGAAACTTTTCAATATGATGTAATCCCAGTTGTTAATTTTTTTTCTTTTTTTTTTAACTTTTATTTAATGAATATAAATTTCCAAAGTATGATTTATGGATTACAATGGCTTCCCCCACATACCGTCCCTCCCACCCACTACCCTCCCCTTTCCCACTCCCTCTCCCCTTCCATTCACATCAAGATTCATTTTTGATTATCTTAATATACAGAAGATCAGCTTAGTATACATTAAGTAAGGATTTCAACAGTTTGCTCCCACACAGAAACATAAAGTGAAAAATAATAGATGATTTTTTTTAAATGATGATGAAATCAGATCAGACCTATTGTCATGTTTAATCCCAGTGAGAGTCAAGTTGGGAGTTGATATTTTCTTTTTTTTTTTTTTTTTTACAGAGGATCAGTTTAGTATGCATTAAGTAAAGATTTCAACAGTTTGCACCCCCATAGAAACACAAAGTGAAATATATTGTTTGGGTACTCGTTATAGCATTAAATCACAATACACAGCACATTAAGGACAGAGATCCTACATGAGGAGTAAGTGCACAGTGACTCCTGTTGTTGACTTTACCAATTGACACTCCTGTCTATGGCATCAGTAATCTCCCTATGCTCCAGTCATGAGTTTCCAAGGCTATGGAAGCCCTCTGAGTTCTCCGATTCTTATCTTGTTTAGACAAGGTCATAGTCATAGTGGAGGTTCTCTCCTCCCTTCAGAGAAAGGTACCTCCTTCTTTGAAGACCTGTTCTTTCCACTGGGATCTCACTCGCAGAGATCTTTTGCCAGAGTGTCTTGGCTTTCCATGCCTGAAATACTCTCATGGGCTTTTCAGCCAGCTCTGAATGCCTTTAGGGCTGATTCTGAGGCCAGAGTGCTATTTAGGACATCTGCCATTCTATGAGTCTGCTGAGTATCTCACTTCCCATGTTGGATCACTCTCCCCTTTATTTATTCCATCGGTTAGTGTTAGCAGGTACTAGACTTGTTTATGTGCTCCCTTTGACTCTTAGTCCTTTCATTATGATCAATTGTGAACTGAAATTGATCACTTGGAATAGTGAGATGGCATTGGTACATGCCACCTTGATGGGATTGAATTGGAGTCCCCTGGTATGTTTTTAACTCTACCATTTGGGGCAAGTCAGCTTGAGCATGTGCCAAATTATACATCTCTTCCCTCTCTTATTCCCACTCTTATGTTTAACAGGGATCACATTTAGGTTAATTTTTAACACTTAAGAATAACTGTGTATTAATTACAGAATTAAACCAGTCATATTAAGTAGAACAGACAAAAAAAACTACTAAGAGGGATAATGTATTAAGTTGTTCATTAACAGTCAGAGCTATGCTGATCAAGTCACCGTTTCCCATAGTGTCCATTTCACTTCAGGAGGTTTCCTTTTTGGTGTTCAGTCAGTTGTCACCGATCAGGGAGAACATATGGTAATTGTCCCTTTGGGATTGGCTTATTTCACTCAGCATGATGTGTTCCAGATTCCTCCATTTTGTTGCAAATGACTGGATTTCGTTGTTTCTTACTGCGGTATAGTATTCTAAAGAGTACATGTCCCATAATTTCTTTATCCAGTCTACTGTTGATGGGCATTTATTTGGTTCCAGGTTTTAGCTATTGTGAATTGAGCTGCAATAAACATTAGGCTGCAGACCGCTTTTTTGTTTGCCAATTTAAATTCCTTTGGGTAAATTCCAAGGAGTGGGATGGCTGGGTCGAACGGTAGGGTTATCTTCAGGTTTCTGAGGAATCTCCAGACTGACTTCATAGTGGCTTGACCAGTTTGCATTCCCACCAACAGTGGGTTAGTGTCCCTTTTTCCCCACATCCTCGCCAGCATCTGTTGTTGGTAGATTTCTGTATGTGAGCCATTCTAACCGGGGTGAGGTGAAACCTCATTGTGGTTTTGATTTGCATTTCCCTGATTGCTAATGACCTTGAACATTTTTTCATGTGCCTGTTGGCCATTTGGATTTCCTGTTTTGAAAAATGTCTATTGAGGTCCTTGGCCCATCTCTTAAGTGGGTTGTTGGTTTTGTTTTTGTGGAGTTTCTTGATCTCTTTGTAGATTCTGGTTATCAACCCTTTATCTGTTGCATAGTTTGCAAATATATTTTCCCATTCTGTCGGTTGTCTCTTCACTCTCCTGACTGTTTCTTTTGCAGTACAGAAACTTCTCAATTTCATGCAATCCCAAATGTTAATTTTGGCTTTGACTGCCTGTGCCTCCGGGGTCTTTTCCAGAAACTCTTTGCCTGTGCCAATATCTTGAAGGGTTTCTCCAATGTTCTCTAGTAACTTGATGGTGTCAGGTCGTAGATTTAGGTCTTTAATCCATGTTGAGTGGATTTTTGTGTAAGGTGAAAGGTAGGGGTCTTGCTTCATGCTTCTGCACGTGGAGATCCAATTTTCCCAGCACCATTTATTGAATAGACTGTCCTTGCTCCAGGAATTGGTTTTAGATCCTTGATCAAATATAAGTTGGCTGTAGATGTTTGGGTTGATTTCTGGTGTTTCAATTCTGTTCCATTGGTCTATCCATCTGTTTCTGTACCAGTACCATGCTGTTTTGATTACAACTGCCCTGTAGTATGTCCTGAAATCTGGTATTGTGATGCCTCCGGCTTTGTTTTTGTTGTACAAGATTGCTTTAGCTATTCGAGGTCTCTTGTGCCTCCATATAAATTTCAGCACCAATTTTTCCAGATCTGAGAAGAATGTCTTCGGTATTTTGATTGTTATTGCATTGAATTTATAAATTGCTTTTGGGAGAATGGACATTTTGATGATACTGATTCTTCCAATCCATGAGTATGGAAGATTTTTCCATTTTTTGGTATCCTCTTCTATTTCTTTCTTTAAGGTTTTGTAATTTTCATCGTAGAGATCTTTAACGTCCTTGGTTAAGTTTATTCCAAGGTATTTGATTGTTTTTGTAGCTATTGTGAATGGGATTGATCTTAGAAGTTCTTCCTCAGCCATGGCATTGTCTGTGTATACAAAGGCTGTTGATTTTTGTGCATTGATTTTATACCTTGCTACTTTGCCAAACTCTTCTATGAGTTCCAATAGTCTCTTAGTAGAGTTCTTTGGGTCCCCTAAATAAAGAATCATGTCATCTGCAAAGAGGGATAGTTCGAGTTCTTCCTTCCCAATTTGTATCCCTTTAATTTCTTTTTCTTGCCTAATAGCTCTGGCTAGAACCTCCAGAACTATATTGAATAGCAGTTGTGAGAGTGGACATGCCTGTCTGGTACCAGATCTCAGTGGAAATGCTTCCAACTTTTCCCCATTCAATAGGATGTTGGCTGTGGGTTTTTCATAGATTGCTTTGATTGTATTGAGGAATGTTCCTTCCAAACCCAGTTTGCTTAGAGTTTTCATCATGAACGGGTGTTGTATTTTATCAAATGCTTTCTCGGCATCTATTGAGATAATCATATGGTTTTTCTTCTGCAGTCTGTTAATGTGGTGTATCACATTGATTGTCTTGCGCACATTAAACCATCCCTGCATACCAGGGATAAATCCCACTTGGTCTGGGTGGATGTGCCTCTGGGGTCTTTTCCAAGAAGTCTTTGCCTGTGCCTATATCTTGCAGGGTTTCTCAAATGTACTCTAATAATTTGATGGTGTCAGGTCATAGATTTCGATCTTTAATCCATGTATTTGAATTTTTGTGTAAGGTGTAAGGTAGGGATCTTGCTTGACATCTGCCAAGGCCCAATTCCAAGCAGAATCTGTATTCACATTGTGGAACCTGGGCAAGCTCCCATTCACATTCTCTGTTGCTAGAACTGGGGATTTTGGTATAGCAAACCACAACATTCATGCTCATTCAGAAAGACCTGGGGAAGGTCCCGCCCACATCATACTACTCCAGGGTCATTAGCTCCAATATCACTCAAATATGACCCTGTTTCCCAAAATAATTAACACTGAACTCTCTGGGTCCTGAGAAAAATGCTTTTGGAAGTTCACATATGCTTCAAAGTCGTGCTACTATTTCCGTGAACTGCTGGAGACTAGAAAACTGTGGCCCTTACAGACACTGCTGATGTTTATTACCACTGAATAATCACTCAGACATTACACTCATGGACTAGAACACTCCCCTAGCACCAAAACCAAAGCAAGTACCCCACTGCCATGCCACAGTCAATCTCAAGCAGGAGTGGAAAACCTTTTTTATTCTGCCAAGGACCATTTGGATATTTATACCAACATCTGCAGGCCATACAATGTTATCAAATTAACAATTAGATGGAATAGATTTATTGAACTTTGAGCCCCACCTGTGTTCCTGGCAAGCCCAGAGCAAATGTTTTGCTACCATGTCCCATACCCCTGCGCTAAACAAAAAGATCTAAGAAAAGAAAGAAAGAAAACTACAGTAGTTCTCCAAAATAGATCCTTATTTGAAGGCAATCTATAAAAATATGAAAAAGTATTTCATTATCATAAGGAATTTCGATAAGGAGATAATATAGAAAATTCAAAAGAACTAGGAAAACAATGCATGTTATAAATGAAAAGCTCAACAAAAAGATATAAATCCTGAAAAAGAATCAAATTTTGGAGATGAAAAGTTCAATAAATGAAATTAAAAAAAAAAACCACAATTGAGAGTTTCAACAACAGAATAGACCAAGTGAAAGAATTTCTGATCTGGGTAAGAAGAGATTTGAAATAATCCAGTCATGGAAAAATAAAGAGAGAAGAATTAAAACTAATAAAGAAAGCCTATTAAACATCAGGGATATCACTTAGCCAACATATTTTTTGTAGGGATTATTGAGAACCTACTGGATGAAATAATGGTTGAGAACTTCCCAAGTCTTGAAAGAGATAAGGATATTTAGATAGGAAACTCAAAAGCCTCAACTGCATTCAGCCAAAAAACTCTATCCGAGGCACATTATTGGAAAATTGTCAAAAAGTAAGGACAAGGAGAAAATCTTAAAGACAGTGAGAGAAAAATATCAAGTTACATATAAAAGAAAACCCATTAGACTAATAGCAGACTTCTCAGCAGAAACCCTCCAGGCCAGAAGAGAAGACTTTTTTTCAAAGTCTTGGAAAAAAAAAATCTTCCAAGTCTGTTATTTCCAGTGAAGCTATCCTTTAGAACTAAAGGAGAGCTGGTGCCGCGGCTCACTTGGCTAATCCTCTGCCTGAGGCGCCGGCACACTGGGTTCTAGTCCCAGTCAGGGAGCTGGATTCTGTCCCGGTTGCCCCTCTTCCGGTCCAGCTCTCTGCTGTGGCCCAGGGAGTGCAGTGGAGGATGGCCCAAGTGGTTGGGCCCTGCACCCCATGGGAGACCAGGAGGAAGCACCTGGCTCCTGGCTTCAGATCGGCACAGTGCGCCTGCCGTGGTGGCCATTTGGGGGGTGAACCAATGGAAGGAAGACCTTTCTCTCTGTCTCTCTCTATCACTAACTCTTCCTGTCAATAAATAAATAAATAAATAAATAAAATTTTAAAAAAGAAGTAAAGGAGAAATATAGAAATATTTCCCAGAGAATCAAAAACTGGAAGAATTCATCACTACCACACCAGCCCTACAAGAAATCCTGAAGGGAGTCTTACCTTAGAAGCATCAATCATGAAAACACATGAGAGTACACAATTCACTAGAAGAAAAGGTACAGAAAAGAGAAAGAGAAGCCAACCTTATTTTAACAGAAAGCTATCAAACCACAAACATGAATAAATATAAGAGCCGGAAAAAAAGAATGTTAAAAAACAAAAAGCACTGAATAAAATTATGAGTTAATTCTTACGTATAAAATTAACCTTGAATGTAAATATATTAAATTCTCTAGTGAAAATACATGAATATGTTTTAAAAAAGACCCTAATACATGGTGCCTACAAAAAAATTCACTTTACAAAAAATTAACATAGACTGAAAGTTAAGGTTTGGCTATAATATGCAAAGGAAACCAAAAATGAGCTGCAATAGCTTTATTCATATCATATAAAAGAGACATTGATTACCTGGTGTTGTGGCATAATAGATAAAGGTGCTGCCTGCAATACTGGCATCCCACATGGATGCCAGTTCAAGCTCTGGGTGGTCCACTTCTGATCCAGCTCCCTGTTAATGTGTCTGAGAAAGCAGTGGAAGATGGCCCAATTGCTTGTGCACCTGTACCAATGTGGGATATTTGGATGAAGCTCCTGGCTCCTGGCTTCCGCCTGGCCCAGCCCTGGCTGTTGTAGCCATTTGGGGAGTGAACCAGCAGATGGAGGATCTCTCTCTCTCTCTCTCTCTCTCTCTCTTCCTCCTTCTCTCTCTGTTACTCTGCCTTTCAAATAAATAAAATTAATCTAAAATTATTTTAAATTACAAAAAACTAAAAATAAAGAATAACAGTAAAGATGAAAAGATTCATTCAGCAAGAAGACATAGCATTCACACATGTATATGTACCCAATACAGTTGTCCTCCAAATATATAAAGCAAATAAGACTGAAAGGAAGGGATAGATAGATAGACATTGATGTAGGCAAATTTTTTTGGAGAAGACTCCAAAATTTCATGCAACAAGTTATTGTCCAGAATTTATCAGGATCTTAAAAAAAAAAAAGGCAAAACAAAACAAAACAAAAAAACTCTAGAACAAAAAAGAAAAGCAACCAATCCAATTAAACCATGAGAGAAAGACATGAACACCTGAGCAGACATTTCTCAAAAGAACTACACATGACCAACAAAAATGTGAAAAAATACTCAACATGTCTGTCCACCAAGGAAATGCAAATCAAACCAAAAGGAGATATTATCTCGTTCCTCTTAGAATGACTATTATGAAAAAAGAAAAGTGAACACTTATCTACTGTTGGTGTGAATATAAATTAGTACAGCAATTGTGGAAAATAGTATGGAAGTTGCTTTAAAAAACTAGAAATAGAATTGTCTTATGATTTAGCAATCCCACTACTGACTATATATATAAAGACGTGAATTTGTTCCATGAATGAGATACTTTCTCTACTGTGTTTACTGTAGCACTTTTTGTGACAACCAAGACATGGAATGAACCAAGGTGTCCATCATCAGGTGAATGGATAAAGAAAATATAACATACACAGCCTGTGAAATAATCGTCTGCCATAAAAAAAAGAATGAAATCCTGTTATTTTCAGCAGAATCAATGGCACTGGACAGCATCATGTTAAGAGAATTAAGCCAGGCACAGAAAGACAAATAGTACATGTTTTCCTTCATGTATGGGAGCAACAAAATATAAGCTTGATATGAACACAGAATGGTAATTACTAGAGCCTGGGAGGTGTAGGAAAGGACAAAGGAAATTTGGATACCAAATCATAGTTAGATCTAAGGAATAAGTTCCTAATGTTACAAAGAAATAGCAGGGAGACTATAATCTACAATAAATTAATATATATTGTATGAACAAGTAGAAGAAACTCCAAGCCTGAAATCAAAAAGTCAGGTCAAACAAGGAGAAATGTGGATTACTTTATTTTGATCAATACACATTTTATATGTGTATTGAAATGTTACACTGTAGCCTGTGAATATGTACAATTACTAAAATTTAAAAAAAAGTTATCAGAAAATTAAAAGGAAATTGGAAGCAGCAAATTTTAGTAAGTCTTTTAAAGAGTCAGAAAAATAAAATATGGAAAATAAAGGATTAAAATTTGAAAGCAAAAACATAAATTAGGAGTGGATATTTGTACTAGCAGCCGAGATGCCGTGAGACACTTGCATCACCCATTGGAGTACCTGAGTTCAGGTACTTGCTCTGGCTCCACTCCAGCTTCTTGAGTTACAGACTCCAGGAGACAGTGGTGATGGCTCAAGGAGCTGGATCCCTCACACATGTGAGAGACCTGAAATTCCACCTCCCAGCCTCAGCCCAACCCAGCCTTAACCATTGTAGGCATCTATGGAGTGAACCAGCAAATGGGAGGACTCTTTCACACTCTCTCAAATAAATTATATAATTAATATATGCATATATACACATGTGTATATATATATTATGTATGATGTCAGTGAACAAAAGTAAAAGGCAAATATTCAACAGAAAATATATTGAAAACCATATGACACAGGGATGAAGTTACTAATTTATAAAACATGCTTATAATTAAGTAATAATACACTGCTTGGAGGAAAATAAATACATACTTCATTCTACTCACCAAATACAGCACTACACATCTTTATGGAAATGACAATTAAAACAGCAAATTAATTTATAATATAGCCAAAATTGACTTATGCTTAAAGCCATGACCTAAATATATTCATTACAAATTACAAGTAAAAGAAAATCAATAAGCCATTTTGTTTTGGGCAGAGGATATGATTTGAACGTTTAAGAAAAGAAACACGAAGATGTGATATAGGTGTAAGTTTCTTAGTATTTGCAAATCCATACTCCAACATATGGATGGTCTAATTTTACTCTATTAAGATTCTGTTTTAAATAAATAAACATTGATTTAGTGGACGATCAAAATTCAGGAATGTTCATTTCAGCATTATTTAAAATAGCAGAGAGACTAGAAGGAACTATCCAGTGATAGAAGATTAGTTAAACTGTGGTAACTAAAGTGTCTACCAAACATTCAATATTTTAAAAATCTGTACCAAGTACCTCATACTTAACAGCCACTATGCTGATAGTTCTAATACAAACGAAAACACATTTCCACCCATCAAGGACTGCTGTCTGGGTAGTGATAGAGATTTCTTCGTAGATGTCTGGATTCTCCAGAAAGTCAACATTTCCTTTCTTTATCAGGTGGCCAGAATGATATGATTAGAATTCCAGATGATGAGCGGGCAGTTCATTATGTGGCTCCTGCTCACCCCTCCAGCCTCAGCCTCTGTGCTCGTCCCTCCTCTGTGGTCCTGACAGACCGGACACTTCCCATGCTAGAAGGTGCCAGGTCCCCTCTGCTTTTTGGCTCTTTGCATCTGAGCTTATGTCTGAGTTTCACACTTTCTTTGCCTGGAGGCCTATGGCTTAATTATACTCATCATTCAGTTGTCTGAGAAAATTCCATTTTGACATACTTTTCACAGAGCTGCAAGCCGGTGGGAGGCCATTCTCTTATGTGCCCCATCAGCAGCCCATTGGCCACCAAGGAGCACTTGGATCTCTCAAATACAATGTGCTATAATTTACTGGTCTGCGTTTTCCCCTAGCCTGTGAATGCCATGAGGCCAAAGACCAAAAGGAACTCCTCACATTTGGGCACTGTGTTACAGGACTACTCTGTGTGGATCATAGCTTCTAATCCATTTCTCCCTAGTTCTGATACTAGGAAAAATATGTCATAGATTGGTTTGAGGAATGTTTGCCAACATGGACAAAAGCTTTTTATATATTTGAAACAGGTTTAGTTTAGACCCCATTTTAAGGCACAGTAAATATATTATGAGGAATAAAAAAATAACATTAATTTGAACGCAATTATGTACCACCTTGATGTCTATGACATTCTTCTAACCAGGTTTTCTATCCATTTTTGTTTCTTTTTTCCGCTTCTGGCCACTTCCCATGCCATGTCCTTTCTTTCTTTTTTTCTTTTTTCTTTTTCTTTTTTTTTTTTTTTTTTTTTTTTGACAGGTAGAGTTATAGACAGTGAGAGAGAGAGACAGAGAGAAAGGTCTTCCTTCCATTGGTTCACTTCTCCAAATGGCCGCTATGGCCAGCACGGTGCCGATCCGAAGCCAGGAACCAGGCACTTCTGGTGTCCCATGCGCGTGCAGGGCCCAAGCACTTGGACCATCCTCCACTGCACTCCCGGGCCACAGCAGAGAGCTGGACTGGAAGAGGGGCAACCGGACTAGAACCCGGTGCCACAGGCAGAGGATTAGCCAAGTGAGCCATGGCGCCGGCTCCCCGTGTCCTTTCAAAGAGTAATTTTCTTAAGCTCCACTCAATTTATCTAAGTCTCCTGGATGAACTTTGTCACAGATTCCCCATTTTCTGTGTGCTTCCTGATGACCCGTTGCTGATTCTTCAACAGAACTCCTCTGCACCACACCTGCTGTGCTGACAAAGGATTCCTACATTCCTTTTGTTCTCCCAGATGGGAGGGAATGTTCTTTCTCTATTTGTCGTCTAGCTAGCACCTACTTGCTTTCAACAATCAATTTGGATTCTACATGTACAAGAATCTTCTTTGCACCCCTCTAAATCCTCCATTACTTGTACAAATGCTTCTATCATGCTACATAGGAGGCCTTTTGATATTACCTGCTATTGATCTGTCTTGCTTATTTGTAGAACTTCTGGAATGTGCAGTCTCTGTCTTTAATATTTGATCTCCAGTTGTTATCACAATGCTAACATGTACTAATCATTTTAAAAAAATTGAATGAATGAACAAATGGATGGATTCTAGACATGCTGTAGTTAGGTATTTCTCAGTATTCCAAGAACAATTATCTGAATAAGACATTATGAGTGATTCTCAGGGAGCATGGCATATAACTTTTAGCTTTATGTAATAAAATATAACCAATGTATAACAAGTGCCAATTCTATGAATCTTAAAAGGTGGTATCTGCATTATATTTATCTGTATTTATATCATATCTATAAGAAAAGTGAAGCCAAGAATGTTAAATAACTTGTATAATACCGTGCAAGAATTAGACCAAACAGCAGGAGTAGAACTCTGGCTTGTCTGACTCCAAAGGTCAATGCACTCTACAATTTACTATTTTATAAATAATATAAAATCTAACCTACTGAATATTTATGGTGTATCCTTGTTCTATTTTGCATAAATTATTTTGCTAAGTCCTTATAATTACTCTATGAGTTAGGTATTATTACTGTGATTCCAGTTTTATAGATTAAAATTAAAAGTTCACCAAGGTTAAATAACTTGCTTCATCACATTCAGCTAGACCGAAGAAAAATTGGCCTGGAAATTAAATGCTCTGACTCCAGAGTCCATGTTTTTTCTCTACCAAGTTATATTATATCTCAGATGAAGAAACCTATCAGGTTTCCAGATTTTCCAATAAATACCAAAGTGCATTTAGTCATGTGTTTATAACATACATTTAGAAAAGCATTTCTGGGGCCAGTGTTGTGGCACAGCAGGCTAAACTGTGACTTGCTATGCTGGCATTCCATATCAGAGCACCAGTCTGGGTCCCAGCTGCTCCTCTTCCTTTCCAGCTCCCTGCTAACATGCCTGGGAAAGCAGTGAAGGATAGACACAAATATTTGGCTCCTGCCACCCATGTGAGAGACCTAGATGGAGTTCCAGGCACATGGCTTTATCCTGGCCCAGCCCTGGCCATTGCAGCCATCTGAGGAGTGAACCAGAAACTGGAAAGTATCTCTCTCCCTCTGTCCCTCTTACTCTTGCTCTTGCTCTCTTGCCCCCACCATATAAATAAAAAAAATCTTAAAAAGAAAAACATCCCTGAGACATGTGAGATTTTTTGATTAATTATAAATTATCAAGACTAATGAAGTGATCCAACTCCAATGAAAAAATTTAGTAATCATTAGAAGATAAGTCTATATAAAAAGTGTTAAAGCATTAGAACAATAATTAGACTGCCAGAAAGAGCCACTGTAAAATGTTAAAATTGACATCAGTGAAATGGAAATGTCGTCTTAATTTTAAAAATCATTACTTTCTGCCATGCTCACCTGATATAATGGTGGTCTGTCACGAATTTTAAAAAAGAGAAGAGCTCATTGTCTGAAACAATTCAACTTTCATCTAATTTGATATCAGAATACAGATTTGTAATTATTTAATATTTATCTAAGTTATTCATAGTTTAAGTTCCAAGGAAAATGATGGAACGTATGTCTTTTTTTAAAAAAAGGGATTTGTCACTTTAACTTTTTCTCAAAAGAATTTGTGCAAGGTACTTGCTGGCAGAAAAAAAAGGATACAAGAAAAAAAGGATGCAATTACCAAATTATTTGCAACTGTTGTCTTTTTTTTTCTTGCATTGTTGATAATGTTTCTAACATCATAGAGAACAGGAGACTATAGTGTGAACAACAAAAGTTTTACATTTGGAAGCATGTTAAGCACTTTGTGGGGGATGGTTTGAGATTTATTTAACATACTAGCTGTGTGCACATACTCATAGCTCTGGCCACTTTCCATACAAAGTGGCATTACTGCCTCTCTGTATAGACTATCTTAACCCCATAATTAACGAAGGAGAATCCTCTGGCAGCTCAGGCATAATGCTGTTCTAAAGAAACAAACACAGGTAAAAGTAAGTGTTTGCCAATATGGGGGGGGGGGGGGCTGTGGTGTAGTGGGTTAAAGCCCTGGCCTGAAGGGCCAGCATCCCATATGGGTGTCGGCTCGAGACCCAGCTGCTCCTCTTCCGATCCAGCTCCCTACTATGGCCTGGGATAGCAGTAGAGATGGCCTTAGTTTTTGGGCTCCTGGACCATGTGGGAGACCCGGAAGAAGCTCCTGGCTCCTGGCTCCTGGCTCCTGGCTTCCGATTGGCGTAGCTCCGGTTGTTGGGCCCATCTGGAAAGTGAACCAGCAGGTGGAAGACCTCTCTCTCTGTAATTCTGTCTTTCAAATAAATAAAATAAATCTTACTTTTTAAAAAAAGAAAGAGTGTTGGTCATGAAAAGTCATTAACCTTTACCTCAGTAGTTAATGGGCAGCCCTAACATGACCATTTGTGTGCTTACATGTCAGAAGACTGAAGATCAGATAATATACCAGGTCTCTGTTAGTGCCTGTACCTGGAAATCCTTTTCATTGTCAGATGAAAGAGTTGGCTTTATCCCGTAAACTTTACCAAACATGGAGCTCCCTACTAGCTACAAGGTTACAAGGTGAAACGTGGAATTACTACCCTTTCCTCACATATATCTTTCAGGGATTTTTAGTCATTTCTGTACCATTAGATACAAACAAGCCAACCTCACCTGGTAGTTCAGCCATGCCCATAACCAGGGTTTCGCCTAACCAAACCTGATTTTTTTTTTTTCAGGAAAAGCATCTTGAAACGTCCTGAACCCAGATATCTTCGAGCCCAGATCCCCATTTGCTGTGTTTCTGGGTGCTCTGCTCACATTACTCCCCCCGCTATGCCATGCCTACCCCTCAAAACATGCCTACAGTTGTGTGCCTGATGTAGAGGCCTGGACTTCTGCTCTGTAGCCCAGAGTTTTAGGGCTCAGTGTTCGGAACCAGGTAGACACGAAGAAATAACTTAGCTCAAATTGATGAATAGTTTTAGAACTTTGAACAAATTTTAAAACCATATTGTATATAAATTTATTTCATTGATATTTCCTTATTTAGTTATTTATTTTTCTCCCTTCCTCAAGCCTCCCTCCCTCCTCCTTAAGTGATTGAATTTTTTAACCTGAAAACAACAAGATTTATTTAAATATTAACAACTTTTCCTCATTAAGTGATAAAACTAACAGTGTTTCTAAATTCCTGTTTAGGTTCTAAACACTTCTCTAGTGAATTTAAGCAAGTCTCTTTCTCAGCATCAGATGTCTCATGGAAATCTCTTATTGCCATCTCTCATTAAATGTGTATTACAGGGGGCCAGCACCGTGGCTCACTTGGCTAATCTGCCTGCGATGCCGGCACCCCGGGTTCTAGTCTCGGTTGTTCCTCTTCCAGTCCAGCTCTCTGCTGTGGCCCGGGAGGGCAGTGGAGGATGGCCCAAGTGCTTGGGCCCTGCACCTGCATGGGAGAGCAGGAGGAAGCACCTGGCTCCTGGCTTTGGATCGGCGCAGCGCCAGCCATGGCAGCTATTTGGGGGGTGAACCAATGGAAAGGAAGACCTTTCTCTCTGTCTCTCTCTCTCACTGTCTAACTCTGCTTGTCAAAAAAAAAAAAAAAATGTGTATTGCATGGTAGATACTCTGAAATTCTGTAACATATTGACTCCTGCAGTTCTTCTGCAGACAGTCTTATACAAGTAACATTTTTATCACCATTGTACTAAAATTCACTCTGAGAATAGTTTACTAAAACTCCCAACTACCACTCGTAAATGAGAACTAGAATACTGTTTTTATAGAAAGAGCCAAAGAGATCATTTATATTTTTTATATAAAATGCCTAAAACAGTGCCTAGGACATAATCTTCTGTCTATTTCATTATTATTATTATGTCTCAATTTCTTAATTCACTTTTACCTTTTACTTATTTATTTTTTTGAAATGTAAGCATCAACTCTCGCCCTGGCATCGTTACAACCTTTAATCTCAATTCTTTCCAGTCCCATTTTTTCAAGATCTGAAATGTGGTGGTTTTTTTTTTTTTTTTTTACCATTATCCTGTTTTAAAGTGATTGATGCCCCTACACATTTGATGTTAATATTACCATTCTCTGCATATTCTTACTCTATTTGTATGTGTTGCTATACAGATCAAGCCTCTGGGTCATCAGTTCCAAACCATGTAGAACCTTGGACACTGGGAAGTTAGTTCTTCTCTGTAACGTCACACCTGAAAAGCTCAGTTCCCTAATCCTGGTCTCTCTAGCATCTTGTTAGCGCCTCTGCCTGGAAACCCCATGTTTAAGACTCTTCACTTCATTACCACGGAGACAACATGGCTAATCATGTTCTTTAGACATTAAAAAAAAAAAATGAGAGAATGGTAGAAATCACCCAAAAGCTTAGTCCTGTCTTTATTCATGTCAACCATCTCAACGGAAAGAACTTTATGTTTCTGAGGACAAAAACAGGTAATATCTGGGGCTGTCAAATCCAGGTACTTTCTTTTATAGTGATTTTTCGTTCTACATGTCTGTCATAGAAATCTGATGCAAGAGCTGTTACAATTGGGCTATTATTGTAGGAGCAGGGATTTAATCACATTAATATCTGAAGAGGTCTTCCTGAGAAGGTGAGTCACTTAATCTTTCTGAACCTCAGTTTCTTCATTTATGAAATGAGGATAACGTGATGATCTAACATAATGAAGATAATTAGGCAGTGATCAAGGATAGAATTATAGGCTTAGCAGCTGTGGGAAACAGAAAGCAGAGTGGTAACATGTCCTTTGTCATAGCCTTGTCCTTGCCTCATTTGAGACTAAAGAGACAGACAGAGAAAATGGTCCCACTCCCCATTAAGCAGGAAGAAGAATAAAATCGAAAGGCAGATAATGGATGGCAGCCTGGCCTCCCTAACTTCCCTCTGAATTTCTCACAAAACACTAGAAGCTTTCTTTTGACTCGTCTTCTACGACTTCAGTGTGAGTCTTTGTTCTTTGGGGCCTTCACAATAGGGTTACTGGAGTGCCTTTATTTTTCAGATCTATTATTTTTAAAAATCTCCATAAAGAGCTGCTCCAGTCTCTCACCTGTGTTTCCCATCTTCCTGTATTTTATCCTATTTCTTTTTAACATTGAGGTCGCTGCCCAGTGATGAGCTATGCAGTACGTATGACTCACTGCCCATGTTTATTGAGAACCTGCATGGATCTCAGTTATGTGCTAGGTACTGTAATGTTAGGGAAGATTGTGATGTGATTTTGAGGTAAGTATTATTGTCTTCATTTTTTAAAAATAGATTTATTTAATTTATTTGAAAGACAGAGTTACAGAGAGAGGTAGAGACAGACAGAGGACTTCCATCTACTGATTCACTCCCCAGATGGCTGCAATGGCTGGATATGGGCCTATCCAAAGCCAGGAACCAGGAGCTTCTTCTGGGTCTCCCATGTGGGTGCAGGGGCCCAAAGATTTCAGTCATCCTCCACTGCTTCCCCAGGCACAATCGCAGGGAGCTGGGTCAGAAATGGAGCAGCTGGAACTTGAACCTTGATGCTGGCACTGCAGACTGGGCTTTAACCCTTTAAACCACCGCAGTGCTGACCCCTATTGTCTTCCTTTTACACTGGGGCAATCCAAGCCTCAGAGAGGCAAATGACTTAGCCAGGTACCAGGATTTGAATGCAAGTCTTTGTGGCTCTACAGGCCCAAATAAGGAGGTATTTGAATGAACATGATACAAGAGGGAGTCACATTGGTCAGGAAAATGATACACTGCTTCTATTCCGAGTCCACACGTGTATACTGAGGTTCAATTGTTACATCAGTGTCCTAGCGGGGATAGGTGGGAAGCTGTTCCATGTTGATGAAGTTAGATAAGAGAAAGTTTGGGACACAGAAGACTGGTCACATTAGGAAGTGATGGGGTCTATATTAACGTAGGCTTAACTATCAAGAGTTTGTGGGCAGGGGGAATGGCTGGGAATATAAATCGAAGGTAACAAAGTCTGGAGAGCAGGATAGGCAGCTG
Source organism: Oryctolagus cuniculus (assembly GCF_964237555.1). Classification (NCBI taxonomy): domain Eukaryota; kingdom Metazoa; phylum Chordata; class Mammalia; order Lagomorpha; family Leporidae; genus Oryctolagus; species Oryctolagus cuniculus. The sequence goes on along the minus strand of NC_091435.1, from coordinate 74,610,826 downwards.
GAGTTAGGCAATCATGGGGCATGATACATAAGATTAATTTGGAGACAGGGGAAGGGCATTGCATCAAATTAAATTGGGCAAAGAGAAAATGCTTATGGCATGGTCTTCAATTTCTCACATGACTGGGAGGAATTATCTTTAAATTCCAGCACAGGAGGAGGCCAAAGGACACATGATTCGGTCCAGGAAGCCTGGGGAAAGCTGCTTGAGTCATATAATTGGCAACCTCGATTAAAAAAAGGATGGGGAAGTGGCCATTGGAATTAGCGCGGAAATGTTCTTTGAGAGCAGCTCTCTGTGGTGTGCTATGTTCCTCTAGCAGCTCTCAGAACACAGGGAGGAATGGAGACAGTAGGCCCTGGGTGGATTGAGGGGTGGGCAACACGGTATGAAAAGACAGGGATGGGGAGCTTGGCTGAGCTGAGGGTAGTGGAGAGCAGGGCTGCAGGGAGGCTGGGGCCAGTCTGCTGACAGGAGTGGCTTGGTAGAACCGCTGCAGTGAGACCTGTGAGGTCACTGAGGACCCGCACTGGCTGCTGAACTCAGAAGAATGGGAGGGGAGCTGAGGAGGGGAGTGGAAAGGAGGTTGTGAAAACAGCCAGACCAGTTGTAGTCCTCCGATGACTCCAGAATCCCGGCTCCCCAGGCCCTGAAGATTGAGTCCTGTGGCCTTTATCATGGTGATAATGGGAGAAGGTTGTCAGGATTTCTGGATGTAGCTGAGGGAGGAGGCGGTCTTTCCTTCTCTGTTCTTCTCCTTCTTTTTATTATTTTTCTTGTCAGCATTTAATTGCCACTTTTATTTCCTTTGAGAACCAAGGCATCTGCTTTCCCAGTTGAGAGGTACAGTGCACGGAAAAGACAAAGAGAAGATGAATACATTTTGCTCCATCGTGAGTCAGTCCCCCCCACCTTATTTTAATTATTCCCCACCATCCTTTTCCTTTATTCACATATCCTCTCATCTCAATGTTCTTGTCACATTGTTATTCTTAAATCATACCCACTGGAGGGGAAAGAGGGTTGTCTAAGACCTAAAATATGGAGGTTACTAATTTATAATGCACATATGTAAAACAGTTCAGCTGTGTTTCCTCTGGCCTCTGAAATACCACTCCCAGACGCTACACCAGGACAGAGCACAAGGGCATGGATGCTTCCCATTAGCCTCCCAGTCTTTCTCTCCCTTTCTACCCCTCCCTTTGATGGGGACCTTTGAGCACAGATGCCCATAAATTAAAGTGTGTTGTTGACTATTTGTAGACACCAGAAGCAGCTCTTTCAGATGAAACATGTATTAGACTTCAAAAAGCAGTTGCATTCCTAGCTTTTTAAGACTAACTCATCAGTAGGTTCCTAAAAGAAGAAACGTTAAAATCCAATAAATATAAATATGTAGAAAGATTTCTTCTTGGTGTAAACCAAATGCTCTATTTTTGCAAATATTTGGGGTGGTTTTAATCACTAGAAATGACAGAATAATGATAAAATGCAACATTTAGTCTGGGCTGTGTCAGGGTGGACTGGTATGAGATTATTTCTTCCTAAAGCACTAGTACATTCTGTGGGGGGGGTGGGTGTGGGTGTGTGGGTTGTCTCCTCTCTGTGTTCATTCCTTTACACATTTATTTAACACGTATTAAACACTGAGCTAGGATTTGAGGACGTTAAGTTGAATGAGACTGAATCACAGCTTTCACAAGTTCTCACGTCGCAGAGCAACTACTAATTCAATTATTTTTCAAAGAAGCAATTGTGGAAGATGAAGAAAAGGGACCCCAGGGTAGCACTTAGTAGTAACCCCAGATGGCCAGCTCTGCTATCCAGTCAGGGTCTCCAGAGGGTGGCATTCATTATTTGATTCATTCTTTTTGGTCTGGTCCTTGTTCCTTCTCTGCATACTAAAGGTCATATATCAGCTGATCAGTGCAAAGCAACAGATCCATCTGTAAGGAGCAGCTTCACAATGCATGAGCTCATAGAGACAGATAATAATCTAGAATACTCTTCTGTAATACTATACTATAGTCTAGAACGATTGCTATCCTGTAATCCTATACTATATTCCAGAACAATGCTATAGTATTATAATATAGTATAATACTATACTATAGTCTAGAACAATATATATGAGAGAGAGAGAGAGATCTTCCACCCAGTGGTTTACTCCCTAAATGCCTCCAACAGCAAGGGCTGGGTCACAGCACATCCTGGAGTGTGGACCTCATTCTGGGTCTCATGTGGGTAGCAAGGACCCAAGTAATGAGGCCATCACCTGCTTTCTAACAGGCAGGCAATAGCAAAATTTAATCAGAAGTGGAGACAAGACTTAAAGCCAGGTAATCTGAAATATGATGTGGGCAACCCAAGCGGTGGCTTAATTGCTGTACCGAAATATTGCCTGCCCCACCAGAAGCACTTTTTAAAAATAATTTTTGAGATAATGGTTAAAGACACCAAAGTGTGAGAGTGATTATTTTACAAGAAGAGATGATAAAAACACACTTTTTCTGATTTATTCTGGAATAATGAAGATATAGCCAGAGTTGGGCATAATGTGAAGTAAGGAAATTAGAAAATTATCCAATCAGCTCTGGCTACATATTACAGAAGTGTTGTCTCTTGATCTTGAATGTGGGCATTGGTGCTTTGACCTTCATAGGAGAGTATCTCTGGATGTCTGAATCATAATGTCAAGTCCAAAAATAAGGCAGGGTTCAAAGGCAATGTGAGGAGGACGCCAATTTCTCATTTTTGGAGAACAAATTCAGAATTGGTACATAATTGGTTATCAGAAAGACACAAATTTGGGCAGGGAATGACATATCGTGTAAAGTATAGGACGAATCTGATATTGCTGATGGCAGGAACTGACCTAATAGATAAGAGGCGTCATGCAGGTGGTTTGTGGAGGACATAATTCAGTTCTGACAGCCTTTTTTGCAGTCAGGCCTGTGAGCTTATCTTCCCCGACATACAAGGCAACCCAAATCTGACTTTCATGTTTTTCAACTCAGTCTCCTATCTTAGTCATTGAATTTGTATTTTCTCTTTTTTTTTTTTCTGTACATATATATCATTTCTAGTGTTGCCCCTGTTCCAGATTTCAAAGGCAGACTTGCCCCTGTAGCCCATTGCTAGAGATTTCCCTTCCTCTATGGACAGGGAGCTAAAACTCAAGTCTCCAGTTTATAGCATTCATCTATAAAACCATCTCCAACTTGTGGCAATCTATACTGATGAGCAATTAATTTTTGTGCAATGTTTCCCTCTCTTGAAATTGAACCAGCAAAAATAAATATATCAAGTCACAGTTTGGCCACCACAGTTCTTGTGAGTCAGATTTCCTAAGGAAAGATGGAGAACAATAGCATCTTCACGTCCTTTATCCTGCTATCTTTGACTCTTAGTGGCATGTGAACTATCTATCATACCTAAAAGCACTCAACCTCTGGAAAACCTTTTCTCCAATTATAGTCTTTCAGGAAAGCTTGCTTTTCCCTTCTGTGGAGAAGTGCACCATTCAGACCAGAGGAGACTGATTGCCTTCTTAGTGAAATTCAGAAAAACGGAGCGATGACAGTAATAACCCTTTGTAATGACGTGTGTCAGTGTTCCCCACTTAAAGCAGGCTCATTGATATTAACAAAACATGAAAGCATAGTACAGGGCTTAGAATCGAGCTCAACTGCTTGGCACTGATTTACTGTTCTAAGAAAAAGGTGATAGTAGAAATCCTTTTGAAATGTTTTTGACATTGGGAATGCATGTGGAGCACAGGTAATGCTTCTGTCATTTTGAAAGGACTTTGACTCTTTCCCCCTGCTCATAGTGGTTGAGTAACATCCAAGGGGAGGCAGGGATTGTTGGTTCCTTTGTTATGTTTTGTTTTGTTTGTTATTCTTCCTAAAAGGATAAGGACAATGATGTTGATTCAGGACAACAGTGTTAAGATATGGAGCACCTCCAGGGGACTCCAAACAAGTCTTGAGTCCCTGATTTGCAACTTGTCTCAAAATTCTTTACATATATATTGTAAAATCAGGATACCTTGTATGTAACCTTTTATTCTGCAGGATAGGGAGTCTTCAAATAGAACTCAGAAAAGAATTCATCTCCTTGAGAAGCTTCTGTGAACTTTCAATTATTTTCCATGATTGATCTGTCAATAAGGTTTGAATTGTTCTCCTGTCTCCCTACCCTTGTCTCCGGGTGCCAGATCTCCTTCCATGGTTAATTGCTAATAAAGAGAAGTCTCTTCATGGTGTGAGACTCATTAGATTCTCTTGCTAGAAAAATCCATTTTGTATGAGAAGCCAAGCATGATACCGTTCTCTTTTTAAACATAGCATTTTATTTTCTGATTAAAATGTTTCAGACAATGTGATGAGATGCACAGAAAATATCAAGAGGGAAATATAATAGCATAACCCAAACATTGCCACAGAAATTATGCATATATAGATATGGTTATACATGAAAAGACATAAATGTGTGTGCATATTTATGTAATATGGATTACATAGTATACATATTTTTATTCTTAAGTTATGCTGTGCTAATCTTTGATATAATTAAACACATTTAAAGACAGTGTTTTCTTCAAGGCCACATGATTTATTTTGCTATACTTTCATAGAATACTTATAAAAATAAAGTAGCATGTAGGGCACTATTTTCATGAATCTTCCACACTTTTGCACTTCTCTTTTATTGTCAGTGGATATAGTAAGCTAAGATAAAAATTCTTCAAAGATTTCCATTCCCTAGTCCCTGGGATCTGTGAATAGATTACACAATATGACAAAAGTGTGACAAAAATGCATGATGTTAGGAACTCTAAGATACAGAGATTACCCCTAATTTCAGGTAGGCATAACATAATCAGATGGACCCAAAGCTTAGCACTTTCTCTGGATGAGAAAAAGAAAAGAACAAACTGGCAGAAGGGAAAGTTTGAGATACTGCAATCATGGGAAGGATTTGACACGTTGTTGCTGGCTATGAGAAATGGGGGAAGGATTGGGAGAGGCCACTGGGAGCGATCCTAGAAGACACTCAGCAAAAAAGGTGGAGCTCAGTCAAGTCAGTGCCAGGAATTACACATTCTTCCCAGAGCCTCCTGATACAAAACCAAACCAGCCAGTTGGCAACCTGATTTGGACCTGGTCAATCCCAGACCAGATAAAAAAAAAAAAAAAAAAAAAAAAAAACAAAACCCTGAGCCAATCCAGACTTCTGACCTACAGAGCTATAAATGATACATTTCTCTAGGGGCCAGTGCTGTGGCGCAGCAGGTTAAAGACCTGGCCTGAAGTGCCCGCATCCCATACGGTGCCGGTTCTAGTCCCGGCTGTTCCTCTTCCAGTCCATCTCTCTGCTATGGCCTGTAATAGTGGTTGGAAGATGCCCCAAGTCCTTGGGCCCCTGCACCCACGTGGGAGACTCAGAGGAGGCTCTTGGCTCCTGGCTTCAGATCGGCACAGCTCCAGCCATTGCGGCCATCTGGGGAGTGAACCAGCAGATGGAAGACCTGTCTCTCTGCCTCTACCTCTCTCTGTAACTCTGTCTTGCAAATAAATAAAAAATTTTTGAAAAAGATACATTTCTCTAAAGTATCATTTTATGATAATTTATTAGCACAATAATGTGATACCATGTGGCAACATAATATATTTTATTAATAATCAATTATTTTATTTGTGCTTATCTATGAGCTTTCAGACTGGGTCATCGTTGTTTTGGAGAGACACTCTTCAAAATATTTATATATCAACTCAAATTTGATATATGAATGACTTCAAAGAGTTTGTGGGAAAACTGAAGTAAAGAATTACAATAAAAATATAAACTTTGTTTCTCAATGTAAGGTCTATCAAACTCCAATCTTATTTAGACAAGGTCATAGTCAAAGTGGAAGTTCTCTCCTCCCTTCAGAGAAAGGTATCTCCTTCTTTGATGGCCTGTTCTTTCCACTGGGATCTCACTCGCAGAGATCTTTCATTTAGGTCTTTTTTTTTTTTTTTTTGCCAGAGTGTCTTGGCTTTCCATGCCTAAAATACTCAGTTTGTCGGTGAGAAATGTATCAGCTCACCAATCAAGATGCTTACAACACTGAGTATTATTGATGTTGCTCATTATCAACCCTCTTCATACAGGACACACATGAAATTCATTGTTTCCTTACAAAATGACAGAGGTGGTATTCTGCTGTGGCCGTCATCTTCAACAGTGTCTAGTCCCTTCTTAAAATGAGTTGTCCATTTGTCACCTACTGAGTTATTTTGACCATTGTCCCCATAAAAATATTTGCCAAAAATATATCCTTTTGTTTATAAAGTGTTTCTTGTGCACCTATTCAATTGAGGACTGTAAGGTTTAGAAAACATAAATATAATACAATGCCATAAGAAATATCAGCAGCTATGCCTTGAAGACATGAAGAAAAGAGAAACCACCTTTACGTAAAGTAACATTGAAGTGGTAAATGAGTTGATAATTCAAGAATAAATAGACATTTTCCATGGAGGAAAGGTGTTTAAGTGATTTTGTTACTTTCCTATTCCTTTCTTTTTAAAGTAGTTGTTTGTTTATTTTATAGGCAGGGAGAGAGGGAGAGACAGAGAAAAAGATCTTCTACCCACTGGTTCACTCCCCAAATGCCTGCTGAAGTTAGAGTTGGGCTAGGACAAAACTAGTGTCCAGGAATACCATCCAAGCCTCCTACAAATAATTCAAGAACTCAAAAATTCGGGCCATCATCCACTGCCTCCCATGGCGTTGGCAAGAAGCTAGGTCAGATGTGTCAGAGAGCTGGGACTGTGCCACAATGCCTTTTCCTGTTTCCCTATTCTTTGATCAAGATTTACAGTGTAGTTCTTTGCAAATTTTACCACTCAGAAGCTACTTGATGCATTGTGAGCCAAACTATACAACTTGACTGACCACTCCTTATGGTTTCTTTTTCCTTCCTCCCTTCCTACTTTCCCTCCTTCTTTCTTTTGAGATTCTTTATTTTTTTATTTTTTCATAAGACAAGGAAAGAAGGGTATAGTATTTTATAATGGGTATAATTCAAAGAAGACAACATTTATAAATATCTATATACCAAATAATCTGGTATTCACATTTTTCACTATGTATTTAACTTCCAGAAATAAGAAAGAATATATTATCAAAAATACAAAAAAAAAATAAAATCTGTCAAGGATGTAAGAAAAGAAAACTCTAATACACTGTTGGAGGGAAGTTATATTAGTAGAGTCATTAAGGAAAATGGCACGGGATTTCCTCAAAAACTAAAATATAGCTATTATATGACTCAGCTATCTCACTAATGGGAATATATCCAAAGGAGTTCAAGTCAGTATATGAAAGAAATACCTGAACTCCCATGTATATTTGCAGCACTAATCACAATAGCTGAGATATGTAATCAACATAGATGTCCATCAGTGAATTGAGAGATAAAGAAAATATAGTATATACACAGTTGAACATTACTCAGGCATAAACAATGAAATCCTGGGATTTGCAACAAAATGGATGAAATTGGAGATCATTGGCTTAAGTGAAATAGACCACAGAAAGACAAATATCATGTTTGAGCATATTTTTTTTTTCCATAAGCATTTGTAAAACAGCATTCATTTCACCATTCTATGCAAATTTTATCAATTTGATATTTGTTCTTGCTTCAATTTTCATAGAATCCATGTTGCTCTGATAGGAACTGTTTTCAACCTGATGCCTTATTGTTCTTAATGCCTCAAACTAGGTTTTATTCAGACATGTCGTAACAAGTTAGTATGAGTTCATTTTGGTGCAAAAAAACTTTGAAATTTGTGTATAGTTTTTTTCATAATGTGCATTTCCACAAAGTTTTTGATGATTCTGCTAGTACAATGAAAGAAATGATAAGCCAATATTGCATTGTTATCATCTAACCTAGTTTAACATTTTATATTCTACCATATATTCCATTTCAGGTTACTAACAGAGAAGTATACTCTCATCCTAATCTGTGTGACGTTGTCTGATGGATTGTTATGATGGAATGCATAGTCTTGCAGTTTGTGACATTATTGAACTTAAAGATGAATATAATATGAAACCAATTACCCAGTCGACGTCTAAGTTATATGTTAAAGGGGAATCCATTTAAATGACTACTTGTTCTGTTTACATATCAATTTCCCTGTCACTTAGGATTCTATCAGAATAAATTTTTGTAAGGGAAATATTCTTCTTCCTCTTTGTGCATTTTACTATAGAATGATTGAAAATAAGTGAATTACTCATTACATGTTGATTAACTAATAGAAGCACCTATAAAAAAGATTTATCTTTTGCGACATCATGTAAACATAATCAATACTTACAGGACTTGTCAGGAAAAAAAAATTACTTTTCTGGATTCTTCAAAACATCTTTTTAGATGTAATTCACTCATGATCCCATTGTTAAATAACAGCCCTGGCACAAGACTTACAAAATAATATGTAAAAAACTCAACAACTGACTTCTCCCCAAAAAGACTTCTGTTTTAATGTAATAAATCTATGGAATTATAATTAGTGCTATGCTACAATCAGACACTCTTTTCTGTGATAACACTGTGTTCTCACCTGAGCAAATGAAGTTAAAATAAGGTAAAATCTTTCTAATTAGCAAGACCTAAAATTCTGTCATTGAGAACTCTGCATTGGCTACAAAGATAAGAGAGTTTTCTACAGCTGGAACAAAAATGGACAAAGGGGCTTACTCAGAGAGTACTGCTCCAGGTGGAGTAAGATGCTAAGGAGACCAGTTTAATAAAATGAGAAAAGTGATAAGAGACCATAAATACCTTAGGATATAGGAGAGAATGTGAAAGCCACAAAGAACAAGTGAAGAAGATAAAAAGCTATAAATGCTCATTTTCTGTGGCATCTACAAGTTGAGTGGTCTTAATTTCAGTGTCAGGGTTCCAAGAGAGATTCAGGAAGCCTTGACAACTTCACCATACTAAAATATACAATTGAAATAAATTAGTGGGCTTGCTTTACACATACAATTTTTTGTAAAAAAAAAAAAAAGATTTATTTATTTATTTGAAAGGTAGAGCTACCGGAAGACTGAGGGAGAGATCTTATATCCCCTGATTCACACTCCAGATGGCCACAACAGCTAAAACTGGGTTGGTCCAAAGGCAGGAGCCAGGAGCTTTGTCCTGGTCTCCCCTATGGATTCAGACACCCAGTGATTTGGGCTGCCTTCTACTGCTTTCCCAGGCACATTAGTAGGGAGTGAATGTGGTGTAGCCTGGACTGGAACTGATGCCCATATGGAATGCTGGTGCTACAGGCAGCAGCTTTACCTGCTAAAATACAGCGCCTGCCTCACAATATAGTTTTTTTTTAATTTTTTTATTTTTTTTTTATTTTTGACAGGCAGAGTGTACAGTGAGAGAGAGAGACAGAGAGAAAGGTCTTCCTTTGCCGTTGGTTCACCCTCCAATGGCCGCCGCGGCTGGCGTGCTGCAGCCAGTGCACCACGCTGATCCGATGGCAGGAGCCAGGTACTTATCCTGGTCTCCCATGTGAGTGCAGGGCCCAAGGACTTGGGCCATCCTCCACTGCACTCCCTGGCCACATCAGAGAGCTGGCCTGGAAGAGGGGCAACCGGGACAGATTCCGGCGCCCCAACTGGGACTAGAACCCAGTATGCCGGCGCCGCGAGGCAGAGGATTAGCCTAGTGAGCCGCGGTGCCGGCCACAATATTGTTTTTAAGCAAGTTAAGTTTCATCACATCCTCACTGTTGTTTTGCTGTTGCTGTTTTTTTAACTGTTATTATTATTATCATTATCATTATTAGTATTATTATTAGAGAGACAGGGAAAGAGCTGCTAAGCATTGGGCAGGACTGGGAGTAAATAGTACATTCCAGGTCTTCCACTTGGGTGGCAGAAACCTAATCACTGCAGTCTCCCAGGAATTACAGAATTCAGGAAGCTGGAGTCAGGAGCCAGAGCTGCACATTGAACCTAGGCACTCTGATGTGGGGCATCGGGCATCTTAACCACTGGGCCAAACACTGGCTCCACACCCTCACTTTCAATGCAATTGATACCATCAGGTCCCTCTTTCATAAATATGTGGACTCTATTACTATTGGGAGATGTTCCAAGGGTTTCAACGCTCTTAGCTCCCCCTTTGAAAGTCCAATAAAGGGATGTTCTCCATTTCCTCTGCCTTCTCCTAATGTCCACACCTTTATAAGTAGATGTCTAGCCCTTGACTCTTCCCACTGTTACTGTCTCTCTTGCCCTCTAACTGATAGATGCATGTCAGTCACTGTAACTTAGCACAGCCACTACCCATGGCTTCCTGAAGCCAGCCAAGCATTGTTAGAGCAGTTGTGTATAATAACCCAATAAGCTAGCGTCTTCTTGCATTTTACTTGTCAAACTTCTTCTTCAGTGAAGTATTAAGCCTTTTTACTGTAATGTAAGTTTAAAATCTTACCTCAAAAACTAAAAAAAAAAAAAAGTAGAAGGAAGAAGAGTGGGAGGGGGAATCCCATTGTGTTCTTAGACTTATATCTATAAACCATATTGAATCTATTAAAAATTAAAATTAAAATAAAAAAACCATAAATGAAAAAACTCAGTAGAATCTGGTGAGCCTACAGCATACACTAACATAAGAGTTGTTGGGTTATGGTCACTTTGCTCATATTCCTATTCCTCTTGCTTGTCATTTATTTTAAAGAGCTAATTATCTTTTGTACTCATCCTTTCGGTGGTCGGTTTCCTATATCTGTCCAAATGCTCTACTTCTTACTTTTCTCAAAAATCTTTTGAGTTTTAGCACATATTTCAGAATCCCTGAGCTCCCCTATACTTTTAAAATATTTTTACACATTTCCTACATTTAAGAGCCGTAGCTGAAACCTGGGTAGTCCTGGAGATGCCTCGTTCTCTTCACTTTTCATGTTCCTAATGCTAAGGATATAGAATAGATGCCATCATCTCTCAAATTTACTCAAATATAAAAAATCCATTTTATATTAAGCGTGATATTTTAAAGTAAGCATAACAATGGAAGAATATTATAGTCAGTTTCACATTATTTGAATGTACTGTTTCTTTCTTCATCCTGTCACCCAACAATTTTTCATTGCTCTACTCCTTTTGTTGAAACATTTCTCTCCTGTTCCAAATCTTTCTGTACAAACCAAGTACTATTATCATTCTGATATCATGGTAGAGGTCTCACCCATCCAGGATATGTCATCTACATTTTTACTTAAGTTATCGAATATCATGGTCTCTCTCTCTCTCTCTTTTTTTTTTTTTTTTTTTTTTGACTGGCAGAGAGAGAGACAGAGAGAAAGGTCTTCCTTTGCCATTGGTTCACCCTCCAATGGCCGCCACAGCCAGCGTGCTGCAGCCAGCGCACCACGTTGATCCAAAGCCAGGAGCCAGCTGCTTCTCCTGGTCTCCCATGTGAGTGCAGGGCCCAAGGACTCGGGCCATCCTCCACTGCACTCTCTGGCCACAGCAGAGAGCTGGACTGGAAGAGGAGCAACCGGGACAGAATCCAGCGCCCCGACCAGGACTAGAACCCCGTGTGCCGGCGCCGCAGGTGGAGGATTAGCCTAGTGAGCCACGGCACCGACCTATTATGGCCTCTTAACCAATCTTCTTGCTTACACAGTGGCTCTTCTCCAATCTGTTCTATAAACTAGAGTAATCTTTTGAAAGACTTTAGATTTTGAGTTCAACATGGAAAGAGCTTTAAAGTAATCACTATTTTCCTGCAACAAGAAAAAAAACCTTGGACAAACTGAAAATCAATGACTCTTCTTGGCTTCATCAGAAAATTGAACTCACAAAGCAAACTGGCATCCCGCAATCAGAAGAGACAGGCTCATAGAGCATACAAGCAATACAACAAACAAGTTTGTTTCCCAGATCTGAAGTCGATGGAATCCATTCAATTATTTGTAAATATGTTTACAACTAGGTTTAGTGTTGAGCAAGATTGGTAAAAACATAAATACTTTTATAAATAAAAGCAGATGCCAATAACCAGGTAATTTACACTTATTTCTTAAATGCAGCCTTTTTTCTCTCCCCATTATATTTTCTATAGTCTTTACATGGCATTTTCAGGCAGTGGAAAGTCTTAGTATCTCATCTTGCCCTTAGCTTCCTGGCAAGACACCCACCTTTCAAGCCCTCACTGCACTTTTTGTTACTGTCATTGTTAATTAAGAATTATTGATGGCATGGCTACTTCAAATCTTTGTTCAGCTTCACTAGATAGGCAATTTCTCTCCTAAAAGGGAGAGAGAGAGAGACAGACAGGGAGAAAAAGAGAGAAGAAAAAAGAGAGAAAGTTCTTGTTAGTCTCAGGAAAAGCTTGATATAAAATCTCCAGATTTTATTTTTTCTCTTTCAGATAAAAAAGTAAAGTGATCTTGTGTCTCTTTTATCAGTTTTCATGGTTTGTTCCAGTCCATGACCTCCAGCTAGAAAATAAAAAACAAAACCCAATCCAAGAGCAAAATAAACCAAAATATTCCCCACACATCTTTGTGACTAAATTGCTACTTAATTCAACTTCCTTTCTCTTTTATTAATGGTCAGTTGAGTGTTATTTCACCATTTCTTCCAGTTTTGAAACGTTTATAGATAATCTTGATTTTCCTTTGTATGTTATATCTGGCTATTGAAAGGTAAATGGCTATTTCAGTGAGTATACTTGATATATATTGCTGTACATAATGTCATACAATCTTCACAATGGCAATACTCCTGAGTATGCCAATTACGTTTTAAGAACTTAGTTACTATAAAGATGTATGCAATATTAAGACACTTTCAAAGCAATCTCCCCAGTAGAAATACATACAACTGAATGTCTTCTCATATAATTTACAATTATGCTTCTTTCAAGACTTTTGAAAAGGAAAGTTCACCCAGCTTCATTTATACTGCTTATAATGCTCTTCATATAAATTATTATCTCTTTACTTATCTGATTCTGTTAATAACTTAATACTTACTGTAAGCAGAATTCTTACCTGTCTGTCGGTCAAGCATTTAGCACAGTTCCTTGCATAGGGTTTCCCATAAATGTTTTTTTGAACAAATAAGTGAATGGATCAGCCAATGAATGTATGTATACATAGAGAAATGAATAGAAAGACTCAATACATTAAATTTTTTTGTCTACTAATAAGTGGGCTTAGCATGAAAGCAAACAGAAATTTTGACTTTAGAAATAAACCAATAGGGGCTGGTGCTGTGGCGTAGTGGGTAAAGCCACTGCCTGCAGTGCTGGCAACCCTGTTCAAGTCCCAGCTGCTCCACTTCCAATCCAGTTCTCTGCTGTGGCCTGGGAAAGCAGTAGAAGAAGACCCAAGAACTTGGGCTCCTGCACCCGCGTGGGAAACCCAGAAGCAGCTCCTGGCTCCTGGCTTTGGATAGGCTCAGCTCCAGACGTTGCAGCCAATAGGGGAGTGAACCAGTGGATGGAAGACCGACCTCTGTCTGCCTCTCCCTCTCTCTGTATAACTCTGACTTTCAAATAAATAAATAAAGCTTTAAGGGCCGGTGCTGTGGCTCACTTGGTTATTCCTCCGCCTGCAGTGCCGGCATCCCATATGGGCGCCAGGTTCTAGTCCTGGTTGCTCCTCTTCCAGTCCAGCTCTCTGCTGTGGCCCGGGAGTGCAGTGGAGGATGGCCCAAGTGCTTGGGCCCTGCACCCCATGGGAGACCAGGAAGAAGCACCTGACTCCTGGCTTCGGATTGGTGCAGCACCAATCATAGTAGCCATTTGAGGGGTGAACCAACAGAAGGAAGACCTTTCTCTCTGTCTCTCTCACTGTCTATAACTCTACATGTCAAATTAAAAAAAGCTTTTTTAAAAAAAATGAGAGAAAGAAGCCTCTGATTTCATTAATGCCTGCATGATACTCCTTCTGATGGCTGGTTGTTCCCCCTGTTCTGGTTGCCTTTCAGGCCCTAGTGTTAATTTGCTGTCCCTCAATAGCAGTTGTTATTGTTACCCATTCAGCTTCCTGTCCAATTACATGTAAGTTGGAAAATTGCAACAAAAAGTTCTCTAGAAAAACTTGCTTGTCTGATTTCCCTTTTAAAAACTAACTGTTACTGTGTGCTGTCACACTTTCTTCCGTGTGCAGAGCTCTCAAACAGTTCTACATATATATTTAAGAAGGTCTAGAGGAAAGGTCTTGGATATAACAAATGATGGTGTGAATTAACATATACCAAGAAAACCTAATAGCATGAGGCCTACAGCTTGGTGTCTGAAACATGTTTTGTGCCTTATTTTATATGATGGAAGTAAGGAAGAAAGATCATTGTCAAAGCAGAATTTTGCTGCAGCCCTATGATAAGCTCTCTAATTAAAATAAGCAGAGTATCCAAGAACAAAGATTTTTAAAATTGGCTTGCAATGAGTGCAGGTGATGAAGCAGCTGGCAGAGTTAATAACACACCTTCTATAATTGCCAAAGACCTAGTTCCAAACAGAGTGGCTAATGCCATATTGGAAAGAGATGAGGAGAAAATTAGATAGGGATGAGGGGGTAGTGCACATGGGGAGTGCAAAGAAGTTGCACAAGTGGGGAAAGATTGTTTGAATGCACGTGTGGACAATCCAAGTATACCGATGACAAAGAGGATTGGTTGGAGGAGATAATGCAAGACAGGTAGGAAGATTGTTAGTACATAGAATACTTCCAAAACAGTAACACTTTGATTGAAGGACAGAGTTCTGGTCGCTAAGGCTGAAGATGATTTTGGCTGTAACCAGTTTAAATTGGAAGGACTATGTTTGGAGAATCCATGAGACTGATCCTGAGTGTTTTTTTTTTTTTTTCACAATTAGCACTAAATGTAGAATTACATGTTTAGATTGGAGAGAAAAATAATAGAGAATGATTAGCTTGGTTTAATACTTATTATTGAAATGTCTTAGGAAAACAATAGAGGGATGGTAGCTATCATGGTTAAGTTCATTAAGGGAAACCAGGGATCAATTTCAATGGATAAAATGTAAGTACATATAAATTTCACTAGTTTCTCTATTCTGTTTGAAATAGCTATAGTGTTGTCATCACCTGGAATCTTATCTGTAACACTTCATTACATTCTTCTTAAATGTTTTCCTAGATAATGCACCATTAATCTTAGTTTTGTAACTGGAAAGGGTATATGATTTTTTTTAAAGATTTTTTTTTACTTGAAAGGCAGAGAAAGAGCAAGTGAGAGAGTGAGAGAGAGAGATCAATCTTTTATCCCCTGGTTCACTCCCTAAATATCTTCAATGGTCAGGGCTAGGCCAGGAGCTTCTTCTGGGTCTCCCTCATGGGTGCAGGGGCCCAACTACTTGGACCATCTTCCATTGCTTTCCCAAGTGCATTAACAGGGAGCTGGATTGGAAGTGAAGAAGCCAAGACTTGAACTGGCACCCATATGGGATGTTGACACTCCAGGTGGAGTCTTAACCTTTTATACCACAGTGCCAGCCCCAGGGTATATTATTTTTTAAAAGAATGTAACAAACCATAAATTTATTTTTGGTTAAAAATTTATTTATTTTATTTGAAAGAGCTACAAAGAGAGAGGGAGAGACAGAGAAAAAATCTTCCGTCTGCTGGTTGACTCCCCAGATGGCTGCAATGGCTAGAAGTGGGCCAGTCTGAAACTAGGAGGCAGGAGTCCCTTCCTGGTCTCCCACATGCATGTAGGGGCTTAAACATTTGGGCCATCCTCTGCTGTTTACCCTGCGCATTAGCAGGGAGCTGGATTGTACTGGTACCTTTGCGGGGTGTGGGCACTGCAGGTGGCTGCTTAACTCACTACTCCACAGTGCCAGCCCCACAAAACATAAATTATTCCTAATGGTATGTTATATACAGGAAGATAATAGCCATACAAAGCATATTGTTTAAAAGCCTAAGCGAAGCACAGAGACCATGAGAAATAGACAGTCAGTTTAACACTGCCTGGCATCGGTGAAGGGTAATGAAAAAAATTGTCTAGCACCAATACACTTTTGATTAGGAAAACATTTTACTGGCTAAACAGGCTCAAAAGAAAAATAAACTGCATCAGGTTTATCAACAGGAAAAGACTGTGCTGCCACAAAGTAGCCTCAGAAGCCAAAACACTAAATGAAGCTAATCATGAAGAACCAAAAGTGCCTGCTTAGCACGGCCCAGGATAAGGTAGCCTCAAGGGTGGTTTTGGACAAAATGGTGATGATGTGATTATTTCTTTTGATGGGAGTTGTTGATAGAATTATATGTGGGTGGGTGGGGGTGTCTAAATATATGATCCCAGGTTTGATACATTCCTTGATGCTGCCGGCCTGTGGTTCTGCTTCTCTGGATGTGTGATCATGATGGACAGTCGTGGAGGTACACAGCTTTGCAACTCAAAACACTGTTGCTTTCCCTGTTCTGTTGCATACTGGGCATTGGATAGAGAGGAAACCAAGAGCCGCAAGCTTACTCTCCTTTTCTGCGGATCACACTGAGATCAACACTGTCCAGACAGTCCTATTACTATGTTATTCTACCTGCGCTCTTACCATTTTGCAGAAAGAAGGGCGTGTCCAGAAGGACAAGTTAAAAAATGAACATATTCTCCTTTTGCAAAGAAAGCTAAACATGCAAAGATTCAGCAAATAACTGGGGTATGAAGAAAGTGGAAAGAGAGAAAAATCATTTTAAAATGTGAAAAAAAAAAGGAATCAAGAGTTAGAGAAAGTATTCTTCTGGTTGTATCATGTGACCTGCTCATTGATTCTCTATCACTGTATTCCACTTGTCTGCTAGGGACCTCCAGGGAAAAGGGGCTCATTCACACATCTGTGCCTCCCCTGGATCTCATAACCCCTTGCAACAGAAATTTCTCCCTACATAAGCATCCCTGAGGTCCACTTCCACCCTTCCAGATCTAAGCAGCTCGGACAAGATGAGCTCAGAGCCTATAGATGCCCTTGCCCCAGCACTGCCTGTCCACAACAGGAGGGAAAGCCCGTGTCTCCTCTTTTCCCATCAGAGTCGTGGCCATGAATGGTGAGAGTCATGATGGAACCATCTATACCCAAGGAATTGTTTAATTTTTAGATTTAAAATAGCAGCATTCTGTTTCAGTGAGGATTTTTTTTTTCTTAAACATTTGCTCATTTCTGGAGTTTGCCCAAATCCACATAGTAAGTGAGCTAAGCATCATCAAGATGGCAGACATAATAATACCAGTTCTCCAATGCTTTTAATTTGGATTTTTTCTGGCCCATAGGCTGAATTTGCTGCTAAATTAAATAATTCTTCATATTTAGAATTGTTTTAAGTGGATTTCATTTAAAAAGGTTTACATAAAAAAGCTCTGAATTTCTGTGACAAGCGACAGATGGCCAAGCCAAATGCTGACAGCTATGGCAGCTATATATCTGAAACAGGAAACATTTTTCAAGAAGTGGTATAGTCATTTCCTTCCAATTTAATAATAAGTGCAAGCTAGGAATCAGATGCAAAGGATTCCTAAAGAAAACAAAACAAAAAAAAAGTACATGTTGCTCACCTGGATTCTCTTGTTAATTTTGTTGTAATTTTGTTGTTGTTATTGTTAGACTTTACCGTCAATTATGGGTGCAAGGGAAATAGGGGCTTCCAACTGTTTAACTTCCATGTTCTATTCATGGCAGCTTGGAGACATGAATGCCTTGCATTCTCATGTGCAGCTCTTGGCTCTGTAGCGTTCTCACTTGTGAAATGCCCGGAAGCCGGCAGTCCCTGTACTTCTGCAGTGGAGAGGAGCTGCTACTTCAGGAGAAGTGGGAAGTGAATCAAGTGTAAGTGAGCAGATTACCCTTGGTCCTGATTAGATGGCCCAGTCTAGCAGAAGGAAGTCAAGTCTCATTTCAGTGTACTGGTCCCAGGTCCAGTCGGATATGTGTGAGTGATCTTACTCTGGACAATTTAGCTTCCTAGATTCCAGTGTGCTGATCTAGAAATAAAAGACAAACATTTTCTCTTTCCTACTTCCAGGGTTGTTGTGAGAATCCAATTAACTGGCTTATAAGAAACCTGTAATGAACTATAGTGTTGCCACTGAGCTCTCAACTGGCATCATCATGTGAATCTAAAAAAAAAAAAAGTGGTTGTGGGTTTGAAGAGACAGGGAGTTCCTATCTATAGTTTGGTTCTTAATCTAAACAACTATCCTAAGAAGTTGATGCTTTGGACATCAGGGCTGAGACACAGTCTGAGTGTCATGTCCATCTGTGTCACCTCTCTCCTACTAGCACTAAAGACTTGATAACAAACAAACTGGAAAGAATACTTGGTAACAATTACTCTTATCCTACTCCCCTCCCAGGCTCACTGCCCAATCTCCAAAACAAGGATTTTGTTTTGTTTTGTTTTTCCTCCAACATGAAGTATTTTGCAGTAAGATGAGAAAACACCAATTATTTCTCCAAGATGCAGTTGGGGGACATTCTTGGTACTAAATTCCTGAAAGCCGCCAGGGCCAGATCTCTGAGAGTCTGACACAGTCCCATTAAATGCATGCTCAACGGTCAACTGTTTTGACACTGTCCTATATATTACTGTAAACATCAGTTAGCCTTTGGCACTGAAAATGTACCTTCTGTGATTTGGGACAAATGGGTGAGTATTATCTATTCAGCCCTCCAGTGTGGGTAGTAGTCACAAGGTCACGGCAGCTTTGAGATCTGGGTTTGTCTCTTAATCTATGTTATTAAAGACCACTGGATACCTTTTCCATCTTCCCTATCTCTCCCACACATCTAAATGACCACACAGGTTTTTGAGTTCACCTCTTAAATGCCTTTTGAAACTTTCTTTTTCTTCCCAGACGTTGTCCTGCTTCATGTGAACCATCACAATAATCTTCATGCAATTAACCTCCTTGTAGGCAGCTTTCTTCCCTCCAATCCATCTTCCTCTACTCAGCTACCATAATCATCCCCAGTAAAAAATCATGATCTATCATTCCTTCGTTAATGCTCTAGCGCTGCCCCAAACCCTCGGGACTATGTCCAGATTCATTAGCCTGGACTAGAAGTCCTTATTGTTCTACTTGATGGGAGTGCAGTTCTCAAGAGTGATTCTCAGCAGGTCTGTGTCAAAGTAAACCAGGGCTTTTGTTAGAAATGACGATTGCAGGGCTCTACCTAGAAAGTGATGAACTAAGATTTGAAGGCAAGGGATTATCAAATCCGCATCTTAAACAACAGCCCCAGATTACTTCTATGGGTGGTTAAGTAAGGACCATTGTACAAGACCATGAATGCAGAAATACCTTTGGGATAAGAAAGGGACTGTGGCTATTCTTTCTGTGTCTGTTCCCTAGGTTTTCCCAGCACTACTGTTTGTTCAGTAAATATTTAATAAGAGAAAGATATAAAATGAGCTTAACTCAAAATTCAAAGTGGGATAACTGTTGAATGAAAAAACGGCATGAAGAAACCTGAAAGTATGCTAAGAATATTCTATATTGGTATGGAATGAGGCTTCCTGTATGCATATTAATGAGAAAATTATCTTGAGATGATTACACTTTATGCATTAACTATATGTATATAATACTTAAATATAAATGAATGAATTAATACTAAATTATTTGATCTAGCTCAACATTTTGTCTTTTCTCTCTTCTATACCCAAAGTAACTTTTTATCCTGTGTATCTTAACAGTCTACCTCTCTCCTACCAACAGATTAGCTCTTCAGTCATTTTAAAAATTAGTTTTTTCCCAATTTTTGTGAATATTTATTTGAAAGGTGGAGTTACAGAGAGGTAGAGAGACAGAGAAAGAGGGTGAGAGAGAGAGAGAAATAGAGAGAGGAAGTCAATCCGCTGCTTCAGTCCCCAGATGGCTGCAATGGCCTGATCTGCACCAATCTGAAGCCAGGAGCCAGAAGCTTCTTTCCGGTCTCTCATGCAGGTGCAGGGGCCCAAGGACTTGAGCCATCTCCCACTGCTTTCCCAAGCCATAGCAAAGAGCTAGATCAGAAGTGGAGCAGCTGGGAATCGAACCAGCACCCATATGGGATGCCAGCACTGCAAGAGGTGGCTTTACCTGCTATGCCACAGCTCCAGCTCTGTGAAAATATTTTGTAGGTCCAATTTTTCCTCTATAGTGTCTCAAATGACTCCCTTCTTTGCCTATCTCAATAACCTACTCCATTCAGACCTTTGTTATTTAGAATTGAATTCTAATTATGCTATCTCAACCCAATTTAAAACCCACATAACACTATATTTCGTAGAAAGTGATCCTTTTATTTGATCCTTGTTACCTGATCTCAATCTACATTTTTATTGTGGAATAAAGGACCATAATCTAGCATCCATCCTTCTAACAGTTTCCAAGTATAGAGCATGATTGTTTTAACTACACGAACTTTCACGTGCAGCAGATCTCTGGAAATCCCCTCACTCTGCATGACTAAAACAGGAAGCCCGCAAGATGGCGAATGTCTACATTCTCCTTCCCCCGCCCTCTGGCAGCCAACATGCTGTTTTTCTCTTTCTATTATTTTTTAAAGATGTATTTATTTATTTAGTTGAGAGTGTTACAGTGACAGTGAGACAGAGAGTGATCTTCCATACCCTGTTTCACCTCCCAATTCTCCAAGGCCTGGAAATCAGGAGCCAGGAGCTTCTTCTGGGTCTCCCACGTAAGTGTCAGGGACCTCAGTCATTGGGCCATCTCTGCCGCTTTTCTCAGGCCACGGGAGGTGAGCTTGTTTGGAAATGGAGCAGCTGAGACATGAACTGGTGTTCATAAGGGATGCTGGCATTGAGGGTGGTGGCTTTACCTGCTATGCCACGATGCCAGGCTCTCTGAGTTTATATTTTTTGTAGAAGTAAGTAGAATTAGGCAGCATATATCTTTCTGTGTCTGGTTTGTTTCACTTATCATATAGGTTTATTCTTAAGGTTTATTCAATAACAATAGACATGTTTCTTTCCTTTTTAAGGCTAGGTAATATTCTACTGTATGTGTATACCACATTTACTCTATCTGTCTACCTGAGATAAACATTTGGGTTGCTTCCACTTCTTGACTCTATCTATATAATCGTGATTCTATGAACATGGGTGTACAACTACCTCTTCAAGATCCTGCTAACAATTCTTTTGGATATACAATGAGGATTAAAATTCATGTAATATGTACATGTCTTTTAAATACCATTTTTCTGTGAACTTTTTACAGCACTGTCATATATCCAAAAGTTGGAATGTTCAATCATATAAATAGTTCTACTTTTAAATTTTTGAGTTGCTGTCATACTGTATTCCATCTTACATTCTCACCAACAATGTGCAAGGATTCCGATTTTTCCATTTCTTCACTAACATTATGTTCTATGTTTTTTATAGAGGCCACGCAAATGGGTTTGAGGAAATATTTCATTTTGGTCTTGATTTCTATTTGCCTGTTGATTAGTGATGCTAGGCACTTTTCATGTATTCGCTCACCATCTCTTTTGGAAAAATGTTGATTCAAGTCCTTTGTCCTTTTTTGATCATATTAACTTTTTTTAAAATTAAGTTGTGGGAGTTCTGGCCATTAATTCTGTTTCAGGTATATAATTTGCAAATATTTTCTCTCATTCTGTAAGTTACCTTGTTTAAAAAAGATTTATTTAGTTTTTTGAAAGATAGAGCTACAGAGAAGGAGAGCCAGAGGCAAAGAGAGACAGAGAGATACCTTCCATCTGGTGGTTCACTCTCCAAATGACCAAAACAGTCAGGGCTGGGCCAGGCCAAACAAGGAGCCAGGTGCTTCATGGGGATCTCCCACACATGTGCAGGGACACAAACACTTGGGCCATCATCCACTGCCCTCCCAAGCACATTAGCAGGGAGATGGATCAGAAGTGGAGCAGCCAGAATTTCAATCAGTGCCCAAATAGGATGTGGGGCCACAGGAAGCAGCTTTACCCACTATGCCAGTGTCAGCCCCTATAAGTTACCTTTTAATTTTGGTTATTTTTTCCTATGCTGTGCATACATTTTTACATTTAATGTAATCTCATTTGTTATTTTTGCATTTGTCACCTGTGTTTTCAGTGTCATACCGATGACATCATTGCTAAGACTAATCTCATAAATTTTCCCCTAGGATTTTTTAGTTTTATATTTTACATTTAGGTCTTTAATCTATTCGGAATTAATTATTGTATATTGTGTAAGACAAGGCTCTGACTTATTTCTTTTATTTGTTTTCCTGTACACTTGTTGAAGAGATTATCTTTTCCTCATTACAGTTTGGGCGCTCATGTAAGAGATCATCTGAAACATGTGAGAGTTTATTTCTGAGTTTTCTATTCTGTTATAATGGTTTAAATGTCTGTATTTATGCCAGTACAACATAGTTTCGATTATTATTACTTGGTAATATGTTTTGAAATCAAGAAAAATAAGATCTCTAATTTTGTTCTTTCTCAGAATTGTTTTGACTATTAGGGGTCCCTTGAGATTCCACATAAATTACAGGATTGTCTTTTCTATCACCTCCACCTACTATCACTGCTTGTCTCCTTCTTGACATCAACTTCCAATGTACCTGTCTTAGTCCATTTTCTGTTGCTAAAGCAGAATACCAGAGACTAGGTAGTTTATAAAGGAAAAAATGCTTATTTAGCTCACGATTTTTGAAGCTCAGAAATTCAGTCAAGGGCAGGTTCTTGTCATTTTGGTGTGCTGTCGAAACAAGGAGTTGCAAGGACTTTTATGGCAAGCTACCCCCATGGCAAGCTACCCCCATTTGCTTGAGAATTACTTCATGTCAGAAAGACAGCACTAATCCATTCCTGAGGGTAATGTCCTCGTGACCTAAGCACCTCCCAGTAGACTCCACCTGCTTTTTAATGGGAATAAAGTATTTGGCTATTAGCTTAATTAATTAGTTAATTGGGAATTAAGGTTCTAACACATGGACTTGGGGGTTACACATTCAAACCATAGCAGGGCTCATATTCAAATTGATCTTGGACATCAATCCTTGCCTCGCTGTCTCCACTCATACTCTTCTCATTGCCCAGAAGGTCCTTATCACATTTTTAATTTCTGAAAGAATTTGCAGTTCAGCTCATATTCTGCCTTTTACTTGAAGCTGCTTCTTATTCCCATCACTGTCTGGAGGGAATCTTTTATTCCTGAATTATCCTGATTGTGAAGCTTCCTGATTCCGAATTTAAAGGAGAGTTCTGAAAGCCTCCACATGAACAGAGGACGTATAAAGATGATGGAGAAAAGCACCATTCATGTCTTCTGGGAGCCGTGAGACAACGGGTTCAGGATGGCTAGCATGCATTAGGTACGTAAGTAGAGCTAGTTTCTCAACTCGTACATCTACAATTCTGGTAGAACTGAGGATGGACTGGTCTTTGCACACCATCAAAATGACTAACATTCCCATGCTGTGTTATCAACAGACAGGGCTCAAAGTCACCAGAGGATCTGCAAGAGGAACAAAAATAATGTTTTTTTTTTTTTCATTTGGAAATTTAGTTCATCAATGTATCAATCCAAACAGAGGAAATATTTTTATATGTATGTACAAGTAAAATTATTTTAATGCCTCATATTTATAAAATAATTTCAATTCAAGCAATGCTTTTCCATTGAATTGGTGGTGTTACTGTACACATTTTTAAATGAATAATATATCATTCATATTTTAAATTATCTAAGAATTTATAGAAAGTGACACATTGGAGATTCAAGTCCAGAATTTTTTAAAAGATTTATTTTTTTATTATTTGAAAGGCAGAGTTACAGAGAGAGACAAAGAGAGGGTGACACACACACACACACACACACACACACCCCTGCCATCCACTGCTTCACTACCAACTCAATGGGTGGGCTCAAAGGCCAGAGCTGGTCCCATCTGTAACCAGGAGTCAGGAACCAGGAGCTTCTTCTGGGTCTCCCACATGGGTGCAGGACCCCAAGCACTTGAACCGTATTCCACTGCTTTCCCAGGCATATTAGCAGGGAGCTGGAACAGTAGTGGAGCAGCTGGAACTTGAACTGTCACTTATGTGGGATGTCAGTGCTGCAGATGGCAGATTAACTGGCTATGTCCCAGTGCCAATCCCAATATGTCCCAATCCCAAGCCCAGAAATTTACAATTTTTGTGCTAGAAATGAGATTACATTTTTGTTATTATAATTTTATTTATATTTTGCAAATGAAAGATGAAAGGAGGCACACATAATGCATACCATACATGTGTGTATGTACCATTTACATATATCTTGGTAGGTATAATTCATAAGCATTCTTTAAAAATAAAACCTCTGCTATATTTTCATTTTGAGCAAACTCAGGAGAAAATAGAACATTCATTATATATGAAATATTCATTATATATGCTTTTAAGAGTTAAAACTGTTGGAAATCCCAGCCTCATGTAGATCTTTTAAATTAATGTGTATGTAGACAGTGGGACTCCATTAATGATCCTCAAATTTCTTCAGGCTTTTCATATTAAAGAAAAAAGACAGTGGAGATGTCTTGATCTTATTTTCCAATCAGATTATTCTTGTTTTAAGACGACTGACTTTTATGTAGATGAAAGTATAAGACTAAGATTCTGTATTCTATGAGGCGATTAATAATAATAGTAATAACAACAGCAAATATTTACTTTGTATTAAGTGCCAGTCACTATCAGTTTTTCATTTAATCCTCCTAAATATCCAAAGCCACTAATAGCTCCATTGTGCAGAGATGTGAGACAAGCATTAAGATAACTGATTTTCTCACCACCATAAATGAGAGAAATTCAAGGATAATGTTTGTTTTATTCTATTTTCCTCCTCTAGGTAAATCAGATTTTAAGGTGGTGATTGCAGGGATCCAGAATGAGGGACTGAGGGCAGGTATTAGGAGCAGCAGTTAAGGCACTGCTGGCGATGGCTCCCTCCCATCTCATAGTTGACATATTCCATTGCCAGGTGTGCTCCCTAGTCCAACTTCCTGAAAATAAGAACTCTGGGAGAAAGCAAGTGATGGCAGAAGCACTAGGGTCTCTGCCACACATGTGAAAGAACCGGATCAAGATTTGGCTCCCAGCAGCAGCCTAACACTACCCTTGCTATTGTGAGCATTTGGGGAGTTAACCAGCATATGGAAGATCTCACTCTGTCTCTATCTCTGTCTCTGTCTCTTTCTCTATATCTGACTCTCAGATGATTAAAAATAAATTTAGGGAAAAAGAATGAGGGATTTGAGGACAAAACATTAAATCAAATATGCTCTTAAAACTGTATATATGAAATACCTGAAGTTTATTCCCTTTTTACAAATAAAATATTTTTAAAGTTACAGCCTTAAAAAGAGCCTATTAACAAGAAGGCAACTTAGAAAGCCGAGTGATTATAAATTATCCATCATAGCATTAGCAGAGGCAATCATTTTCTATTGGCTCCCACCTCTCTTCACTGAGTGCTCCTGAGGAGGATTTAATATACCTGCACCCTGACACTCAGTTACATCACTTTTGGACTGTATAAGCTTTGTGTTAGTGAATTCCGATTGGATTCCTGTGCTTTTGCGTGGAGATAGAGAGTAAATCAAAGTCCATTCAGAGTATTTTAGTTCCTTTTCTTTTTAATAAAGCTAGAATTGGATTGAAGATGAGGTTGAAAGGTTGTGATAACAGACATAAAACACAAAATTCCTAGAAATGAATGAAAATGACAATACAACATATCAAAAGTTATAAGATACTGCAAAAGCAGTGTTAAGAGGAAGTTTTATAGCAATTAGTGCCTACATCAAGAAATTGGAAAGACATCAAATAAATGGTCTAACAATGAATCCCAAGGACCTAGACAAACAAGAACAAACGTAATCCAAAATTAGTAAGAAGAAAGAGGGAGCTTATGGGGGGAAAAGTCGCTATAATCCAAAAGTTGTACTTTGGAAATGTATATTTATTAACTAAAAGTTGAAAAAAAAGAAAGAAATAATCAGAATTAGAGGAGAAATACACAAAATTGAAACAGAAAGAATTATACAAAAGATCAAACAAAGAGCTAGTTTTTTGACAAAATAAACTAAATTGTTACACCATTGCCCCAACTTCCAAAAAGGAAGGAGGCAGAAGACCCAAGATCAGTATCACTTCCAATAGCTACCAAAAAATTTAAATACCAAACAAAACAAAACAAAAAAAAAACCTTAAATACCTTGGAATAAACATGACCAAGGTTGTGAAATATCTCTACAATGAAAATTACAGAACATTACAGAAATAGAGGAAGACACACAGAAAATGGAAGAATCTTTCCATGTTTGTGGATTGGAAGAATTAATCACTGGGGCTGGCACTGTGGCATAGAGGGTAAAGCTGCTGCCTGCAGTGCTGGCATCCTGAATGGGCGCTCCACTTCTGATCCAGCTCTCTGCTATGTCCTGGGAAAGCAGTGGGAGATAGTCCAAGTCCTTGAGCCCCTGCATCCACTTGGGAGACCCAGAAGAAGCTCCTGGCTCCTGGCTTTGGTTCGGTGCAGCTCTTCCCATTGCAGCCATCTGGGGAGTGAACCAGCGGATGAAATACCCTGGCCTTCTGCCTCTGCCTCTCTGTAGCTCTGCCTTTCAAATAAATAAATAACACCTTTTAAAACAAAAGAATTATGATCAAAATGTCTATACTACCCCAAATAATTTTAGACTAAATGTTATCCCAAACAAAATACCAAGGACATTCTTCTCAGATCTATAAAAAAATGATGCTAAAATTCATATGGAAACAAAAGAGACCCCTAATAGCCAAAGCATTCTTAAATAACAAAAACAAAGCTGAAGGTATCACAATACCAGATTCAAGACATACTTCACAGCAGTTATAATCAAAACAGCCTGCTATTTGCACAAAATAAACATGCAGACCAATGGAACAAAGTAGAAACCCCAGTATTAATGCACACATCTAAAAATAACTAATCTTTGAAAAAAAAGCTAAAATCACTCCCTGGAGAAATCATAATCTCTTCAATATACGGTGTTGGGAACATTGAATCTATGCACACAAAATCTGAGACAAGAGCTCTACCCTGTGCCTTATTCAAATATCAACTCACAATGGATCTAAGGGTACACATCTGTGACCTGATACCATCAAATTTCTAGAAGAAAATATCAGGGAAACTCTGCAAGGCATTAGTATTGGCAAAGGCTTTTTGGAAAAGACCACATAAACACAGGCAATTAAAACAGAAGTTGACAATTGGGGGTACATCAAGCTAAGAAGCTTCTACACTGCACAGGAAACACTCAACAATGGAAATTACAACCAACAGAATGGGGGAAAACATTTTAAGCTATGCAACTAGTAAAAGGAGTAATATCCAGGATCTGTAAACAGCTCAGAAAACTCAAGAACAATAACAGAAACAATCTAGTTAATAAATGAGCAGAGGACATGAACAGGCATTTTTCATAGCATGAATTATAAATGGTCAACAGACACATAAAAAAATGCTCTGGGTTAGTAGCCACCTTGGAAATGCAATTAAAAACTGCTACAAGGTTTCACCTTACCCAGTTAGAATGGCTATCATCCAAAAATCAAAAAGCAATAAATTATGGCAAGGATGTGGAGAAAAAAAGACCCTAACCCACCATTGGTGGGAATGTAAACTAGTACAATTATGAAATTAGTAATTAATTAGAATTGTACCTGTAAGATACATGAAATCTGTTCTCTTAATAAAATTTTAAAAATCATGTTTGATCAAATTCACATCTGAAATTGCTAAAAACCACTTTTTACTTACTTTAAAATCTAAATCATAACTTCTTCAAGGTAGTGGGTAATTGCAATTTACAGAAGATTTACTATTCAATATTTACTGGCACAAGCTACTTACAAATGGCCCATAGTTTATATTCATGTTTTATTCTTCCCTACTCTTGCTAGATTTCCGTATCTTCAACTAGCACTTCAGCTAGTCTAGGCTGCTTCTCTGGTAGGGTAATCTAGCTTTTTACCACTGAGCCAACTGAGCCTCATTGTGCTGAGAATATTGCAATTGCACATTCAGCATCACCACCAGACCTGGAAACAAGAGATATCCCAGTGGATTTCTTCAGTGCCAGGCAGAAACCTAAATGCTCCTATTATGGAAAACAAACCTTGCTCCCCCTGAAAATCAAGATCAATGTCTCATAACTATAGAATACCTTGTGATGGCTCCTGGTCTCTGATGCCAGGCAGTAAGTAGGATTTTACCTCAATGGAACTCCTCCTGTGTCTTCTAATGCATTTGTTTCCATTCTAGAAACCAGGAACTTCAATTCATATTCACTCTTAGTTTCACAGATGATAATTATAAATTATAAATTTCTTTTGAGAATCGTTTGAAATTTTGGCAGTATGTACGCCTATCTTTCACATCTGCTTTATAGATTCAACTATTCTAGATACTTGGGGATAAGGTACCATAATTTAATGGTCCTTGATTTTGTTCATATACTACTCTTAGATTCATCATTCCTAAAACATAGAAGGAGTTGACTCTGAGATGGTGCCTTAACTGAGCCTTTAATAGACCATTTCATTATAAGTATTCTACTAATCTTGTTACTTCTAGGTGAGGTAGGATGTGGCACACCTCCTTAACCACTTATCCATTAACTCCCTAAATGACAGTTTGGTCAGTTTGCATTAGTATTAGCTCGGTCTTATTTCCAGTGTCCCTCAAAATGTTTGATTTATAAATCCTTTTCCTAATACATAAGTTACTCAAGGAAATAAACATTTTAGAAAACTTTTGAAGGATACTTATATGCAACTTAGTGACCTTCTGGGGTCCTTCTTCAAGGGACATAATTTCTCCTTTAATTAATGAGCCTTGGCTTGGATCTAGAAACCTGATCTGTCCATTGCTAAAGAGTGAGCTGCACATGTGCAGATATAATTGAGTGTACTGTATTGAGAATATTCCATATCCCGCAGAATGAGAAAACTAATGGGATAGTTAAATCTATAAGTATTTCTTAAAGATATTATGTAAAATAGAACCTTGTAAGATGGAGTTAAATACAGATAATAAATAAACAAATAGTCTGTCATGTATAGACAGAATTTATGATATGTGTTAAATATACATTGTAAATAAATCAGTAACCTGTAAAACATGCCAAAGATAGAACAAATAGCCAAGATGATTGAACAAACATGAGTGTTACTTACAGACCAAAACAATAGACAGACCACGTCATGATGTTGCTTCTGACAACCCCAGAGTTTCTGGAAGAAATGCAAATAAAACCCCTGGATAGTCAACCTGCTAATTAGTGATTTCCTGAAGTACCCAGAGGTATTTGCCCTGGCATATTTTCAATACAGCAAGTATGAGTTGTTGACCCAAGATAACTTATGTCTGTAGATTCTCTAGCTCTGACCTCAACTCTGCCCTTATAACCACAGCATCAGTAGGAAGGTTGATGCTGCTAAGAGAAAGAACAAATGAACATTTCATGACCAGGGCTCAAATAGTGCCGTCCTTCTCTGCACTTGTTACCTATCCTTAGAAGTTTAACTGATCCAATTTCTTTCCCTTTGCTTCTTGCTATGATTAAAAATAATTCAATAAATAATTTTAATTCATTCTATATTCTATAAGCATTTTTTCTGTAACCTTTGAATGAAGTAGAGTACCCAGTAATATATTTAGAGGTTCCCGCTGCATGAAGATAATAATATTTTTCATGGCATCAGTGTGAGACTATTACTGGTTTACCAGGGAATAGTACCTATAGGGCTTAGAGAGCAGAAGTATTATGGACCATGTTTAGTGTGCTGGAGAACATTAGAATTCTAGCTCAGTCAGACAGGCAACACTTCCTTAACAAACTTGGCATCAAGGATATTTTAGGTATAAATTATGATTTTTGGTAAGAACTTCCTCAGGTCCATATTATCAGAAGCTAGAGTTCTTAAAATTCAATGATAAGATAAACAGCACAACTTTAAAAATAGGGAAGTGTGGTTATCTTCTTATAAATGTACCAATGAAATACGTGAAATTTGTTCTCTTTATATTAAAAATAAATAAATAGGTAAAAGATTTTTATCACTGACAAATCAAGGTGAATAAATGATCTAAAAGCATATAAAAGATGCTCAATATTTCAGAATATAAATTATTTGGAAAGCACAAACTAAAACCACACTAGTGGGCCACTTCATACTCATTAGGATGATTAAAATTAAAAAGACTGACCATACTAAGTGTTGGTGAGGATATGGAGCAATTGGAACTTTTGTACATTATTGTGGAATTGTAAAACAATACAACCATTTTAGAAAACTGAAAGTTTCTTATAAGGTAAAGCATATGTCCATTCCTATCAAGTGAAGTAATTACATTTGTAAGTATTTAACTGAAGAGAAATCAAAATAGATATCTATATAAGATCTGGCATAATTGTTCTTAGCAGCTTAATCATAGCTAAGAACTGGAAGCAATCCAAATGTCCATCAGGAGATGGGTGTATTAGTAAAGTGTGATTGTGGTTTATTATAATCAAGAGAACTCAGAAATAAAAAGGCTTGAATCCTTGCATGCAATAGAATGTTTAAAACTCAAAAGTATTATGCTGATCAAAAAAAGAACAAGAAGAAACAGACACATGAGAGTATCTGAAGCAGATGTATCTGAAGATCCTGAACAGGGAAACCAATCTGTAGACATAGATATTATATAAACCATTGCCTGAGGGACAGAGTGGGGGAAATTTACTACAAAAGGCCACAAGAACATTATTTGTATTAGCATGAATATTAGAGTTTGCATTTATCAAAACTCATACAGCCATACATTTAAAATGTGTGTATTTTATTTTATTTAAATTATGTCCCAACAAATGTCATCATGTTATCAAAACTTCCAGAGCAACTCCTGCATCTGACTTCAGTTATTATAGACCACCAGAATCTCAAAGCTCTGCAGCACCATCTGTTTGGTAAGCGTTTTAATAGACTGAGGTAGGCTGACTTTATGAAGAGGAGAGTTCTCAGTTCTGGAGAATCAAGGGCAAGAGCTCAGCTCTAGTGAAGACTTCATGGTAAGGGTGTCAGTAGAGGAAGCACTTGCAGGAGGAGGGGATCACATGGTGAACCAGGAGACAGAGAGACATTCAGGGGACCCTCAGGCTTTGGTAACCACTCACTCTTGTGAGGACTCACTCCCAGAGACCAGCATTGCCTCTGACGGCAGCACCCCTGAGGATCCATGGGTCATCACCAGGCCCTGCTCCATTTGCCACACTGGGTACCATGCGGTGAATACATGTACCTTTTGGAGAAAAAACAACATGCAAGCCATAGCATCATCCAATGGCATATTTGTGTCCGGGTTAGAAAAGTAGAATAGTGTGAATTATTTCTTCTTATTCAGGCTTCTACTCTGCTTCTCAATCAGATCCCCTCATGATTAACTGTACATATTAGTCAAAACTTCCATTCTTTTAGTAAAAAAAAATATTACCTTCTAGAGAACACACTGGGTTTGTTTGCTTGGGCTTTGGTGAGGTCTGATTGTTGTTACTGATTTGTGGGAATGAAGAGAAGTGTGCTGGATCTTGAGAAAGTTAAACATGAACTTCCAAGGTATGTCTCAGGTGATATGGTCTTCAGGCAAGCCCAGGAGGGCCATTGTTCTCTCCTAAGGGAGAATAATTTGTTTCTACTCCCTAGAAAATTTTAGAGTTCAACATTTTATGGCTTGTCTACCCAGATATTCACATACCAGCTAGCAGGTTTGTAATCCTCCTCTAATTAAGCTTTTTTTAGTAGAGGAGACATACTGAGTCTTTACCTTAGTTCCCTATGAAATTCTGTCACTTCAAAGTGACAAAAATTGAATCTTGGATCTAATCTTCAACACAAGCTTCCCTGTGGCTGCAGGAGAAAAGGTTTCTTTAAACACTTCCATAGAGGCATTTATGGCTGTCAAATCTTAGTCTGAGTTGATGGTTGGCTTACCAGAGCCTGCTATTTTCTTTGTTCAGTATTGCCAACGCAGCTATCAGAAATCTGCCTTCTGATTGCCAATGTTCCTTCCCTGTTTTGTTCCTTATCTCCTATTAGCTCGAGTGTATATTTCACCTATATGTCTTTTTTTTTTTTTTTTTTTTTGGACAGGCAGAGTGGACAGTAAGAGAGAGCAAGACAGAGAGAAAGGTCTTCCTTTGCCGTTGGTTCACCCTCCAATGTCCAGTGCGGCCGGTGTGCTGCGGCTGGCGCACCGCGCTGATCCAAAGGCAGGAGCCAGGTGCTTCTCCTGGTCTCCCATGGGGTGCAGGGCCCAAGCACTTGGGCCATCCTCCACTGCACTCCCTGGCCACAGCAGAGAGCTGGCCTGGAAGAGGGGCAACCGGGACAGAATCCGGTGCCCCGACGGACTAGAACCCGGTGTGCCGGCGCCGCAAGGTGGAGGATTAGCCTAGTGAGCCCCGGCGCCAGCCTATGTATGTCATTTCAATCCACCATAGGTGACAGTACTAAACGTGATCTCATAGCATGCTTTGTATTATCATCTCCTAACTTGCCCTCAGCAACTGGTGAGTGATTCATATCCAGAATCTTGTTCTAGAGGCTTAATTTCTACAGTTTCTTCTACTATCAGTTGTCATAGTTTGGGTTCCAATACATCATTGTATCTCCCCACTCCAAAAAGAAAGCCCCTCCAAAAAGCAAAAGAGAAGAGCCTAAAACAGCAATCCATGAGTATGAACAAGTTGTTAACTTGAGAGATGATCTCAATAAATAGAAGCTACTAGGCATAGTTTGGGAAGGACCCAAAGCAATATAGGAGATCATTCCGGAATTATTACCATTATGGAAAATGATAGTTTAGTCTTTTTGGGGTCTTCTGAGGACATATGAAATGCCCCAAGAATTGTGAATAAGGATGGGCAGGAAGGCATGTTCACCCACTGACTCCCATCCCAGATTGGTTGAGCATCAGCACGGAAGTCAGTCTCCACGCTATGCAGCTGCACAGGAGCTGTGCCATAAAGTGCCCACTGCAGTCTCAGTATGTGGCATGAGAGAAGTCATGTCAGCAAGCTAAGGTGTGGGCTATGCCTTGCAGGAACTTCTGTAAGTGCAAAGTGAGTTCAAGCCCAAGTGAAAATCTTTGCTACAGTTAGACTAGAATGTGAGGTGAGGTCATAATGATATGAAATATAAGTCCTGTCTGAAAGACGACTGAAGCATAGACCTGTTTAACCCCATATCCCACACACCATATCATCATGTGTAATGGTGCCAATGAACCAAGACAAAATTTAACCTCCAAAACTCTTGTGCTCCCAAATCTCTGTATTAGTTTGGATGGATTTGAAACCACAATATTTATAACATCACCAAATGTGTGATAGATTAAGGTTTTACAGACAGAAATCCAGGATAGTTTCCAAGAATCTTTCTTTAAGCTGCTATGTGGTGAAATCCAATATAAAACAACTTTAAAAATAACTCATAATTAGCACACAGTAAGGGTCATGCAAATATACTGACACAAAACCCATGCTTTCTAAGGCTTTTATGAGAAGATAATTCTTTCAAAACCTCTCACAGCCAGAGTTAATTTACCCGCATTATTCCCTTAGGTTTTGAGACATGACCTATGGACTCAAAGAATAATGTGGCAGAACTAATGTTTGTGTTTTGGCAAGACTTTATTTATTTAATTATTTATTGAAATGCTAAAAGTGAATCACCCCTTTCAAGCTCAGAGGGATATAATTAATGAGTGGAGAGAAGCTTCCCTAGCATTGGAATCAAGTGATTTTGATATGGAGAAACAAGCTCTTCAAA
The DNA here is from genome assembly GCF_964237555.1 of Oryctolagus cuniculus. Taxonomy (NCBI): domain Eukaryota; kingdom Metazoa; phylum Chordata; class Mammalia; order Lagomorpha; family Leporidae; genus Oryctolagus; species Oryctolagus cuniculus. The sequence continues at coordinate 74,576,913 of NC_091435.1, read as the reverse complement.
AAAAAAGGTTTATTTATTTTTATTTGAAGGCAGAGTTACAGAGAGGCAGAGAGAGAGAGAGAGAGAGTGTGTGTGTGTGTGTGTGTGTCTTCCGTCTACTGGATCACTCTCCAGATGGCCACAGTGGTGAGAGCAGCGCCGATCTGGGGGCAGGAGCCAGGAGATTCTTCTGGGTCTCCCACATGGGTGCAGGGGCCCAAGCTTCTGGGCCATCTTCCACTTGTTTCCCAGGCCATAGCACAGAGTTGGATCAGAAGTGGAGCACTGGGACTTGAACCAGTGTCCATATGGGATGCTGGCCCTGCAGGTGGCAGCTTTACCTGCTACGCCACAGTGCTGGACCCTGGAGAAACAAGCCCTTACACAGAAGAAACTGCTTGAACGACACTCAAATGAGGGTCTCCAAACTGCAGTGCAATGCCTTTCTGGAAATTTGAAGGATTTAGTCTCAGAAAACGTGGGTTTAAGCTTTGGCCTCCTATCTAATATATGAAGTTAGGCATCCTCTTGTCTTTAGTTTCATCATCTACATTTGTGATATGTGGACAGTTAAGACAGCCCCTTTATACCCCTTGAGCTGCTGTGATGGTTAAAGTGTCTAATGTTTATACAATTCTATACAAATATCTGCTGTAGGGGATGTGATGGCTCGTGAATAAAGCCCTAGATTAAAGGTGTCTTTTGGACCTTCTTGCCTTCACATTCACTATATTCATTGTTTCATCTTCTTCCATGATGCCACGATTTTCCTGTTCAGCTGATTTTTGCTTTATCAAGGGGGAATGGTCTCTACTCCTAGCACATTCCCCTTTTTGTTTAAAAAAGATTTATTTATTTGAAAGGCAGACTTACAGAAAGGCAAAGGCAGAGGCAGAAAGAGAGAAAGAGAGAGAGGGTTCTATGTGCTGGTTCACTCCCTAGATGGCTGCAACTGATGGAGTTGTGCTGATCCAAAGGCAAGAGCAAGGAGCTTCCTGTGGGTCTCCCATGTGAGTACAGGGTCCCAAGGACTCGGGCCATATTCCATTGCTTTCCCAGGCCATAGCAGAGAGCTGGATTGAAAGTGGAGCAGCCGGGACTTGAACCGGTACTCATATGGGATGCTGGCACTGCTGGCGGCAGCTTTACCACTGTGCCACAGCGCTGGCCCCATATTTCATTTTTTACTTACAGTGCTATGCAACTATGTTTCAGAAATTAACATGATGAACAAGTTCATGAAAAATGGAAATAGCTGATTCTTATATTTCAGTTAAGTATTTAGCCCAAAAGAACTTTGAAGCTTATGTGGGCCTTTGAAAAGGACATAGAAATAAAAAAATTCCCTTATTTTTATAAATGAGAAAATCTTGTCCAGAGTTCAAGGGACATGCCTAAGTTCACAGAATTAGTCAGTAGAAATGCAGTGTTTGGGCCAGCGCTGTGGCTCACTAGGCTAATCCTCCGCCTGCGGTGCCAGCACACCGGGTTCTAGTCCCGGTTGGGGCAATGGATTCTGTCCCAGTTGCCCCTCTTCCAGTCCAGCTCTCTGCTGTGGCCTGGGAAGGCAGTGGAGGATGGCCCAGGTGCTTGGGTACTGCACCCGCATGGGAGACCAGGGGAAGCACCTGGCTCCTGCCTTCGGATCAGCGCGGTGCGCTGGCCGCGGCAGCCATTGGAGGGTGAACCAACAGCAAAGGAAGACCTTTCTCTCTCTCACTGTCCACTCTGCCTGTCAAAAAAAAAAAAAAAAAAAAAAAAAAAAAAAAAAAGAAATGCAGTGTTTGAATCTAATTCTTCTAATTCATTTTCCAGTGGGATTTTAGCTGCAGTACAGGGCTTTTTTTTTTTTTTTTTTTTTTTTTTTTTTTTTTTTTTTTTTAGGAGAGCCTGGGATACATATTTCCAAAGTTACCTGTATACAGATAGCTATGTTAGAGCCACAGTGCACAAACATGAACTTTTCAAGACTCCATAAAACCATGAAAATATTAATTGAATTTTCTAACAGGTTTTTTCAATCTCAGCACTATTGGCATTTTGAGCTGAATAGCTCTTTGTTAAGGGGGGTTGTCCTCTGAATTCAAACATGTTTAGAAACATCCCTGGCTTCGACCTACTAGATGGAATAGCTCTGGTTCTAGTTTTGACAATCAAAACATCTCCACACTTGGCCAACTGTTGCCACGGACTTCCTGGTTAAGCTCTGTAGGTAAGCAGATGTGGTATCAAAATATAAAGGAGTCTAGAATAAGTGGCTGAAGAAGGACCTAAGGACCTAAGGACCAACTATGGCAGTCAGACATAATTTGTCTTGCTATTTCTGCTTTTTAAGCTACCCAGAAACTGTGACCAATGAGAATTCTAAAGAAGCTCTGACTGTATGGAATATGCCTAATATGATAAACAAGTGGATATGAGCAGTGCATGGGATGGACCACAATAGATTTGCTGGTGCCTCACCTAAATTCTTTTACTGACTAGCATCCATCCCTCACCTGCTGAAGTTGGTAACAACCTATTGCTGCCAGAGAATTGCTCACAGCTAAATATAAGCCACTTCGTAGAGAACACTCTTCCACCTGCTTTGGGACAAGTGTTAGCAAACTCTGAGGGGCACTAGTACACAAAGTCTCAAGGTGACACCAGTTCTATAGGTTCATTTCTGTGCCAGAGCTTTTCTGTGAGATCAGATGGAGGTAAGTCTTAACTGAGATCATAGTCTTGCATAGCTTTGTCTCCTACTGTAACTTATTTTTCATTCTTGTCTTAAGCTAATGCTCCAAAAATATCAGTTGAATGAGAAAGCTCATATCAGGCTTTGTTTCTGCAAAATCTGACATAGAGAGACATTAAGAAAATGTCAGGCTTAAAAAATTAGCTTCCAGGGTGGGTGGCTGTGCTGTGGCACAGTAGGTTAATACTCCACCCACAATGCCAGCATCTTATAGGAGCACTGGTTCTAATCCCAGCTACTACTCTTCTGATCCAGCTCTCTACTATGACCTGGAAAAGCAGTAGAAGATGGCCCAAGTCCTAGGGTCCCTGCACCCACTTGGGAGACCTGGAAGAAGCTCCTGGCTCCTGACTTCAGATCAGCGCAGCTCTGGCCGTTGCGGTCAATTGGGGAGTGAACCAGTGGATGGAAGACCTTTCCTCTGTCTCTCCCACACACTGTCTATAACTCTATTCTTGAATATGTAAAATCTTTTAAAAAAGTTAGCTTGGAATTTTGCCTTCTTTTTCCATTGTCTAAAAGAGTTTGTGACTGTTGTTATTAACTGTTTTTGAAATATTTGAAAGAATTCACTGTAGAAATCATCTAGGTCTAGAGTTTAAAGTTCAGGATATAGTTATGGATATAATTTTGTTTGTACTAAATATATTTATATATACATATACTTTTTATTGTACTTTTCTTATTAACTTTTTGAGATAATATTTAGCTCATTGATTTGCAACCTTTTTTTGAACATATGGTTTTCTCAGACTAATGAATTATTTTAGCACAAATTTCTAAATTTTGAACAGAGAAATTCTTAGCTATGTGATATATATATATGTAATAAATTGTATGACCTTAGTCCTTTGACATTATTTGACATTTGTTGAGATTTGTCGAGTTACAGCCAAATGCATGCTCCAATCTTGGTGTTTCATATGTACTTTGAAAAAATATGTGATCCACATGTTCACTCAGACTTACCCCTAACGGTAGAGCTAGAAACATGCCATGGGATTCCAAATCCCATTAAGTTGGCATGTACTAATGCCATCTTACTAGTTAAAGTGATCAGTTTAAGTTCATAATTGATCATAAATATAAGATTGTCAAAGGGATCATATAAACAAGATCAGTGCCTGCTAATAATAACGGATAGAATTAAAAAGTAGAGAACGATACAACATGGGAAGTGGGATACACAGCAGACTCATAGAATGGCAGATGTCCTAAATAGCACTCTGGCTTCAGAATCAGCCCTTAAGGTATTCAGATCTGACTAAAAAGCCCATGAGAGTTTCTCAGGCATGGAAAGCCAAGACACTGTAGCAAAAAAATGAGCTAAATGAAAGACCTCTGTGAGTGAGATCCCAGAGGAAAGAATGGGCCATCAAAGAAGGAGGTAGCTTTCTCTGAATGGAGGAGAGAAATTCCACTTTGATTACGACCTTGTCTAAATAAGGTCAGAGTTTTTGAACTCAGGAGGCTTCCATAGCCTTGGCAGCTCATGACAAGAGCCTCGGGTGATCACTGATTTCATAAATAAGAGTGTCAATTGTTAAATCAACAACAGGAGTCACTGTGCACCTACTCCCCATGTAGGATCTCTGTCCTTAATGTGCTATACTATGCTAATTAACAGTAAAACTAGTATTGAAACAGTGCTTTATACTTTGTGTGTCTGTGTAGGTGCAAACTGTTGAAATCTTTACTTAGTATATACTAAGTTGATCTTCTGTATATAAAGATAATTAAAAATGAATCTTAAGAATGGGATGGGAGAGGGAGTAGGAGATGGGATGGTTCACAGGTGGGAGAGTGGTTATGGGGGTAAAAAGCCCTATAGTACAAAATTTGTACTTTCAAAATTTTTATTTATTAAATAAAAGTTTAAAAAAAAAAAGAAAAAGGGCCAGTGCCATGGTTCACTGGATTAATCTTCTGCCTGTGGCGCCAGCATCCCATATGGACCCCGGGTTCTAGTCCTGGTTGCTCTTCTTCCAGTCCAGCTCTCTGCTGTGGCCCAGGAGGGCACTGAAGGATGGCCCAAGTTCTTGGGCCCCTGCACCTGCATGGGAGACCAGGAGGAAGTGCCTGGCTCCTGGCTTCGGATCAGCACAGCGCCAGCCATGGCGGCTTTTGGGGAGTGAACCAATGGAGGGAAGAACTTTCTCTCTGTTTCTGTCTCTCTCACTGTCTATAACTCTACCTGTCATATTAAAAAATAAATAAATAAATAAAGTTAGAAAGAGAGAGAGAAAAAAAAATATGTGCTCCAAACTTCATTAGTATGTGAAGTAAAATGATATTCAGTAATTTTAATTTAGTGAAATTTCATGTCATCAGGACTTCTTTATCTCTATAACATTTGTCATCTTGTTCAGTAAGAATATTTGTAGTCATTGAACATTTGTGTTTTTGTTTTCACTTTGGTGAGTCTAAGTTTCTATAAAATGATCCTTTATGATGAGGTGCATACATTGATAATCGTCAAATATTCCCAGCAAATTGACTCTTTTACCTTTAAGAAACTTAAGGCTTTTGGTCTGTTATTGTGTCCAGTCCTGCTCTGTAGGACATTTTTGTAGTTATTGCGGTTTTATTTTAGTTAATATGTACATGATATTTGAACAGTTAAACAAATTTAAGGTGAGTGGGATGGAAAAGACATTCTTTTGAAGACAAAATTGCTAGCTACTAAGTACAAAAGCAAGAATAGATACAGAAAATCATCATTTTACAAACATGTGATACTATTTTCAAAAGCAGGAATTATCAATGAATGCAAAAATAATTGGATGAAGTATTATTAGGGAACAAGATATGATATAATAGCTATCACTTCTATATTATCATTAATTTTGCAGTGGGCAGGTATTCCTATAGGTAGAACTCTGTTGGGTACCATCTTACCAAATAATCAATCTATCATCATGAATATTAAGATAAATTGATACCATGATGGAATAAGGCATTACGAATTTAGTATTTCTTTCATTTCTTACAGTGGTTTTTAATGTAAGGGCAATCATGACAAGGATATTGGCCAAATCCAAATCAGACTTGTGAGACAGTCTCCAAAGGACTCAGAACTGTTCTAGATTAAAGGTGAATAAAGGCATATGATAGCCTATTGTAATTCTTGGTGGAATCTGTAAGTGGAAAGTTTAACTTCAAGCACAGATATTTCTGTATCCCACAACTTTTAATACAGAGAAAGGGAGAGTAAGTCCATGCAAATACGGAAAAATGTTAAAAATTTAAGTACATAGTTATTTTAAGTGAAGACTATGTTTTACTGCTACTTCAACTTCTTAGAAGGTATAAGAAATTGATACAGTAATAAAGGCCCTCCCAACAAAGAAAAGCCCAGGACCAGACGGATTCACTGCTGAATTCTACCAGACATTTAAAGAAGAACTAACTCCAATTCTTCTCAAACTATTCAGAACAATCGAAAAAGAGGGAATCCTCCCAAATTCTTTCTATGAAGCCAGCATCACCTTAATTCCTAGCCAGAAAAAGATGCAGCATTGAAAGAAAATTATAGACCAATATCCCTGATGAACATAGATGCAAAAATCCTCAATAAAATTCTGGCCAATAGAATGAAACAACACATCAGAAAGATCATCCACCCAGGCCAAGTGGGATTTATCCCTGGTATGCAGGGATGGTTTAATGTGCGCAAAACAATCAATGTGATACACCACATTAACAGACTGCAGAAGAAAAACCATATGATTATCTCAATAGACACAGAGAAAGCATTTGATAAAATACAACACCCGTTCATGATGAAAACTCTAAGCAGACTGGGTTTGGAAGGAACATTCCTCAATACAATCAAAGCAACTTATGAAAAACCCATGGCCAACATCCTATTGAATAGGGAAAAGTTGGGAGCATTTCCACTGAGATCTGGTACCAGACAGGGATGCCCACTCTCACCACTGCTATTCAATATAGTTCTGGATGTTCTAGCCAGAGCTATTAGGCAAGGAAAAGAAATCAAAGGGATACAAATTGGGAAGGAAGAACTCAAACTATCCCTCTTTGCAGATGATATGATTCTTTACTTAGGGGACCCAAAGAACTCTACTAAGAGACTATTGGAACTCATAGAAGAGTTTGGCAAAGTAGCAGGATATAAAATCAATGCATAAAAGTCAACAGCCTTTGTATACATAGGCAATACCATGGCTGAGAAAGAATTTCTAAGATCAATCACATTCACACTAGCTACAAAAACAATCAAATACCTTGGAATAAACTTAACCAAGGACGTTAAAGATCACAACAATGAAGAATACAAAACGTTAAAGAAAGAAATAGAAGAGGATACCAAGAAATGGACAAATCTTCCATGCTCATGGATTGGAAGAATCAATATCATCAAAATGTCCATTCTCCCAAAAGCAATTTACAGATTCAATATGATACCAATCAAGATACCAAAGACCTTTTTCTCAGATCTGGAAAAAATGATGCTGAAATTCATCTGGAGACACAGGAGACCTCCAATAGCTAAAGCAATCTTGTACAACAAAAACAAAGCTGGAGGCATCACAATACCAGATTTCAGGACATACTACAGGGCAGTTGTTATCAAAACAGCATGGTACTGGTACAGAAACAGATGGATAGACCAATGGAACAGAATTGAAACACCAGAAATCAATCCAAACATCTACAGACAACTCATATTTGATCAAGGACCCAAAACCAATCCCTGGAGTAAGGACAGTCTATTCAATAAATGGTGCTGAGAAAATTGTATCTCCACGTGCAGAAGCATGAAGCAAGACCCCTACCTTTCACCTTACACAAAAATTCACTCAACATGGATTAAAGTCTTAAATCTATGACCCAACACCATCAAATTATTAGAGAACACTGGAGAAACCCTGCAAGATGTAGGTACCAGCAAAGGCTTCTTGGAAAAGTCCCCAGAAGTACAGGCAGTCAAAACCAAAATTAACATTTGGGATTGCATCAAATTGAGAAGTTTCTGTACTGCAAAAGAAACAGTCAGGAAAGTGAAGAGGCAACCAACAGAATGGGAAAAAATATTTTCAAACTATGCAACAGATAAAGGGTTGATAACCAGAATCTACAAAGAAATCAAGAAACTCCACAACATCAAAACAAACAACCCACTTAAGAGATGGGCCAAGACCTCAATAGACATTTTTCAAAAGAGGAAATCCAAATGGCCAACAGACACATCAAAAAATGTTCAAGATCATTAGCAATCAGGGAAATGCAAATCAAAACCACAATGAGGTTTCACCTCACCCCGGTTAGAATGGCTCACATTCAGAAATCTACCAACAACAGATGCTGGCGAGGATGTGGGGAAAAAGGGACACTAACCCACTGTTGGTGGGAATGCAAACTGGTTAAGCCACTATGGAAGTCAGTTTGGAGATTCCTCAGAAACCTGAATATAACCCTACCGTTCAACCCAGCCATCCCACTCCTTGGAATTTACCCAAAGGAAATGAAATTGGCAAACAAAAAAGCTGTCTGCACCTTAATGTTTATTACAGCTCAATTCTCACTAGCTAAGACCTGGAACCAACCCAAATGCCCATCAACAGTAGACTGGATAAAAAATTATGGGACATGTACTCTATCAAATACTATACAGCAGTCAAAAACAATGAAATCCGTTAATTTGCAACAAGATGGAGTAATTTGGAAAACATCATGCTAAGTGAATTAAGCCAGTCCCAAAGGGACAAATATCATATGTTCTCCCTGATCGGCGACAACTAACTGAGCACCAAAGGGGAAACTTGGTGAAGTGAAATAGACACTATGAGAAACAGTGACTTGGTCAGCTCTTGTCCTGACTGTTGATGTACAATGTAATACTTTATCCATTTTACTATTGTTTTTGTTCTAGTACTATTGGTTGAACTCTGTAATTAACACACAATTATTCTTAGGTGTTTAAATTTTAACTGAAAAGTGATCCCTGTTAGGAAATTGGAAAGCATTATGCTGAGTGAAATAAGCCAGTCCCAAAGGGTCAAATATCATATGTTCTCCGTGATCGGTGACAACTAACCGAGCAGCAAAAAGGAAACCTGTTAAAGTGAAATGAACACTATGAGAAACGGTGACTTGATCAGCCCTTGCCCTAACTGTTGATGAACAACTTAATACGTGATCCCTCTTAGTATTTTTTGTTTGTTTGTTTGTTCTACTTAAGACTTTTGGTTAAATACTTAATCAATACACAGTTATTCTCAAGTGTTGAAACTTAACTGAAAAGTGATCACTGTTAAATATAAGAGTGGGAATAAGAGAGGGAAGAGATGTGCAATTCGGGACATGCTCAAGCTGACTTACCTCAAACGGTAGAGTTAGAAACATACCAGGGGATTCCAATTCAATCCCATCAAGGTGACATGTACCAATGCCATCTCACTAGTCCCAGTGATCCATTTCTGTTCACAATTGACCATAATGATAGGACTAAGAGCCAAAGGGAGCACATAAACAAGACTAGTGTCTGCAAATACTAGCTGATAGAATAAAAAAGGGAAAGAACGATCCAACATGGGAAGTGAGATACACAGCAGACCCATCGAATAGATGTCCTAAACAGCACTCTGGCCTCAGAATCAGCCCTTAAGGCATGTGGATCTGGCTGAAGAGCCCATGTGAGTATTTTAGGCATGGAAAGCCAAAACACTGGAAAAAAAAAAAAAAAAAAAAAAAACCACCTAAACGAAAGATCTCTCTGCGAGAGTGAGATCCCAGTGGAAAGAACAGGTCATCAAAGAAGGAGGTACCTTTCTCTGAAGGGAGGAGAGAACTTCCACTTTGACCATGGCCTTGTCTAAATATGATCAGAGTTGGTGAACTCAAAAGTCTTCCATAGCCTTGGCAGCTCATGACAAGAGCCTAGGGTGATTACTGATGCCATAAACATGAGTGTCAATTTGTTAAGTCAACAACAGGAGTCACTGTGACAACAGGAGTCACTGTGCACTTATTCTATATGTAGGTTCTCTGTCCTTAATGTGCTGTACATTGTGATTTAATGCTATAACTAGTACTCAAACAGTATTTTTCACTTTGTGTTTCTATGTGGGTGCAAACTGTTGAAATCTTTACTTAATATATGCTAAACTGATCTGTATATAAAAAGAACTGAAAATGAATCTTGATGTGAATGGAAGGGGGGAGGGAGAGGGAAAGGAGAGGGTTGCGGGTGGGAGGGAAGTTATGGGGGGGAATCCATTGTAATCCATAAGCTGTACTTTGGAAATTTATATTCATTAAATAAAAGTTAAAAAATAAATAAAAAATAAAAATAAAAACTAAAATGTGGGAAAATTGGTTTTAGAAATTCAACACATTTCTTATATCTGGTTATGATAGAATGAATCAATAAATTGTGATATTTATTCAATTACATAATATACAGCAGTAAAAATATATTGCACATGCAAGCATCAACATTCATGAATCACGGACAATATGGAAACGTGTCAGAAACAATACACATAGGAAGAGCCTCCTAATATAAGAGTAAAAAACAAGTAAGCTCCATGACATATTTTTTACATGACAAAACTAAAATAGAAAATGCAGAGCAGGGCTGAAAGAGGCGAGTACAATGCATTTATTCAGGGACATATGGAAAGCATCTTGGATTATACATAGCACCCTATTTCTTATATTAGGTGGTAAGTACTTAAGTGTTTATACTGTTTTTATTCTACTTTATCCGTTTTATTTACTTTTGTCTATGTTTAATGTATTTCACATCATTCTGTTAATATCAGGAATTCCATGACATTCTGGACAGTGTAACCATTTATTTGATGTGATTTATGAGGTTTTATTACAAGAACCATTTTTAAAAGAAGATTGCTGTCATTGTTCACCTGTGAAGCTCCTACCTGGAGTGACAGTTATTTTTTGACAGACACCAGCTGTTGCAGAGAGTAGAAGAATGGAAGTAGGGTCAAGGAGCTACCTTTCTCCCTTAAAGTCTTTGTGGCAATATCTACTCTGGTAGAGGATCCCTTTCAAATGGCTTATTCTCTGACCCATTCACTCACAGGCGTTTCTTCCCTGCCCTACCAAATCCAGCACTGATTTATTTAGCAGCATTTGCATGCTCTGTATTTGACCCTGTAGGAAAAATGGAACTTGATTCACATCGCACTGTCCTTGGGTTTTACTTTAAAATGCCACTAAAGCTCCTTTAACTTTTTATGGATTAACTTTTTCCCCACTTAAATTATTTACCATAGAAAAGATTAGTTAACTTGAGCACTTTCCTAAATTCTGCATGAAGGAAATATTACAGAAAATTTCTTTTTAGGTAATCTGTATTTAGAGCAGAAAATTAAAAATAAAGCAGTATTAATAAAGTTAATCATTTCTTATTAATGCTTGCAGGTTTTTTTATATTCAATTTAAGAGATTCAAGGGTAAATTAACTTTCAGGATTTGTTTGACTCTATAAGGTGTTCCTTATCATGAAAGGAATTTTATTTCTCTTATTTAAGGATTGCAGTTTGCTTTTAAATTCATAAAAATGGAAGAATAATTAACTCACAGATAAGTTCAATGCTTCTTGATTCTTGCAGATCTAAATTTAAGAGTACTATATGATGATTCTTCAAAACACAAAGACTTCCCTGAACAGAATTTCTCAGCTTCAGTAATGGCTCTGCAGTTATAAGACAGGGCTCTGTGACACATATCATTCCTGCACTGAGATATTTTTACAGATGCTTCTACCGTACCTGCCCTGGGAAGGCCTCCTTCAGTTTCATCAAAGATGCTTATCTAGCACTTTTAGAAGCATATCAAATGTGAAGGAATCATCATTAAGCCTTTTATTTTTATAAAATCTTCAGGGATTTGTGGGAAAAGGCAACATGCAGTACTTTGTAAATGTCAACTCTCTTTACAGAAATGCGAAGGAGGTATTGCAGGCTGTCATCTGTTCTTCGTGCTGCCTACTGACCCTCATTGAGAGCTACCAATTCCCAGAGATTCTGTGCCTGCTAAAATAAATAGCTCTCTCAGGCACAAAGTAAAATGTTAGACAACATACAGAAGAACAGCACCCACTTTAATTATACTGTGCAATGTGTTTCATAAAGAAGTTGGGATCTGAAGGGTTAGACATTGAAGGACAGTTCCAGCTGGCAGGCAAAGAACAAGAATGTTTTGAAATCAGCTGTAGCCAAGGACATAAAAAGACTAGAGAAAAAAGTGGGGAAATTTCAGTCATATGAAGACAGAAAAGGGAGGTTTTTAGAATGCAAAAGGGAGGTTTTTAGAATGCAAAAGAACAAATATACGTGAATGTTAAAAATAAAAGTTGGATTCTGTTATATCCAGGTACAACCAAGTAGCTTAGAAAATTAATATCAAAACAGAGTGATTGGATTTCATTTTTTCCTTTTTTTTTTTTTTACCGCTGTGTACGTGTTAAAGTGATCACATAGATAGGATTAAGTGTTAAAGAGATCATATAAATAAGACCAAGTGTCAGGCAATAATAATAGAATTACAAAGTAGAGAATGTTCCAAAATGGAAGCAGTCCTCACAGCAGACTCCTGGAATGACAATTGTTTTAAATAACACTCTGACCTCAGAATCATCCTTTAAAGCATTCTAGTCTGAAAAGCTCATGAAAGCATTTCGGGCATGGAAAGCCAAGGCAGTGTGGCAAAAAATGTCCTACATGAAGGATCTCTGTAAATGAGACCCCACTGGAAAGCCATCAAAGAAGAATGTATTTTTCTCTGAAGGGAGGAGAGAACTTCCACTTTGATTATGGCCTTATCTAAATACTAATGGGGATTGTGGATTCAAAAGTCTTCCATAGCCTTGGCAGCTCATGTCAAGAGCCTCAGGTGATCACTGACATCATACATACAAGTGTCAATTGTTAAATTAACAACAGGAGTGACTGTGCACTATATCCGCATGCAGGACCTCTATCCTCAATGAGTTGTATTATGAAAATGAACTATAAATTTTGTTCTCAAACAGATTTTTTTAATGTGTATGTGTATATGTTTGTAAATTGTTGAAATCTTTACTTAGTATAGAGTTGATCTTCTATGTATAAAGTTAATTGAAAATGAATCTTAATGGAGAATGGGGCTGTGAATGGGAGAGGGTGTAGGAGGAGGATGAGAGTGGGCATGGGAGGGAGAGTATGGTGATAAGAATCATTATATTCCTAAAGTTGTACTTATGAAATTTGTACTCATTAAATAAAAGGTTTCTTTGGAAAAAAAAAAAAACAGAGTGATTGGGTAGATACGGCATTGTTCCTACTGTCCTCTGATTTGTCATCTAGATTGCCACATTGGAACACAGCAACAAAATCATAGGCTATAAGCTCTGTATACATTTATCCAGAATTATTACTAATATTCAGTTTTACTAACAAAAGGCTCTATGTTGTAAAAAACTTTACATGTCCATATGGGATGTAGACAGCTATTAAGACAGTATTGTATAGTGAGCAGGGTAATTTTAGTCTCACAGGGCCCAGGCATAGCTGTAAGTTTCCTTGGATAAACTGATATTAAGCAACATATTTAAGTGCAAATGACCTCCAGCTTTGCCATATTGAATTATTACATTCATCAAATATTTTAACTTTGGAGCCAGATTGCAGTAGGCAGCACAGAAGTTTTCATTATGCTAGCTTTGCAGGTCACTATGTTTTCTATTACTAGTATTTCTTGGTTTTACATTTGCTAATTGAATTATTGCTTTACAGAACTTTAAATGTCATATTAACCTTTGATAGTCTGATTTAGAAGCTATTTTTCTATCAATTTATTATCAACATTCTTCCAACTCTAACATCTCCAAAGATAGTCTTATTAGCTAAACTCTCATCCTAGATTCAAAGTCATTTAGTAATTCAATCTTTTTTCATGAACCATCTCTGTTAGTTTTATTTTATTTAGATTTGCCAGACTTCAAATCTTAGATATCTAAGTGCTTCTGACAGGCCAGTGTATGACATTTCTCAATTATCTCTTCTAATTATCTCTCTACTCTGTGCAGGAACGTGGCTTTCTGGTTTGGGTTAGCTTTAACTTCTAGAATGGTCATTCATATACTAAACCATCATGTTTTGTAATTAGGTCATTTTTATCTTGGGAATCTGGAGATACTAACCTGTCATTTTTAAATTTAATAAGTGAAAGTTGTACTGGGCATTTGCCAAACCTATACATTATTTTATTTTTTGACTATTCTTAAACTGCATGTTTTGAACCTTTATTAGAGTGGTTTATAAAGGTGGCCCATGGAGCAGTGGGTCAATGTTATCTGGGAACCAGAACTAATCTGAAACCCTAATAATTTCCCCCACTCACAGCTGAAAATTAGGAGTATATGTTGGTAATATGTGTTTTACAAAGTCTCCCAGAACATTTTAATGTACACTGAAGTTTTAGAACTACTGTCTTAAAAAATTTCAAATGAATTCAGAGGATTAAAAGTTCTATTTAAGAAAATAAATATTGTAGGATAACAGAGAGCAAAAAACTTAACTACTGTGAAATTAAGAAATATATTCCAAGTAATCCAAGGATGAAAAAGAAATGCAAAACAGAAAACTCAAGAATTTTTAAATGAAAAAATATATGTAATTATGTAGTAAAATTATTCTTACATTTAATCATGATAGATTATAAAAATGTCATTCATATGACAAGTAAAATTAAATAAAATAAAGGTATCTTATAAATGTATTACATCTTCATATAAGTAAAAATGGATGAAAAATATGAAAAAATTTCAAAAGAGGAAAAAAGTGATCACATACATAGGTAAAAACAATCTGCACCATGATTCTAGTTCAAATCAAAGTTGTATTGAGCTATCATTGTATACTCATATTTACAATGAATAAAAAGAATGATAAAATATGTTGCTACAGTGATACATATAGCCATGTATTCTCATATACTGCTGTTAAAATATTAATTATTACAACAATTATAGAATGCTGGGAGAACACATTAAAATTTAAAAAGCATATGCTTTTCAAATCAGCAGTATCACTCCAGTGAACCTATTTTTTATGTGTAAAATACAAAGTTCAAAAGGATACTAGTAATACATATGTCTATTACATCATAAAAAAGAAAAAAAAAACAAGATGATTGCTCATTGATTGGGAAATGATTGAATAAAAATAAGTGATTCTTTCTCTAACTTTTTAGTTATTTATATGAGAGACATAAAGATCAAGAGAAATCCCGTCTGGTAATTCACAACAGCTAAACTCAATCCCTGATTCCCACCCCAGATAGCAGAATCCAATTAGGTGAGCCATCATCACTGCCTGCCAAGGTCTGCATAGCAGGAAGCTGGGGTCACAGACCAGAGCCAGGTATTTAACCAAAGTACTCCATTATGGCGTAAGTATCGCTTAAGTGGTGGGCATGTTAACTGCTAGATTACATCTATCCCAAGTTTATCTTTCTAACCTGGAATTTGCCCTCAAATAATTGACTTGGAGGAACTGAAGCTTTTGATTTTGTTGTTGTTGTTGTTGTTGGCTTGTTTTGTTTTTTAGTTTTAGTATGTACAATTTATTTTCAAAGGTCAGAGAGATTTTCTATCCACTTGTTCATTTCCCAAATGCCTGCAACAACCAGTGTTGGGCCAGACCGAAGCCAGGAACACTGAACACAATCCAAATCTGTACATGGGTGCTCAGACCCAAACACTTGAGCCATCACTTGATGTTTCCCTGGGTAGACCTTAGCAGGAAGCTGGCTTGGAAGAAGAACAGCAGGACTGAAAGTAGACACTGAGATGTGGCTTGTGGATAACCCAAGTGGTGACTCAACTGCTGTTGTAGGTGTCTGCCCTTCCTTCTTTAAACTGCACTTTATTCTAAAAAAGTGGAGACACAGAAAGTAAGTACAGACAGAGGGACTGAAGATTTCTTATGCAGTTGTTAGTTGCAAAAAGTATTAAAAAAATAAAAAGTAAGAGCTACCCTCTGGTCACTTGTTGGTGTTATTGTTAGGTTTTCTATTATCCACTTCTTTTTGTTTGTTTGTTTGTTTTTGTTTTTTGTTTTTTGACAGGCAGAGTGGACAGTGAGAGAGAGAGAGAGAGAGAGAGAGGTCTTCCTTTACCGTTGGTTCACCCTCCAATGGCCGCTGTGGTCGGTGCGCTGTGGTTGGTGTGCTGCGGCCGGCATACCACGCTGGTCTGAAGCCAGGAGCCAGGTGCTTTTCCATCCTCCACTGCACTCCCCGGCCACAGCAGAGAGCTGGCCTGGAAGAGGGGCAACCGGGACAGAATCTGGCACCCCGACCAGGACTAGAACCCGGTTTGCCGGCGCCGCAGGTGGAGGATTAGTCTATTGAGCCGTGGCACCGGCCCCTATTATCCACTTCTTAAATAGAAAAAAAAAAAAAAAAAAAAAGAACAAAACAAACTGAAGTATAGAGGATTTAGTCTCAGGTCACCCAGATAATTAAATCGTTCACCTAGAGTTGTTCTGGTCTCAGAGTTTATATTCATAACAACTGACATGGAGAAGTACACATCATCACATCTTTAAGGTAAAATTCCATATGTAACTGTATTTCACCATATTGGTATAGAGAAACTACAAAACAATGAAGAATATCTTACAGGTATTGACTTCAAAATTGAAAGAGCAGTTTTGCTCAGCAAGATAGGAGAAGGTTGTATGAGGTTATGACAGAAATAAGAAAAGAAAGAAGGAAGGAAATGCAAGAACAGGATAAATAAGTAAATAGCAGACGAGGACAAAGGAAACAGTAAAAGCACGGATGGAATGAGGAAGGGAGGGAAGGAGGAAGGCACCTGCATGCAAAAAGGAGATACACAATTTTTTAAAAGTTAGTGTGGTATGGTCCCATGCAAGTAAAATTTTAGGTTTGAATTGCATTGTGTAAGCACATGTATATACAAGTATTGTGTATTTGAATAGAGAAATGCATAAAATGATCTCTTTCAAAATATTCCTTTTAGTTACAGTAGTTACTTTTACTTTTCCCTTTACAATTTTATGTATCTAAAAAGCCTTAGATGGGGAGCAATTTTTTTTCCATAAAACTAGAGTTAAAAACAATACTACTCCTGAAGTGTAGGCTGATCATAATGAATTTCTTTGAAAGAGAACACAATGAAAAGGGAGAAAAATAATTTGACAGTGCAGAAGCCTGACAAGCACTACCACACACCAGCTGCTCAAAATCATCAACTGTAGTACTGAGTCCTATTGATATAATGCATGATGAGAATGGAAGTATATTGTATCTGGTGCTGTGGCATAGAAGGTTAAGCCTCTGCCTGCAGTGTCAGCATACTCTATAGGCACCAGTTCAAGTCCCAGGAGATCCACTTCCAACCCAGCTCCATGCTAATTCATCTGGGAAAGCAGCAGAAGATAGCCAAGTGCTTGAGCCCCTGCACCCACATGGGAGACTGAGAGGAAGCTGCTGACTCCTAGCTTCAGCCTGGCCCAACCCCTGCCATTCTTGGCTATTTGGGGAGTGAACCAGTAGATGGAAGATCTCTCTCTCTCCTTATCACCCTGTGTGTGTGTGCGTGTGTGAGCGTGTATATGTGTGTGTTTCTTCCTCTCTGTAATTCTAACTTTCAAATAACTAAATACATCTCTTTTTCTTGAAAAAAAAAGTAGACTGGCAGTATACCTCCATAGTGTTCTTTAACAAATTGTATCACACTGTGATTTTAATTTTTTTAGTGGTGCATTAAATCTTTGACTATAATATAAATTAAAAATATGTTATGTTGGGGTCAGCATCATGGTGCAGCAGATTAATCCACCGCCTGCATCACTGGCATCCCATATGAGGAGTAGTAAGAGTCTGGCTGCTCTACTTCCCATCCAGCTCTCTGCTAATGTGCCTGAGAAAGCAATGGACGATGGCCCAATATCTTGGGCCCCTGCCACACACACAGGAATCCTGCATGGGGTTTTTGGCTCTTGGTTTCAGCATTACAGCCATTTGAGGAGTGACAGTGACTCAGTGGATGGAAGATCTTTCTTACTTCTCTGTCTCCCTCTCTGTCTATGTAACTCCGCCTTTCAAATCAATAAAATAAAACAAAAAACTGCAATTATCTCAAAAGCAAAAAATTTAAGAAAAATTAATTAAGAAAATTAAGAAAAAGACACTTAACATAAACAAACAAAACCTATCACCTTAGTCTAGTAAGGAGGAAAAAACGTGAGGCAACTCCAAATTTAGAGTTTTCTAACATTTGACCAATACTCCTTAAAACTATTATGAGAGGCTGGCATAGTAGTTCAGCAAATTAAGCTAATGACTAAGATCACAGATAGGGTAGCCTGAACTAATTATCCTGGGATATTCTAAAGGAAACAGTAAAACCAGTACTGGTGGTTATATACATTGGCTAAGTTTATAAACCTGATTCTGGCCAGCACCGTGGCTCAATAGGCTAATCCTCCACCTGCGGCGCTGGCACACCAGGTTCTAGTCCCAGTTGGAGCACCAGATTCTGTCCCAGTTGCTCCTCTTCCAGTCCAGCTCTCTGCTGTGGCCCGGGAAAGCAGTGGAAGATGGCCCAAGTGCTTGGGCCCTGCACCCGCATGGGAGACTAGGAGGAAGCACCTGGCTCCTGGCTTCGGATCAGCGCAATACGACGGCCGCAGTGGCAGATGAACCAACGGAAAAGGAAGACCTTTCTCTCTGTCTTGCTCTCTCTCACTGTCTACTCTGCCTGTTTAAAAAAAAAAAAAACATAAGCCTGATTCTCAGATTGTACCTTGCCACTTGCCACTCTTGCCTCTGAATATTGTACGTGTCCCTGGCTTTTTTTTTTTTTTTTTTTTTTTTTTTGATGTATGGCTTTACCAGAATGGATCCTATACCTTTTTTTCTCATCACTAGATTTCAATTTTTTTTTTTAAAGTTGAGCTAGTTTGTTCTAGCTTGAGCCATACAATACTGCAATCAGGAAATTCTCTTGGTCTTATGTTATGAATTTATTTAACTGGATATATTAAGTAGGGTGGTTTCAGAATAAATGCAGTCAAGCCTAATTATAAATTCATTCTAGACTTTTCTACGGTATACTAGCACTATCTCAGTATTCTCAGTCACTTTTCTGAATTTTAATCATAATTTTCAATGATGAAAATTTTAATTTGAATCTCTTAACTCAGAGTTTCTCTCTACTAAGGTTTTATTTAAACTCAGCAACTTTGTGGGGAGGGAGTATGTGATCTCCTTTGATACTCTTTTTAAATCTTACTGTTTGAAAATGTCACCTACTCATCAAGCTACTTCTGTTTTACCCCAGGAGAGGAGTAGAGAAAGACAAAATAGAAATATCTTACTGGACTGCTACTGCTAACACCTGGCACTGGTACCGTCTCTATACAAAAAAAAAAAAAAAAAAAAAAAAAAAAAAGCTGTTTATCGCTTGAAATGCCTTAGTGATTTTTATCATTTTTATCTGGGGAAAATGATAACACATTAGCTGATTAACTTTTTTTTCTCTTAAGTTAGGGGAGACAAAGGGGTTACACTCTTAGCGTAGACTCAGGAAGGTGAAGGGAGTCCTATGAGATGCTTATCACATGGCGGCTCTCAGAGGCATGAATTAGGGCATCTTGTTCCACTCAGTTAAGTGCTGATTGTTCACTGCAGTCCATTCTGTCCTGTCTCTACCTTATGCAGCTGCAGGCAACCACATTTCTTTAGACTTTCAAGGTAAGAATACCAATATGAGGTGGGTTTACACATTTCCTCACTTTGGCAGGTTTCCATTGAGGTGTTCAGATGTTGGGCTCTCCTTTATGCCAACATGCCCAGCTTAAGGATGTTTCTAATCCCTCATTTGGATGGAGAGGAATACACTGAATATTCTTAACAGACTTGAAAACACTGTCCCCTTAATCTTGGTGATTTTTCTTAAATATAGACCAGAAGTTAGGAGGCAGGAGTCACAGAACCTGTTTTGCTAACTCATTGAAAATACAATAAATCTTTTTTTAGTGTATGTTGTCAATTTTAGTCTCATTTATCGGTATTCAGCCAAAAGGAAAAGTCCTCATTTAATGCAGTCTATGATGTGGTGTTCAACATGTTAGGGATGAAAATACGATCAGGCATGTATAGACATTCCCATCTATGATACACACAGCTTCTATTTTACCAAGCAGACCTTATGTTTTAATTATGTTCAGAAAACAATTCTTCTTACCATACATTTTACATTTTAAGGGAATAAATTGTTAAAAGTTAAGTTAAAAGTTATCAGATGTTCTGTCCTATGGAAAATAATACAAGATATCTGGATAGTGGTTGTTTTTCCAGCTTTGTTAAATTGTGTGGCCATGTATCATGTTAGAGATGTTATTATGGAATCTCCATATCTGTTCAATGATTGTTATATTCACGTGTTGAACAAATACTTATTCAAATGTGATTTCAAGAATAACAAAGAAATGGCCTCTACCCTCATAGAAGTTGTGATATCAGCAGGAGATGCAGATTTTAAGGAGCCAGTTTCACAGTTGGTTATTTAATTATTGTGATAACTCTCAAAATGCAAACAGGTAAAGGGAGAAATTTGGCAGAAAGAACTGATCAAAATAGAAGATTCTACAGAAAATGTTATTCATTCATTTTTTTTATTTATTCATTTACCCAGTATATATTATTATTATGTATGTATGATATTTCTTACTATGGAATTCATTAAAGAAAGGATAATAAGGTGAGATCTCATGAATAATTGAGAATTAAATTGATAAAGATGGGGGTAAGAGAAAACCCTGATATGTAAGCTGTGAATATTAGATCTCTCTAATGTACATGACACATTTGAAGAACTAAAAAAAAGTCACTCATTTTTGAAGGATTTATATCAGCTGAAAGCACATGATACCAGTCTAGTGAAATAAATAATTGCCAGATAGCATAAGCTGTTGTAAGGTAATTTATTTATTTTTAAATTAAATTTATTAATATAAAGAGGATATATTTCATGTGTTTCATAGACATAATTCTTTTTTTTTTATCTTTTATATAATGAATATAAATTTCCAAAGTACGACTCATGGGTTACAATGGCTTTCCCCCCCATACCGTCCCTCCCACCCACCACCCTCCCCTTTCCCACTCCCTCTCCTCTTCCATTCACATCAAGATTCATTTTCGATTATCTTAGTATACAGAAGATCAGCTTAGTATACCTTAAGTAAGGATTTCAACAGTTTGTTCCCACACAGAAACATAAAGTGAAAAATAATAGATGGGGGGGAGGGCCATGGGAGGGAGGGAGGTCGGGGGGAAGCCACAACAATGCAAAAGATGCATTTTATATTCTACTTAAAACTATTGGTTGAGCTATGTAATTAATACACAATTACTCTTAGGTGTTTAATTAATGCTATAACTAGTACTCAAATAGTATTTTACACTTTATGTTTCTGTGTGGGAGCAAAATGTGGTAATCTTTACTTAACATACGCTAAATTGATCTTCTGTATATAAAGATAATTGAAAATTAATTGTGATGTGAAGGGGAAGGGAAGAGGGAGTGGGAGAGGGGAGCATTGTGGATGGGAGGGAAGACACGGGCGGGGGGGGGGGAGGAGGCTATTGTGGTCCATAAGCTGTACTTTGGAAATTTATGCTCATTAAATAAATTAAAAAAAAAAAGAAAAGAAAAATAATAGATGATTTTTTTTTAAATGATGATGAAATCAGATCAGACCTATTGTCATGTTTAATCCCAGTGAGAGTCAAGTTGGGAATTGATAATTTCTTTTTTTTTTTTTTTTACAGAAGATCAGTTTAGTGTACATTAAGTAAAGATTTCAATCGTTTGCACCCCCATAGAAACACAAAGTGAAATATACTGTTTGAGTACTAGTTATAGCATTAAGCCTCAGTGTACAGCACATTAAGGACAGAGATCCTACATGAGGAGTAAGTGCACAGTGACTCCTGTTGTTGACTTTACAAATTGACACTCCTGTTTATGGCATCAGTAATCTCCCTATGCACCAGTCATGAGTTTCCAAGGCTATGGAAGCCCCTTGAGTTCTCCGACTCTTATCTTGTTTAGACAAGGTCATAGTCAAAGTGGAGGTTCTCTCCTCCCTTCAGAGAAAGGCACCTCCCTCTTTGAAGACCTGTTCTTTCCACTGGGATCTCACTCACAGAGATCTTTTTGCCAGAGTGTCATAGACATAATTCTATGAACTTGACAGTATTTCCCTCCCTACCTACCTCCCTCCTTCCTCCTTCCTTTGTTTCTTTTTTCTTTTAATTTTTTGTGATAACATAGTTTCAATTTACATTTTAATCACAGACTAAATGCTCAGCTAAGTATAGTGTTCAGTGAGTAAAAAATAGAAAGACCACTGTTCCATAGGCATATAGACAAAGACTATAAACAATAATAAAACCACAGGATGCCAATTTCAGTCCTATACATTCAAAATTTTTGTTCTATATAGATTGGATAACACAAATCAGAGAAAACACGGCATTTGCATTTTGGCATCTGGCTTATTTCACTAAGCCAACTGGTATCCAGTTGCGTCCATTTTGTTCCAAATGAGAAGATTTCATTCTTCTTTTTATGGCTGTATAATATTGCAACATGTATTTAAACCACATTTTCTTTATCTGGTTGATGGATTAGGGTTGACTTCGTATCTTAGCTATTGTGAATTGCAGTGCAGTAAATGTGGGGTATACATAACTCTTTCATATGCTGATTTCATTTCCTTTGGATAAATTCCTAGGAATGAGATGGCTGGGTATTTGGTAGATCAATTTTCAGATTTCTGAGGAATCCCCATACTCTTTGATAATGGTTGTACTAGTTTACATTTTCACCAAGAGTGGATTAGGTTCCTTTTCCCCCACATCCTCACCACATTTGTAATTTTTTGATTTTTGGATGGTGGCCATTCTAACTGGGGGAGGAGAGTCTCTTGGTCGTTTGTATTTCACCTTTTGCAAGCTGCTTCTGAGTAAATTATCTCTGTTGTTTCTTTGTTGATGTTTTGATTAGTTGATCTGTTCATTGACAAATGTGTGGTGTTGAAGTCCCCCATTATTGTTGTAATGTATGTCTTCCTTAAGATTCATTAACATTTGTCTTAAATCTCCAGGTGCCCTAGCACTGGATAGTCTTCTGGTAATTGACCCTTAATGATTACATAATGACCTTCTTTGTCACTTTCAACAGTTTTTATTTTAAAGTCTATTTTGCCTGATATTAGTTTGGCTACTCCTGCTGGTTTCATATTTCCATTCTCATGGAATATCTTTCCAACCTTTAATTTTCAGCCTGTGTGTACCTTTGTTGGTGAACTGTGGTTTTTATAGGCAGCATATAGATGGATGTTGCTTTTTAACCCATTCAGCCAGTCTGCATCTGTTAATTGGATAATTTAGTCCATTTAACTTTAAGGTTATAAATTGTAATTAATGATTGATCTTGCCACTTTTCCATAAATATTTTTATTGTTTGCTTTGAATTTCCTTTGTGCTTTACTTGATGGTTTCTGCCTTCACTTTCTCTCTTTGTGAGTATAGCACATTTCAAAATATCACATGTAATGCTGACTGGATGGTGACAAAGTCTATCAAGTCATATTTGTTTGGGAATAACTTTATTTTCCCTTTAGTTATAAGTGAGAGCTTTGCTGAGTACCACATTCTGGCCTAACAGTTTTTGTGTTTTAAAACTTGGACTATATCTTCATTCTCTCCCAGCCTGTAGGATTTTTGATGAAAAATCTTCTGACAGGCTAATTGGAGATCCTTTAAAGATAATCTGGAACTTCGCTCTTGCATTTTCTATAATCATTTCTTTAGGTTTTACTTTTTTTTAAACTTTTATTTAATGAATATAAGTTTCCAAAGTACAGCTTATGGATTACAATGGCTTCCCCCCCATAACTTCCCTCCCACCCGCAACCCTCCCCTTTCCTGCTCCCTCTCCCCTTCCATTCACATCATGATTCATTTTCAGTTCTTTTTATATACAGATCAGTTTAGCATATATTAAGTAAAGATTTCAACAGTTTGCACCCACATAGAAACACAAAGTGAAAAATACTGTTTGAGTACTAGTTATAGCATTAAATCACAATGTACAGCACATTAAGGACAGAGATCTTACATGAGGAGTAAGTGCACAGTGACTCCTGTTGTTGACTTAACAAATTGACACTCTTGTTTATGGCATCAGTAATCATCCTAGGCTTTTGTCATGAGTTGCAAGGCTATGGAAGCCTTTTGAGTTGACCAACTCTGATCATATTTAGACAAGGTCGTAGTCAAAGTGGAAGTTCTCTCCTCCCTTCGGAGAAAGGTACCTCCTTCTTTGATGACCTGTTCTTTTCACTGGGATCTCACTCTCGCAGAGAAATCTTTCACTTAGGTGTTGTTGTTGTGTTTTTTGTTGTTGTTGTTTGTTTTTGTTTTTGTTTTTGTTTTTGCCAGAGTGTTTTGGCTTTCCATCCCTGTAATACTCTCATGGGCTTTTCAGCCAGATCCGCATGCCTTAAGGGCTGCGGCCAGAGTGCTGTTTAGGACATCTGCCATTCTATGGGTCTGCTGTGTATCTCGCTTCCCATGTTGGATCGTTCTCTCCCTTTTTTATTCTATCGGTTAGTATTAGCAGACACTAGTCTTGTTTATGTGCTCCCTTTGGCTCTTAGTCCTATCATTATGGTCAATTGTGAACAGAAATGGATCACTGGGACTAGTGAGATGGCATTGGTACATGTCACCTTGATGGGATTGAATTGGAATCCCCTGGTATGTTTGTAACTCTTCCATTTGGGGCAAGTCACTTTTGAAAGTTTGACTTTATTGTGTCATGGTGAAGCTCTTCTCTGCTCATGTCTATTCGGGGTTCTTTGTACTTCCTAAACTTGGATTTTATGTTTATTCAAATTAGGGAAGTTTTCTGCTATTATTTCACTGCTTAAGTTTTGCAAGCTATTCTGCTTTTCCATTTTCTTCAGGAATTTCTAAGACATGTATATTTCTGTGTGTAATTGTATTTTATAGATCCTGAACATTGCTTTCCATTTTTCTTTTTTTTTTCCTCTGATTGAGATATTCCCACATATTTGTCTTCCAATTTGGATATACTTTCTTTTGCCTTACTGAGTTTGTTGTTAAAGCTTTCCACTACATTTTCTATTGGACATATTGAATTGTTCACTTATAATATTTCAGTTTGATTTTTCTTTAATACCTGCATCTCCCAACAGAATTTCTCATCCTTTCATGTATGAATTTCCTAATTGCATGTAATCACTTCTCTGTATTTTTGAGCATTCTTAAAATCATTACTTTGAATTCCCTTTCAGGCATTTAGTCAGTCTCCTTGTTTTCACAGTCTATTATTGAAGTGTTAATGTGATCCTTTCTGGGAACTCATATTGTCTTCCTTATTCATATTTCTTGCATTTATATTTATTTTTATGCATCTGGGGAAACACTTATTGGTATCTCCTCTTAAGGCATTATTCCTGGTAATATGGCTCTGTGGCTTATTGGAATACCTATACCATTGATGGATATCAAGAGGTGTGTGCTGAATTGGGCCAGGAAGCTCTGGTGAGCATTTGTGAGTAGGGCAAGATTTAAAAAAAAAAAAAGATCAAGCCGGCGCCACGGCTCAATAGGCTAATCCTCCCCCTGTGGCACCAGCACACCAGGTTCTAGTCCCGGTCGGGGCGCCAGATTCTGTCCCAGTTGCCCTTCTTCCAGGCCAGCTCTCTGCTGTGGCCAGGGAGTGCAGTGGACGATGGCCCAAGTGCTTGGGCCCTGCACCCCATAGGAGACCAGGAAAAGCACCTGGCTCCTGGCTCCTGCCATCGGATCAGTGCAGCGCACTGGCCACGGCAGCCATTGGAGGGTGACCCAACAGCAAAAGGAAGACCTTTCTCTCTGTCTCTCTCTCTCTCACTGTCCACTCTGCCTGTCAAAAAAATTTAAAAAATAAATAAAAAATAAATAAATAAAAACAAAAGATCATAAAAAAAACTACATTTAATGGTTTATGAACATTTTGTAAATTAATGGCAGTATTTTTATTTTCTCTTTCTTTTGAGATTAGTAAAGGTCAGCTGAGTGGCCTGGGTTTGTAAATCAGTCCTGCACTTCTGTGGCTGTGTGAGCAGTTTTGTATTATCCCTGGACATTAGTTAACATGTTTGGTCTCTCTCATTTTATATTCTGATATTTCACAACAAAAAAGATATCACACTTACCTGGACTCCTACCACTGTTTTTATAGATCGCTAAAATTGTATGGACACAATAGAAGCTCCATCCTTTAACTGCCAGGCTTGTACTTAAATGTCTTTTAGCCTGTGCTAGAACTGGAACTTAATCCTCAGAGCCTCTGTTCAGCGTTTAGATTACTCAATTCCTGAATTTTTCTTCAATTGGTCTACATTTTATTAATAAAGCAGTATTTAAAGTATGTCTTTAAGATACCACTTCTTATTTTTTCCTTTCCTGCCATGAAATATAAAGCAGAGCTTAGCTACCTTTCAGAATCTAGGGGTTGAAAGAAAGCCTGTGGCTTACTTGCTGAGGCCAAACTCCTCTGTTGGCAGTGGGAATAAAACTACCTCCTGAAGACTGCTTTACAACGTTTGTCAGTGCATATTGGACTTTGATTACTGGAAATGCTTTTTCCAATTATGTGGCCTGTGTATTCATTTATGGTGTCTTTCAAAGGTTAGATTTTTAAATTTTGGTTAAATCCATGTTTAAAGAGTTTATAATATTGTGTCATAGATAAAAAAAATTCTTATTTTCCCAAGGTTCTTTATTTTTGTTTGCTTGAAGTATTTTCTTCTACAAGTTTTATAGTTTTAGCGTTTATATTTACGACTCTACTCCATTCAAGTTACTTTTTTGGGTAAGGTTTGAGGTAAGTATCATTTCATGTTTTTCCATATGGACTGCCAGTTCTTTCAATGATGCTTGTTGAAAAGACTAAGCTTTACATGCTGAATTACTGTGAGACCTTGTCAAAAATCAGTAGATTGTGTATGAGGAGATCTTCATCTGGACTCTCTTCTGTCCAGTTTATTTCATGTATTTTTAGGCCAATACCACACATTCTTAGTTATTACATTTTAGAGAGTGTTGAGAATAGGTAGTTTATGACCTCAGATTATTTTTCTTTTAAGTAATTGTTTTAATTCTCTTAAGTTTTGGTATTTCTCCCCAAAATAAAATAGTTTATTAATATTTTACAGGAAAGGCTCCTGGGGATTTGATTCAGATTAAAATAATTTTGGACAGCCATTTGAAAGGAATTGTATTTCAACCATATTCAGTCTTAAAATCTATGAACAGAGTATGTTCTCTTATTTACCAACATTGTTAATTTCTTTCTGCTACATTTATAGCTTTCATTAATTCAAGTCTCATTTATCTTATTTCATATTTTTGGATGATTAAAAGTAGTCATTCTTAATTCCATTTTGTAATTGTCTGTGATTATTATGTGTGAAAACAATTGATTTATGGCTCTATTTTGTACAACTTTGTCTAACACACTTATTAGTATTAATAGATTTTTAAAATTCCTTTGTTTTCTATAAACATGATTATATAATCTGTGAATAAATATAGCTCCAATTCTTTCTGCCTTAACTTTCTGCCTGGCATTTTTGGTTTTCTTGCCTTATTTTACTGTCTGGGTTCTCCAGTTTACTTTTGAACAGAAATTGCGAAATTGAGCACCAAAATAGGTAAATATCAGTGAAGGTACTATAATATAAAAATATTAGCATTATTCCCTGCATATGTTAGCAGAAGTAGGTAGCAGTCAATAAATGCAGGAAAGCTCTTTATAGCTTTGCACATATTTGTTTCTGAATAGAACACAAATCACAGTTATGATTTCACACAAGTTCTACTTTGGCCTAAGCCAATTCAGAATTCTATACTTTTGAATAATTTAAAATCCCCACAGTGCAATAAAAAGAGAAAACTATGTTTTTCTCATACCAAGTTCTAGCCATGATCTTTAAGATTTGAAATACAAAATCCAACTTAACTAGTTTAATTTTAAATTTTAAAAAAAGAGTGAAATTTATTTACTGCTGAAAAAAATCTAGCAGTACATCTGGTTTCAGGCCAAATGGTGTTTTCAGGCCTCACTCTCTCCTCACTCCTCAAATTTGCTCTGCAGGCTCTCTCCAGATGGTATACAATCTGACTCCCAGAGGCTGCAGGCTAACATATTCCATAAAGAAAGTGTCCGTTTCCTGATAATGCTGGTAGAAGTTCCAAGAATGATGCACGTAGCCAGGAGACGTCATGTTCTGATTGTGCACATCTAGTTTATCTTAGCATCTTGCAAACCAGGAGGTGAAGTTAGTCCCACTTGAAGTGTCAGAGAGGGATGGTTCACAAAGAACAAACAAACAAAAAACAGAAAGAAGAAGGATGGAAGGAGCCTTGTTATCAAAAGAAAAAGGAGAGGAGTTTCCTGGACAGCAAATAAACAATGAAATAGCAACAAGGATATATAAATGCCATAAGACTAAATAAACTTGTTGTAGCAAAGCAGGATATGACCAGCTACCACCACAGCACATATCTGATTCTTAGAATCTATCTGAGGACTTATAATACTTGTTTAAAATACCTGCATTTTTTTGCATGTTCTATAGAATGTATTATAATCTACATAAGTATTAAATTCAGGTTTTTGAGGAATGCTCCAAGAATTCTTCTTATATCTGCATCATATTCAGATCATATCTGAACATTTGACCTTCAGTTGATCCCCCTACATCTTTATATGGTGTGTTTTTTTTTCCATCCTACTGTAACACTGTAGCATACTATTTGTTCTTACAACTGTTAAACAGGAATGGCCCCAGGCTCTTCCTTGAGCTACTACTACAGGAGTTGCCACGTGTATGGCAGCTAATGTAGCTGGCTATGTATTGTGGCTTAAGTTGTAAGTCAATAAGGAAATTTGTTTTCAGTTCCTAACTCCATCCACAAGGGACTCTTTCTCTGAAGTTGGTACAAACATACCTGTTGTCACTACAGATTATGAAAAATATCAATTATGATGGGAGAGAACACAAACAGAATTTCAATGTACATTGGAAAAGGCAGCATTTTCCTCGGTACTATCTTTGGCAGAGAATGGAAGTGGAGGAAAATAAGATAATTTAGTGAAGTCTACATTTTTTAAATAAATTTAAGGGATAACTATTATTCATAATTAAAGAATGGAGTGCTGTAAATTGTCACACTAGAGAGCGTTGTAGTCAGGCCCTTCTGTTCCCTTGGCCATTGTTTTTAAGAGTCAGTCTCAGTTTCCACATACAGAGAATGCAAGCAACTACATATTCCTATTTTTTTGTGCATATAAGGCATTGCATAGTGTCATTTCATGTTGTGAGTTCACACGTTTTCAGCAAATTTCTTGTCTCCCTAAGGAGACGTTAGCCACTTTTAGTGTTGTTGTATGTGTATCTGGACCGTATTTTATATTCAGAGATTCCAGTGTTTTGAGTAGACAAAACCAGAAAACAGCATTGTTTGCAAAATTTCTCTGTGGATTATTTCTTCTGAGTTATTTCTGAATGTTTCATTCTCACAAAGAACTCAGAATCTAGGGAGTAATCCCTTTAACCTTATTATTCTCTCCTTGGGCGGAAAGACCAACTTGCAGTTACAATAGTGATGGTGGATATAGCAAAGCATGCTCCCGTGCTTTTTTTCCTCCTAGAATCTCCTTCAGGTTGTAGTTAAATCACCATCATTGTTAAATAAGTCAACTGAAACAAAGTTAATAAATAAAATCAAGTGTGATGTCACAGCTAAAACTCATCAATGTTTCATCACTGCAAACTTGGATTCTTTAGCTGGATAGATGAATTTTACCTAACAGGTATGTCTGTACTTTAAATTTCATCTTTTCAGATTGAGATATTTCTTCACCATAAAGATATGTCTGCTTTTATATCAAAAGGAAGGAAATCTTCCTCAACTATGACCCTGATTTGAGAAATAACTTGAAGAATAGTCGGTCAATTTTGATTAGAAATAACAAGCAATCTTTCCTAAGAGTCCATGATTGCATGACCTCTTTATGTAGTTACTTTAAAAAGATTTATCTATCTGAAAGAACAACAGAGTGAGAGGCTATCCATCTGTGTGTTCACTCCCCAAAATGGCCACAATATCCAGGTCTGGGCTACACCAAAACGGGGGCCCATGAATTCAGTCTGGGTCTCCCACAATGGTGGCAGGGGTCCAAATTTTAGGCCATCATCTACTTCCACCATCTTCACAGGTTTATTAGCAGCGAGCCAGATTGGAAGACAACCATGTCATGGATGTGAGATAATCTTTCCTTTAGCTAGCTTTAGTCCATTATTGTAGTTTTTGAGTCATTTTAATATATACTTAATAATTTCCATAATTCATTTAAATATTATTTTGTTACTTTACTTATTTGAAAGATAGCGAGACAGGGAAAGCACTCCTACTGGTTCAGTCTTAAAATGCCTGCAATGGCCCAAGCTACATTGTCCTAAAACAAGGTACCAGGAACTCAATCCAGGTCTCTCAAGTTGGTGAAAGGAATCCAACTTCTTAAACCATCACTGTTGCCTCCTGGCATCTACATGAGCGGGAAGCTAGAGCTAGGAGCCAAAGCCAAATATCCAACCCAGGGGCTCTGGTGGCATCTTAATTGGCATCCTCACTTTCTAGGCCAAAAGCCCAACCTTTATTTTTGAGGTAAAGAAAAATATAAAAAGAACCTCTCATTCTTAGTAATTCTGGGGATAAATTTTTAATATGTAAAATTGAGATACACGACTGTGTGACTTACCTACCAGTTGGTATAATGAGAACACAATAAACCATTTGTAACTCGAAATATTTTTTCCTTATCTCAGGCTTTAGTTCTATAAGCCACATGCAAAATCATCTTTTACTTTTATTTATTTGAACTATATCTGAATTACTAAACTGTTTTTTTTAATTTTTTTTTTTTGACAGGCAGAGTGGACAGTGAGAGAGAGAGAAAGAGAGAAAGGTCTTCCTTTTGCCGTTGGTTCACCCTCCAATGGCCGCTGCTGCCGGCACACGGCGCTGATCTGATGGCAGGAGCCAGGTACTTATCCTGGTCTCCCATGGGGTGCAGGGCCCAAGCACTTGGGCCATCCTCCACTGCACTCCCTGGCCTCAGCAGAGAGCTGGACAGGAAGAGGAGCAACTGGGACAGAATCTGGCGCCCCGACCGGGACTAGAACCCAGTGTGCCGGCGCCGCAAGGTGGAGGATTAGCCTAGTGAGCCGCGGCGCCGGCAAGTAGTACTAAACTTTAAATGGAAAAGTGTTTCTCTCAGGAAAATTAACCTGAGTTCCGTTCTAAGGTGGTAGAACACATCTCATCCACAGAGATGGCGGATGCCCTTTACTATCTCTTTTGGAGGAAATCATCGAGAAGAACTACAAGTTGTGTATATGACTTCAGAAAATATACAAGCAGAGTGAAAATAAACATTATTTTCTGACAAACTCTTTCTGGAGCTTCATACTACAGGTTCTAGAGAAGCTTGCTGTTGTTTGTAGATGCCTGAACTATTGGGAGAGGGGCAAGGAACTTTGTGCTGAGACAAATAGCTGTGCTTATAGCATTTTATCCAAATTTGGTTCATTGTTTACGTATCTCTCTTGCAGTATACAGAACATTTGAAGGTAGGATTATATCCTATTTACAAGGATTTCTACAGTTCTTACTAGTGTCTAATGCATAAAAATGCCCAATAAATATTAGTCGGTGAATGGAAATGGAGAAGAACTTATGTAGGTTGAGTAGAATGAAAGTTAGAGAATTTCATGATAGAAGCAAACAAACTCAGAAACCACGAAGGTGTGTGGGTTTTAGGAAAGTGACACTTTCTGTTCCTTAGGCTCTTTCAGGAATGTTTCTTCCTTGATATATCATGCTCTCAAAACCTTATTCCTTACTCCCATACAGTTATGCAAGATGTTTGGTTAGTTTCAAATCAGAGAAGCTTTGGTACCAGCTGTTCACATTATTAAGGAAAGAATTCCCTCATTAATTATTTATCAGGTATCATAGAACTCTTTGTGCCACATATCATGTTGAACACTGAGCATACAAAAATGAGGAAGACATCAAAAGTGACCTGAAAGTTATACTATAAGAAAAACACATAAACAAAGACAGATAATTGGTATATGACACATTGGTGGCAGAAATGTACAGTAGGCATCATGTACACACTAGGAAGTCGGCAGCAATATTCACATGTGATTTCAGGAGGATAAGACAGCGGATTTAAGTCTAGAAGAAAAGTAAGACTTAACAACAAGAAGAAGGGTGGTTGTAGTATGAATAGGACAAAGTATTCTAGGTAGTGAAAATGTATGAAAGGGATAAGTAGTGTGGCCAGTAAAAATAAGTAGAGAAGTTTAGAGTCATCGACGTATATTTTGGAAGAAAGCATTTATGGGAAAATGAACTGTAGTGATAGGCAGAAGTCAGATCATAGCCTGCCTTCTATGTCTGATTGGGTCTTACAAGGAGAAGGTTGAACGGATTAGTTGGCTTATAGTGTTTGAGATGGAACTTAGGGGAAAATGAATAAGAGCCAGGAGAGACATTCAATAATTAAGCTAAGGCAGTGATAGCAAGGAAGGATAGTGGTAAGAGCTGGATTAGGGAATAATTTAGAAGATAGAATCTGTGCAGTTTAATGACTCAGTTTGGTAAGCCAAGGGAAGGGTCATCTAAAGACTGCCTATGGTGGTGACTGATAATGGATACTTCAATGAAAGGAGAGATAACTTCTATTCCAGTCCTTGGAAGCAATTGCATTATAATCACTTGTTCAGATGCACATCCATTTTTTATGGGGAAGAATTGGCAATTGTCCTTTTAAAAATATATTTTCAGGGGTTGTTTTTGGAATCTGCTCAGGACAAAATCATGTACTTGATATATTGGCCAGTATTTAACACAGAATATGTCGATATTTCTAATCACAATAAATATGCTATAAAGACAACTTCAATGCTTATCTTAATTGGCTAACAGATAATCAGGCTCATGCTGCTGTTTAATCTATTAGCATTAACAAGGTAGAGGTAAGTTTTATCAATACTGACACTTGTTCAGGCCTTGGAAAATAGGAATTTACAATTACAGCCATCATTTCTTCATTAACTGCAGTGTACTAACCTTAATTGTTTTAAACCCTAAAATTTTCCTATAAAACACTGTAAAATGTACCACCACTCCTTCACTATGTTAGTAGTTTAGAGCCTCCCTATTTGAAGTGTGAGTTGTGAGCAGAAGCAGTCATACCATCCAGGAGCTTATTAAAAATGCAGATTCTCAGCCTCATCCAAAACTTACTGAATCAGATCCTATATTTGAATGTAATTCATAGATGATTCATTTGAACATTAAAATTTGAGAAGCACTTATCTAGGATGTTGGTTTGGCTGAACATCAGAATTACGTAGGGGACTTCCAGCTCCTGGTAATGGCAGAGAACATGAATCAATATAAAATACCTGCTGGGAACAGAGACAAAATTTTAAAAAGTATTTTAAGTCATTGCAAAATGATGATATTTTATACATGTTTTAACCAATTTGTTATTTTATGGCCTTATTTTTATTGTTGCCTCCCTTGCTTTGAGAATGGAATACTCTCTGGCTTCTTAAGGTAGAATATTGAGTCATTGATTTTCTAGTTCTTTTCTAATCATATACTCAACATAGAACAATGAAAGATTTAAAAACATTCCATTTAAAAACTCTTTTAGTACCCCGCACAATTTTATATAATTTAATTATCATTCAGTATGAAATATTTTCTAATTTCCCTTATGATTTATCATGTAGTCTATAGATTATTTAGATATGTGTTATTCAATTTTTGAAAGGATTCTCCTAGACTTCATTGTATTTTTATTGATTAGTTATTCAATTCCTTTGTGGTATTAAAACACACCCTGCATGATATTGATTTATTTAATCTTATAGAGATGCAAATCATATAATCTAGGATATAATCAATCATGATAAATGTTCCAGATTTTCTGCAAAAGAATGTATGTGCTGAACTTATACTTCTGTATGTAGATCAATTTAGTCATAATGGTTGCCAGTACTTTTAATACAGTTAGAAGCTAAAGTACAATGAGACTTCATTTTCTAAAAAGAAATTTCTTAATATAAAAGAAAAGATTTTATGCATTCCATAGGTACAGTTCCAAGAAGACAACCCTACTTCCCTGGCTCCCTTACTCACCCCACTCCCTCCTTCCCTCTCCTCTCTTCATCAGTTTTTTCAAAAACATAATTTTAATCCACATTATATTCACAAGATTAATTCAACACTAATCATAATATTCAACAAGTAAAAGGTAGGAAGACTACAATTCCACAGGAGTATAAACAAAAGCTAAAAATGACAATCATATCCCAAAGTCAACATTTCATTCATATATATATATATATGAATGTATACATATATACATGTATACATATATATGTATTTGTATTCTATATTAGCTGCCACATATCAGAGAAAATATGTTTCTATTTGTGAGACTGGCTTATATCACTATACATGATGATTTCCAGTTGCATTCACTTTATTTGAAAAATATAGGATTTCATTATTTGTTATGGCTGAGTAGTATTGCATCATGTATTTAAACCACACTTTCTAGCCAGTATTCAGTTGATGGATATCTGGGTTGAGTCTATATTTCAGCTATTGTGAATTGAACCACAATAAACATGGGGATACAAGTAAATCTTTAATAGTCTGATTTCATTTAATTTGGTTAAATTCCCAAGAGCGGAGTGGCTGGGTCATCCAGTAGATCTGTTTTCAAATCTCTGAGAAATCTCCATACTGTCTTCTCTAATGGTTGTACTAGTTTGTATTCCCACAAACAGTAGATTAGGGCACCTTTTTTCCACATCCTCACCAGAATTCACTCTTTCTTGGTGTTTAGATGAAAGCCATTCTAACTGTGGTGAAGTAAAACCTCATAGTGGTTTTTCATGGCAATTCCTTGATGCCTAGTGAACCAGAGCATTTTTTCATGCATCTATTGGTAATTTGAATGTCATCCTTTGAAAAGTGCCTGTTTATGTCCTTTACCCATTTCTTGACTGGATTGTTTTGTTGTTGAGTTTCTTGAGCTCTATAGATTCTGTATATTAATCCTTTATCAGTTGCATAATTTACCAATATTTTCTCTCATTCTGTTGGTGTCCTCTTAACTTTATTGAGTGTTTTCTTTTCAGTGCAGAAGCTTCTAGCTTGATGTAATCCCATTCATCCATTTTTGCATAAATTGCCTGTGTTTATGGGTTGCTTTCCAAAATGTCTTTGCCTATACCAGTGTCTTGTAGAGTTTCCAAGATATTTTCCTCTACTAATTTTATGGTTTCAGGTCACAATTTCAGATCATTTTTTTATTTTGAGTTGATTTTTATATAAAGTGTAATGTAGGCGTCTTGTTTCATACTTCTGATACATAGATCCAATTTTCCCAGCACCATTTGTGGAAGAGACTGATCTTTCGTCACGGATTGATTTAGCTTCTTTGTCAAAGATTAGTTGATTGTGGACACATGGATATGTTTCTGGGGTTTCTATTCTGTTCCATTGGTTTATGTGTCTATTTTTTGGGGCCAGTACCAGGCTGTTTTGATTATAACTACCCTGTAGTCTGTCTGGGAGTCTGGTATTTTGATACCTCCAGCTTTTTTTTTTCTTATTAGTTAAAACTGTCTTGGCTATTCAGAGTCTGTTGTGTTTCCATATGAATTTTCTTTTCTAGATATGAGAAGAATATCTTTGGTATTTTGATTGGGATTGCATTGAATCTGAATATTACTTTGAGTAATATGGGCCCTTTGATGACATTTCTTCCAATTCATGAGTATAGAAAATTTTTCCATTTTTGTGTCTTCTATTTCGTTATTTAATGTTTTGTTATTTTTATTGTAGAGATATTTTACAACCTTGGTTAAAGGTAGTCCAGGGTACTATTTTTGTAGCTATTGTGAATGGGACTTATCTTACAAGTTGTTTCTCAGTCATGGGATTGCCTGTGTATACAAAGACTATTTGTGTGTTGATCTTATATCTTGCATATCTTGCAGTTATACCAAATACTCTTATGAGTTCCAATAGTTTCTTACTGGAGTTTTGATTTCTCTACATATGGAATCATGTCATCTGCAAATAGGTATAATTTGATTTTCTCCTTTCGAATTTGTCTTTGATTTCTTTTTCTTGCCTAATGGCGCTAAATCTTCCAGGACTATATGAATACCAGTGGTGAAAGTGGGCATCATTGTCTGGTTCCAGATCTAGTGGAAATATTTATAGCTTTTCCACATTCACTAAAATGCCTGCTGTGGGTTTGTCCTATATTGCTTTGAGTGTACTGAGTAATGTTCCTTTGATACCCAGTTTGCTTTTGATTTTCATCATGAAAATAATGTTGTATTTTATCAAAATCTTTCTCTGCATGTATGAGATAATCATATGGTTTTTATTCTTAGATCTTTTAATGTGATATATCATATTTAATGATTTGCCTATGTTGTACAATCTCACTTACCCTGCTTGATCAGGGTGATTAACATGCTCGATACCAAAAATCCCACTTGAACAGGGTAAATGGTCTTTCTGATGTGTTGATGAATTCAATTAGATGGTAATTTTGAGGATTTTTGTATCTATGTTCATCAGGGATATTGGTATATAGTTCTCTGTCTTTGTTGTATCTTTTTCAGGTTTTGGAATTAAGGTAATGCTGGCCTCCTAGGAGGACTTTGGGAAGTCCCTTTCAATGTTTTGAATAGTTTGAAAATAATTGGAATTAGTTCTTCTTTAAAAGTCTGGTAAAATTCAGCAGTGAAGGCATCTGGTCCTGGAGTTTTCTTTATTGGGAGAATTTTTATTTCTGATTTAATCTTCATTTTGGTTATTGGTCTGTTTAGGTTTTATATGTTATTATGACTCAATGAAGGTAGATTGTATATGTCTAGGAATCTATTCAGTTCTAGATTTTCCACTTTGTGACATATAACTGTTTGTAGTAATTCCTGATGATTCTTTTTGTTTCTGCAGTATCCGTTGTTAGATCTGCTTTTTCATCTCTGATTTTATTGATTTGAGTCTTCACTCTCTTTTGGTTAGTTGGGCCAACAGTATATCAATTCTGTGTATTTCTTTTAAAAAAACAGTTCTTCATGTGACTGATTTTTTTGTATATTGGGGGAGGGCGGGTTTCTGGTAGTAAAATGGTGCTACCTTATCTGTGGCACCATCTCAGTTTCTGGCCCACGTCACCATTTTGCACAGTAAGCTTCAGTACTAATCTCATCCTGGCTCATGGATGTCAGGTGACCAAATGGCCCAATCACAAGTGTCAACTCCATCTCCGCCCTAACAGGATTTGCTACCACTTCCTTAAACCCTGCGAGGAAATAATAGGACCTGCTTCTCTCTCTCTCTCTCTCTCTCTCTCTCTCTCTCTCTCTCGTTTGTTTTTTTTTTCTACATCCTTTAGATGCATTGATAGCTCATTTACTTGATAACTTCCCAATTTGATGTAGAAACTAATTGCTGGGTGGTGGCTCCAAGATGGCAGAATAGGGAGGGAGCTCACTGATAGTCCAGGAAAAGATAGTTTAATAAAAGTGCAGATAATTAAGTCTCAGGGAAGAGTCAGGGAAAAATCTGCAGAGGGAACTCTTCCGGAATTAGAGGGACATGGTGGATCTACGTAGAGGACATAGACACCCACAGCTCAGGAGCCCAGCTGCAGCAGCTCCTGAGAATCTTCTCCCCTGCAGCAGCACTGGAAACAGAGGTGAGGTGAAGCCACAGTAGCCCAAGACACTGGCAGAAAAGCAGCAGGAAGAGCCTAGAGGAAACGAGGCTTGAAACCCCATGGAGGAAGGTGCACCAGCCTAACTAGAGGAGAGAAAAAAATCAAAGGGGATGGTACGGACATGATTCTCTCTCTCCACACACCTTACAAAGGCGTGCAAGACAATAGAGCAGGTGCCATTTTGGACATATGTAACAGCTGCACCAGTTCGGGGCTGTGCCCACCCTCAGCCAAACAGAAAAACTTGACTCTGGTTGAAAATAATAACAGGAGACTAAGACCTAGTGAATGTATGGAGCTTATGAACTGGGACTGTGAAAAAAAATTTAAAGGTGTGTGAGAGAACTCACAGTGTGGCTGAAACGTGAGTAGTTTCAGTGGGAGACACCACAAACTAGGTAACCTTGGCAACCCGGTGGGAGACAATTCAGGGGAATCTGAGCTTACACTGAGGACTGCACAGATCCTTTGTGTGGTCCTTGGGACAGAGCAGACAAATATTATACCCAATGGGGCTAGCGCTCAGGCACTGATTGCCATCAAGGAGAAGAGCTCAGTTGAGCAGAATTACTTCCCTTC
Source organism: Oryctolagus cuniculus (assembly GCF_964237555.1). Lineage (NCBI taxonomy): Eukaryota > Metazoa > Chordata > Mammalia > Lagomorpha > Leporidae > Oryctolagus > Oryctolagus cuniculus. The sequence goes on along the minus strand of NC_091435.1, from coordinate 74,538,625 downwards.
TGAATTAAAAAAAAAAAAAAAAAAAAAAAAAAAAAAACAGGGAGAGATGATTTACCACACCAAACCTGGGTGTGTCACCTTTGGCACACCCTTGACCCTGAGGAACCAAACAGAGCTCTCAGGCCACACCCATCACAAGCCACTAGAGATTCACCAAAAGCAGATAGTCCACTTAATCTAGAGTCATAGTATAAGGAGAAAAGCCACCACAGTGAGAAAAAAAAAAGTAGAAGAAACCAAAGAATATCTGCACAATGCCAAACAACAAATGCAAAAACTGAGGCAACAAGAACAAGGAAGACATCATGATGCTCCCAAATGAACATGACACTCCAATACAAGATTATAAAGATGATAAGATAGAAGAAATGCAAGATACAGAATTTCAAAAAATTTATGATAAGAGCATTTAGAATTATCAAAAACAAATGCATGAACTACAGAAATCCAAACAGGACAGGGCAGAAAATCTCTCTCGTGAAAATGAAATCTTAAGGAGGAATCAAAATGAAATGAAGAATTTAATAGAACATGAAATAGAGATATTGAAGAGAAACCAAAATGAAATGAAGAATTCAATATAACAAATGAAAAACACATTTGAGAGCCTTAAAACCAGAATCAGTGTGATAGAGGAGTGAATATCAGACTTAGAAGACAGAGCACAGGAAAATACACAGTCAGACCAAAGAAAAGAAGAGGAAATTAGAAATCTAAAAAATATTGTTGGGAATCTACAGGATACTATTAAAAAACCCAACATTCAGATTCTAGGAGTTCCTGAAGGCATGGAGAGAGAGAAAGGATTAGAAGGCCTTTTTAGTGAGATACTAGCAGAAAACTTCCTGGGTTTGGAGAAGGAAAGAGACATCCAAGTACAGGAAGCACATGGAACCCCCAGTAAACATGACCAAAAGAGATCCTCAACACAACACGTTGTAATCAAACTCACCACAGTGAAACATAAAGATCCTAAAATGTGCAAGAGAGAAACGTCAAATTGCTCTCAGAGGATCTCCAATTAGACTCACAGCTGACTTCTCATCAGAAACCCTACAGGCTAGGAGGGAATGGTGAGATATAGCCCAGGTACTAAGAGAGAAAAACTGCCAGCCCAGAATATTATATCCTGCAAAGCTCTCATTTGTGAATGAAGGTGAAATAAAGACCTTTCATAGCAAACAAATTGAAAGAATTTGTCACCACTTATCCAGCCCTGCAAAAGATGCTTAAAGATTTGTTACACTCAGAAACACAGAAACACGGCTATCAATATGAAAGAAGGTAAAGGAAGAAAACCTCCCAGTAAAAGATCATAGGAAGTTCAAAGCATATATTAGAAATATCTTTGGAAAAATGGCAGGGCAAAGTCACTATGTATCAATAGTCACATTAAACGTGAATGGCCTCAACTCTCCAGTTAAAATATACTGACTGGCTGAATGGATTAAAAAACAAAACCCATCTATTTGCTACTTACAAGAAAAACATCTTTCCAACCAAGATGCATGCAGACTGAATGTGAAAGGTTGGAAAAAGATATTCCATGCCAACAGAAACCAAAAAAGAGCTGGCATAGCCATCTTAATATCAGATAAAATAAACTTTAACACTAAAACTGTTAAGAGAGACAAAGAGGGGCACTATATAATGATTAAGGGATCAATTCAACAGGAAGATGTAGCTATCATAAATGTATATGCACCTAATTACAGGGCACCTTTTTTTAAAATATATATTAAGGGACTTAAAGGGAGATTTAGACTCTAATACAATAGTATTGGGGACTTCAATACTCCATTTTCAACAATAGACACTAATTGCTATAAACTTCCCTATAAAAGCACAGCCTTTTGCTATATCCCTTGTTTTGATATGTTATATTGATATCTTTGTTCATTTCCATGATTTTTTTTAATTCCTATTTTGGTTTCTTCTATCACGCACTGTTCATTCAGGAGCATTTTCTTCAGTCTCCATGTGTTTGCGAATTTTCTAGCAATTCTTCAGTTTTTTAATTCCCAGCTTCATTCCAGAAAAGATACATGGTATCAAAAAAGATACATTGAATGACTTTTATTTTTTTAATTTGATAAGACTTGCTTTATGGCCTACCATATGGTCCATCCTATAGAAACACCCATGCATTGAAGATAAGAATGTGTATTCTTCAACTGTAGGATGAAATTTTCTGTAGATAGCAGTTAGGTCCATTTGGTCCATATTGTGAATTAGTTCTATTGTTTCTTTGTTGATTTTCTTTCTAGTTTATCAGTCCAGCCATGAAAATGGGGTGTTGAAGTCTCCCATTTTATTGAATTAGAGTCTATGTCTCCCTTAAATTCATTAACATTTGTTTTAAATAGCCAGTTGCCCTAGCATTGGATGCATATGCATTTACTATAGTCACGTCTTACTGTTGAATTGATCCCTTAATCATTACATAATGTCCTTTACAGCTTTTTGTCTAGTGTTCCATCAATTGATGAGATAAAGGGTTGAAAGTTACATATGTGATTTTGGTATTATCTAGCATTGTTTAATTATGTCAGTATTTCAAAATATTCTTTTTTTTGAAAGGTAGAGAGAGGGAGAGAGCGAGAGACAGTGGGCAAGAGAGCAAGTGATTTCCATACCCTGATTCACTCCCTGAATGTCCACAATGTCCAAGGCTGGGTCAGGCTGAGGCTAAGAGCTTGTAACTGCATTCGTTGCTCCCAAGTGCTTGGTAGAGGCCAAATACTTGATACATCTTCCACTGCTTTCCCAGGCATATTAGCAGGGAGCTTGATCAGAACCAGAGTAGCCAGTACTTGAACAAGCATTCCATTATGGAATGTTAGTGCCACAACTGGTAGCTTAACTAACTGGGCAATAATGTGAACCCCCATTCTGTCAAGCTTCATCCTTCCAATTCAATGCTTTTATTATGCATCCATACATAATGAGCATTGCTTTTTTGAAGAAATAACTGTTGCATCATTAAATTTCTTTTCTATTTCTATTTATGTGTTGTGCCATAAAGTCTGTTTTCTCTAATATTAATTTCAAGCAATTTATGCATTATATTTTATTTCACATAGACAGTAGACAGTAGATTTTTAAGATTTTTCTCACCAATTATAACTTTAACATTTAACAAAATTAGTGATATGTTTGTATTTACCTCTGCAATTTATTTGCCTTTGTTCATTTCCTTGGTTTTTACCTTTCTTTCATTCTTCATGCATTATTTTGCACTAATTGAATATATTTAGAATGCCATTTTATCTGTTGGATTTTTAGGTATATATATCTGAATACCATTTGGTGGTTGTTCTATTAATTAAATATATATATTTAACTTTTTATAGCATATTTTGTATACTATTTTGCCACTTCACCTAAACCAGAGATTCCCTGGTACACTACAGGGCAATTTACCTCCAGATGACCTGTCAGTGTCTTTCAACACTTTGGGAAGGTAATCCCTGCATCTCTGGTCCCCATAATTTCTCATAAGTTAACCAGTGTGTAAATTCTTCTCCACTTCAATAAAATGTTCTAACCATATTTCCCTGTTGCTTTCTAGATATTTTCTTCATATATGATCCCAGGAGGTTATGTGTATGTGTATTGGTTTATTAATACTTTTCTGAGTTTTCCTAAACTTCTTAAACATTTATATTTTTTATCAGACTGAAAACTATTGGTATTATTTTCAAAATTAGTTTGGACTCCTGGGTAGAAGATGAAATCTGAGTTCATTTATTCTACTTTCTGATTGCATTTCTGGGTTATTTAGGGCCTGAAGTTGGCCACACCCCTTTATAGCTCAGCCCTCAGTCAGATTTGGGAAGAGTTTATTTACAAACTATGATGTTGTAGTTCTATTGTTTGTGATCCCCACTTCTCTCATATCAAGCAGCTGAGGTTGTCTCAGACTGTTTCTTCTGTTATTTGGATCCAACATATTGTGCCTTAGACATTGTTTAGCTCTTTTTCACTGAGATATGGCTGTGATCTAAAATGAATCCAAAGGCCAACATAAAATATAAATAAATCTGGGATGATCCTTTGATCAAATTTTAACTCCTCCCCAGAGTCTGCTTCCTATTCTTCACCCTCTTATTCATTTGGGGAGAGTTGATGTGGTTAGCAACTTTGTTCTAAAAGATACAGCAAAAGAAACTGCATTTGACTTTATCTGTGAGTTCTTACAATTCAGCCTTTTTTTAAACAGAACTTGGCCAAAATCTTCATTTTAGTATAATTCCTATGAGATTTATATATGAATGTGTGACACTTGCAATTTATTGTCTCTTAGATTAGAATTCACCCACAGCTACCTGCCATGAGGGAAGTTGACAGTATAAGTATTCCTATGTGCTGGGCAAAAAATTAAACTATGAGAATAGAGGGTACTGGATGAACATTGCGGGGAAAAGGACATTCTTTGTTTCATTCCAGTAAAAAATTTTTTACTCTGACTACTTTATTCTCAGGGACATCTATGTGCAGGGACACCCAGTGACATCCTTCCCAAACCATGTGCCTAGAGCACACAATGCCTTTGCAAATAGTAGCTTTGGTTTCCAGGCCGGAGATCACTTCACTGTGGCACCCCCGAGTGAACATTGTGTACCTCAGGACCTTCCCTTCAATGTTTGCAAATAGGTTCGCATGGGTCTGATTCACTCTACGTATCTCCTACCAAATGTCTGTATACCTGCAACTCAGAGAAGCATGTCTCACTCTTATGGCAATAGTCCCAGGCAACCAAAAAAGAAAGAAAATCTCCTCCAAACAGTCAAATGTGAATACATTTTCTGCAACAAGATCTCACAACCAGGCCTGTGGATAGTTTGGGTTTCTTTGTTCCCTGAAGTTTTTAGTACTGTTCTTTCAACCACGGACTACTTTGTACAATTCTGCTTATACCCTTATAATTAATATGTTATTATTAATAATTATATTTATTTAAATTACAGTGATGTTTTTGTCTTTGGCTTAGACTGACTGAGACAGATTTTGTATCATCAGCAATCCTAGCAGACAGAGCTGCAAAGCTGCAATTGGTAGATTGTTTCCATTGTTTCCTTGGTCACGAGCTATGCTGAGCCAGTGAGAAATGAGATCATATCAATCAATAAAATAAAAGGAAACCAATTAAATGAAAAATAAACAAGGAATAGAGAAAATTTAAAAGGCAAAAGTTGAAATTAACAAATTAATATCCTGTCATGAATGACCAAGAAATAACCAAGAGATACACAAATTAGTTATAATTACAAATGCCTGCCTGGGTTTTTTTCTGACATGCATTGATTTTTTTAATCATCTGTGAACATCTACTGAGTATTCAATAATGCAACTCAATTCTGACACTAACCACAGAGTTATGCGCCAGACCCCATAGTTTTCAGTTTAGTCTCACAGCTTACCCTCACATAAGGTGCCAGTCACAAGTGGCATCCATGTTTTTGACCAATGAGTTTTAAATGAAGAATTCTTGTAACTCCCTTCTCCAATTTGATAGATTTATACAACAGCTCACAGATTTGAGGAAACCACTTGTGTTCACTAGTTCAAAAGGATAAAAAATGAACAACCACATACAGAAGCTTCTGTCCCTGTGGAGTGGGGTATGTCACCCTTCTGTCACATGGATGTGTCAATCAAATTAGAATCTCTCAAGATGTTCTTGTTGAAGAGTTTTTATAGGATTAATTCCCAGCCCTGCCTCCTTCCTTAGAGGTCAGAGGATGAGAGTAAAATTTCCAACCCTGTACTCATTTGGATTTTCTGATGACCAGTCCTGTCCAGTGGCTCCCTGGGACCCCATGCTAAGTTGCCTCAGTATATATTCAGATATGACGGGGTGGGCTCATTACAAAACAATATGTGGCCTTGTCATTCATGAAATCCTAAGGTTTTTATGATTGTGCACCTAAAGCTTAAGTTTTAAAATAGATTCAACAAAATCTGATAGAACCTAAAAGTAAGGCAAGAGAGGATTCTACATACACTGCAGAATGTATCTTCTAAGAATGTATCTCCCACTTAGCCAATGACCCAATGACTGCCCTACGAAAATCTGTGTGGAATAACTGGAAACTCTTAAGATTACTGAAGGCTTATGACTTCCAGGGCAAGGCTCAGATAGTAAATTGATGATCATTCAGAAGCTTTCCAGGGCCAGTGTGGACATCTAGCCTGTTTAGTTTGCTGTTACAAAATACATTAAACTTCATAGCTTATAAAGAATGAATGTATTTTCTCATAGTTCTGGGGTATGGAAAGTTCAAGCTCAAGACAGATTTTCTGTCTGGTGAGATCCTGCATTATGGGAAATCAGTGATATTTTCTTACATGGTGGAAGGGGTAAGGTAGCCCTCTGGGACATCTTTTATGAGTACCTATTCTGCATATAAGAATTTCTCCACCTTCAGATCTAATCACCTCCCTAAATCCCTGCCTCCTAATGAAATCATCTTGAGAGTTGTGATATCACCATATAAATTGTGTTGGAATACAAACCTTCACATCTTAGCATTATTTATTGGCCTCCCAAAATTTATGCAAAAATAATCATTACATCTCAGTAGCCTCAAAAGTGTTAACTGGATCTAGTATCAATTAAAAAGTCTAAAGTCCCATCGCATCTGAACATCACCTAAATCAAGTAGCGTGTGAATAAAGGTATGATTCATCTTGAGGTAAATTCAAACCTGTGAAATCAAACAAATTATGTGCTTCCGAAGCACAATGGTTGGACAGGACCGCAGGATATACATTCTTCTTACAAAAGGCAGAAATTGTGAGGAAGAAAGTAGTAATAAGTTCTGAGCAAGTCTACAACTAGAGGCTAGAGTATTGTCTTTGGCTCACTATTCTACCATCCAGATCCAGTAGGTTGCCTCCCAGACACACTTGGGTAGCAGCTGTCCTCATGGCTTTTGATAATCCTGTCCCCACAGTGGCTCTATGATTAAGACCTGTCTCTATAAGTAGTTTTTTTTTTTTTAAATAAAACTGTTTTCTAAAATTGAGGGGTTGTGGATATTATGGTATAATACATTAGGTAACAGCTTGGGATGCCTGGAACCAATATCAGTGTGCCCAGAATCAAGACACACCTATGTGTCTGATCCAGCTTCCTGCTAGTGTGTGCACTGGAAGTGCACTGGATGAAGACCTGGAGACTTGAGTCCCAACAATCTACATGGAAGACCAAGATGGTGTTCCAGTCTCCTGGCTTCAGCCTGGCCTAGCCTTGGCTGTTTGCAGGCATTTGAAAGAGTAGGCAAGCGGGTAGAAAATTCTCTTTCTCTCTCTCTCTCTCTCTCCCTCTCTCCCTCTCTCCCCCCCTTTCTTTCTCTCTTCCTCTCTTCCTCTTTCTCCCTTCCTCCCTTCCTACCTCTCTTCCCCCCTGCTTCTCTTTCTCTTACTCTTTGCCTCCCTCTCTCTCTCTCCCTCTCCCTCTTTGTCTGTTTTTCCCTCTCTTTGTCACTCTGCTTTTGAAAAAATAAATGAAGTCTCAAAAAAGAACTGATATATTAAGGAAAGCAAAAATCAGTAAGGATAAAGTCTTGAAAAATATTATCATCAACTTTATTTAATTGATATTATAAAACTATTTTTCCAATAATAGCAGAATACACATTCTTCCCAAGTACTCACTGAACATTTATCAGGACAGACTTCATCTAGAAATTAAAATCTCAGTATAGATATTCAATCATATGAATTATGTTATTTGAAAGCAAATAAATTAATCTAGAACTTGAGGTGAGAAAATATCTAGAGAATTTCCAAATTTTTTGAAATTAACTGGCACACTTATAAATAAAATGTCACAAAGGAAGTGGACAGAGAACATTTTTGGATAATGAAAACTACAACTGCACAAGGTGGTAGAATCTGTCAATGTGGAACTGTAACTTATCTGGTGAATAATATAAGCATGACAGTAGGGGCTATCAGTTGGGGAGTTTAGCTATTTTCATTCATGCTTGGTTTAACTCAGTGAGGTTCTCTGATTTATCTGTGGTTATCTAGAAGGTATCCAGTGTTTGGCCCTTAACTATGGTGATGGAGATACTGGGACACAAAGCCCCTTATCCATAAGTCCATCCATGTGTGTGGTATTCAGCCCTATGAAGGGGTTTTTAGGAACACACCACACCCCTTTAGGATGCTCCCCTAGATAATCCTGGAAAATGTGCTAGCTGTGACTTTGTGGTAAAATTGGGCTTGGTCATCCTCTACTGCTGAAGTAGTAACAAGACACCATGTGGAAACAGGACACCTGGTGGCAGGGCACTATCTAATGCTGAAATAGTGGCGATTGCCATAGGTTTAGAGAAAATAAGTAGCCTGTTTATAACTTCCAGAAAAATAGGCTCAAACAAAGCCTGATTATGAGATGGAAGAAATCACAAGGGTATAAGTAAGTACATTAACAGAGAGATTGAAATAATTTTAAAAATCAAACAGGAATCCCTGAGTGGAGAGATATACCAAGTGAAATGTAAAATGTGATAGAAGACAATTAATAGCAGACTAGATCCAATAGAAGAAAGAATTAGTGAGATAGAAGACAGGCTACTTAAAAATACACAATAGGAAAAGATAAAAGAAAAAAAATGAAGAAGCTTATAGGAATTCTGTGACATCACTAAAGCAGTAGTGATTTGGGTTACTGGGGTTTAAGAAGTACTTGTGAATTCCAAAAGTGAGAAAGCTTATTCAATGAAACAGAAGATTTCCCAAATCTAGAGAAGGACACTAATATTCAGTTACAAAAATGTCAAAGATCACCTGTTGCTGTGGATTCTTCTAAGAGGAGGAGTGTGGTGGGGGCAAGAGACACAGAGTCACCACACAGACCCCAGGAGTCGGGTGAAAGCAGACCAGAGGCAGCAGCCTGCAGACTCATTTATTTCAGTTGCTACAGCAGCTTATATAGCCAAGGCAGCCAATCCGGTCAAGGGGCATTCTATGCCCGAACCAATCACATCCTGTTGCCAGGCAGTTTCTGATGCCATCTAATCACAGCCTGTTGCCAGGCAGGCTCTGTTGCCATGTGGTTTCCGAAGCCATCCAATCACAGCCTGTTGTCAGGCAGGCTCCATTGCCTGGTGGGTTTCAAAGCCATTCCTGGCTGGCGCCGCAGCTCACTAGGCTAATCCTCCGCCTTGCGGCACCGGCACACCGGGTTCTAGTCCCGGTCGGGGTGCCGGATTCTGTCCCGGTTGCCCCTCTTCCAGGCCAGCTCTCTGCTGTGGCCAGGGAGTGCAGTGGAGGATGGCCCAAGTGCTTGGACCCTGCACCCCATGGGAGACCAAGATAAGTACCTGGCTCCTGCCATCGATCAGCACCGTGCGCCGGCCGCAGCGCGCCAGCCGCAGTGGCCATTGGAGGGTGAACCAACGGCAAAAGGAAGACCTTTCTCTCTGTCTCTCTCTCTCACTGAACACTCTGCCTGTCAAAAAAAAAAAAAAAAAAAAAAAGCCATTCCTGAGTAACTGATGCTCGCTTGCCAGCAGCCATCATGGTATGGCCTTCTCATTCCACCACAGTCACCAATCAGAATCAGCTCAGTATAGTCTACCTGATGGCAGTATAAGCAAACTCTCATGGCTTATCGACAAAGACAGGATTATTAAGGCAGCAAGAGAAAAGAAAGAAATAATACATAAGGGTGTCCCCACTAACTACAGTGTGGAATTCTCAGCAGAAATCTCGCAGGTCAGGAAGGAATGGGATATTCACACAGTGCTGAAAAAAATACAAAACAAAATTAAACAACACCAAAGCATGCCATCAGGAATATTGTAGGTACAATAATATAGCTATCATTTAGAAATGGAGAAATAAAGATATCCCCAACCAAAAGCTGAGAAAAACCTATCCTATAAAAAAAAAATACTAATAGGAGTTCTTCAAACCAAAAGAAACAGACACTACCAAATAAGAATCAAACATCTGGATGTACGAACTCATTTGTTAAAGCAACTATACTAATATTGTGACCATGGTGTCTAAACCAAGCAATTTAAAAACATAAAACATGTATGGATATGTTCAGGATAGGCACTAATAAGATCTAAAATGGGACATCAAAAATTCAAAAAGTAAGGAGTAACTGAGTCCAAATATAAAGATTTTTTGTTAATACTTTCTCTTTTGGTTCTTTTCCTGTCTTTATGATCAATGTTAACTTGCTACAAATATCATTTCAAATGAGTTGTTATAGTCAAAATGTTTCTTTTATGTCTCTTGGTAACCATAAAGCAAAAACCTATAATAGATACACCAAAAATAATAAGCAAGGAATCAGGACACACAAATAGAGAAAATTCATCACAATGCAAGATTGTAAGAAGGAGAAAGAAATAACAGAACTACCACAAAAACACAAAATAAGTAACAGAATGGCATTAGTAGACATAATATGCCAATGATTATCTTAAATGTAGATGAATTCCCCAATTAAAAGAGTGATTGAACGGATAAAAGTGAGGAGAAAAAAATACAAGTATACACTGTTTATAAGTAATTCACTTCCAAGAACCATCCAACCAAGCCATTCCTAGATGCTGTGAAATGATTTTTTTTAACTTCTAAATTTGGGGATAATTCACTGTACTGCAGCAGATATCTAATAGACACAAGTAGTTGATGCTGGCTGCAGAGTGCTGTCACCATAAAAAGCTACAATGTGGGCATGGCCATGACACCAGGCAGTGGGCTTTACAGGTTGTTAGGGAAAGGTGAAAACACCCTTAAAGAAATTAAGTAAATGGTATTGAAGATTGGAGGAGGGATAACCTTGTGATGCACTGGCAGAAAGTGTAACATGGAAAGAAGTCATCGTGTTGAAGGTAGAAAGTGCATCTAAGGGACAGGATGATCTCACTAAGAATATTCCCAATCTATGTTTTGAATGTGCTCTCTGATTTCTTCTTGCTCTTTAATATGAAATTTAAGAAAAGAGAGATAAATTAAGTATTTTTAAACATGAAGATGAACTTGATGGTTTTGAAAATTCTGTCTGTTGATATCAAGTGCTAAAGTTAAGCAATAGATTTTGAAAGAAAAATAAAACCCAGGTTGTGAGTATAAAATTTTTTGTTAATATCTTAGGAGGATCAAAAGCAGTGTTTCAAGGTGCTGTAACGTCAAATAAAAAGCTCTCCGAAGAGAATGTAGGCATGTCTCATACACCTTCTCAATAGGAATTTTAGGAATCTTAAAGGTGTTTTCCCTCAGGTGTTTCATCAGAAACTCAAAATAGAGACACAGAAAAGTGCTTATCAAAGAAATCTACAAGTGTGACTAATGTCTAAAGAAGCAGGTTTCCATCAGAGTCGAAGAAGTTTGAGAAAGATTTTAACAGATTTAGATATTTAGAAAAATCTCCAGTTGGACGGAAAGATCTGGAGATATTATAAAATGGAAAAGAGGACTTTGGTACCCCCCTCAACTCTAAAGGAAAGATGACTCAAGAGGTAATCTTTCTGATGAGAAGGCTTTGAGATCATATTTTTGCTGGCTAGGTTTCAGAATTGCTATGGACTTCTGTGTGCTGGTGATCCTTCTGACTCCCTATATTTTCCCTTTTTGAACATCAAGGCTATAGCTTTGATATGTAGTAGTTACTTCAAAATTATTTTCAAAAGTGCTTCCAGTGGGGCAGGCATTATGGAGCAGCAGTTAGGCCAGCACTTGGGATGCCCACATGCCACATCAGACTGTGTGGGTTTCAGTCTTGCCTCCACTTCTTACTAAGCTTCCTGCTATTGTACACCTTAGCAGAAAGCAGCAGATGGTTCAGTTACCTAGACCCCTTCCCTTCCACCCACATGAGAGACCCAGAATGAGTTCAAGTTTCCAGGCTTAAAGGATGTTCTAGTCAGAAAGTTAAGAAAAAAATTAAGTGGTATAATATAAAATATGAAACAACAGCATTTATTTGCATATGACATGTTCATCTATGCATAAAATCCCATATCTGTTTAGAAAAAGATTCTCGCAATCATAAGATACTTTAATAATATTTTGCAAGATAAATACTGAAAAATAAATTGTATTCCTGTAAACTAGCAATGATGAGCAACTGAAATTATAAACATTATTTACAATGGCTTTAGAAATATTAAATATTTAGGGATAAACCTTATAAAACTACAATGAAAGCAACAATGTATTTCTGAGATAGATTAAAGAAGAATATAGACAGCGCCGTGGCTCAACAGGCTAATCCTCTGCCTGCGGCGCGGGCACCCCGGGTTCTAGTCCCAGTCAGGTCGCCAGATTCTGTCCCGGTCGCTCCTCTTCCTGTCCAGCTCTCTGCTGTGGCCCAGGAGTGCAGTGGAGGATGGCCCAGGTCCTTGGGCCCTGCACCCTCATGGGAGGCCAGGAGAAGCACCTGGCTCCTGCCTTCCGATTAGTGCAGTGCAACGGCCGCAGCAAGCTGGCCACAGAGGCCATTGGAGGGTGAACCAATGGAAAAGGAAGATGTTTCTCTCTGTCTCTCTCTCTCTCTCACTCTGCCTGTCGATAAAAAAAAAAAAAGAAGAAGAAGAAGATTATGTATAGGTCAAAGGATGCAGTAGTATTCAGTTATTTTTCAGATATTTGTCCCCCAATAAATGCATTAAAATTAAAATCTGGAATTCGTAGCAATCATTATAAAAAGCACCAACATATTTAATAACTGCGCTGAAGTATTTCTTCTATTATAAAATTTAACCAACTAAAGTATGTAATTCAAAGTTATTTAGTGTATTAGCCAAATTGTGAGTTTTTTTTTTTTTTTTTTTTTTTTTTTTTTTTTTTTTTTTTTACCGCGCTGATCCGATGGCAGGAGCCAGGAGCCAGGTGCTTTTCCTGGTCTCCCATGGGGTGCAGGGCCCAAGCACCTGGGCCATCCTCCACTGCACTCCCTGGCCACAGCAGAGAGCTGGCCTGGAAGAGGGGCAACCGGGACAGAATCCGGCGCCCGGACTGGGACTAGAACCCGGTGTGCCGGCACCGCAAGGTGGAGGATTAGCCTAGTGAGCCGCGGCACCGGCCCAAATTGTGAGATTTCTATTAAGATCCGTTTTAGAGCATTTTCATTGCTACAGAAATAAACTTTGCCTATCAGTAGTCACTCACCAGTCCTGTCACACCCACCTTTAAGGAAACTACTAATAAGCTTCCTGTCTGTAGATGTTTGACTATTCTGAGCATTTCATTTACCTGAAATCATATAATGTGTATTTCTTTGTGGCTTCTTTCACATAGAAAAATATCTTCAAGTTTCATTCATCTTTCAGTACGTATCAGTATTTCATTCCTTTTTTTGACTAATGATATTCTATGATTCGGATATAGCACATCCTTTCATCACTTAGTAGACATTTGGGTTATGTATACTTTTTGGCTATTGGGAATAATGTTGCTATGAACATTTGTATGCAGCTTTTCATGTGCAAATATGGTTTCATTTCTTTCATATGTGTTTCTAGGAGCAATATCACTTGATCATATTGTAATGATACATTTACCTTGAACTTGTCCAGAGTTGACTGCTTAATTTTACATTCCAAACAAAAAATGATAATGGTTCCAAATTCTTAATCCCTTCATCGACACTTACTGTTATCTGACTTTTTGGTTTTAATTATTTTAATGAGTATGAAATAGTATCTCATTGTGATTTTGGATTGCATTTCCTTATAGACTAACAGCTTTTTATGTTTATTGGGCATTTCTATGTCTTCATTGAAGAAATATTTGCCTGATTCCTTTGCCCTTTTTTTTATTATTGAAGTCAACTGCATGCATCTATTTGTTTATACTTTGTAAGCAGAGTTTTGTTTATTTTAAATGCCGAGTGACAGAGAGAGAAATGGAGAGAGAGGGAGTGAGAAGTCGAGAGAGGGAGAGGGGGAGAGAGAGAAAGAGAGAGAGAGAGAGAATCAAACTTTCATCTGCTGATTCACACCCCAAATAGCTGCCAACTGCTGAGTACTGGCCAGGCTGAAGCCAGGATCCCAGAACTCCTCTAGATCTTCCACATGAGTGGCAAAGGCCCAAGTACTTTGGCCATAGCACACAAACTGGAAGGTGGATCAGCAACACAGTGGTAGGACTCATACACACTGCAGTATGTGTTTCTGGCATTGCTAACAGAGGCTGTACCTATTGCACTGCACACTGACCTCTCCTTGTCCTTTTTTTGAGTTTGGTTATTTGTCCTTTTGTCCTTTTGTTATGAGCTATGGAAATTTTTCATATATTATGCAGAGAATTCTTAAGAAAAAATTTGCAGTTATCTTCCATTTTTTGGAATTAGATTTTCACTTGATGATAAATTTTCAAAACAAAAGTTTCTATTTAAATAAAATGTTATTTATTTTAGTTTTTAGCTTTTGTTTTTGATATCATGTCTAAATAAACCAATGCCTAACTAAGTCATGATTGTATGTCATTATTTTATACTTCATATTCATTACAATTTATTCTTAGACTATTATGCTTTTATCTCATATATATAAGCTTGTGCAATTTCCACTTTATTTTCGTGCATGTTGTGAGAAACAAGTTGAATTTAATTCTTTTACATCTGGATATCCAGTTGTTCTTGTTTAATATGTTGAATGTAGTATCTCCCCATTTGAATTGCCTTAGTACAGCCAGAAAAATAAGTTGACCATAATTATGTGTTTTTCTGTGCTATACATTTTACTGATTGATCTTAATGTCTGTTCATATGCCAGTGACACACAGCATATTTCTTTTTTTTAACTTTTATTTAATGAATATAAATTTCCAAAGTACAGCTGATGGATTACAATGGCTTTTCCTCCCCATAACTTCCCTCCCATCCACACCTCTCCCCTCTCCCACTCCCTCTTCCCTTATATTCACATCAAGATTCATTTTCAATTATCTTTATATACAAATCAGTTTAGCATATATTAAGTAAAGATTTCAACAGTTTGCACCCACACAGAAACACAAAGTGTAAAATACTGTTTGAGTACTAGTTATACCATTAAATTACAATGTACAGCACATTTAGGACAGAGATCTCACATGAGAAGTAAGTACACAGTGACTCCTGTTGTTGACTTAACAAATTGACGCTCTTGTTTATGGCCTCAGTAATCACCCTAGGCTCTTGTCATGAGTTGCCAAGGCTATGTATGGAGGCCTTTTGAGTTCGCTAACTCTGATCTTTCAAAACATTTTTAAATGACATTGACATTCAGTGATGATTTACATTAATAGGGTCTATACAATATTATAGGATACATTATAAAATTATTAAATCAAGTTCACTATTCTATCCATCAACTTGCATGCTTATCATTCTTTGTGATGAAATATTTAACCTCAACTCTTTTAGTAATTTTGAAATATGCAGTGCATTATTACTAATGATAGTTGCAAAGCTGTACAACAGATAACTTAATCTTACTCCCCCTATCTAACTGATCCTTTCTGCCCTTGACCAATATGTCCTCTTTCCCATTTGTCACTTCTTCCCAGCTCCAGGTTCTGGTGACTGCTTTCCCATTCTCTCCTTCTGGAAGTCCAGCTCTCTTAGATTCCACATTTAACTAAGGTGAGTATTTTTTTTTATTTTTTATTTTTTTATTTTTATTTTTTTGACAGGCAGAGTGGACAGTGAGAGAGAGACAGAGAGAAAGGTCTTCCTTTGCCATTGGTTCACCCTCCAATGGCCACTGCAGCCGGCACGCTGCGGCCGGCGTGCTGCGGTCAGCGCACTGTGCTGATCCGATGGCAGGAGCCAGGTACTTATCCTGGTCTCCCATGGGGTGCAGGGCCCAAGTAGTTGGGCCATCCTCCATTGCACTCCCTGGCCACAGCAGAGAGCTGGCCTGGAAGAGGGGCAACCGGGACAGAATCTGGCGCCCCCAACCGGGACTAGAACCCTGTGTGCTGGCGCCACTAGGCGGAGGATTAGCCTAGAGAGCTGCGGCGCCGGCTTAAGGTGAGTATTTTTCTTTCTGCATCTGGTTTATTAGCACAGTGTCCTCCATGTTTAGCAAAATTGTTGCAAATGATATTTTTCTTTTTTTAAGGATAAATTGTATTCCATTCTGTAGTATGGCATGTTTTATTCATTCACCCATTGAAGAACACTTAGGTTGTAACAATGTTTCAGTTTTGGATAGTGCTGCAGTGAACAAGGGAGTTCAGATAGCTCTCGAACACAGTGATTTCAAGTCCTTATAATATGCACCCAGCATTGGGCTTGCATGAAAATATGCTAATTCTACTTTTAGTTTCTTGAGGAAATTTCATACCTTTTTATTTTTTTGTAATGGTTATACTAATTTACATTCCCAAGACGTATATGAAGGTTCCCCTTTCTGCACATCCTCACCAATATTTGCCTTTCAACTTTTTTTTAAGGTTTATTTATTTATTTGAAAGTCAGAGTTACACAGAGTCAGAGTTACACAGAGACAGCAGGAGCAGAGGCAGAGACAGAGAGAGGTCTTCCGTTTGATGGTTCACTCCCCAGTTGGCCACAATGGCCGGAGCTGCGCCGATCCGAAGCCAGGATCCAGGAGCTTCTTCCAGGTCTCCCAAGTGGGTGCAGGGTCCATGGACTTGGGCCAGCTTCCTCCTGCTTTTCTAGGCCATAGCAGAGAGCTGGATCGGAAGTGGAGCAGCCAGGACTCGAACTGGTGCCCGTATGGGATGCGGGCGTTTCAGGCCAGGGCATTAACCTGCTATGCTACAGCACTGGGCCCATCTTTCAAATTTTTAGTAAGAGCCAACTGACCAGGTGTGAGGTGATATTGTGGTTTAAAATATTTTAAAAATTTGAGATGGAGAGGCTGGCACTGTGGTACAGCAGATAAAGCCTCCACCTGCAATGCCAGTACCATATATGGGCACTGCTTCGAGTCCTGGCTGCGCCACATCTAGTCCATGTCCCTCCTAATGTGCCTGGAAAAGTAGTAGAAGGTGGCATATGTACTTGGGCCCCTGCACACACGTGAGAGACCCAGAAGAAGCTCCTGACTTTAGCCTTGCACAGTCCTGTCTATTGAGGCCATTTTGGGAGTGAATCAGTGAACCCCCACCTCTCTGTAACTCTGCCTTTCAAATACATAAGTAAAATCTTTAAAGCAAAACTTGAGAGGTAGAAAGGGGTGGGTTGATGAAAGTAGAGAGAGAGCCGTCCTTCACTCCCTCCATCCACTGGTCCATTTTGCAAGTGCCTACATTGGTTGGGACCAGCCTGGAACCAGAGCTTGGATCTGGGAACATAATGCACATTTCCCATGTGAGTAGCAGTAAACCAATTACTTGAGTTACCTGCACTATACTCTAAAGTCTGCTTTGGTGGGAAGACACAGTCAGGAGCCCAAGTCTGGAATCAAAACCAGACATTCCTTTTTATTAGGCCAAATGCCTATTCCCGTCATTATAGTTTAAATTTACATTTTCGTGGTGATCAGTGATATTGAACATTTAAAGTCTATATTTGTTGGCCGTTTGTATGTCTTCTTTTGAGATAGGTCTATTCATTTCCTTTGTGCATTTTATTTATTTTTTGCAATTGTTTGATTTGCTTATATATTTTGATATTAACACCTGATCAAATGTATGGATTGAAAATGCTTTCTCTAGAGTATTGAGTTGGATGGTTTTTTACTCTAATTGTTTATATTCTGTGCGGAAGCTGCTTAGCTTGTTGGAATCCCCATTTGTCTAATTTTGCTTTAGTTGCTTTTGATTTTGGCAATAAAATCATTATCCATTCCAATGTCATGGAGCTTTTCCTCTATGTTTCCATCCAGATTTTCAGTTTCAGGTCTTAAGTTTAAGTCTTTAATCTATTTTGGTTGACTTTTTGTATATAGTGTGAGATAAGGGTCCAATTTCATTTTCTACATGTGCATATCCAATTTTCTCAGCACTGATTGTTAAAAGAACTGTCCTTTCTCTGTTGTGTATTCTTGGCATCTGTGTTGAAAATCAATAGACCATAAATGTTTGTGTTTATTTTGAGGCTCTCTATCATGGTCTTTGGTCAAATTGTTTTTTGCCAGTATAGTCATCCCTTGTTATCTTCAGGGTATTTATTCCAGGACTGTGTATGATACTAAAATGCACAGATGCTTAAAAGGTAAATATTTGCACAAAAACTAAATAATCCTCCTATAAACTTTAAATGATCTCTGGATTACATATAATACCTTAAAAATCAACTCTAAAGTTGTTATATTGTATTCTTTAGGGAATAATAAGCAAAAAAGTGTCAATATTTAATACAGCTATAATTTTTGAAACAATTTTATTTATTTTAATTTTATTTGGAAAGGGGGAGACAGAGAGAGAGAGAGAGAGATCTTATCTCCTGGTTCACTTCCCCCAGATGCTCACAACAGTTGGAGCTGAACCAGTTTATAGCCAGAAGAACAGAACCCAATCCAGGTCTCACACATGAAAATCAGGACTTCTGCTACTTGAGGTGTTGACTGCTGTCCCTCCCCCTCCCCCAGGGTTCACAATAGCAGAAAGCTGGAATCAGAAGTGGAGTGGAGACATGTCCAGGCATTCTGACATGGGATGGGTGTCCCAAGTGCCATCTCAATCACTGCACCAAACACCCACACCCCAACAACTGCATGTGTTTCTTGAATATTTCCAATCTGTGGTTTGCTAAAACTGTGGATATGGAACAGCTGATTCTAGCATGTTTTTCTAATTACCACAGCCTTATCACATATTTTTAAATCAGATTATGTGATGCTTCTAACTCTGTTCCTTTCTTTCAAGATTGGTTGAGCTATCTGGAGTCTTTTTTTTTTTTTTTTTTTACTCCATGTGAAATTTAGGATTCTATTTACATTTCTGTGAAGAATGAAAATGGAATTTTGACAGAGATTTCATTGAATTATAGATAAATGTATGTCCTAGTGTCAAGCTAACAATATTAATTTTAAAGCCATATACATGATGCTTCTCATTACATCCTGTTATTCCTTTTAACAAAGACAAAGTTTTTGATGTACAAGACTTACACATCTTTATTAAATTCATACTAATCTATTTATCCCATTTGATGCTATTGTAAATGAAATTATTTTGTTAATTCCTTTTTTGAAATTTTCATGTTAAAATGGAGAACATAATTATTTTGTATATTCTTTCAACATGGAATAGAAGTAACCAGTGCAGACATCCTTATTTTGTTCTGTATCCTAAAGGGAAAGCATTCAGTTGCTCCTAATTATGATATTACCGGTGGATGTTTTCTTTAATGCTCATTATGTGTTAAGAAAGTTCCTCCTTTTCCTTTTATTACCATGACAGTGTATTGTTTTTTAATAAATTCCATTTATATATCTGTTGAAATAATTATGTGGTTTTGTACTTTATTGATACAGTGCTTCAAATTTATTAATTTTAGTTGTTAAACCAATATTACACTTCTGAGATATATCTCACTTGATCATGTTATATAATTTCATACAACATGAAACTAAAT
The DNA here is from genome assembly GCF_964237555.1 of Oryctolagus cuniculus. NCBI lineage: Eukaryota > Metazoa > Chordata > Mammalia > Lagomorpha > Leporidae > Oryctolagus > Oryctolagus cuniculus. The sequence goes on along the minus strand of NC_091435.1, from coordinate 74,519,112 downwards.
TGGGTTCAATTTCCTGGTATCTTTTTGAAGATTTTTATATCTGTATTCCTAAGATCTTGATCTGTGTTTCTCTTTTCTTATTATCTCTTTTGATATTAGGGTATTATTGCCCCCCAAAAATAAGTAGAAAAAAATTCTCTCTTCAATTTATAGAAAAGTTTGTTAAGAATTGGTTCTGATTTTTCTTTAAAAGTTTTGGAAAATTTACCACTGAAGCTGTATGGTCTTTGGTTTTCTATTGTGGGAAGTTTTAAAAGGATTCATTTAGGCTCTTTTGTGTCTTAGATGTATTTACATTTTCTGGTTTTCTTGGGTGAATTTCGGTAGTTTGTGGATACTAGGAATTTGCTTCCTTCCTCGAAGCTATCTAATTTTGGCATACTTTTGTTCACGGTAGTCTTCATAAACCCTTGTCTTAGTTCTCTCTCAGTGTGGTCCACGCCTATTCCTACTTGATTTCTGCTTGATCTATTTTGAAAGAGATTTGTTACTTTTATGATCTTTTCAAAAATCAAACTGTACTGACATAATTTCTTTACATCTCTATTTCATTTAATTCTATCATCGTGTCTTTTCGTTCCACATCCTTTGGATTCTATTTGCTCTTCTTTTTCTAGTTGCTTGAGGTAGAAATTTAACATGATGATTGGAGAGTATTTTCCTTTTTAACAGAAGTGTTTACAGATCAAAATTTCCCTCTGAGCGCTGCTTTACCTGCATTGCTAAATTTTGGAAAGTGTGCTTCAGTTTAATACATGTCAAAGCATTTTCTAGCTTCACGTGATTTTTTTAAACTTTTAGACAACATAGAAATGTCTTGTTTCATTCCAAATATTTGCAAATTCCCCAAATTTATTCCAATATTTGATCTTCAAATTCATTCCATGTGGTTATTGAATATAACTTATATAATACCAGTCCTTTAAATTATGGTACAGGATATGATCTGTACTGAAGAATACATATATATGCTTGAGAACATGTAGTCTGCTATTGCTGTGGAGAATTTTCTACAGATGTTTGTTAGATCTTGTTGCTTTATGTTGCTTTTAATTCTCATTAAATAATAGTACTATATAATTTCATTCTCATTAAATATTAGTACTATTTATTATTGAAACTTGGATACTAAAATCAGCAACCACTATTCCATAATTGTGTTTCCATTTCAATTCTGATAGTTTGTGCTTCATGTATTTGGAGGTTTTATTATTATGTGCATGTGTGCTTTTTATATATTCCTGATGATCAATCATCATATTATTATCTTATTGCCCTCTTTGTCTCTTGTAACAGTATTTGTTTTAATGATTTCCTTGTCTGATGTGGGCATGACTGTTAGAGCTTTTGAGAGCTTTTGTTTGGCGATAGTGTGCATACACATATATGCCCATACTTTTTTCCTTCAATTTATTTGTACTTTAAAGTATGTCTCTTGTAGACAGAGTAGAGCTGAATACTTTTTAAAAATTAATTTGATTATTTTCCCTATCTTTTTATTACTGTTTAATCCATTACCTTTAATTGAAATACTGATAAGATCAGGTTTAAATATGCCATGTGTCTATTTGCTTTCTCCATGTCCTATGTCTCTATGTCCCTGCACTATAGCCTTCCTTTATATTAACAGATTTTTCTGGAGTTTCATTTAGTTCCATTATTGCTTCATTTTTGTTCTTGCTGTTAGCTATTTTTTTCTGGTGATTTTCCAGTGGTTATAATTATCTCTTAACATAGAACTATCTACTTTGACACAGTAATTAGAAAAAAAAAAAAAAGCAAGCAAGCAAGAAATCTTGTCATTTGCAACAAAGTGGGCGCAACTGGAAAATATTATACCTAGTGAAATAAGCCAGTTCCAAAAAGACAAGTACCATATGTGCTCCCTGATCTGTAGTAATTAATAGAGTACCTAAAAGGTAATCTTTAGAAGTGACATTGACACTTTGAGATGCAATGATTTTGAACAGCCCCTGTCCTGACTGTTGAAGAACAGTTTTTTTATACTATTTGTTGAACTTTTATCTAGTCTAGGGTTGATCTTATGTCTTATGTATATAAAGTTAATTGAAAATAGATCTTTGTGAAAAAAAGAAGAAGAATGGGAATCGGGGTGGGGGGAATAGAGTGGGAGTGCAGGCAGGAGGGAGAATGGGATAGGAAGAACCACAGTGTTCCTAAATTTGTACATATGAAATACATGAAGTTTGTATACCTTAAATAAAAGATTTCTAGGTTAAAAAAACTATCTAGTTGGATTTAATGCAAGCTTAATTTCAAGAGCATACAAATCTTTACTTCATTGCATATCCATTCCCTAAATGATCTGTTGTGTCATTACTTTCTTCAGATTACATATGCATATGGTTACAGACAGAACAGGACTTGACACTGCAGACTCATGCAGACGTTTAAAGCATTGCAGTCTTCTGTTAACACTTGATAGATTAAGGGTAGAGATTTGATCTAGTTCTGGCCTTGGGAAATGGGCCTGGTGGAAGGTCTTAATGTCCTTAGTAACTTGCGCTCAGAAGGTAGTTCTTGTGGATGGTTGATTAGATCAGGTGGGCATGAGCATGCTTCCTGTGTCTCTCCCTCCTTCCTGGCTAGCCATGTGATCTGCAAACAATCCATCACTGGCAGCCTCCACTAGACATCAGATTAAGGGGCCTGGGGCTGGCGCTGTGGCACAGCGGGTTAATGCCCTGGCCTGAAGTGCTGGCATCCCATATGGGCAGCAATTTGAGACCTGGCTGCTCTACTTCCCATCCAGCTCTCTGCTGTGGCCTGGGAAAGCTGTGGAAGATGGCCAAAGGCCTTGGGCCCCTGCATCTGCATGGGAGACCTGGAAGAAGCTCCTGGCTTCTGGCTTCAGATTGGTGTAGCTCCGGCTTGTTGCGACCAATTGGGGAGGGAACCACTGGATAGAGGACCTCTCTCTCTCTCTCTGCCTCTCCTCTCTCTGTGTAACTCTGACTTTCAAATAAATAAATATATCTTTTTAAAAAAATGGGTCCAGCTGATCCAGAACTGTGAATTGCAAACTTTAAGCTGAATTAAATCTTTTCCTTCCCAAGAAGCCTTTCTCAGGTATTTCAGCACAAGTAATCAAAAGTTAATGAATATACATATTAGAAGCACATGAACACAGTTTCATAATCCTTATTTAATGGAATTGCGTATCAAATAAAACAGTAAAATTATAACAATATATTCACACATGGTTATAATGACCTGTGTAGTTATGTTTACCTGCGCTGTTTGGGTTTTGGTATGGACTTGAGTTACTTTCCAGTGTCCTTTCATTTCAGTGCCAAGAATCACATTTCTTGTGGGAAATATCTGTTAGCAACTTATTCTTTAAGTTTTTGTTTAACTGAGAAAGTCTTCTTTTCTTGATTTGTGAAAGACAGCTTTGTTAGATACTGAATTCTTTTTGGCTGATCTTTTTGTTTTAACATTTTTGAATATATCATTCCATTGTCTTCTGGTCTCTATTGTTTCTTAAGAGAAGTTGGCTGTTCATTTTTATTTAGAATGCATTGTATGTGAAGTCATTGTTCTGCTACTCTTATGAATATCTGACTTTGACATTCATAGTTTGACAGTTTTAAATTCTTATTATGTGTCTTGTTAAGCTTGAGGTTCTCAGGGCATCAATAAGAAAACTGTTATCTTTCTCTTTTTGCAGTTTGGAGTTCTGTAGTTTTACAATTGACTGCAATTTCTCCTTGCAAGTTCATACTTATTCACTCACAGAGAAAGGGATGGTTCCTTGGAGATCCTCAGGAGCTGGCAGCTCAGAAGTAATTGTGTCTTATGTGTATGTGTGCAGCATGGGGGAAATGCACGCACTGAAGTGCTCCCCAGTCTCCACACTTCTGAGCAATCATGCTCTGCCATTACCAAGTCATTCTGCGTTACTACATGTGTCAGGGTAATAAGCATCAGGGGATGTTCGGATTCTGTCTTTACGTGGATTTCTTTACATTTATCTTATTGAAATGAATGGGACATCTTAGGTACATAGATCAACACCTTTTGTCAAATATGAGGAGTTGTGTTTAATCAGGTTATTCTCTTTGTCATGAAGTTGGAGAAGAATTTAGATATTTTTTTCAAATATTCTTTGCTGCCTATTTTCTCACCTATATTCTTGGATTTACATTATATATCTGTTGGTATAACTTGATGGTATCCCACATCTCTCAGAGCCTCTGTTCAGTTTTATACCTTGTCTTTTTTTTAAGATTTTATTTATTTATTTGAGAGGTAGAGTTAGAGACACTGAGAGGGAGGGAGAGAGAAAGAGAGAGAGAGGTCTTCCTTCCACAGGTTCACTCCCTAAATGGTGTCAATAGCCAGAGCTGTGCCAGTCTGAAGCCAGGAGTCAGGAGTCTCTTCCAGATCTCCCACTTGGGTGCAGGGGCCCAAGCACTTGGGCCATCCTCTACTGCTTTCCAAGGCATAGCAGGGAGCTGAATTGGAAGAGGAGCAGCCAGGACTAGAACCTGCACTCATATGAAATGCCAGTACTTCAGGCCAGGGTGTTAACCCACTACACCACAGCGCCAGCTCCGCCCCCCATTTTTTCTTTTTAATATTTCCTGGCTTGGCTGGGACTATGGCAGTTGATCTCTTCAGATTTGCTGATGCTCTTTTCCAGCTCAAGTCTACTATAAAAGTCTCTGGTATAGTTTTCAATTTAGTTATTGTGATTTTCTTTTTTTTAATGCTTATGCATTGTTATCTATTTGAAAAGCAGAGAGACAGTGAGAGAATGACAACAAGTGAGAGAGAGACAAAAAGAGACACACAGAAAGAGGGATCATCCTTTTACTACCTTTGCTGTTAACTTCTCAAATGCCCACAATGACCAGGGCTGAGCCAGGCTAAAGGTAGGAGTCTGGAACTTCACCTGGGTCTCCCACATGGGTGATGGGAGATCAAACATGTGACCCATATTCTGTTACCTCCCAGGATTCATTAGCAGGAAACCAGATCAGAAGCTGAGTAGTCAAACCTTGAACCAGCCCTCTGATATGGCATGCAGTATCCCAGGCAGTGGCTTAGCTCACTCAAAACTCCTAGCTCTAGTTATTCTATCTTTCAGTTCTAAAATTTCTACCTGATTGTGTTTATATGTCTTTATTGATATCCCTTCTCATCAATGGCATTAACCATGGCCTCACTGTTTAGACATGCTTTTCCTCAGTTATTTGAACCTAGCTTACTACTTGATTTATGTTTATGTCCAATGAGTCCAATGTGTGTGTCCCTTCAGGGGTAGTTTCTACTAACTGCATTCCTTCTACTGTTTAAGTCAGACTTTCAAGTTTCTGCTAATTTTTACTAAAAATGTAATATTTTGAATGATATAATTTGGTATTTCATTCACTCCTGTGTTTTCTGTGGTTTTTGTTACTATTTGGTTAATTTCTTTCCTCACCTAATATTCTGTCTGTAGAGTGTTGCCACTGGAGTCTCTATCCGATTAACTTAGTGGTATGTTGGAAATTAGTAAGCAATTTCTTTAAATGATTTGACAAGGTAAATTTCATCCTTTACTAAAGGGCTGTTAATGTGGGTGAAGCCATACCTTCAATGCACAGGCTGTTTACAACTCTGCCTTACCTTTCACAGCCCATGTGTATATTCAGCCCACCCTCAGAAATCAGATCCTTCTCAGGTCTTTCTTGGACTTGCACACTTGGCTCATTCATGTGGATTTACATAGGTACAGAAATATGTCAGAATTTTTCACTGCTTCCTATGGAGATTTTTGTTCAAACCTTAACCCTATTTTTTTTTTAAGATTTACTAATTTATTTGAAAGGCAGAGTTACAGAGAGGCAGAGGCAGAGAGAGAGGTGAGTCTTCCATCTGCTGATTCACTCCCCAGATGTCCTTAATAGCCAGAGCTGGGCCAATTCTAAGCCAGTAGGTATAGGGGCTCAAGGACTTGGGCTATCTTCTACTGCTTTCCTAGGCTACAGTAGAGAGCTGGATCACAAGTAGAGCAGCCAGGACTTGAACCAGCGCCCATATGGTATGCCAGCACTGCAGGTGGTGACTTTATCCACTATGCTATAGCACTGGCCCCTTCAAACCTTTTTAGTTTTTGTTATGATCTTATTTGTTTCAACTGGTATTTTAGGCCTAAGCAAAGGCAACAAGAAATAAATGTTTTTTGTTTGTTTGTTTGTTTGTTTTTGGTTCAACAAACTCCCTGGGGATGGAAACTTTCTAATGTACTGAACTAAAAGTAAGGTTAAATAATGACACTGATGCATAAATTAGGCTTTCCATATAGTCATGTTACAGGTCTGATTGTGACAATAATGTGGTAAAGGCATTTTTAAAAAAAAATAAAGTCCTGATCCAATGTTTGCAGGAGTTGCACAGTTCCTGATAATCCTTGACACTGTAGTTCTGAGGTTACTGTTTTCAAAGCCACTATAGAGTCTTTAAATTAGATTAATAACTAATATCTATGGGGAGGAGAAGGGCCATAGATAAAGCACAAAAGCAAAATACTTCTTACTGAAGTAGAGCAGTTTTGTTGTTTTATTAAAAAAAATCTGTCATTGCAGCAATTCTGTGGTTAATTTAAAGAGTGCTGAGAAAGATGATTTTGCTAACTTTTGACAGAATTTTCATTGATCTTATAAAAGGGGAGATTCCAGGGCTCACAATATAACAAGTCATTTGGAAGGCCCTTCCTTCCATACAAATTGTTAAAATAGTAATTGAAAAGCAGATCCTAATTTTCATTTCACAGAGCACAACGCAAACTTTTGATGAGCAAGAACTAGAGTACTATGTCTGAATGTGAAACTTACAAGAAAGCAATGGTAACGAAGACTGTGTGGCATTGACATAAAAACAGGCAAACAAGTTAATGAAACAGAGTAAGACTTCGTCATATATGGACTAAGTTGCCAAGGTAATTCAGAAAGTATAATCTTTTTAACAGTGGTTACCTATATACAAAAATACAACAATAGAAAGCAAGTTTAATCTATACTTCGTATTTCTGGGGGGAAATGGGGTGGGCATTTGGCCTAGTGGGAAAGAAACCCCTTGGGATGCTCACGTCCCATATTAGAGAGCATGAGTTCAGGCCCAGCTCTAATCCTAGTTCAGATTCCCGCTGTACTCCTGGAGAGGCAATGGGTGATGAGTCAAGTAGTTGGGTCCCTGCTATGTAGCTCAGAGACCAGACCAAGCTCCAGAATCCAGGATTCCATCTGGCTCAAGCGTGGCTTTCATGAAATTGGAGGAATAAACCAGCAGAAGAAAATTCATTCTACTCATAAATCAGTCTTTCCCCAACCCCCCATACCTGACCCCCTTGCTCCCAAATAAATAAATGAAAAGAAACTGAGGACAAAAATTATCATGGACCTGAATGTAAAATATGAAACTATAAATAAGTTCTATGAAAAATATATAGGATAAAACTTTTGTGATCTGGGTGTAGGAAAAGTATTTGTACATATGACGTCAAGAGCACAATCTAAAGAAGAGCGTGACATATTTAACTTCATGAAAATTAGAAGTTTTTGTTCTTGAAATATACTGGTAATATAATGAGAATAAGAGGCAGACTGGAAGAAAATGTTTGCAATCATATATATATTTATATATGTATAACCAAATATTATATATAATCAAATATATTTATATCTAAGGAATTTATATGCACAATCTATAAAGAATTCTCAAAACTAAATAACATCACAATGATACCATTCAATTAAAATTTGATTTAAAAATATATTTTGCTATTAAATTAAAATTACTATTGATACTCCTGCACACACATTACAAATGTTAAAAAAGAACTCCAAATTGTTTCATTTATTGACAAGTATTTATCATAACTGGAATTCTCAAACACTGTTGGCCAGAATGTGAAATAACACAATCACTTAGGAAAACAATCTGGCAGTTTGCTGAAAAAGTTAACCACGCACTTATGATATGATCGTTCCATTCCTCTCCAATGTATTTATTCATGAGAAATGATGCCAAATATCCATACATAGTCTTGCATATAAATATTCATAGCATTTAGCTTTTAGTTGCCTTAAACTGGAAACCATTAAGTGTCCATCAACAAATGCATGGATACACTGTACCAGCACTCAGCAATCAAAACAAAGGAACTATTGACATATGTTACAAAGTGGATGAACTTAAAATGCTTATGTTTAATGGAAGAATCAAAACCAAAACATTATATGCTATATGGGACTATTGATATTAAGTTCTAGAGAATACAAACTAATTTATATTGATGAAAAGCAAATAAATTCTTCTATGGCTATAAGGACAGTACAAGGTAAAAGAGGGTAGAAGAAGGGTGGAAGAGGAATGATAAAAGGGCATGAGAAATTTTGGAAGTGATACATATATTCACTGTCTTACTGTGGTGATAATCCTGAGTATACATACATCAACACTTATTAATTTGTATGCTATTAATTGTACACTATTTGCACAATTTGTTATATGTCAATTCAACTTTTTAAATGTTGTTGAAATAATTGCAATCATTTGGATAAATGAATTATGTTTTTTGAGATTAAATAATAAAACAGTATCCCTGGATTTCTAAAGAAGTGAACCATATCATTAATCATCATGGAAATGAAATTTGAAACCACAGTTAGTAAAAGGTGACACCAGAATTCCTGGAATCATAGGAAAAGGAGTTTAATAAGCACTGTCTCCTGTGAAACTGGGGAGAGACCATGGGAAAAGCAAAAGAGAAAAAATGATTGAAAAGAAATGAAACCATCTAATGGCTCTGAGTAGTCTTAAAGTCAGAGCAAATAAGGGTACAGAGAAATGCTTTTCAAGAAAATCTACTGAATTTCAGTAAGAAAAATGAGAGCCTGTGACATTTAAGTCACAAACTGCTCCCTCTACGCCGCTTTGAACAGGTTCGGCTGAGTCTGGGCTTCCTCTTACCGAAGCTCCAGGCCAGAGCCACCCTATTTTCCCAACAGAAGCAGGGCTCTTACGACACGTTGCATCTTACAGAGACTGAATTATAAATGAAAGCAGCCTAGAAAGCAGTCATGAGCTTTTCACTTCCTCCACCCGGGCCCTGTTCATAGGGCAGAAGTTCCAGATAGGCATGGCAGGGGAACATACTGGGATCTCGACAGCCCTTGCTCAAGGCTGCTTCTAAGATATTCTCATGGCTAGTGAGGTGAGACACAGAAACCAGAGGTTGCACCCCACTCCCAGTGCTGTGCCTGTACAAACAGAAGTGTTGCTCTGAAAGGAATGGGCAAGTCCCCGCCTCAGCTCTGAAGCAGTGGTTCAGAGATTTTGTCCAGGGAGAGAGACCATTCATAAGAAGAGAACCCTGAAGCTCTCCCAAAAGGAAATGTGCTTATGTGAAAAAGAGTTCAAGGATATTTAAGCCTAAATCTGCTCTCAAAAACAGCGACTACGTATGTGTTTAAAATATTTTTGAAGATTTATTTATTTATTTGAAAGGCAGGGTGTCAGAGAGAGAGAGAGAGAGAAAGAGAGATTTTTTTTGTCTGTTGATTCACTCCCCAAATGGCTGCAAGAGCTGGGGCTGGGTCAGGCTGAAGCCAGGAGCCAAAATTTGGATGGCAGGGACTGAAGTACTTGAGCCACCATCTGTTGCTTTTCCAAGTGCATTAGCAGGGAGCCAGATAAGAATCAGAGTAGCAGGGTCTCAGAAGGGTCCTGTGAAATGGGATGCAGGTGTCTGAAGCTGAGGCTTAACCACTTCTTCACACACTTACCCCTGTGGTTAAACTACTTAAAGGGGACTGATAACTCCTTGAGAGCCACAACCAGCCACAGGCCAGCTAGTCTAATAGTGAGAACCAAGGGTAGAGAAGACGAAGAACGTTCCTCCTAGTGTGAGACATACCTCAAAGACTGGACTCAAAAATTACTCCCACAACAGAGGACAAATTTATTAGGTCAGGTCATGGAGAAATTTATGCCGCAGGCACTGTTGGAAAGGACGCAGCCATCAGTTGGAGAGCAGTGACAACTGAGAACTGGATGCGACAGATGTAGAGGTAGATAGTTTCATCAAGAGGCAGACGAAAGAGACAACAGGGCTCTGGAGCGAGCCATGGTCATGCCAGGTGGCCAGCGTGTATGTCTGAGACTGTTCCCTTTGAAGAGTGATACCACAGACTTCTCTCTGCAGGATAAATAGGCATTACTAAGGTAGTACAGCCATGTCACTAAATATATAAAAACAAAATACCAAAAACAAACTAAAGGATTTATTTTAGCCAGAACTGCTACAATCTGTTCTCTAAAGTGTCCCGATTTCAATAAGAACTTACAAGACGTGCAAAGAAACAGGGAAGTGCAACTATAAGCAGAAAATGCAAGGAGGCAATAGAAATCGACCATTAAAGGGCTCAGATGTTGTACTTAACAGACAAAAAAACCTTTAAGGCAGGCATTATAAATATGTGAATAAATACAAATAAAGATAATTGTGTTTAAAGAAGCAAAGAAATGTGAGGACAAGTCTCATAAAATAGAGCACATCAATCAAGAGAGAAAAATCTTTTAAATGTGATTATAAAAGAAAAATATGCAGTTGAAAAACTGCAGTAAAGAATTCACTAAAGGGGACTAAGTGTAGCTTTATATTGGTAGAAGGAAAACTAGGGAACAATTAAGAAAGGTTGGGAAATTTCATACTTGAATATATGAAAGAAAAAGACATGAGAAGCAAAGAACAGAGTCTCAGAAAAATGTGCGCATCAATGAGCATCCCAGCATATGTGTGTCAACATATTGTTGACAGTATCAAAAGCAGAAGAGAAAGGAGGAGAAAACCTGTCTGACAAGGGGCCTCCATTGTTGCATGGAGTATAGCCATGGCCTGCAATGCCTACATCCCATATGAGCACTTACTTGAGTCCATGTGAATGCGCCTGGGAAAGGAGTGGAAGTTGGCCCAAGTGCTTGGAACTCTGATCTTACACGGGAGACCCTGATGGAGTTCCAGGCTCCTGGCTTCAGACTGGGCCAGCTGTATTTGTTGGGGCCATTTCAGAAGTGAACCATGAGATGGAAGATTTCTCTCCCTGTCTTTTCCCCTCTCTATACTCTGTCTTTCAAATACATGTTTGTTTGTTTTTTTAACTATTTAAAGAGCAATATCTGAAAATGTCCAAAATGTGGTGATAAATATTAATTTAACAATCCCAGAATGCAACAGACTCTGAGTGGGATAAAGCAGAGATTCACAGGCAGATCATGCATCTATTTTCTAGAAAAGTGTTGAAAGACAATGACAAAATGAAGATTTTGAAAGCAGTAAGAGACAACGTGTCATGCACAGGAGAACTCTAAAAGGAGGACCCAATTTCTCATCCGAATCAAAGAGGAGGACATGAGATGACATGTTCAAAGTACTAAAAGGGGAAAGTCAAACGAAAAACGCTGTCAGCAAAAAATCTCATAATAGAAAAAACTCTCTCAAAAATTAAGATAAAATTAAAGTATTTCCAGATAAAGGAAAACTCAAAGCATTTTCAGACCCATCATATAAGACATACAAAAGAAAGTTAGGTTGAAGGCAGGTGACTCTAGGTTATAATTTGAATTTAATAAGAATAATTATTATACTATTATATAATAGTATAACTGCATTTTTTTGTATATTTGAGAGAGAGTCAGTGAGAACTGTTATCTGCTAACTCCTCAAGTGCCTGCGATGATCAGGGCTGGCCAGCACTAGAGCCACGATCAAAAACCAAGAAGCCAAGAGGCTGATGGCAGGGATCCAAACATTAGAGCCATCATCTGCTGCCTCCCAGGGTTTGCACTGGCAGGAAGCTAGAATCAGGAGCCAAAGCTGTGAACCAAACCCAGAAACTTGATATGGGATACAACCATAATGAAAAAAATATATATTTATTTTTTTATTTAAAGTCAGAGATACAGAAAGATGGGTAAAGAGAGAACGAGAGAGAGAGAGAAAGAGAAATTAGTTTGATCTTCCATCCACTAGTACACTTCTCAAATGGCCACAATGATCAGCACTGGGGCACTGGGCCAGGCTGAAGCCAGGAGCCAGGACCTACAGCCAAGTCTCCAAAGCAGATGACAGGGCCCCAAATACCTGGGCCTTCTTCTCTTACTTTTCCTGGGACATTAGCTGAGAATTGGATTGGGACACAAAAGCGATACTGTTGTCATAGGGAGGCTTTATCTACTATGCCTCAACACTGGCCCAAGTGTAACCATCTTAACCAGGAAAATGCCCACCACCATAAATAAATATTTTACCATTTTAAAAATAGTTTAACAAGACAGTTTCTTCATATCAGATGATATCCCAAATCCAAAGGAAAAAAATGAAGAGAACCAGAAATTATAAATAAAAGAGTCAATATCATTAACACTACAAATATATACATTCACACAATACCTAGTTGGCCCTCTATATCTGTGACATCTGCATCTGAAGATTCAACCAACTATGAATCAAAAATATTTTCAAAAAATTGCATCTGTATAGATTTGTTCTTGTCATTTCATAACCCGCATGACAGCAGTTGACATGGTGTTTACACTGTATTAGGTATTATAAGTAACCTAGAGTGGGCAGATTACATACAACACTGCAAGCATCCAGAGTTCTTGGTATTCCTGGGAGAGGCATGTGTCTTAGAGCCATTTTTCCAGTGAAGTTCAATGGTAAACTAATTTTTGAGACTACAACATATAGAAATTATAATGTATTCTATCAGAACATCAAAGGAGCTACACTGGAGTAAATGAATAATCAGATGGTATCTCAAATCCATAGAAAAAAAATGGAGAGACTCAGAAATGATAAGTAAGAAGGTTAGCACAATTAACACTATAAATCTATATGGCTTTCCTTTCATCTGTGTTTCTTTAAATACGAAGGTTTGTAAAGTAATAATTAGAAAAAAGTATTAATAACATATGGATGCAGTATGAATAATTATAGCACAAAAGAGAAAAAGAAGGAATATAATTGTGTAAAATCATTCTTTTTATAATAATAAATCAAAGAAATTAAAAGTGTTTGTGAGTTACTAAATTAGTTCATACATGAAGCTTATTGGAAGTAATTAGCTTTATTTAAATTATTATAGATTATGTCTATATATAGATAAAGCTACATTCTTAATTCATTATTGCAAAAGGAACTAAATGAGAAATGTAGAAATAGATTCCTGGGTTCTCTCTGCTTGGAAGGTTACTGAAATTATAATTAATTTCTTTTCTAAGGAAGACATTTTTATATGTTTCCTTGAGGAAGACCTAATATCAGAGTCTGAAGGAAGAGAACTATTTCTCCTTCTTCCTTCCATTTCTTCCTCCCCTCCTTCCTTAGTGGCAATTTACGAATTCTATCAACTGGCTGAAAGAGGATGAAACATTTGGAAACAGCTTTCCATCAGGCACAAAACTGGAGAAACTTTTACTTTAAGCAGGGCTCCAAAGGCATGCTTTGCAGCAGATTGCTGCAAATGCTTTAGACTCAAAATCAAATAAGTGAGTAAATAGGTCCCTGAATTTCAGTTCAAAGGTAAATACATGACTTCCTTAAAACAAGATGAGTGTAGGTCCGAGAGATCAGAGTTGGTTTAGAAAAATACATATGGTATTTCAGAATTTGTTTGCTCTAAAATATTTCTCCAAAAGCATTGTCTGTTTTAAGGTTTGTTAAACATCTCCCAAGTTTGACTATTTTTATAGAGGAAGCTATATTTAAAGCTTAAAGGTATTGACAAGCTATGACCATAAATACTTTAGTATTTGTGTAATGTCTGGAGAGAAACTGTTCTTAATGAAAACTGCAATATAGAACGCGCTGCTTCCTAGTAATAGGATGAGAAAATAGCAGGTAAGGGTTTAGAAAGTCAAATTACCATCTTGACCACTGACATTGAAGCACCAGGTACAGACAATCTGCCTTCCTTTTTCTAGACTTTATGATGTTTTCAATTTTTCTACTTGTACCTATATTTTGATATTTCTTAAAATGTTTGTAAGATCTCTACTTTCCAATATTAGAGTTAATCCCTGACTTAATGATGAATTGACTTACCTAAAAAAAAGTTTTATTTATTTATTTGAAAGGTGGAGTTAACAGAGGATGAGTGAGGCAGAGGCAGAGAGAGAGAGAAGTCTTCCATCTGCTGGTTCACTCAGGAAATGGCCACAACAGCCAGGGCTACACCAGACCAGAGCCAGGAGCTTCTTCCAGGTCTCCCACATTGGTGCAGGGACCCAAGAACTTACGTTATCCTCCACTGCTTTCTCAGGCACATTAGCAGGGAGCTGGATTAGAAGTGCAGCAGCCAGGTCTTGAACCAGTGCACATATATGATGCCAGCCCTGCAGACGGCAGCTCAACGTGCTATGCCACAGTGCCAGCCCCATTATTTTTATTTTAATAAGCTATGAAAGCAATATGTATTCAGAATAAATTATACTTCAAATTTTGAATTTTCATCTTTCTCTTGATTATTGTTAGGTAGTAGCATACTTCCTCAATGTTTAGTTATGACAGCTAGCTTTAGCTCCCAATGAGATATCAACAGGTAAACAGCTGATTCTCTGCATTTTAGTTTGTTGCCAGTGTTTTTTGGACATAGGAATTTTATAGAGAGAGATTAGATACACAATATTTTATTGCAAAATTGGCTTTGTGTTAGGTAATGTCGCCTAATGTAAGTGTTCTGAACAAGTTGTAAGTAGGCTTAGTCTAAGCTATTATGTTCAGTAGGTTTAATGTATTAAATGTAATTTAAAGTTATGCTATTTTCAGGTTATGATGAATTTTGGGGAGTATAACCTTGTCACTAATAAAAAGGAAAATTTAATTTTCATATTATCATTATTTAGATTTTTCTGTATCTGAGATGATGGCTGAGTCCAAAGGAGAGTGAAGTTAAATTGTACCAGGATGGTTATAGTAGAATGGAGCTAAAAGATGGTGGAAATTTTGGCCTTTACTTATTCACAATACCATGGTTACCCTCTTCTTTTTTAGTCACAGAATTTCAGTAATGAAAACTTTTATTCTTGCCATGTTTAAGAGTTTTATGCAGCAGTTTATTTAATAATACAAATTGACTTTGAGTTAGATTTTTGTTCACCTTTCCTATCTGTTTTCTGGGTTTCATAAACTTCAGAGACTGATGTTTTCTTTGGATTTTAGTCATTCCACATTAGCTGACAACTTCAGCCCTCAAAATAGAGGCATAAAGTTTTCAAGAAGGTGTTTTCCAGTTGCATTAGATCAAATATTTGGGTTGGCATCATTAGTAGCTTACTGCCTACTTAGCAGTCAGACAGCAGTAAGTGAATAAAGACTGCAGATAAAGAGCAACAGTCGCCAATATGATTTACCCATCTGAAGACATTTTGACTTTAAATTATGATTTGCTTTCCTCTCCTCATGCCACAGGGCAGTAAGACTGGCATTCTTCTCTCGTTCTCGGCAGATAGGAGAGAATCTTTCACAGGTAAGATACATATACGTTTCACTAATGCCCATGGAATGAAAATGGAATTGGAAGATAATATCACAATGCGGTATTATATGAAGAGGCTCGGATCTGGAATTAGATACTGCCTTAAAAGAGAAAGAGAACCAGAGGCCCTGAAAATGCTGGCTTTATTCATGGCTTTAGGACTTATGATCTATAATTCTAGCAAGTTCTTAGCATTTTAGTCCTGTTTATTCAGCATTTTAATGGTGATAATACTGACCTCACATGGTTATTTTGAGGAATATATGAGATAAATGTATATGAAAGCCTAACCAAGTAGATATTTCACATGTTCACTAATATTTTCTTTTTTCAAACAACTATGTACAACTTGTTAGCACTATTACCTTAAAAAATTATTGTAACATGACAGGGATTTAGTTTCTTCGTGTATAAAATTGAGGTATTATTTTTAGAATACTCTGAGAATTTTTAATAAAATAACATTTTATCTATATTCTCTAAAATAATACAACTGCTGAGATAACTCTAGAAGCATCCAAATGTAGCACCATAATTAAAATAAAGATGATAACTAATATTTATTTAGTGCTTATTTATGATTTTTGTGCTACTGTAAATGTTCAAACATTTTGACTCATTTAATTCTTGAAAAAAACCTGTAAGTTTAGTGACTTCAAAATTTACCTACATATAAAAGAGATATTAATGCTGTCTCAATTTTACATATTGGGAAGTTGAGTCACAGAAAGATATCACAACTATAAATAGTGGGAGTCAGGAGTGCATACGAGGGGCTATTTCTAAGCTCAGGTTTTCTGTCTGGTTACCTGAGGGTATCCTTGATAATGTAGTGAAGACAGCAAAAAGTTGGTTTCAACTTTAAAGAGTGGGAAAAATGGGTGAAAGATAAAATGTACAATGTCAGATATATACATGACTAAAAAGAAAATAATACACCAACAAAATAAGAGAGGGAAAAAGAAAAATAGAATATTTGTGCTGCAAACTTATAGTGCAAGTAAGAGGAATGACATATACCACTGTCTTACTCTCTATCCGAGAATATGAGCTGATAGCATTTGAAGCAATTAGAAAGAGAACAAAATCCCATTGTAAGTACAGTTCTAGATATACTTATGTGAGATAGAAGGCAATTTAAATGCTTTCCTCCAATCTTAATTTATTTGAAGATTCCATTTGTAAAAATCTAAAAGGGAAGTTACTCTGCTAGAACTCCCAAGAAAAGGTTCCCGACATTGTTCCTAACTGAAAGTGAAGGTCTGGTAATGGGAGGAGAGGAGTGAAAGTGACCGCTATTTGTGCAGACATCCCGAGGTCTGTGCTGAACCACAGAACAGGGACTGACCGTCAAAATCAAGTGTGATTGATGAGATTTTCAAAAAGTGAAATAAGATGATCTAATCTTTCTTTACTCCCCCTCTTTGTGTCAGTTAGCATCTTCTGTTCTTTTTCCTTTCTCCAACTTTTGCTTTAAATGTTCAGTTAAATGAAGGCCAGGTTTGTACCTGAGTTATCTGTACTAGTGTGCTTCAAAGTGGGATCCACATTATAAAAGTCATCTACACTGCTGGCTACAATGTTGATTCTTTTTCATGCTGCAAGGTCTCCTGATCACCTAAACGTGTGATGGCAGTACCTGAGAATCAACATCATGATTGCCCGGGATTCTTACTAACAACAAGTTCAAGAACTACTCTCAGTCTACTTGGAAATCGAATCCCTAACAGAAACTAAATCCGCTTAGATATATCAGAATTATACTGTTATTATGGGGGTTAAGTGACTGACGACCAAAGACTGAGGAGTAAAGGGAAAACATTTATGTCCGATCATTTCATTCCGAAGTAGCCATTTCCATGAGGAGCATGTAACGAGCCTTTGCACCACTGGCAGATGAAGTGAGTCACAAGCTTAAGACCCAGTGGGCTCGGTCTGAGTCTCAGGAGGCCACATCCTTGTCTGCGGTACCATTTCTCAAGATTGCATCTCTGAGTTTCCCTCACATTCTTGGTAATTTTTTTTTTTAATTTTTTTTTTGACAGGCAGAGTGGACAGTGAGAGAGAGAGAGAGAAAGGTCTTCCTTTGCCGTTGGTTCACCCTCCAATGGCTGCCGTGGCCGGCGCACCACGCTGATCCGAAGGCAGGAGCCAGGTGCTTCTCCTGGTCTCCCATGGGGTGCAGGGCCCAAGCACTTGGGCCATCCTCCACTGCATTCCTGGGCCACAGCAGAGAGCTGGCCTGGAAGAGGGGCAACCGGGACAGAATCTGGCACCCCGACCGGGACTAGAACCCGGTGTGCCGGCGCCGCAAGGCGGAGGATTAGCCTAGTGAGCCGCGGCACCAGCCGCATTCTCGGTAATTTTAAACTATTCCTTAGTTTAAAGAGCAATGGCCTAAACTCACTGAAATCAAGAACCTTTTCCTTAATTGGTTCTTAAGACTGTGCCCATCACCTTTTGTGAGAACCATGTAAGACCCTGCTGTAATCATCAGTGTAATCATATAGGTGCTTGGAGAAAACACAGGAAGTGAGAGCAGTATAGCAGGTGTTAACCATGTCTTACACACTGTTCTAAACACTCACATGGAATCTTCACAAAATCTACACAGGCCTCAGTGTTTGGCCCAGTTGTTAAGATGGTGCTTGGGAGGCCCATATTCCGTATCAGAGTGCCCAAGTTTGAGTCCTGACTCTGCTTCCAATCCAGCATCCAGCTAATGCACACCATAGAAGGCAGCAGGTGAGCGCTGCTCTCACTCACAGGGAGACCCAGACTGAGATCTTGTTTCCCGGTTCTGGCCCAGCCCAGTCCTGGTTGCTGAGTCACTGGGTAGTCTCCAGTAGATGGAAGATCTGCCTGCCTGTCTCTTTGCCTTTCAAAAAAGTGAAACAAAACAAAACATGGAATCATTGATATATACATGACACAGATGGGATAACCAATACAAGAGATGTTAGATAACTTGTCCAAATTTATTTGAATTGTAAGTGGAAGCATGGATATCAAAATTGAAATAGTCTAGTTTCTAACCAATAGTCGGGATCAATATGACATATTGTCTCTTCAATAAAATATAAATAAATACAGGATAAATTACCTAGCCTTGGGATGAGGAAGGTTCTCCATGTGTTACACCAAAAGAGAAATAATATAACAATATATTGTGGAGCTAGACATAGACTAACCAAAGGAGAAAAGCCAAGATTTAGTGGTAAAAGAACGTTTCATGTTTGCTTAATTGGAAACTGTTGCATGGGGAACATACAATGAATCTATTTAGAAGCAGGTATCTATTTACGGGAGCATATTTAGTTTGTTTTGGTTCTGTTGGTTCTAAATTGGGAGTAGGAATAAAAATTAAGAAAGCTCTCAGGTATTGATCAAGTCCTGATCATTTGCAACTGATTGCTAGGGAAATTCTTGTTTAGCTTTCTAAACTGTCTACAGATGTGGCCATCTCCATGTCAGCAAACCTGATTCACAGCAGGTGGCTCCCTGGATAGTTTATTGTAGGTGAGGGGTTGGAGTCCTGGGCATGCTGCTGCAGACTGTGCATCAGTTCTCTTGCCATTGTCAATTTGTATGTTTAGTCTCTAAATAGATTTTAAAACAAAATGTAAAAGTTCCTTATCTAAGAAAAAAACAAAATAAACAAACTTGATATGACACTAAACTAGGAAAAAATTATAAAATATGTGATAAAATATATTAACACATTAATATAAAAAGAGCTATAACAAATCATGAAGAAAACATTAAAATTTTAATGGAAAATCAATTAGGGCAATAATAGATAATTCACGAAGAAGGAAAACAAGAAAAGAACAAAATACATTTAATTTCAAAGACTTGCAAATGAAATGCAATTTAATTTTTAGTGTATTAGATTGACAAATATTAAAATGACAAAAGTGAAAGACAGCATGGGTTGGAAAAAAACAGACATTCTGATACACTGCTAATCACAGTCTAAATTGATCCAACTTTCCTGAAAGACAATTTGGCAACTGTATCAAATGTGTTAAACATATGTCCTCTGTTTGGGCCAGCAATGCTCTTCTAGGAATCTCTCCTAAGAAGTAATGAAGCAAATGTACAAATTATGAAGGGAAAAGGCTGAAGTCAAATAAAGTCTACAAGTCCAGAAATAATTGATTTGTCAAATGAATTATAGTCTACTAAATGAAGTCCTTAAAATAGTGATGTAGAAATATATTAAGTGATGTGGAAAGTTATATATGTTAACATAATCTGCTTGATGAGGTGAGCATTGTGACTTAGTAGATTAATCTACTGAATGGGATGTTCCATATCACAGTGCCTGGGCTTGAGTACTACCTCTGCTTCCCATCCAACTTTCTGATAATGCATGCCCCGGGAAGACATGGAAGCTGGCTCATGTACTTGGGTCCCTACCACTCATGCATAAAACCAGAATCCAGTTCTTGGCCCCTGGCTTTGACCTGGCCCAGTCCTGTCTGTTGCAGGTGTTAGGGGAGTAAACTTGTGGATGGAAGTTTTGTCTGTCAGTCTCTCTTTTTCTTTCTCTCTCTCCCTCTCCCTCTCTTTCTCTCCCTCTCTCTCTCTCTCTCTCTCTCTCTCTCTGTCCCCATAAATATAGATAGAGATGTATCTATATATATGTGTGTTATTCTGCCTTGCAAATAAAAGTTTATTTTAAAAGTGTATTATCTATTTGAGAAAACAATCTGGAGAAAACACATATCTAAACACTGATGTTCTTTGTTTTTGATGGGTCATGAGGCTTGGAAAATGTTTTAATATTTTTGTTTATCAGTGATTTCCAGTTTTAAACAATGAATGATATTGCCCCAAAATAATTTCTGTTTTAGGACACAAAACTATAGAAAGAAACATACATACTTCAATGATCTAGAAATACATTTGGCATTTTCAAAAAGTAATTCATTTACATTAATAGAAAGTTCAAATAGTTGTAATGAGAACCAGAGTATTTTTTTCTTCTCTTCTCCAGTTCCTTCCTCAAAGATAATTACCATTTAAAGAATTTTACCTGTTGTTTGCCAGATTTTTAAGGGGAAAAAAGTCCATCCATCAAAAAGGAGAAGAAAATTACCCAGCAGTTCCAGGCTGATCTTACTTGGCTCAGGGAACAAATCCCACCTTCTGTTTCTCTTTAGCTCTTGTCCGAATTCCCAGGTTTCCATCTCATTGGTTTCATATTAGGATAAGTTAAATCATACCTTATGGTCTATATTAGAATATGAGCTTCTCAAACACTATGCATTCAAATATCCATCTTTTCCGTCCACTGAAATTTAAAGGTACACTTCAAAAGGCGTGGCATATCCCAAAGACATACTGTACACTTAATTTGCTGCAGTCCCTATGCACACTTGCACAGTTCCACAGATTATCCATGCTGCTAAAAATTCTTTCCACACTTCCATTTGACATAGGAATTGAAATAGAAAACTGAACCCATTTAAATAAATTTAGAGCAGCAGTTTCTGTGCTAAAAACAAGTTTTGATTTTTTTTAGTGTTGTTTCCTCAAGAGAAGCGATCATCTTGTGTCCAAAGCACAGACTTCCTCGTAAACGAAATTTGGAGTGGGTTCTTATTTTCATGATGAAAACATTCAGATTTAAATTACTTCATCAGAAGGCGATGACTCATGATTAACCAAACACAAAGCATCTAGACTAACATAGGGTGGATTTCCAAGAAGAAATTATTTCTCTCTATATATGTGAGCTCTCATGTTCATATTTAATTCTTCATAGATAAGTTAATTGAGACACAAACTGTTACAAAGTTGTTTTGCAATGTAATTAAAGCTTATGCGGAAAAAAAAAAACTAATGTCAAGATTTTTTTTTTTCTAAGAACTTTGGGCCTAAATTAAAGAAAACATTCTTGACTCACAGAAAGTTTTGTTGAATAAGTTTCCAAGTACTCCTTAACTTGAGAGTTAAGAGTTGTAAATATCAGAGGGAAACAAAGATTGAAGAGCTACTGTAAGAGTAGCTGCCTTACTGCACAGTCGTGTATGACCTTAAGAGTACAGATTCAGACTGGGAAGTTTGGATTTCTGCACTGCCTTAATCATGAGACACCACTGATTAATGTTCAGAGACAGAAACCAACCAGCTCAGTTGCACAATGTCCTTAACTTTAACTCAAAGACCTGAACTTCAGCTTAACAATAGGTTCTGTAACCTACACCATATGCCACTATGCTTGTCACTCCTCTGCCCTAGATACAGTGAGACACTTTACCCTGCACAAAATACAAGATAACACATTGAAGCAAGGTTTATTAGGAGAATATACTTTTCCTGCAAGTTCTTCCATTTCTTTAGAAAGAACCTTTGGCTTTAAATCTTTGTGAAAATTAGGAGAGGGAATAGGAGAGGGAGGAAGAAGGGTAGAAGCCTGGACAGGAGGGAGGGTAGGGTGGGAAATATCAGTATGTTCCTGAATCTGTATATATGAAATGCATGAAAATTATATACCATAAATAAAATTTTCAAAAAATTGAAAAAAGAAAGCAATAGCCTTTGGTCTCAAAGGTATTACCTCCTGTGACTGTCCTAGTTCGAATGATCTTCTGAAGCAGCAGCTGGAGTGCTTATTCTATAAAAATCAGTCCTTGGAAGCCTATGTCCTCGTGACTGTCCACAGAATGGCCTGTTCCCCACCACTAACTTGTACCAAGTTATTATAGTCTGGAACAAGTTTATGTCTTAATTTGGCAGCACTGCACAAATCCTTCAAATTTCCTGTTTTCTATTATTCTCGTATTGATTCGATAGCTATCCTGCAGAGGTGAGAAAGCAACTTCTCCTTTACTTCCTACTGATAAATAATTTCTCTGTAATTTAGATCAGTTTAATAACTTACTATCCTATCCTTCAGAATATTTCAAAATAACCACGGCTCTGGTTGCCGTTATAGTAGTTGGAGTACATAAAGAGCATATTCACAGTCTGGGGACACTAGGTGTATGGTGACATGAGCTGACAAGTAAGGTGCTCTTGCTGAACACCTCGGGTGTTACACCAAACCAAGACACAGATGATCAGATGAGGTCTCTCAGAAGCAATACGCTAATTTATTGATTCTACCGTCCATCCATTCAAGTTTTTATTATCTTATCTCTGTGTCCTGGTATTCACTAGATTTAAATATCCAATGATATACAAAATGGGCATAGTCACTCTCCACGTAGAACTTATGAGCTAGCATCCCAGTTGGAAATACAGATAACTAACAAAAACTACAAGTATATATTTATAAACAGGCAGTTATAAATTGAATGTGTGATAATGAAAAATAATAAAATGTCATGAATAACTTGAAAACTAATCTATACTAAGACTTTCAATTTAAAAAGGTAAGATTAGAACATTGCTGTTAAAGAAGCTACTGAAAGAATTAATTACCAGAAGATTGTCCATTATTGAGAATATAGAAAATAATTTCTAGTCAAAAGAAAGTTACTTCTGACTGAATGTTTGAGTTGTTAGAAGACATGAGGATTGAGAACGTGGTAAATGAGTAAGCAAATAAAAATGAAGAGTGAGTCTATAAAACAAAACGTAGTTTCTGTTAAGGTCAGTACATGAAAGTAAAACATCAGAAAACCAAAAGAAAATAAATCAGAAAATTATGATCAATAAATTTAAATGTGTATCTAAAATATATGTATGTTTATTAATATTTGACACAAAATTGTACATATTTATGAGGTACAATGTGATATTTCAATGTGTATATACAATGTATAATGATTATATTAATTAGCATATCCATCACCTCCAACATTTATCATTCTGTGTTGAGAATATTCAGAATTCTCTCTATTGGCTATTTTGTGATACACAAAGAGCTGTTTTCAAACCATTACCTCATGGTGCCACAGAACATCAGAAGTTATTCCTCACATCTAACTGCACCCATATTAGTGGGAGAAATGTTCTAAGATTGTAGCATTTTCAAAGGAGACAGTAAAATAATTGATACTATTCAAACTTTAGTAAATTAAGTATGCATTTTATAATTTATAATATTACCACAAAAGAATGTAAACCTAGGGTCCAAATTCTATACTAATATTAGAAGAAAATATTTTTGAAGATATTCAATTATCCATAAGCATGGAAGATTTTTACATTTTTTTGATCTTCTTCTATTTCTTTCTTTAAGATTTTGTAATTATCATCATAGAGATTTTTAACATTCTTGGTTAAGTTTATTCCAAGGTATTTGATTGTTTTTGTAGCTATTGAGAATGGGATTGATCTTAGAAGTTCTTTCTCAGCTATGGCATTGTCTGTATATACAAAGGCTGTTGATTTTTGTGCATTGATTTTATACCCTGCTACTTTGCCAAACTCTTCTATGAGTTCCAATAGTCTCTTAGTAGAGTTCTTTGGATCCCCTAAATAAAGAATCATATAATCTGCAAAGAGTTATAATTTGAGTTCTTCCTTCCCAATTTGTATCCCTTTAATTTGTTTTCCTTGCCCAATAGCTCTGGCTAAAACTTCCAGAACTATATTGAATAGCAGTGGTGAGAGTGGGCATCCCTGTCTGGTACCAAATCTCAGTGGAAATGTTTCCAACTTTTCCCCATTCAATAGGATGCTGGCCGTGGGTTTTTCATAAATTGCTTTGATCATCAAAATGTCCATTCTCCCAAAAGCAATTTATAGATTCAATGTGATACCAATCAAAATACCAAAGACATTCTTCTCAGATCTGGAAAAAATGATGCTGAAATTCATATAGAGACACAGGAGACCTCGAATAGCTAAAGTAATATTGTACAACAAAAACAAAGCCAGACACATCACAATATCAGATTTCAGGACATACTACAGGGCAGTTGTAATCAAAACAGCATGGTACTGGTAAAGAAACAGATGGATAGACCAATGGAACAGAATAGAAACACCAGAAATCAATCCAAACATCTACAGCCAACTCATACTTGATCAAGGACCCAAAACCAATCCCTGGAGTAAGGACAGTCTATTCAATAAATGGTGCAGGGAAAAATTGGATTTCCATGCTCAGAAGCATAAAGCAAGACCCCTACCTTTCACCTTACACAAAAATCCTCTAAACATGGATTAAAGACTTAAATCTACGACTTGACACCATCAAATTATTAGAGAACATTGGAGAAACCCTGCAGGATATAGGTACCAGCAAAGACTTCCTGGAAATGACCCGGGAGGCACAGGCAGTCAAAGTCAAAATCAACTATTGGGATTGCATCAAATTGAGAAGTTTCTGTACTGCAAAAGAAACAGTCAGGAAAGTGAAGAGGCAACCAACAGAATGGGAAAAAATATTTGCAAACTATGCAACAGATAAAGGGTTAATAACCAGAATCTACAAAGAGATCAAAAAACTCCACAACATCAAAACAAACAACCCACTTAAGAGATGGGCCAAGGACCTCAATAGACATTTTTCAAAACAGGAAATCCAAAGGGCCAACAGGCACATGAAAAAATGTTCAAGATCACTAGCAATCAGGGAAATGCAAATCAAAACCACAATGAGGTTTCACCTCACCCCAGTTAGAATGGCTTACATGCAGAAATCTACCAACAATAGATGCTGGCGAGGATGTGGGGAAAAAGGGACACTGACCCACTGTTGGTGGGAATGCAAACTGGTCAAGCCACTATGGAAGTCAGTCTGGAGATTCCTCAGAAACCTGAATGTAACCCTATCATACAACCCAAACATCCCACTCCTTGGAATTTACCCAAAGAAAATTAAATTGGCAAACAAAAAAGCTGTCTGCATATTAATGTTTATTGCAGCTCAATTCACAATAGCTAAGACCCAGAACCAACCCAAATGCCCATCAACAGTAGACTGGATAAAGAAATTATGGGACATGTACTCTATAGAATACTATACAGCAGTCAAAAAAAATAATGAAATCTGGTAATTTGCAACAAGATGGAGGAATCTGGAAAACATCATGCTGAGTGAAATAAGCCAGTCCCAAAGGGACAAATATCATATGCTCTCCCTGATCGGTGACAACTAACCAACCACAAAAAAGGAAACCTTTTGAAGTGAAAGGGACACTAAGAAACAGTGACTTGATCAGCCCTTGTCCTGACTGTTGATGTACAATGTAATACTTTATCCCTTTTAGTATTTTCTTTGTTCTAATTAATACTATTGGTTGAACTCTGTAATTAACACACAATTATTCTTAGGTGTTTAAATTTAACTGAAAAAGTTATCCCTGTAAAATATAAGAGTGGGCATACAAGAGGGAGGAGATGTACAATTTGGGACATGCTCAATCAGAATGCCCCAAATGGTGGAGTTAGAAATGTGCCAGGGGATTCCAATTCAATCCCATCAAGATGGCATGTACCAATGCCATCTCACTAGTCCAAGTGATCAATTTCAGATCACAATTGATCACACTGATAGGTCTAAGAGTCCAAGGGATCACACAAACAAGAATAGTGTTTGCAAATACTAACTGATAGAATCAAAAAGGGAGAGAATGATCCAACATGGGAAGCGGGATACACAGCAGACTCATAGAATGGCAGATGTCCTAAACAGCACTCTGACCTCAGAATCAGCCCTTAAGGCATTCGTATCTGGCTGAAGAGCCCATGAGAGTATTTTAGGCATGGAAAGCCAAGACACTGTGGCAATAAAAAAAAAAAAAAATCAAAGAGGACCTAAATGAAAGATCTCTGCGAGTGAAATCCCAGTGGAAAGAACGGGGCCATCAAAGAAGGAGGTACCTTTCTCTGAAGGGAGGAGAGAACTTCCACTTTGACTATGGCCTTGTCTAAATAAGATCGAAGTCAGGGAACTCAAGAGGCTTCCATAGCCTTGGAAACTCATGACCAGAGCCTAGGGAGATTACTGACGCCATAAACAGAGTGTCAAATTGTTAAGTCAACAACAGGAGTCACTGTGCACTTACTCCTCATGTAGGATCTCTGTCCTTAATGTGTTGTCCAATGTGAAGTAATGCTATAACTAGTTCTGAAACATTATTTTACACTTTATGTTCTGTGTGGGTGCAAACTGATGAAATCTTTACTTAATATATACTAAATTGATCCTCTGTATATAAAGAGAATTGAAAATGAATCTTGATGTGAATGGAATGGGAGAGGGAGCAGGAGATGGGGGGGTGCAGGTGGGAGGGAAGTTACGGGGGGGAAAGCCATTGCAATTCATAAACTGTACTTTGGAAAATTATATTTACTAAATAAAAGTTTAAAAATTTTCAATTTTCAAAAAAGATATTCAATTATCAAAATAAATAAGGTATAACAACAAAGACCACCAATACAAAGTATAACACAAAATGGAAGAGGTACATGTGAATATTTCAGTAATTACACGTTGAATAAAAAGTGAAGCAAAAGCTCTAATGTCCAAATCTATATAATCAGAGTGGGAAAATACATTGTGTATAAAAATATTTCACATATATGGGTATAGCAATGTTGAAAATCAGAAAATGGAAGAAGACATGCCACAAAATCTTAATGGAAAGGAAGCTGTAATAACTATGTTAATAAGCAACAAATGAGACTCTAAGTCAATCATCATTAGAATTAAAATGAATCATTTCAAAACAAAGAAAGATTCAGTGAGCCAAACAATATAGCACTTAAAATTGCATGCATATAGAAGCCAAGACAAATTATTCAAAGCAAAAATTGACAGAAATACAATGAGAAATTGATAGAACTCCAAAGTTAAGAAGTTCAACATGCCTTAAGAGAAACTGACAGTCAAGTACTCAAAAATAGCAAGACAGAAAATATTTGAAAAACATAATTAACAAAATTGACTCACCAACTGCAGAATATACATTAATTTCAATTCAATGAGACACAGAACATTTATAAATATTTAAGACATACCAGTTTGTAAAATATGTCTAAACACAAATTCTTCCAGAAAACTGGAGACTGTTTCTGAACACATTTTATGAGGCCAGCATTGTTACTCTGATAGCAAGAATCAGAACAAGACATTATAAGAATAGAAAACCATAGAACATAACCCCTCACGAGCATACATGCAAATATTTTCAAAATATTTTAGTAGATCATACCCAACAATATATAAAAGTGAATATGCATTCTGAATCATTTCGATTTATCCTAGCAATGCAAAGCTGATTTGACATTTAAATGTCAGTTTATGTAATTTGTCTTATTCACAGACTAAACATACCCACACACATAAACACATGCACACAATGATCAACTTATCTCAATAGATTCAGGAAAGGCTTTTGACAAGACCAACATATATTACAGATAAAAGCTACTGGACAACCAGGTATACAGAAGGTATTCTCAATCGGAATTCCATCTATGAAAACCTTTTGGTTAGCATGCTTTTTAATTGTGAGAAAATGAATGTGTTCTTCTAAGATCAGAAACAAAGTAAAGAGATTAACTCTCACCACTGCTATCAAACATTGTATTGGAGGTTTCAGTCAGTGCCATAGGTAAGAAAAAGATTGATTGACACATATTGGAGATAAGATGCAAGATTGTCATTATTTATAGAAAACACAATTAATCCTGTAAAATATCTATGGATTCTAAAAAGGAAATAAGCTATTTATTCTGAGAGTTTTGCAATATTTTTGATATAAGATCAATGTACAAAATAAGTTGGATTGTTATGTTTTAGCAACCTGCAACCAGAATATGAAATATCAAATATATCATTTGCAATAGCATCAAGAATATTAAATGCCTAGGAATAAATCTGACAAAATATGCATAAAGCCTATATGTTGAAAAATTAAATAAATAAATCTTTTAAAAAATGGGGGGGGGGCAATGCTGTGGCGCAGTGGGTTAACGCCCTGGTCCGAAGCGCCGGCATGCCATATGGGCGCTGGTTCTAGACCCAGCTGCTCCACTTCCAGTCAAACTCTCTGCTGTGGCCTGGGAAAGGAGTAGAAGATGGCCCACGTCCTTGGGCCCCTGTACCCGCGTGGGAGACTCAGAGGAAGCTCCTGTCTCCTGGCTTCAGATCTGTGCAGTTCTGGCCATTGTGGCCAGTTGGGGAGTGGACCATCAGATGGAGGACCTCTCTCTCTTTCTTTCTCTCTCTCTCTCTCCTCTCTCTCTCTCTGTGTAACTCTGACTTTCAAATAAATAAATAAATCTTTAAAAAAATTAGAAAATACTGAGGAAAATAAAAGATGTCCTAAAAATACAGACAATCCATGTTCATAGATTGGATAGCTTGATACTGTTATGTCAATTACATCCAAAATGGTCTTAAATTTAAATAATATCAATAAAAGTTCTAGCAACAGTTGACAGGCTGTTTCTAAAATCATATTGAATATAAAGAATCTGAAATAACTAAAACAACATTGAAAATAAAGGAATAAACCTGGTGTACTCTTTCTGTCTGACACCAAAAATATTTACTAAACTGCTGCAGTAATGGAAATCATGTGGTATTTGAATAAAAAAATTAACAAAACTGAATCAAATCCAGAAATTTAATCAAATATGTAGTTAATTGAATTTGACAAAATTGAACAGGCAATTCATTGGAGAGGCAAACATATTTTTCAACAAATGTTCCATGAACAGTGTCGATGTCCACATGAACAAATACCAATTTGTATTCATTTCATTCAATTCCCACCTCATACAAAACCAAAATGTTTAGATACTTCAAAAAGTTAGTGGAAAACAGAATAAAAAGATAAATTCATTTTGGGGCAAATATAAATCTGAAACCTAATCACATGAAGTGGTCTTCAAAAAATACATGGAAAATGTATATTTTAGGCTCACTTGGCTAATCCTCCGCCTGCGGCGCCAGCACCCCGGGTTCTAGTCCCAGTTGGGGTGGGGGATTCTGAACCGGTTGCAGCACGGGATTCTGTCCTGGTTGCTCCTCTTCCAGTCCAGCTCTCTGCTGTGGCCCGGGGGGGGGGGGGCAGCGGAGAATGGCCCAGGGCCTTGGGCCCTGCACCCACATGGGAGACCAGGAGGAAGCACCTGGATCCTGACTTTTTTGGATTGGCATTTGGGGGGTAAACCAGCAGAAGGAAGACCTTTCTCTCTGTATCTCTCTCTCTCTCTCACTGTCTAACTCTGCCTGTCCAAAAAAAAAAAAAAAAAAAAAAAAAAGAATGTATATTGTATATTATAAACCCTATTCATGGATTTCAAATTTTTACACTAAAACTCAAACTCTACCATTTGAGGTAAGTCAGCTTGAGCATGTCACGAATTGCACATCTCTTCCCTCTCTTATTCCCACTCTTACATTAAACAGCGATCACTTTTCAGTTAAGTTTCAACACTTAAGAAGAATTGTGTATTGATTACAGTATTCAACCAAAAGTATTAAGTAGAACAAACAAAAAAATACTAAGAGGGATAACGTATTAAACTGCTCATCAACAGTCAGGGTGAGGGCTGATCAAGTCACCGTTTCTCATAGTGTTCATTTCACTTTAACAGGTTTCCTTTTTGGTGCTCAGTTGTCACCTATCAAGGAGAACAAGTGGTATTTGTCCCTTTGGGATTGGCTTATTACACTCAGCATAATGTTTTCCACAAGGCTGGCGCCGTGGCTCACTAGGCTAATCCTCTGCCTTGCGGTGCCGGCACACTGGGTTCTAGTCCCGGTCGGGGTGCTGGATTCTGTCCCAGTTGCCCCTCTTCCAGGAAAGCTTTATTTTTAATAGCCAAACTATGCACAACTGAAATGCCCATCAATAAGTGCAGAAAAACACATTAGAAAACATCAGCAAAATGAATATTACCCAGCAATAAAATAGCAAGCTATTAATATGTGCAAGTGGAAAGCCTCAAAAGAGTTGAAAGAAGTTAGACCATGTGAGAGTACATAGTATACAATTTTGCATATATAAACATTCTAGGCAATGAAAAATAAAATACAGTGGCAGAAAACAGTTCGCTGTTGCCAGGGGGTAGAAAATAAGTTGATGATGGATCAAAGGGAGGGATTAAGAAACATGAGGAAATTTTTAGAGGTAATGGGTTTGTTCCTTGATTATGATTATGGTTCATGAGTGTGTTTGTGGTGTGTATTTAATTACATACAAATGTAAGTAAGATGGTACTGCACAGAAATAAGGGAACATGGACTTTTCAGTAAACCATGAGGTAATAGTTGACTATCAATACTAAAATCCTAAACTCCTGAGTTGCAACATGTTAAATTATATTCACTTCTTGAGTATCTGAGTTGATCTTAAAGATGTAAAATTTAAAAAGTTGTAAAGCTTTTAAGAGAGAATATAGGGGAGCCGGCGCTGTGGTGCAATGGGTTAAAGCCTTGGCCGGAAGTGCTGGCATCCTATGTGGGCCCCAGTTCTAGTCCCAGCTGCTCCTCTTCCTATACAGCTCTCTGCTATAGCTTGAGAAAGCAGTAGAAGATGGCCCAGGTCCTTGGGCCCCTGCACCCATGTGGGAGACCCAGAAGAAACTCCTGGCTTTGGATCAGCTCAGCTCTGGCCACTGTGGCCATCTGGGGAGTGAGCCAAATTTTTTTTTTAAAAGAGAGAGAATATAAAATATCTTTAGCCCTTAGCATAGAAATAGATTTCTTTTTTTCTTTTCTTTTTTTTTAAATCCAAAACATAGTGCCACAAAAACCTACAAAAAGGAATAGACGAAATGAATAATTTGAATTTATCATGAGACATTTTCCTATAAAGACAAGATCAGTTAAGTATAAGAGATTTGCATCACCTATAAAGAACAAAGAACCTATATGTATGTATACACATAATATATATACCTATATATGATACAGGTTTTAATATTTTAAGTATTAATTTTAAGTATTGATAAAATTAAAAAACAGATAAGTCTCACACATACACACACACACACACATGCACACACACAAATGGCCAAGAATTTGAAGAGTTACTTCACAATCCAGGGTATCTAAATGACCCATAAATAAGTACATGTTAACTCGAATGCCCCTTAGTAATCAGCTAACGGTATTTATAATCTCAGTGAGACATCACTAGACATGCTCCATACTAACAGATGCTAAAATATACCAAGTTTTAGGCAGGTATGGGACACATGAACTACCAATATACAGTTTGAAAGCTGCATTGGAATTATCTAGTACTGCTAAAAATGGAAAGAAGGAACTAGTAAAATCAGCAAAAGACACATGTCCTATGGCTTAGTCTTTCCTTTCCTGAGTTTACCATATAATTTGCATGCTTATTGTCAACAAGAAATAAAATGTAATAATGCTCAAAGCAGCATTTTCCAAAATTATTAAACATTCAAAACAGCACTTTAATAGTGTGATGATAAACAAATTTTGAATCGCTAAGCCATAGAATACTATAAAAGCAGCAAAACTAACGAACTAGTGTATGTTCAGTAAAATAGCTAAAATTTATAATAATAACATGTGAAAAATAGCAAATTATAGAAAGTACAATGCAATTTTATTTATATAGTGTTCAAAACAGGCAATACCATCTTATTAAGGGATGCGTAAGTACAAACTAGAACTAAAGAAAAACAGGGAATCAATTAATATTAGTGTTGGGAAAATGCTTATGCTTCAATTAAGTTGGTAGAAAGAGACACATGGAGGTTTTCATTGATAATATTCTTTTGTTTGACCTATGTAAACTTCTCTGTTATTTTTGGACTGAATATATATTTTGTATGCCATGTGCATAAATTATATTTAATAACTAAGAAGTTTTTTAAAAAGCACAAGTTTGGGGCCCGAACTGTGGTTTAACAAGTTGAGCTGTTGCCTGTGAAGCAACAGTTTCATATGGGCACCAGTTCATGTTCCAGCTGCTCCACTTCTGATCCTGCTCTCTGCTAATTGCCTGGGAAAGCAGCAAGGGGTGGTAGGGGTGCTTGGCCCTGTACGCTTGTGGGAGGCCTTGAAGAATCTTCTGGCTCCTGGCTTTGGTCTGGCTCAGCCCCGGCCGTTGTGGTCACTTAGGGAGTAAACCATTGGATGGAAGTTAACTCTCTCTCTCTGTTATCTGTGGCTCCTCATTTCAAACAAATAAAAGCTTTTTTTCATATTTAGTTATGGTTTTAATTAATTAAAAATATAATGGATGAATAGCTAAGCTTAACAATATTAATTGACATTGCAAGAAATATTTTATAAAGGAAATATACTCTTAATTGAATGCCTACAATTTGTCACCATGCCTCTCCACCACTGCAAATGGGGTGCCAGGTAACAAAAGAATTTTTCTGATATCACTGTTTCCATAAAGCACATTTTTGTATAAAATTGGGATGTTCTGGTAACAAATGCTAGTCTAAGTAAGCCTACTCTTACCATAGGATGAGTGAAAACAAATTCTCTGGCTACTGTTCTCCCTCTTTTTTTTCTTTATAGGAAAGATAAATCTTCATATTCTTTTTTTCTTTTTTATTAATATAAAAAGAAAAACATTCATGTATTTCACCGGTACAGTTCTAAGAAGATAAACGTATGTCCCTTCCTCTTCATCTCTCTCTCTTAGTTCACCTCCTTTCCTTTATTTTTTTCTTTAAATTTTGTGATGATGTAATTTGAATCACTGGCATAACTCATCACTGGCTACAGTAGTCCGCAAGTAAAAAATAGGAAGACCACAGTTCCACAAGAGTATAAACACAAGCTAAAAATAACAATCATATCCCAAAGTGACCATTTCATTTCTATACATTTTCTATATCCTATATTAATTGCCATATGTCAAAGAAAACATAATTGTCTTTTTGAGATTGGCTTACTTCACTGAGCATAAAGGTTCCAATTGCAAAATATAGGATTTCATTGATACACAGACACACACACACACATATGCATTGTGCAGCATTGCATCATGTACTTAAACCACATTTTCTTTATCTGGTCTTCAGTTGATGGACATTTGAGTTGAGTCCTTAGCTATTGTGAATTGAGATCCATAAACATGGAGGTACAAATAACTATTTCATATGCTGATTTCATTTCATTTGGGTAAATTCCCAAGAATGGAATGGTTGGATCATATGGTAGATCTATTTTCATATCTCTGAGGAATCTCTGTACTGTCTTTCATAATGGTTGTCTGAATTGCAATACCTTTTACCTCACATTCTCACTAGAATTTGTTGCTTTTTGATTTTTGGATGATAGCCATTCTAACTGGGGTGAGGTAAAACCTTTGTGGTTTTGATTTGCATTTCCTTGATGGCTAGTGATCCTGAGCATTTTTTATGTGTCTGTTTTCTGCTGAATTTCATTTTTTTAGTTTTTTTTTTTACCTTTTATTTAATGAATATAAATTTCCAAAGTACGACTTATGGATTACAATGGCTTCCCACCCCCATACCGTCCCTCCCACCCACAACCCTCCCCTTTCCCACTCCCTCTCCCCTTCCATTCACATCAAGATTCATTTTAGATTATCTTAATATACAGAAGATCAGCTTAGTATACATCAAGTAAGGATTTCAACAGTTTGCTCCCACAAAGAAACATAAAGTGAAAAATAACAGATGATTTTTTAAATGATGATGAAATCAGATCAGACCTATTGTCATGTTTAATCCCAGTGAGAGTCAAGTTGGGAGTTGATAATTTCTTTTCTTTTCTTTTCTTTTTTTTTACAGAGGATCAGTTTAGTATACATTAAGTAAAGATTTCAACAGTTTGCACCCCCATAGAAACACAAAGTGAAATATATTGTTTGAGTACTCATTATAGCATTAAATCTCAATGCACAGCACATTAAGGACAGAGATCCTACATGAGGAGTAAGTGCACAGTGACTCCTGTTGTTGACTTTACCAATTGACACTCCTGTCTATGGCATCAGTAATCTCCCTATGCACCAGTCATGAGTTTCCAAGGCAATGGAAGCCCTCTGAGTTCTCCGACTCTTATCTTGTTTAGACAAGGTCATAGTCAAAGTGGAGGTTCTCTCCTCCCTTCAGAGAAAGGTACCTCCTACTTTGAAGACCTGTTCTTTCCACTGGGATCTCACTCACAGAGATCTTTTGCCAGAGTGTCTTGGCTTTCCATGCCTGAAATACTCTCATGGGCTTGTTCATGTCCTTTGACCACTTCTTGACTGGATTGTTTGTTTTGTTATTGAGTTTCTTGAGCTCTTTATAGATTCTAGATATTAATCCTTTATCAGCTGAATAGTTTGCAAATATTTTCTCCCATTCTGTAAGTTGCCTCTTATAAGTTGTCTCCTTGGCTGTGCTAAAGCTTCTTATCTTGATATAATTCCATTTGTCTATTTTTGCTTTAATTGCCTGTGCTTCTAGGGACTTTTCCAAGAAGTCTTTGCCTTTGCCAATGTCTTGCAAAGTTTTCCCAATGATTTTCTACAGTAATTTCTTGGTATCAGGTTATAAATTTACATCCTTGATCCATTTTGAGTTGATTTTTGCATAAGGTGTAAAATAGAGGTCTTGTTTCATAGTCTGCAGGTGTATATTCAATTTTCCCAGCACCATTTGTTAAAGAGACTGTTTTTTCTCTGGGGATGATTTTAGTCCATTTGTCAAAGATTAGTTGGTTGTAGATGCATGGATTAATTTCTAGGATACTACTTTGTTCAATTGATGTACATGTCTATCTTTCTGTTAGTTTGTCTTTCTTGATTAAAACTACTCTGTAGCTCTTCAAATCTGGTATTGTGATACCTCCAGCTTTGTTTTAGTTGTTTAAGATGACTATTGCTGGGGCCGGCACTGTGGCACAGTAGGTTAATCCTCCACCTGCAGCACTGGCCTCCCATATGGACTCCGGTTCTAGTCCCAGTTGCTCCTCTTCCAATCCAGCTCTCTTCTGTGGCCTGGGAAAGTAGTAGAAGATAGCCCAAGACCTTGGGCCCATGCACCCGCATGGGAGACCCAGAAAAAGCACCTGGGTCCTGGCTTCAGGTGGGTGCAGTTCTGGCCGTTGAGGCCATTTGGAGAGTGAACCAACAGAAGGAAGACCTTTCTCTCTGTCTCTCCCTCTTGCTGTCTGTAACTCTACCTCTCAAATAAAATAAATAAAGTCTTTTAAAAAAAAAGATCACCTCACTGGGCAGCCTCAAGCCATTCATTTGGGAGCAAAGAAGACTTTTTTTAAAAAAGAGAATTTTTCCAATGTATTTTTCTAGATTTGAGAAGAATACCATTTTCATTGGGATCACAATGATTCTGTAAATTCTTTGGCTAGTATGGATATTTTAATAATTTTAATTCTCCTAATCCATGAACATGGAAAAAAGCACAAGTTTTTGGAAAACGTGGTGAAAGGTATTTGGGCTTTTTTCCTCTCTGGCCAGGTGTTATCTGATAGGAAAAGAGTGCAGATTGGTGCCTCCTCACATGGGGCACCAGAATGTTAGGAAAAGAGGCACAGAATAGAGAGAGGTGTTAGGTAGGAAGTCAGATATTAGCTTATGTGTGTGTGACAAAGGCCTAAGGAGTTGACATCTAGGTCCAGCATATGCATCTCAAAGTCATCCTGATAACCTTCCAGGTGCAGCCCAGTATCTGCACTTGAAACATCCTGCCCTGCCCCTTCTACTGGATAACCATCCTTCTTCTAACCAGGGGTGACGCCAGCTAGACTTCTCCCTGTCTGATAACTACAGGGGGAAAAGTCGGATAGGAATTTTTAATATTTACATTCAAAAAGTCCTTTGTTCCAGGAGGAGCAGAAGTGGGGAGGCAAGACCGATCCCCTTAAAAAAACCCCGGCTTCAACCGGACTGCACGCTCAGCCCTCTGCCTTTCTGCTGAGTCGCCTGCCTGACCTGCCCAGGTATATTCTCTCCACTCAACCATGTAACCTCGCTCTTCCCCAGTCTGAGCAACTGGGCACTCTCTCTCAGGTTCTGTCTGGAGAGGTGCCCATCCTTTCCTACAGATGTCCCTGCCCTAACAAACTTTGCTATTTGCTTTCCACTTGCTCTCTGTCTCATGCCTGAATTCTTTCTTGCACGAAGACAAGAACCCTTGCATTCTCCAGTAACAGAGGCAGTGTACAAATTTACAGCCAGGCCGAATTTATTCAGAGAAAATAAATTCACAGAGGTGGGTGACCAACTGCCTGCATGCACATTGGGGGAACATGAGGCAGAAGGCCAGATCCCCAGGGGCTGGGCCTTTTTATACTTTAGGAGGGCTGGGGATGGGGTTGGGGTAGTGGGCAGCAGGCAGAGGAGAATTCTTGGAACTGGTCTTTCAAGTCTTCTGAGCAACTGGTCTTTCAGGTGGCAGTAGTGGGTGGGGTATGAAGGTAATAGGGTAGACCCAATTGAGATTCAAGAGCAAGGAATACATTCCAATGTTTATCTTTTGGGCGATGAGGGAGAATGGCTGAGGCTTATGTCCTTGTTCCATCATTATCAATGTTATCAATGTATTAGAGCCACAATATCAGTCTTATCAGGCATGATATGGCCTATCAGAAAAAAATGAGTTGAAGAGTGGGACATGCTAGCACTAGCTATGAGTTAGAAAGGAGCTCTCTAAAAATCTCTTTCCTGCTTCTTACATTCACCTATTCCTGTAAGCTAAAAACCAAGGCCTCTAGACTTACAAGCCAGAAGATAAAATATAGCAGTGCTTGAGCTGAAGTAGACTCATGACTTGAGTGCAACCAGTCATGATGGAGTACTTTTCCCGCTTGGTGAAGACTGCAAATTGTTCCTTCATGTGAACTGATAGCACATCGGAGCACTGGGTTGGTTTAGCAGTGAAGCAGGGAAATCTGTGTTGAAGTGAAAATAATGTGATACACAAAAATGTTTTAAATAGCTATAATGGTAGAGAAATGTTATGGTTGGTGCCAAAGCAAGCCATTACTGGAGGCAAATGACTGAACTAAAGAAATTTGATTTTCCCTGGATTTTAACTTCATGGGTGGCTGACTATAAGAAAACTCAATATATATATTTGAGACTTTTGCCTTTCTGTCAGTTTGACTGAAATCAGCCTATGAAATCCAAATGATTTCATTCTGCCAACAACTAGGAAAATATTTGAAGGCTGTATTTTTAATCAGCATTCAGACTTCCTTCAAGACTACAGTTTCTTTGCCAGATCAGCTTGTGAAATCATAAATATTTCAATTTCTGATATGTAGGAAGAGAAGCATTTCATTCTCAGCTGAAAGAGGTCAGTTTGAGACAAAGCTTAGACAGGGAACATTACTGGATAGTGATACATAGGAGAATCAAAGCTGCTAGTTTCCAAAGTGCTAGTTTCTGGAATTAACCAAATATCTTGCAAGAGGTTAGAGGGAAAACTGAGAGGATGATTCCAGTATCCATTATTATTTTAATTTCAGTTGTAGGATGGCAGAAGCATAGCTTTGCTAGATCCAGTGAAAAGTTACATCTAGAAAGCACTATGGATCAATGAGACTATTAATTACCTGGTATGGTGTGCTCTGCTTCGATGTGCTAAAGGCAGAATTGATGGAACATTAGGTAAGATACAGACATGACCTCTTGAGCTTTCTGGTCACAGGAAAGCTGCTACAATTATATATTGGAAGTGAAGTGCATAGACCAACATTCAATTAAATTATCAACTACTTGCAAAATAGTTAAAATAGATTTTTAACATTTTCACCATAAAAAAACAATAGACATACTAGTTAGCTTGAATAAATCTTTCCATAATGTCTACATAAATAAAAACTTCACATTGTACCCCACAAATTACATATTTGTGAGTTAAACATAAATTTCAAATTAAAAAATATGAAACTAGTTGAGGCCATGGGTCAAACCTTTTTTTTTGTAATTTGCATTCTACAACCAACCTCACACTTCCTCTAATAGTGTTCTAGTGGATCCTCCATTAAACAACTATTGATTTGCTTGCAAATAACTTACTTGTAGTGGGGCAACTGAAGAAACCACAATGTAGAATACAAGTTCTCTTTTCTGCAATTGTCCTATTAATTGATCCCACATATATCCTTGAAGCTAGCACTTCCATTTCGTATTGTTAAGGCTGAAGTGATGTTGAAGAGATGAGTGTGGTTCTTTGTCTCACACAGAAGAATTTCCAAAGGGATAAGGCAAAGAGAAAAGCAATATGTATTTAAAAGCAAGATTTATTTAAGTCCAAGACCTCCTGGTAGAGTGGCCAAGAGGGGGGCTCCAAGACAGGCAAAACCTGAAGTGACTGGTGGTAGCGGGATTTTTAAGCACAATATATTTGTAAGCACAAAAATAAGTGCAGTTTGGGAGGGGGGAG
This sequence comes from Oryctolagus cuniculus, assembly GCF_964237555.1. Lineage (NCBI taxonomy): Eukaryota > Metazoa > Chordata > Mammalia > Lagomorpha > Leporidae > Oryctolagus > Oryctolagus cuniculus. The sequence goes on along the minus strand of NC_091435.1, from coordinate 74,480,281 downwards.
CTGTCCATCAGTACAAGGCAGAGACAAACCCATCAAAAGACCTGATTTGTAACTTCATTTACCCTTCGGGCTTGCTGACCATAAAAGGATAAAACAAAAGAGCCTTTGGAAGTAAATACCTAATTGTTTTACAGTAAACTGGAGCTCAGAAGAATGGAATTGCCAGTCCCTTGCTATTCTCATGGTGAAACTGGAAATCCTAAGGAGTGGAGCAGGCACTTCTGACCTTGTTAAAGGTAACTTTTGGGGAAGCAAGCATTCTGCACCCTCAATTTCAATTGGGACTAATCTGACTCCCTATCATCCCATCTGACTCCTCACAATATCACAAAGAAACATATCTTGTTTACTCTATGACCTACCTCATGTTATTAATTTTTTAAAATGTAATTATTTGAAAGGCACAGAGACAGAGAGTTCTCTCTACCACTGACTTCCTTCCTAAATTTCTACAGCAACCAAATCCGGAAGCCTGGAACTCAATGTAGGTCTTCCACATGGGTGGCAAGTACTTAACTATCTGAGTCATCCTATACTGCCTCCCAAGATGTGATTAGTAGGAATCTAGAATCAGAAGCAGAGGCAGCACTCAAACCCAGTATGGAATGGGGATGTCCCAAGAGGCTTCCTAACCAGTCTCTCAAGGTGTGCCTTTCTGTCACTGTCACGATGCAGCTTTTCTAGGTAGATGGAGGACTAGCAGGACTGTACACACTGAGTCTCCAGTCTCTATACATATTGAATTTTCCTTTAACAAGTGGCCCATGCAAAATGGAGGTAAGGAAAAAATGGAACGTGGAAGCAAATCAGGGCAACTCAGCTGCATCTAGTTTTATCTGATTTGAATAACAATCACTCATAATTTGCATATCTAAGAGAAATTACAGAAGTAGGGTGGAGCTGAGGATGACCTTAAGTTACCCCAGTGTCACAATTTTTCTCTACAATTTACCTTCTGAGTCCTCTTCTAAGTAATGATCACATCCCTGGCCTGCTTCTCTTATGGAGAAAATTCATGCAGTGGCTCCATGCTTCACTCTTACATAGCACAATGTCCTGAAGAGGAAAGAAGTTCTTATTACACACTTCAAATCAATTCTTCTGAATCCACCTTACCTGGACTGTTTATATGAGTTATCTCTGTTCCAGTGATTGTGGACAGGGAAATGGAATGAGCTAATTAACTTAAGACCTGAAAACTGGCTGTTGAAACAGGGAAGAGTCAGTTTCTTCATACTACAAATAAGTTAGGAGTAGAACCTTGATCCAGACTTTGAATTTCATAGAAAAGACAAAAATTTCTCTGAGTAGGAAAACCAAATATAAAAGAAATTTAAAAACTATAAAGGAAGAGTGGGGGAGAGACAGAAAGAAACAAAAGCAAGAAGAAAGAAGCACCTATAATGATGATTATCAACTTTCTTTGCTCATTAGAAAAACCTGGGAGCATTTATAAGTCCTGGAACTATCCAGGTAGTATCCCAGGACAAATAAATCAGAATCTCTGGAAAGAAAGGGGAGGGCAGTTGGTTTTAGGACTCCACGGTTGGTTTCAATGTGTACTTCAATGAGATCACTGCTGTTGCGTGGGAAGAGTTTATTATAGGAAAATAGAACTCATCTGTCAGCTTCTCTCATCATGTGAGGATATTGAGGATAGATGAGTTGGTTTTATCCTCCAAGCTCTGACAGCTTAAAGCCATCTGAGCTGACAGTTGCATTTCTCCTTACAAAGTGGCTTAAATGTAGGGGAATTGTACTTTTCTAGCTTCACAATGAACAACACAAAGGTTACAACAGTGGCTAAATCCCACGTGGAAAGCTCAGAGAAAGCCATTGTAAGTACTGCTTTTCTAGAAAGGCAGAAAATACAGGGGGATTACAGTTGGGTTTAAAACACCATTTTCTTTTCCCCACGATTAACTGCATTTTTAGAGCGTGCAACCATGAGTCCAGCATCGTCAGCTGTGGGGTGGCTTTGCTTTGTTCTCTGAGTCTTAGCACCATCCTTTCATCTATTTACTACTAAGTTTCTCATTCTCTGTTTGCTGCTCTGGATTCTGTAGCAACCTTCCAGAGAATTCTGCAGATCAATCAGCCCCGGGACTGAAATGCAAAATAGAGAAACCAAAATCACTTTCAAACTTGTAATTTCCTACTCTTCTACTTTGTCCTCTCCCTCTTTTCCTTCTCTTCTTTCTCCTCTGGCTCCTCCTCCTTTTACAAAAGGAGTACAACAGAACAACAGGTTTTCATTCTGACTTTTAAAACTGCTTGGGCTTGTTTGGAAAGTCTTCTGATTCAGAAAACACTTTTTCTGGAAAAAAAATATCAGCTACTATTGGCCTACATTTTCCTACATTCACTCACTGATCACTTAATATATTCATAAAACAAAATTATTGAATGTTGACTATATTCCAGGTATTGTACAAGGTTCTAGACATAAAGCAGTGGCAGAAATAAAGTCCCTGTGCTCAAAAAGTTTGCATTCTAATGAGGAGGGGACAATATACAAACAACCCTATGATGAATCAGCTACTAATGAATTTGATATAGAATGCTAAAGGAGGTTGAGAAGAACAGGCACCCTTGGGGCATGCATGGGTGCAGGGGAAGGCAGTGAGTCTTCTCAGTGAGGATTGTTAAGTGGAATGGTAAGGGGAGCCTTCTATGGAGATGACATTTGAGGAGAGACCCAAGGGAATAATGGAGTAAGCCACAGGATATCCAGGGCAAGCATTCCAGGCAGAGTGAATTTTTGGTGTTATATTTGATCTCTTGTCCATTAACATTTTATTGAGGTGATTATAATTTCTAGTCTTTACCTTTTACCATTACCAGTGACTTTTCTACCTTTGGACATTTTCTTCTTTCTTGATAGTGTCTCTTTCAGCTTGAAGAATTCCTTTTAGCGTTTCTTGTAACATGGGTGTGGTGGAAATAAATTCTATTGGATTACTTGAAAATGTCTGTATCTCTTCCTCATGTCTAAAGAAAAGCTTTGCTGAATACAGGATTCTTGGCTGGCAATTGTTTTCCTTCAGTGCTGTAAAATTTTTATTCCTCTCCCTCCTGGCCTGAGAGGTTTCTGCTAAGAAGCTGCAGTCAGGTGAACTGGAACTCCCAGTATGTGTTGCTTATTACCGTTCTCTTGTAGCCTTGAGAATCCTCTCTTTGTTTTTAAACTTGGAGAGCTTGACTATAATATGTCTTGGGGTAAACTTGATCTGGCTGTCTTACTGGTGAACTTTGACCTTACTGTATGTGGATAGTTGTTTCTTTCTCTAGCCTTGACAAATGTTCTACAATTATCTCATTGAAAATGCTTTCTTGGCCGGTGCTGCGGCTCAATAGGCTAATCCTCCGCCTGCGGCGCTGGCACACCGGGTTCTAGTCCTGGTTGGGGAGCCGGATTCTGTCCAAGTTGCTCCTCTTCCAGTCCAGCTCTCGGCTGTGGCACGGGAGTGCAGTGGAGGATGGCCCGAGTGCTTGGGCCCTGCACCCCATGGGAGACCAGGAAAAGCACCTGGCTCCTGCCACCGGATCAGCGCGGTGCGCCGGCTGCAGCATGCTGGCCGCAGTGGCCATTGCGGGGTGAACCAACGGAAAAGGAAGACCTTTCTCTCTGTCTCTCTCTCTTACTGTCCGCTCTGCCTGTCAAAAAAAAAAAAAAAATGCTTTCTAACCCTTTGGCATTCTCAAATCCATATCAACTATCAATAATTTTTTAAAGATTCATTTATTTATTTGAAAGTCAGAGTTACACAGAGAGAGAAGGAGAGGCAGAGAAAGAGAGAGAAGGAGGTCTTCCATGTGCTGGTTTGCTCCCCAGATGGCCTCAATGGCTGGAGCTGCACCCATCTGGCACCAGCTCCAACTGTCAATAATTGTAAGCTCTTGTCATGCTATCCCATATTTCCCATAAGCTTTCTTCATTCCTCTTAATTCTTTCTTTTTGTCATCCAACTGTGTATTTTCAAATAGCATGTGTTCAAGCTCATTGATTCTTTCTTCTGTTTGATCTATTATGCTATTGATGCCTTGTGCTGTGTTCCTGATTTTACTTAGTATAGTTCTTAGTTCAAGGATTTTTGCTTTATTTTGTTAAATTACTTTCATTTCTCTATCAAATCTCTATGTTAGAATATTGGTTCATTTCTATGTTATCTAGAGTTTCATTGAGTTTCCTTAGAATAGTTTTTGGAAATCTTTATCCTAATCCTCTAGGAATTCTAACTATTGTTGTTTTCCAGAAACTTTTTTTACTCCTTAAGTGAGATCATGATTTCCTGAAAGTTCTTTTTTAATTATTGTTTTCCTTGAAGTTCCTGATGCTTGTTGGTGTACAATGTCATCAGTATATTGAAAGATAAGTTATAATAATGTGGCCTCATTGGTGACTGTGCTTCTAGAAATTCCAAGCGTATGGATACTTCTGTTTCAATGCCAGGTAGCACCCTAAGTCATGGTTTGCCCCAAATCCACTATTGATATGTTTTCACGGATTCAGTGTCATGGTACTCCCCAAACTCAAATTTGGCCCTGATATGCAGTTTGTGGGTTATTCAGTAAGAGCTAAAAAAGTGACTCAAGAAGCAAAGTATGTTCCTATGTCTTTTCCAGGGCCTGCTGTAGGCTTAGACACCTTGCCTATGTCCTTGAGTGCCACAATGCTAGATCACAACCAGATCCTTCAGTGTACCAAAATGTTTGCAGCCTGCTGGTATGATCAGAGTTCATCCTGCTATGGTCTGTGTGTGAGCTCAGGTGGGCTCACTGCTTGGTGTTGCGTCTATCAGCCACTGGTGATGTTGGCTGAAGTATAAGACAGCTCAGCCAAGACCTTGGAACTCTATGGGGCACTCAAGCAGGCCTGTCCAAAGGCTCTTCAGTCACTGGTCTGGGGGTAGAGATCCTAAAGTGCTCAGTGTTAGATTTTTGGCAGCCTATAACTGAGTCCCAAAACACTCATGATGCCTTGCTGTCTCCAAGATTGAAGGAATGGAGATAGAGGCACTCCCTCAGCTACTCAGGTGGATCCCAGTTACATCAGCACTCTAACAGCTATCATGCTTTGTTCAGTCTTGGGGGTATACACCATGCCTGCAAGAGGTTGGTGGTGATTCATTACAAACCAAACCTGTCCCTCCAGGGCAAGGGAACGTTTTTAGATAGTGGGTATTTTATAAGCAGCCTAATTAAAAACAACAACATAAAAAAGTCAAATAATTTAAAACCAGGAAGAATGTGAACTTTACTAGAGCTACCCTAATGAAGAAGGGAACCAGAGCCAAGGTGCCAACAGGAATTTTAGAAAAGAATTTTAAAGCTCTGTAGTGTTTAATCATCAATCTGACTCAGTTGCTTCCTATTTTTTCCTGTATTCTGTCTCAAGTTGATTTGTTCTTGTCTTTTCATGACAAGGCACCTTATAAGTCCCTGAACAGGCTGTGATGAGTTGGTTTTTGAGTTTTTAGACCCTAGTTATCAACTGAGAGTTGTGGGATAATTTCATGCATAAAAACTCTGGCCACTTTGTGCTTTTTCTTTAGCAATGTCAGTTGAATGAAGCATTTTAATTAGAGTAGTGATTTTCATCAGTACACCTGGGAACTTGTTAGACATGCAAATTTGGGGGCCTCCTCTCCAGATCTCTTCATTCAGGAACCTCAAGAGCAAGTTGCAGCCATCTGTGTTTTAACAATGCTTATGGGTTATGCTGATACACAGTAGAGTGTTTAAGCTACTGCCTCCAAAGAAGCTGTTTTTATATCATGGAATATTTAGTTTGCATAACCTCTCTGTGTCTGGGGTTTTGCAATTGTAAATGGTGACCACATACTTCCTTTTCTTTTTTTGTATGAAAATGTACTAGCTTTTCATATGCTTACTCTTCTTTGCTATGGGATAGGCAATGAATAGAAGACAGGTGTGTAATTAGATAAATGTGTACTCTCCCAATAAGACAACATTAACATATATAAAACTTCTTGCACATTCCAGAAACATTCTCTGTCACAATAAATAAAAGTTTCTTGGAATATTTAATTTCTGTTTCTACTTACTGACTCTCCAGAGATAGGTCCACATTCTTCCCACTAGAGCAATGCAGAATGAATTTAGATTCGACCATCACTTACTGAGAATCTTGTATTTGTAACATTATTTCTTTTAGAGTCCCAGTTACACTGTATTTTAGATATTTTTACATCTTTGTTCTCTGGAAACCCTTGAAATATTTGTAGACACATTTATGCATCTCTTAAGTCTTTTCTTTCAAGCAAAGCAACACTAGCCCTGTTAATTGCTTCTCATCTGATAATGTTTTAGGTCTTTCAAAATTCTAGTTGCTTTCTCTAGATCATTTTCCAGCTTCCTATCGTGGAGCTCAATTCCTCATATTTCAATATTTAGGCACTACCTATGTCAGCAATAATCTGGCACAGGTAGCATATTATCTCTTTGTCTGGACAAGGTGTTTCTAGTAGAGAAACTTAAAATTATCCTCAACTGCCTGTTGCCAAAAAGCTGTGGTTCCTGTAGACTGATGGCATAACAGGTATTGCCTGACATGATTTTTTTAAAACAAATTGTGTTATTTTACATCTGTTCATATTATATGTATCCTTTTGGTAGTTTTAGTCATCATTCCAATCTATCATAATTTCTTGAACTTTGATTCTTATTAGCTATTTCTCCCATATGTCTATCATTCTCAAAGCTTAGAACCATGCTTTTATAACTTTGTTCAAGTTGATAAAAATGTTGAGTAGAACAGATTCCCATAATAATGCACATAATACTAATGTTTTGTATTTGTATGATTCCAACCAATCACAATGTACATTCATTCACTTGATCTCACCTGATGCTAGAATCCTAGGTGGTTGGAAAGGTAGCTTTTTAATGCTTTTACATTCCTATTATGGATAAAAGAAATGATACTAAGAGAATATGTATTATACTACTGGTACATAGCCAGTACTGGAAATTAAGTGTTTTAAAGACATTTTTGTTTATAGTTCTAACCAACCATGACTTTGAATATACCTAACTATGGTTAGGGTTAGGGTTAGGGTTAGGGTTAGGGTTAGGGTTAGGGTTAGGGTTAGGTTATTTGTGCATTTGTAATCAGTTTCCTGGAGCAGAAAGACTAAGTTGGTATTACTATCTTACCATTTGTTTTGGAAATGTAAAACTTCAAAATGAAAAGGAGTAAGTGATAGTCTATATTCTGCTCTAGTCATTGTACTTTTGTACATACAAATGGAAGGTGCCATATCAATAGTGAATCTTAATGTAAAATATGTATTTTTGGTATAATGATGAGCCACTATAGATTTATCAATTATAATAAATGCACCACTCCTGTGGAAAATGCTGCTGATGGGTGAGGTATGCATTTGTGGGCTAGGGGAGTATAATGAGTATCTCTGGACATCCCACTCACTTTTGCTATAAACATGAAACTGCTCTAAATACAGTCTTCCAAAAAGTTTTTTAAAAATTTCAAATTCAATTTTTCCTGATGAAATGAAGTTAAACTGGATAGGACAGACCAAAGAAGAAAGAAAGGGACACAGTAGTTAAGGAAGGCTAGTGGAAGCCTGCCTCTGACCTTCTAGATGCAACAGGAGCCAGATGGACCTGGAAAGGGAACTGAGGAAAGTTGAAGGAGGCTATGCTTTGAGGTAGGGAAAGAGCTGTGTGGAAATATCCGCTAGTAAGATATAAGATGTTACATGTTCTGTTTTGAAATCTAATCTGGAAATGTAAGAAGGCATTTGGTAATGAATCTGATTGTAGAAGGTAACTCTTATTGTAGGACCCCAAAAGCGGTGTCCTTTTGTGACGACCCCAGAAACACAGACTCCAGACCAGACGATGCAAAAGGCAGGAGGCAATTTTATTTCATTTGCGCAAATGGGCCCTCTACTTGCTGCCGCAAGCAGCGGAGGCAGAGAGGAGCCCCGAACAATCATTTTACACAGTTTTTAAAGGGCAAAACCACAAAATTAACATACTATAGGGTGGCGTAAGTTTATTGGGCAACTACAAGGGGAGGAGGTCGTCGAGGAGGAGGAGAAACAGGGGGCTACGTGCCCTACGTGTCTAAGCTTGGATATGGGGAGGGGGTCCTTGAAGAGCAGAAAGGGGTGGCTACGTGCCCTACGTGCCTCGCGGTTTCTTTGTTAAGCTTGAACAAGCACAGGGGAGGGGGCTTAGGTGTGTACCAGGATGTTATGTCACCCTTATCTCTGATTAGTAGCCCTTATCTCTGGGTAGTAGCTATCTGCCTTCTCTGTGAACTTAGTTTACTCCCCATTTCCCAGGACTGTTTTATTAAGGCCATTCTTATGGCGGCTCTTGGCTCTCGGCCGTTCCTTTCATTATGAAAAATTCCCAAGGCCAGAATTGGGAAATATCCTCTCTAATGTGAGTCCCTACTCAGTCCATCCCCACACCAATGGAGCTTCATCCCCAAATGCTGCACAACAATAATGCACTTTAGCTACCCATAGCATGGGGACCCCACTTTCCAAAAACGGAACAGTAGGAGATGGCCTGGGTATTAAAGCATTGCCCCATACTTGCCAGGCTAAAATCATGTTAACCCAGGCAATAGACATAATAGGCATGTATTAGATTAAATCATAAAAATTAAAAATATTTGACTCTATTTCTAACAAAAGAAATTTCATGTGGTTCACTCAGTGCTACCAATTATAATCTGAAAGATCATAAAAGAAACCCAGATAAGAAAATGTTCCTAAATTTTATTATAGCTTCCTTCACTTAAAGGTATTTTAAATAAAAAATTATTTTCAATGTGTGTGTGTCTATGTGTGTGTGTGTGTCTATGTGTGTGTGTGTGTGTGTGTGTGTTTATTTTAGGCATTCTATTGGTTTGAATGAATAGCATTCTAGTTTGTACAGAGTAAACCTATTCAATTATCTAATTAGTGAAAAAATCTAATAAATTCAATCAAATATATGTATTGAGTATTTTCTCTGTACTGGGCACAATAGTAAGAAGATAGAGATAGAAGAAATAAGTAAATCAAAATTCTTAAAGAGTCTTAACTAAATTATGGAATGAGACAAAATAAATAAATGATTAAAATGAATTCCAGATAAAATATAAAAGTATAAAGTGCACTTCCCTGAATTAGAGTAATGGTGATTTTCCATGTATGATAAAAGCTGATCTGGATTTTGAAGGCTGTGTATGAGTTAGCCAGGTAAAGAAGGGAAATAAAGGGCTTTCTAGTCAGACGAGTAATTGCACAAAAGCTGGAGGCACAGGGTTGGGGTAAGTGTAGTGATATGATGGTGAGTCTACTAGAGACAGAAAATTTAGAAAGGTTTCACCTATAAGTCATGTTAACTAATTGTGTTCTGATAAAAATTTAATTATCATTGATTTTTTGAAGAGGTTACATCAATTCTTCAATATTTCTTCATTTTTTTCATTTAATTTCTTTGTGTTTTAGATTTAAGAAGGTAGATGGTAAACTTATTTTTTTAAAGTTATGTCTTGAATGAGTTACCTAACCTTATTTGCATAGCTATGTACATTTTAAAATAGAGCACAATATCAAAACAAGCAATAATATCCCTGCCATGTTATGCAGAGGTATGATCACACACTTTAAACCCCAGTTTTATTGTGCATATATGAACACTGGTTTTTGATTGCTCAGGTTTTTTTTCCTCCAAACACATAACAATTTCATTCTTCATCTTAAAGTTCTAGCATTCAACTATATTTGAATTATCCATAAAATATCACAAGTTTTCTCTTTATGAAATTTTCCTGGTACTTCATAACTTGAAAATGACTAAAGCAATTTGTATGCTAAAAGGGAAGGAGGAACCTTTTTTGTTCTCAGACAAGGGTGAGGTACTTTGAGAATCAAAGCATAATTTCTTGAAAGACATGGGTGACCAGGTCAAAACAGAAGGTGATACTGAATGTTGTCTTGAAATGCCAGTAATAGCATCGCTTCCTACGTGCCTTTCTGATGACACGGTCTGAAGGCTGTGAAGGGCGAGCACCCCAGGGTCTCTCTGCAGACCCTCTTTAAAAACCATAAAGATCCCGTGTTTTCTGTCTACTTTTTTCTACTTTAGAGTAAGAGAAACACACAAGACTGAAAAGAAGGTTAAAACCTAAGGCAGACAACAAGGAGGTGGCTGAAAGGGCTGTTCTCCTGCAGTGTAATGAAAGCTTGTTGGTTCTGAGGTGGAAGTTATACTTTGTTGGAGACTTCTGGACCCTGAGAAGTTTGCAATCAAAGGAATGTCAGAGTCTGATGTGAGGGAGAGCAAGTGCAGTGTCTCTGTTTCATTGCTTGGATGTGATTCAGAGACTGCATACAGCATATGTATTGAAATGGGAATCCCTGGGAAGTCCCCCAAAAGGAGACGTCCAGTTGTGTTCTGCCAAAGCAGAACAAATCCAAAGGGACCCAGAGTCCCTACTACAAAGGCAGTGTGACTGAGCCTCATGGCCTTTTCCTGCCACTTCTATTTTCCCTACCCACAGGATCCTTTTTTAGCACACTGGCAAGCTATGTCAGTGTACACAGTTTGTTTTACTGCATTGTTAGGAAACTTCAAAGTCTAAACTATTCACGAAGTACGTTTGGTTAAAGATATATTGCCTGCCCACTGATACTACATGAATCAGACTCTTCTAGAAAAGGAGCATGGATTTTAATAGGGGTTTCCTCAGATATAAATATTGGTATATATTTTGAAGAGCAAATACACACTAGTTTGCCATGTAAAGTAATGTGGTGCCGGCGCCGCAGCTCACTAAGCTAATCCTCCACCTTGCAGCGCCGGCACACCAGGTTCTAGTCCCGGTCGGGGCGCCGGATTCTGTCCTGGTTGCCCCTCTTCCAGGCCAGCTCTCTGCTGTGGCCAGGGAGTGCAGTGGAGGATGGCCCAAGTACTTGGGCCCTGCACCCCATGGGAGACCAGAAGAAGCACCTGGCTCCTGCCATCGGATCAGCGCGGTGCACCAGCCACAGCGCACCGGCCGCGGCGGCCATTGGAGGGTGAACCAACGGCAAAGGAAGACCTTTCTCTCTGTCTCTCTCTCTCACTGTCCACTCTGCCTGTCAAAAATAAAAAAATAAAAATAAAAATAAAAATAAATGTGGTAAGAAGGGACTGATCTCAACATCATATACTTTACACCAAAATGCTGATGGACTTGAAGTTAAGAAGATAATATGCATAATACGGTGAAAGCTAAAAATGAAGACAGAGGACAACGTGGAAAGGAAGAATCAGGATTTACACAATCATTGGGTCAAGGCATGGCATAGCTAACTTGGAAAATTACTGCAGATTCAGCACAAATACAAAACCTAGGGAAATGGAACAGTTCCTGAGTGAGATGGCTTATATCTTGTAAGCTTGATGATTTACTGCTAGTAAGCCCATTGCAGTGTAATCCAGTAGTTCCTGAGAGTCTAGTAAGAGCAATTATTCAGTAAATGATAGTCCCATGCCATTCTTGAGGGTTGAGGAAAATCTTAGGACTGATGGGGGGATGCAGGAATGTTATATTAATTAAACAGACTAACAAAAAGGCAAGGGAATGCTTATGGAGTGGCTTTTTTTTGAGGGTGGAACTCCTCTATCCAGTCAGTTTTTGCTTACTCTTTGAATTGAGAAACCTGAGGAAGAAACCTGATATTTATCAGAGATGAGGCAACGGTGCCAAGCAGAACTGATGTGTGACTCCTTGTCCATCAGGACCCTCTGTGCAAGGATAAGAATCTTCAAGGATACCAAAGGGACATCTCAGAACACACCTTCACCTGGATTCTCCTATCAGTAACATTTTGCAGTACTTCCTTTGTAAAGATATTTTGAGTAGAAGAAAATTGAGATGTTCTTGGATGTTTGAATGTATTTTGAAATGGTTCCTGAAAATCTAAAAGAGCTCTTCTCCTTCCCATTTCTTAATTTCCATACTTTAACCCCAGGCCCAAATAAGGGAAGTCTTATTTTTCTTTGCTGGACTGGTGTAGCTCTTTCCTTTCTGGTTGTCCAGAAGAAACTACACTCTACAGAATTCCCAGGATTCCAACTTATCCAAGGTAGGTGCCTGAGCTTACATCTCCCTCTTCAGGCCATGGCCGTTTGTTAATCGTTACTGACATTTCTGCTCCTTGAGTCCTGCTTCCATACCTTCTACCTCATTAAAGCCTATCTCTTTCCCTAACAGCTCCATATGTTTGCTCAGTTTCCACTCTCAGCCCCCACATCCGCTCTCAACAGGCAGCCCCTCCCATCTGGAAGCAAACCTCCCCTAGTTACACTAGTATTAAAAAATATTCTCATTCAATCCATACTTCTGACCTGGTACAGTGTCACTCTCTCTCCCATTGGAAGCTGAAAATTTGCATTTTATCACATCCACCCCAGCCCATATGGGGTCACCCTTCAATCTTCCTGTATTTTTAGAGAAAGGGAGGACTTTTGCTGGAAGCACTAGTATGATATTTGTGGCTTCACAGCTGAAAGTTTGGCTTTCTAGTGACAGGCTGCAGCAGGCTGAGTGGGACACAGTTATCATGAAGGAAAGAAAGTAGTGCTCATGATTCTGGAAGCCTATAGCCTCTTCTTTACTCCTGTGTGTTGAAATGTCAGGTCAAGAGTGACGTACTGATGAGAGCAGAGAATGCATGGAGAAAAGAGGGGTCCAGACGCAGTTTGGGAAAGAACCATCTAAACTCCATTGGCATCATCACCAATTAAAATTCAAGGGAGATTAACAGTGGTCTCAGAATACTAATAACTTCCTTTGCCAGGGCATACTTATGAGGTTTCTTTTCACATTTCATTGTAGATATTTAAATGATGGGCTGAGAATATGAAATAATATGATATGCTTCCTTGCATTATTGTCTACTCTTCTACTCTTGAATTACTGTTTACATTTACATGCTGCTCTAGTGATCAGTTTACTTTAGTCTGTAAGATGGAGAAATTGGATTCGATTATATCAAGTTCTAATTCATTCTGTTTCTGTGTCTGCATGAGTATTGTGAAATGATTGGTGGATAGAATTAAGAGCACATTCATGGGTAGAAGAAACTGTCAATATAGGTCTAGAAGAGTTTCTTATTTCTGCCTGGAATTATTCAAGTCTAATAATGGGAAAAAATTAGTACTTAACACCCAAAAGGATCATCAATGTTTACGTCTTCCAAGGGAAATTGGATGACATTTATCTTTATACACTATTCCTTTCTTTTCATGGAGATTGAGTGGATACAAAAGCAGGAAGTCCCCAAAGCTTCTGTAGTGTGTTCTCCATGGAGGGGCCTGGAAGGGCCGATTGCTTGGCATAGTCTCCTAATAAATTTTCAGTTGTGGGAGAGCGGGCTCTGAGTGGGGCAGGATGGATAGCCTAATTATTCTGCACAGTAAAACAAAGATGAGCATCCTGGTAGAGAGGCTCGGGAAAGACACCTTGGGAAATAGTGAATTAAGGATATTTTAGAGGACAGAGCAGTGAATTGATGCAAGAACCTATCATCTTCAGGAAAGTATCTTCCATGCAAATGCCTTAAGGAGGTTTAAGTAGAAAGAAAAGATCAGCCAGAGAAGGTGAGATCAGAGGTCATTGGAAGATAGAGTTTAACTCAAAAAGACTACTTGCAAAAGTGTTAACATAAGCCCTGGAAATTTAGGATAGTGAAATAAAGACACTCAAATAACTTGTTTACCTAATTGTCTGTAGCTTCTAAGGAAAATTATCACCCATGGGACATACTTTTCACATACCTTCTGTTCATGTTCCTGAAAGTTGTAGGAAATCCCACATATGTGAACATATTTTCTCTTTAAATGTAGCAAAAATCAACCCTAAGTGCTTTACATACCAATTTATAAACTATGAAAACTAATTAGATATACCCCATATAATATAGTACACTACACAGGAGGCCATTTAAGTGTCATAAGTTTTATCTATAACATAGACTTAATCCCATTTTGCCTCAGTACTTTTTTTTACAGCTATTGATGTTGGCATCATTATAAATGTTCTAATCTGTCAGTGCACCTCAATTGTTTTTCAATCCCTTGGAAGCCTGGGAGCTGTTTAGGGCACTTATCAACATGAAATGAGAACATTGACCTACCAGATTTTATAGCTTTTGAAAAAAAGTTACTTTTATTGAAAACACATACCCAGTTTACTACAATGCCTGATACACAGTAATTGTGCAATACATGTTGGTTATTGCTAATCAGTCATGTGTTGCATAATTACATTTATGTCAATAGTGGGGCACATATACAATGGGGGAGGGTTCCCTAAGGGTATTGCACAGTGACATTGTAATTGTTACAATATCCTAGTACAACACATTACTCCTGTGTTTGTATTGGTGCTGGTTTAAACAAACCTACTGCATGATATAAAAGCAACACATACACTTATGTCCTATACATAATACTTGATTATGATAGTAAGTGACCATTAGTGGTTTATGCTTTCACTATACTACACATTCTATCATGTGTTAGAGTTTTTTCCTACTGCTTAGTAAAAACAATTTACTGTAGAGCAGTCTGCCAGCTGCAACCCCATAGATCTATGTTTACTGCATGTCTTGATTGCATCAAGAGCTATGTCAAATAGTGAACTTTTACCATCTAGGTTTGCATAAGTACACTTTATGTTATATTCACAATGATCAAATTACCTAACAATACAGTTTTCAGAATGCATCCCCATTAAGTGATACATGGCTGCATTATTATTTTTGCATTTAATGAAGATTGAATATGATCCTTTTTACAACTATCTCATTAAAACCCAACAGAAGTACTTTATGGTGAATAATACGATCTATGTCTCAAGAAAATAAATCTGAGGTGCAAATAAAATATTTCTTATTTACCTTTATTTTAATAAATGGCAAATATCAAAATCACTACTCAAACACATATTACATGTTCTTTATATGATATCTATTTTTCTAAATTCAGTCTCTTCAACAACAGGGGTGAGATAATTATAGATGGAATAAAAAGACAAACACTTCAGATATTTAGTAGACACATTATTTTTAATTCTCATAGGAAAAATGATCATGGCCATAGTAAAACATATCAGGTTTTTATCAGTTATTTTAAACTATCTTGATATATTGCAAAGTAAGAGTATACCTTAATTTTCTAAAATATGTTGTCTAATAACAATATATCCCTAGGAAAAAACACAAAGGAAATATCTATGTGGTTGAAATTTAGAAAACAAAACAATGAGTCACATTTATGGGACCTCCCAAAGTTCTCTCTTCAGGAGCACACTGATGGCCTAACCACATGAGAAATCCATTCACACACTCACACAGAATATCTTACATTAGAGTATCACTGAAAATGTTGTCTACAAAATTCTTATTGTGAAAGAAATATTTTCAAAGCATGTAAAATTGCCTATGTGATTTTGCATTAATCTTTCTCCTCACCAGCTACTTCTCACCAGATCATTCCCAGTTCACTATTTCCCTTTTTAAAAGGCTGTCTGGGGACCACTGTGGAGTAATGGGTTAAGCTGTCTACTGCAGTGCCGGCATTCCATATGCTGATTTGAGAGCCAGCTGCTCTACTTCAATTCCAGCTCCCTCCAGATGCATTTGGGAAAGCAGAGGAAAATGGTCAGAGTCTTTGGGCCCCTGTACTCATGTGGGAAGCCCAGAAGAAGCTCCTGGCTCCTAACTTTCGTCTGGCCCAACCTTGGCTATTGCAGCCATTTGGGGAGTGAACCAGTGGATGGAGGACCTCTCCCTCTGTAACTCTGCCTTTCAAATGAATAAAATAAATCTTTAAAAACAGAAAAGGAGGCTGCCTGAATCTATGATGTACCCTTCCTTCATTGCAGCAAAAGCTCTCCACTAAGGGTCTGCTTAGCCCTTGCCTCACTAATAACTCCAGGCACCAGCACATGCCTATTGTCTACATACCTGATGGCTTAATCTCTTCCAAATGCTGAATTGCATTTAGGCCATCTCTCTCCAACACAGATTCAGCATGCCCCAGCAGTGTGAGTAGATAACTCACACCCCACCTCATCCCCCCCTTACTTACTTTCCTGTCTGCTGTAGGTGAACTTCTAAAACAGTTTCCAGAGGTTCACACAGCCTGGTTTTCTGGCCTCTTTTTCAAGCTGGGCTGGACCCAACTTAATTCTAATGGACAGAATCTGATTAAGGAGATAGTATGTCAGGTCACATGAGATTGTGCCTTCCATCTTGCTCAACTTTCTGGCCTTCGACTCCTCCACTTGCATGCTCTGATAAAGCAAGCTGCCACTTGACAAGTGGCTGGGAACAGTCTTCTGCCAAAGTCTCACAAGGAACCAAGGTCTTCACACCAATACCCAGAGTGAATGGAAACCTGGCCAATAACGGTACAAATGATCTTGGAGTGGATTTCTCCCAGGTGTGACATGGATATTAGAAGCTCAGCCTATGGTTTGATGGAGGCCCTGGCCTACAACAAGACTCACCTGAGCTCAGCTGAGCCACAATTCCATATCTACAGAAGCTGCGAGAGGATGAATGATTTGTGTCAAGCTATTAAGTATGGGGCATAATATTTTGCGGCAATATATTACTAATACATTGTCTTATTCAATTAGATTTCAAAAAGATTCCACAGTCTGGACATTCTCTGTACACATGGCTATGTTTTTACTAATATGAAATAAATTTGCCATCAAGTATGTATCATTGAATGTTAACTTTTCACAAGTTATTCCCCACTTCTTTTTCCAACCCATGCGGTTATTTCTAGCATAACTCCTGAGAGCTTTTCTTCCTCCATTGATTTATGAATAAGTTCTTCCATCTACAGTGAAGTTTTTGACCCTTATTTTCTCTTCTGTTCATACCTCCCCTTCTGTTCAGCTGTCTGCTACTGAGCCCTGTGTTGCATATGAACCTGGACAAGAAATTCTCTACTCTGACTTCGGTAAGACGTAATTTTAACTGCACCACTCTGGGAACTGCTGCTCTCTCTAGAAACTGACAAAGAAATTCTGTAGTTCTCAAGGTGTTAATGACACATAGGAAAGTTTTTGTAGGCTGAAACAACTCGGACTCTTGGGCTAGAGGAAAAAGAAAGCTTGTTTCCTTAGTTCTTTAAACTTTTTTTTTTTATTATATGAGCATGTAAAGTGGTAAATGTTCTTCTAAGTGCTTCTTTAGTTGCAATTTATGATAAATTTATTACACAATTCTTTTTTTCGATTTTTATTTATTTATTTGAGAAAGAGAGAGAGAGAGGGAGAGGCAAAGAGGTCTTCCAACTGCTGGTTCACTCCCCAAATGACTGTAACAGCCAGAGCTGAGCCTATCTGAAGCCAGGATTTTCTTCTGAGTATCCCCTGTGGGTGCAGGGGCCCAAGCACTTAGGTCATCTTCTACTGCTTTCCCAGGCCATAGCAGAGAGCTGGATTGGAAGAGGAGCAGCTGATACTCAAACCAGCGCCCACATGGGATGCCTGCACTACAGGCAGATGCTCAGCCCCTGTGCCACTATGCTGACTCCAATTTATTATGCATTTCACTGTCTTTCACGAATATTTTCTAATATTCGTTATGAGTTCTCATTGACCCTTGACCTATTTAGAAGTGTGTTGTTTAATTTGATTTTAGGGAAACACATTTTTGTTAGTGGATTTTGATTTAATAGTATTTTTTGTTTCAGAAAATGACTGTATGATTTCTATTCCGTTAAGCATATTGAGTATTCAAACCATACTATGAAGTAATAGTAATTAAAACAGTATGGCTGGCACCACGGCTCAATAGGCTAATCCTCCACCTGCAGGGCCGGCACACCGGGTTCTAGTCCCAGTTGGGGCGCCAGATGCTGTCCCAGTTGCTCCTCTTCCAGGCCAGCTCTCTGCTGTGGCCTGGGAGTGCAGTGGAGGATGGCCCAAGTCCTTGGGCCCTGCACTTGCATGGGAGACCAGGGGAAGCATCTGGCTCCTGGCTTCGGATCAGCATGGTGCACTGGCTGCAGCACACCGGCCGCAGTGGCCATTAGGGTGTGAACCAATGGAAAAGGAAGACCTTTCTTTCTGTCTCTCTCTCACTGTCCACTCTGCCTGTCAAAAAAAAAAAAAAAAAAAAAAAAAAAAACCACTATACTAGTGTCATAAAATAGACATATTGATAAATGGAATAGAGAACCCAGAAATAAACCAACATATGTACAGTAAATTTATTGTCAAAAAATTTACCAAAAATACACAATGGAAAAGGACAGTATCTTCAATAAGGGGTGTTGCAAAGACTGGATACCTATATGCACAAAAAATGGAACTGAAACCAGATCAGTCACTTCATATACAAAAGTCAACTCAAAGTAGACCAAAATATTTAAGTATAAGCCCCCAAATTATAAAATTACTTAAAGAAAACATAAGGAGAAAACTGCAAAATATTGATCTCAGCAGTTATTTTTTTATTGACACAAATGTGCAGTCAATGAAAGTAAAAATTCAGATTACAGCAAATAAAAGTGCTTCTACATAATAAAGAAATTAATGAACAGAATGAAGAGAAAACCTTCAGGCTTGTAGAAAATATTTGTAACTCACACATCAGGCAAGGGATTAGTGTCCAAAATATATAAGAAACTTAGATAGTACTTCATGAAGAAAACAAAACAAAAAACTTGATTAAAAAATGAGCAAGGGGCCTGAGTGTGTAGTTCTCAAAATATGACATAAGAAAGGCCAACATATAAAGGATACAATTGCTCAGTATCACTAATCAGGAGTGAGAGTGATTAGCACAAAAATCAAAATCACAGTGAGATATCAGCTCATACCTGTCAGAATGGCTATTATAAACAATAAAATTTGGTGAGCATGTGACTTTGCATACTGTTGGTGGGAGTGTAAATGAGTATGGCAATTATAGAAAACTATATAGAGGATCCCAAGAAAACTAAAGTGTAACTACTGTATGATCCAGCAATCCTACTTCTGGGTATTTGCCCAAAGGATTTTTTTGAAGAAAACTTTATTTACTTGTTTTTTGAAAGACAAAGATAGATAGATGATTGATAGAAAGACAGACAGACAGGTAGATAGGAAGAGATTTCATGTGCCTATTCACACCATGCAAGCACATGGTTGTAGATCCTTGGCAAGGTTGAATTCAGGAGTCTAGAATTCCATTAAGTCTCCCAGATGGAGTGGGGAACCAACAATTTGAACCATCACCTGCTGCTTCTGAGAGTGCACATTAATTGGAAGGCAGAGTTCAAAGTAAATCAAAGAGGAGCACAAGAATTCTGGTAGGGGATGCAGGTGTCTCCAAGTGTCACCTTAACCACTATGCCGAACATCGACCCCTGCCCATAAGATTTGAAATCAGAAAGTTGAAGAAATATCTAAACTTCCCCATTCATTGCAATACTATTCACATTAGCCAAGTTATGTAACCAACCCAAATATTCATCAATAGATTAATGCAAAAAGAATAGCATGGTAATATATGCACAGTGGAATACTATTCAGCCTTTGAAAATGAAGAAATCCATTCTCTTGCAACATAGATGGACTTGGAGAACATTAGGTTAAGTGAAATAATTCAGGCACAAAAGATCAATACCACATATTCTCACCTACATGTGGAACGCAAAACAATCAAACTTACAGAAATAGAGAGTAATATGATGGCTACCAAAGGCTGGGAATGGGTGAAATGAGAAGATAAAAGTCTAAGGGTACACATGTGGAGTTGTCGTTTTTTGTTGTCTTCTTTTAAAAATGCTGATATTTGTTTTGGTAGGACATTGACATTAATTGAAAGATAGCTTGATTTTTTAAGGCTTGTTTTTAAACTTTGACCTTGTTTATTTGTTTACTTCTAGATATTCTTTATTATATGGCATATTTACCCCTGGTACTAAGCCACAGACACTCTAGGTATCCACCGAATGCCCCATTGAGGACTCTCACATCTGACTGATTGGAACTGAAGCCTGAGTGATCTTACATAATTGTTTAGAATATAACTCTTTAGTACTTTTTAAAAACTTTTTAAAGAAAAAAACTTAATTTGATTCACAATCCCAGGAGTTCAAAGAGCAAACAGCATAACACAAAGGTATCACTTGGCTGTATCATATCATGGCAGGACCATATCTGTATCCCCACATTTTTAAGATATTATTTTAGTTTTTATTAAAATAAAGAGAATATATTTCATAGGTAAAATTCTAGGAAGCTAACCATACATCTCTATCTCTCAGTCATCTCCCACAATCTCCCTCCTTCCTTCCTTTCTTTTCTTGCCTTTTTTTTTTTAATTTATCCATTTATTCAAAAGGTAGAGTTACAGAAAAAGGAAGATCTTCCATCGCTGGTTCACTCCCTCAAATGTCCACAATAGCCGTGACTGTGGCCAGCCAAAGCCAAGAGCCAGGAGCCTCCTCCAGGTCTCCCACATGAATGGCAGGAGCCCAAACACTTGGGCTGTCTTCCACTGCTTTCCAAAGTGATCAGTAGAGGGCTAGATGGGTGGTGGAGTGGTCAGGACTTGAACGGGCTAACATGGGATGTGGGCATCATAGGCAGCAGCTTAAACCACTATGCCACACCAGCCCCTCTTTATTTTCTTCAATTTTTGCATAATTTAAATCCACTCTATAATTGCAGGCTTAATGTGTAATACTGAACAAGAAAAATGTAGAAAGACGAGAGTTCCAAAGGAGTATAAACAAACCTAAAAAAAAAGTCATATCAAAAGATGTCCTTTTCATTCATACAAGTCTTTTGTATTTTTACTTTAAGATTTATTTATTTATTTGAAAGTCAAAGTTACACAGAGAGAGGAGAGGCAGAGAGAGAGAGAGAGAGAGAGGTCTTTCATCCGATGGTTCACTCCACAATTGGCCGCAACGACCAGAGCTGTGCCAATCCAAAGCCAGGAGCCAGGAAGTTCTTCCAGGTCTCCCACATGGGTACAGGGGCCCAAGGACTTGGTTCATCTTCTACTGCTTTCCCAGGCCATAGCAGAGCTGGATGGGAAGTGGAGCAGCTGGATCTCAAACTGGTGCCCATATGGGATGCCGGCGCTCCAGGCCAGGCCATTAACCCACCGTGCTATGGCGCCGGTCCCAAGTCTTTTGTATTCTGTATTAACCACCACATCTCAGAGAAAACATGATATTTATCTTTTTGAGATTGGTTTTAGTTCACTAAGCTTAATGATTTCCAGTTGCATCCATTTTGTGCAAAAAGCAGGATTTCCTTCCTTTTTATGGATAAGTAGTATTACATAGTGTCTATATGCCACATTTTCCTTATCAAGTCATCAGTTGATGGACATCTTGATTGATTCCATATCTTATACATGTTGAATTCACCTGCAATAAACGTGGGGGTACAAATAACTCTTTCATATACTGTTTTCATTTCATTGGGTAAATTCCCCCATGTGGGATGGCTGGGTCACAAGAGAAATATTTTCATGTCTCTGAGGAACCTCCACACTGCCTTCCATAATTGTTTTACTGCTTTACATTCCCACAAACAATGGATTAAGGTACATTTTCCCCACCTCATCACCAGCATTTATTTATTTATTTATTTATTTATTTATTTATTTGAAAGGCAGAGTGGACAGTGAGAGAGAGAGAGACAGAGAGACAGGTCTTCCTTTGCCGTTGGTTCACCCTCCAATGGCCGCCGCTGCCGGTGCACTGCGCTGATCCGATGGCAGGAGCCAGATGCTTCTCCTGGTCTCCCATGGGGTGCAGGGCCCAAGCACTTGGGCCATCCTCCACTGCACTCCCTGGCCACAGCAGAGAGCTGGCCTGGAAGAGGGGCAACCGAGACAGAATCCGGCGCCCCGACCGGGACTAGAACCCGGTGTGCCAGTGTCGAAAGATGGAGGATTAGCCTAGTGAGCCACGGCGCCGGCCCTTTTTTTTTTTTTTTTTAATTTTGGGATGATAGCCATTCTGAGTGTGGTGAGGTAAAACTTTTTTGTGATTTTTATTTGCATTTCTTTGATAGCTAATAATCTTAAACTTTTTTCATGTGTTTGTTGGCTATTGTATTTCATCTTTTGAAAACTGCCTGTTCATGTCCTTTGTCTTTGTCCTTTCTTAGCTAGGTTATTTGTTTTGTCGTGGCTGAGTTTCTTGAGCTCTTCATAGATCCTGGATACTAATCCTTTACTAGTTGCATAGTTTGCAAATATTTTCTCCCATTCCATTGGTCGTCTCTTCACTTAAATGAGTGTTTCCTTTGCAGTATGGAAGCTACTTAGCTTAAAGTAATCCCATTTATTAAAGTTTGCTTTTATTGCCTGTGCTTCCTTGTTCTTATTGAAAGAGACTTTGCCTATGCCAATGCCAATATCTTACAGATTTTCCTGATGTTTTCCTCTAGCAATTTGATGGTATCAGGTCATACACTTTGATCCTTTATCCATTGTGAGTTGATTTTTTTATAACGTGAAAGGTATGGGTCTTTAACATTTCTGCATGCATAGATCCAATTTTTCCCAACACCATTTCTTGAAAAGGCTGTCCTTTCTACAGGGATTGATTTTAGCTAATTTATCAATGAGTAGTCAGTTATAGCTATGGGATTAATTTCTGGGATTTGTATTTTGTTCCACTGGCCTACATGTCTATTTTTGTGCCAGTAACAGGTTTTTTTAATTATAAGTGCACTGTAGGTATCTTGAAGTCTCTGGTATTGTGATGCCTCTGGATTTTTGTTCTTTCAGATTGCTTTAGCTGTTCAGGGTCTCTTGTGTTTCCATATGAATTTTAACATTTTTTTCTATATCTGAGAAGAATGTCATTGGTATTTTTACAGGGATCACATTGAATCTGTAAATTACATTGAGTAGTATGGACATTTTAATGATATTAATTCTTCCAATACATGAACTGGGAAGATTTTTCCTTTTGTGTGTGTGTTTTCTTCTATTTCTTTGTTTATGTTTTATAATTTTCATCATAGAAATATTTAACATCCTTGTTTAAATTTATTCCAAATTATTTAAAATTTTTATAGCTATTGTGAATACTACTGAACTTGCAAGTTCTTTCTCAGTCATAGCATTGTCTATGTCTGCAAAGGCTATTTATTTTTGTGTGTTTTTATATCCTGCTTCTTTACCAAATTCTCTTATAAGTTCCAAGAGTCTCTTTGTGGAGTCTTTAAGGTATTCATATGATCTGCAAATGAGATGAATGATATATTCATATCATCTGCAAATGGGAATAATTTAACTATTTCCTTTCTATTTTATATCCATTTGAATTCTTTTTCTTGCCTAGTGTTTCTGGCTAAAACATCTAGAACCATATTAAATAGCAATGGTAAAAGCAGGCATCCTTGTTTGGTTCCAGATCTTAATGGAAATGCTTTCTCCATTAAATATGATGCTGACTATGGGTTTGTCATATGTTACCTTGATTTTGTTAAGGAATATTCCTTCTACATCCAATTTACTTAAGGTTTTTATCGTGAAAGAATGTTGTATTTTATCAAATGCTTTCTCTGCATCTATTCAGATAACCATATGGTTTTTGTTCTTTAGTTTGTTAATGGGATGTATCACATTTATTGATTCACAAAATGTTGATCCATCCCTGCACACCAATGATGAATCCCACTTGGTCTGGGTGAATGATCTTTCTCATGATATGTTGGATTTGATTACCAAGTATTTTGTTGAGGATTATGCATATTTATTCATGAAAGTTCTATAGTTCTCTTCCTTTGTTGTATCTTTTTCTGATTTGGAATTGAGATGATGCTGGAATCACAGAATGATTTGATGAGGATTCACTCACTTTCAACTATTTTGAATAGTTGGAGAAGTATTGAAATTAGTTCTTTTTTAAATATCTGGTAGAATCCAGTAGTAAAGCCATCTGGTCCTGTGCTTTTCTTTGTTAGGAAAATCGTTATTTCTGATTCTATCTCTGTATTGGTTATTGGTCTGTTTAGGTTTTCTATGTCCTCATGGCTCAATTTAGGTAGATTGTATGTGTTCAGAAATCTATCCACTTCTTCTAGATTTTCCAAGCATATATCTGTAGTTTGTGATTATTCTTTTCATTTCTGAGTTATCTGTTTTTGCATCTCATTTTTAATCTCTGATTTTATTGACTTGAATGTTCTCCTTTTTTTTTGTTAGTTGGGCCAATGGTTTATCAATTTTGTTGTTGTTGTTTTTCAAAAAAAAGCTCTTGATTTCCTTGATCTTTTGTATTGTTTTTTGTTTGTTTCAATTTTGTTTATTTTTTCTCTAGTTTTAATTTTCTCTAATTTTGGATTTGTTTTCTTCTTGTTTCTCTAGGTCCTTTAGATGCATTGTTAGATCATTTTTTGATGCCTTTCCTATTTCTTGTTATAAACTTTCCTTTTAAGCCAACTTTAGCTGTATCTCATGTTTTATATGTTGTATTGTCATCCTCATTCATTTCCAGGGATTTTTCTATTTCTCCTCTAATATCCTCTATGGCCCAATGTTCATTCAGTAGCATATTGTTTGGTTTCCATGTGTTTGAATATTTTCTAGAGTTTCTTAAGTTGCTAATTTCCAGTTTAATTCCATTGTGGTCAAAAAAGACTATGTGGTATGATTTCAAATTTTTTTAATTTATTGAAATTTGCTATATGGCCTACTATATGGTCTAACTGAGAGAAAGTGCCATGCATTGATAAAAAGAATGTATTCTGCAGCTGTGGAATGAAATATTCTGTGGAAATCAATCAGGTTCATTTGGTCCACAGTGTAGATTAACTCTGTTCTTTCTTTGTTGATTTTTTTGGTCTGGTTGGTCTGTCCACTGATGAAATTGGGGTTTTGAAGTCCTCCATTTTTATTGTATTAGAGCTTTAGATTCTTTTAGAACTATTTACATTTGCTTTAAATAGTCAGGCACCCTGGCATTTTGTGCACATATATTTATCATAGTCATAACTTCCTATTGACTTGTTTCCCTATTCTTCTTTGTGTCTTTTAACAGTTTTTATGTTAAAGTATGTTTTGTCTGAAATTAGAATAACTACTCCTGCTCTTTTTTGTTTCCCATTCCATTTTAATCTGTGTGTATCTTTGTTGGTGAGATGTGTTTCTTTTAGGGGGCAAAAAGATGGGATTTTTTTTAATTCCATTCAGCCAAACCATACCTTTGATTGGAGAATTTTTATCATTTACATTCAAGGTTATTACTGATAAGTAGCAAAGTAGTTCTCCCATTTTCCCAAAAATATCCCAATTGCATGTTCTGGATTTCCTTTTACTAGGATATTTCCTTTTACTAGGATATTTTCTTTTACTGGGATATTTTCTGCCTTCACATTTTCCATGATGTTGACTATCTTTCTCTGTTTTTGTATCATTTGTATGTCTGGAAAAGTGATGACACATTCATTCAATCTCTGTTTTTTAGATAATTTTTATTTCACCTTCATTTATAAATGAGAGCTCTACTGGGTACAGTATTCTGGATTGACAAGGATTTTTTTTTAACATGTGTTTCCATTCTCCCCTAGTCTGGAGGTGTCTGATGAGAAATCAGCTGCCAGTCTCATTGGAGATCCTTTGGAGGTAATCTAGCAGTTCTCTCATGCAAATTTTAGGATCTTTTCTTTATGTTTTAATGCTCAAAGTTTGACTATATTGTGTTGTGGTTAAGTTCATTTCTGATCATGTCAATTAGGAGTTATATGTGTTTCTTGTACTTGGATGTCCCTTTCTGTCTAGAAATAAGGGAAAGAGGGGCTAGCATTGTGGCATAGTGGATAAGGCCACCACATATGGTGCCAGCATACTATACGGTCACCAAATATTCCACTTCTGATCCAGCTCCCTGCTAATGTGCCTGGGAAAGTAGCAGAAGATGGCCCAATTTTTGGGTTCCAGCCACCTATGTGGAAGATGCATAAGAAGCTCCTGGCTGCTGACTTTGGACTGGCCCAGCTTTGGCTGCTGTGACCATTTAGAGAGTGAACCAGCATATGGAAGATGTCTTGTTCTCACTCTTGCTCTCTTTCTCTATGTCGCACTGACTTTCAAATAAATAAAGAAATCTTTTTTAAAAAAAATAGGGAAATATTCTGCTATTATTTCATTGAATAGGTCTTCTAATCCATTTCCTCTTTCCAAATATTCAAGAACTCCTATGACATGTATGTTTGGTCATTTGATAGTATCCTATAAATCTTGAACACTATCCCCCTCCCCCTTTTTTTTGGCCAACTGATATATTTCCAAAGATCTTCTTATATTTCAGATATCCTTTCTTCTGCCTCACCATGTCTGTTAAAGCTTTCTACTGTATGTTTATTTGACATATTGAATTCTTCATTTCTAATATTTCAGTTGGATTTCCTAACAGAATTGTTCATCCATGTTGTGTATGGATTTCTTGAACTCATATATTTGCTTCTCTGTGCTTTTGAGTTATATCATGATCATTCTTTTGAATTCCTTTTCTGGCATTTCATCAATCTTTTAGTCTTTACATTCTAATATTGAAGTGGTGCTGTGTTCCTTTGGGGGAGTCATACAGTCTTCCTTGTTCATTTTTCTTTATTTTTATGTTTCTTGGGTTTTTGTGGAAACACTTGTTGATTTCCTCCTCTGAAGGCTTTTGTCTTTGAAATATGCCTCTATGGCTTAGTGGAGTGCCTGCTCCATCAGTCAATAACCAGAGGCATACATTTGGTGGAGTCAAGGATCTTTGGCCTCTGCTCAAAGGCAGGGCAAGAATCCAGGGTGACAAACAAGTTGGGTATGGTTTATCTTGTCTATTGTCAGCAGTGGGGAGGGAATGACCATGTTGGCTGGCATGATCACAGTATCAGCCTCTCTCTGCCAAGGTGAACCAACTACCCAGGGTGAGCCCAGAGTGCCCAGGTACCAAAACCTTGTAGGCACGTGAACTACACAAAGGACCTGTGTGTTCCTAAGTGTGAGCATGGAGCGCTGATACTCTGAAGCCAGATGTAGTGATTGCCCGAAGACCCAGACATACCCTATCTTACAGTCATAGAATTCCCATAGTCACATGGTGCAGGTCTCCCACAATCACTGGGAATAGAGAATCCACTCTCAGCTCTCCAATCCTCCCCCATCAGAAACAACCAGGGTCATCCCAGAACCAGCTGCCTAAACAATAGAGATTTATTGGTACTCTGCCTTGGCAAGTCAATACTGAGCACCTTGATAGAATAAGGAGAGGAGAGCACTCCATGGGCTTAAGTAGATACCCTTCCCCCTCCATCCCTTCAGGCCAGTCTCAAAGTTAGTAGGGACCACAGATTCATCCCTCTGATAAAATCTCCAGTCACATGTGAGCCAAAGTAGCCTCTACTTGCCTTATTCAGATAGAGTTTCCTCCCTGCTAGTTGCTGGGTACCTTGCTCCAAAAAGATGCCATCCCTTCTAGCCACTGGCTGCAGGAGGCACTGGTGGTATCTTGCTCACTTCTCTGTGATTGCATTGTTACCACTGCTCCATGGCATCACTCTTCTTGTAGAATTTTCACTGCAAAGTTCTCTGCCACTGTCCCCTGGGAACGCAGTTTCTCCCCTTTTCTTCCGTTGTTTACCTATAGTCAGAATCAGCATGTCTCCCTATTCAGCCATTTTAGCCATTTTGGATCTTGTCTCTCTAACTAATGCTTATTCTTTTTTTTCAGGAATTGTGCTATGCTCAGTCTTAGGAAGATCCACCTAAGACATGACCAAAATATATGATGTTATACAATGCTATATAAAGAAAATAAAAAAAAACCTGACTAAAATACATGGGCATGGGTCCTGAATATACACAGTAAGACATACAATGGCTAATAACTATATCCAGCTAAAACCTGAAGTAACTTTTGTGTAGCATCTGAATTTCTTTCTCTGCATAACTCCTTTTTTTTTTTTCTTGGTGTTCTACTCTACAATGTTCAGGCAGCCCCAGCCTCTCTTAACTCTGATTTCTGTTACCTCAATAAAGCACAATCAGTGTGTACTTCTTGGGTGTCCCTTTCCTGATCTGCAGTCTGAAAAGTGTCTCTAGACATAAATTTGGGCTATTTTATGTCATTCTTCAGAGAAAAAGTTTACTGCGTTTCAGAGGTTGAAATTTGGTTTTTCTTATTTCTCAAGTCCTGAAAATAGTTGTTTCATATTTTGTGAAGTTTCATAGTTCCTTACAGCAGTATGACAACTTTCCTTCTATCACTTTCATTTCCAAACAGTTTTCTTGTGTCCTATAGAACATAAATTGCTTGTTCAGTTTTCACTTTTCCCTATAATAAGACATGAATGCGTTGAGATTTAGCTGGAATACAACTCCAGGTTACCTATATTGTAGTCAGAATCACTTTTCCCAGGGAAACAATTATTTTATTATTAGTCCAATCATTCCTTCTGGTCTTTTCTTCCTTAAGAATAATTCTATCAAGAGACTTCTTGAATCCTCATGCAAATTCAATCCAGTGCCACTGGACTTCCTGACAATCCCAAACATGACTGTATATTAGCTCTTAGAGGTTCTAACCTTGCCCGCAATGTTTTATGAACTTGTGAGATTCCCTTACTCTTGATTGTACTGCATGCATAATAAAACTGACTCATTCTTCTTCCCTTTGCATTATATGGTTGTTGGCACTTCCCATTACACGTGAGTAAACATGACAAATGATGTAGAGGCTCAATTGCCAAAAATTAGCTGACAGAATACTTGGTTAAAACAGGTACATTCCTCATTTGGCTCGTTTTTGTGTACATCTGATTTTAGTTGATTTTATCAGGGGATATTGGTCATGAAGCATGGTCTACATTCTTGGTGTTAGCTTCCCTATGGAATAGCATTTTTCCTGGTGTACTATAGTCACTCAGAGCTTTCAAATGTCTGTCATTTTATCCTTCTACTTAAGTTCATCACATGTTGATTATTCTCAACCAATCATGCAAACATTCACATATTATGCCTAGTATCTCCTGATTGAGCACTAATAGTAGCCCTGCATGCAGCCTTTGTAAAATGAAATGGCCCCTGTATGGCTGCAGTGACCCAAACTCAACTGCACACATGATAATGGAGATACCAAGGTGAAACCTTGACCAAAAGGAGAGAATTGTTACAGATTTTAGGAGGCCATTGTTTTAGACTGAGCTTCTCTCCCAGACCAAACCAAAATCCATGCTAAAATTCCTGTCATCAATTGAAAACAAACTGTTTAATTAAACTTTAAGAAACCAGGAGAAATAGCCAAGCCCTCCAACAGGTCAGTTTTAGATGACATGATAAGAAGTTCCTTCTGCTATAACTTCACAATGAAAATAATTTTGAAATGATCAATCTGATTTTTATTCCTGTTTCTACTTTCTGTAGCCATTCCCACCCAGAAAGCTAACTCACTCTGCTGTGTTCATCAGAGGACCTATTCTATTTTGCAGAATGAGAATTGCTAATAAAAAAGCCAGTTAGATCTTTAAACTAAATTTGTTGAAACTTTATGTTTTGACAGCAGCTAGAAAAGCACTTTTTGTTTTCTCTTGAAATTTTCCCACAAGGATTTGCCTACAGTGTTCATGTTTACTTCTAGTCTGTATTTTATGGAAAATGTTCTGCCTAAAGCAATGATTTCTAAACATTAGCAGGCTGAAGAATCACATGGGCAGTCATTAAAGATTCATATGCAGGTAGTCTTTATTTTCCTAATATCAAATAAAATCTAGCACCAAATCCCTCTATTTCCAAAAGCTAATAAGGAATTCATTTCTGTTACTAATTCAGAGAGTCTTCCTTTTTCTAAGTATAATATGGTTCTAGGGATTTTACTCAAAGCACATTTGAGGGCATAAAAAGCTGTCTACATGTTTTTATTCTGTGTTTTTGCACATTCCCTAAAAGGAGGTAACCTTTTTGCTTTTTACCAGACTTGTGTGGAGGAGAGTGCTCTTTGTCCCACATGAAGCTTTGGTCCATGGTGCACTCTGTGGGGATGCACCACACATTCATTCTTCTCCTAATATTTTCCATTCCTTAAGCTCTGTCAAGGGGTAGGACAAGCACTCGGGGAATTTTTAAAGATACTTTCCTCTCCTGATTAGGGAACTCTCTTCTGCTTCTGTTCTCTCCTCTTTTATTTCCCCCCAAGCACTGGTCTCCTTTTCAAGCACATATGTTATTTCTCAGTTTTCTCAGAAATAAGTGTTGAGGTGGCAAACCCAATCTCTCTGCTCTTGCACCATCGCTGAGCTACAAGGACGTGGCCATCTGCCTACCTGATCGTAACAGATAAGAGGACATGACAAGAAGAGACTTAGTCACACCCATGCACAAGTGAATATTTCAACCATTCACCCTGTCAGATTGAATTTTTTCTTTTTGCATCTGAATGGTCTTGCATGTGGTTGCTGTGCTGTTTTCTAAATACATTTTAGCAATGTAGAAGAGCTAATGTGTATTATTTTGAAATCTATATTATGTTAACTTTTACCAGACAGACATTTACAGCTTCCTGCACTTCTTGGAGAAACTGAATTCCATTTGCTCAATGGGGATAGAGCCTGCAGGAGAAAGAGACGAGGTAATTTTGTAGGAAATTGAAATGTATCCCTCTGATGATTTGGGGAGAAAAATGAAAAGAGCTCCTAATGTAGCAAGATTTTTTGATTTCAGCAAATATGAATTGAGTATCTACTCGGTGCAGTCATAGCACACTGTTTTAAGTATTGTAGATGGATTCAAAGATGGTCTCTACTCTTCAGAAGCTTGCCTTCTGACAGACTTGGTGCCACATTATGTGAGCCTCCTACTCTCCAACTTTTCACTTTCCTCTCTCCCTCCTTCCCTCCCTCCCTCTCTCCCTCTTCCTCCTTCCTTCCCACACACACACACAAGCACACCACCCCTTTCTTTCTTCATGTACCCTTCCTGGCATTTCTCCTTCATTTTTCCTGTCTGCTTAATTTTCACTCTGCTGTGAGTTTTTCTCATCTTAATGAGAAACTTCTTTTCCTCAAATTGTAACTTGGCTCATAGCTAGTCTGGTGACCAGCTAGTCCTTCTCCTGCTACCTTTCACTTAAATTCTAATTCTTAAATGCTCCCATCATTTGTCATGTATAACTCCCACTGAAGTGCATAAGTTCATATGTTTTTTACAGTGGTGCCCTGTAGCAGGTGGGTAGCCATTATTATTTATGTGTTATGGTTACATTCATTAAGGTACAAAAAAGACACTATGGATGGCCTTAGTTTAGTAGGGAAAAGTGAAGATGACAACCTGCAAGCCCTCAATGAACAATTCCTTTGCAGTCACTATATTGCCTTTCAAGTCTCTTTCCGTGCTTGTAGTGAAGCCCTTCACCATATACAAGGTCGTGTGCTTCAGGAACACCTAGATTATTTTAGTGACTCATCATCTTGGGCCACGATCTATGTTTTACTCATCTCTCTTCTGTCAGGGTGGCACATTCTGAGGACGTAATAGCTCCTCCATAAACAGCTGATGATAAAATCCAAAAGTAATTTACTCAGAAAATACAGTGCCCTGGGGTTGGGCAGGCAAAGAGAGCAAAGAAGTGCATCTGCAGAATGAAGCAGAAGGTTCTCCTGGCAATCTGGTCAGTTGAGTATGCACAGCTTGTACATTTCTCCCTGATGAAATGATGTGGACATTGCAAATGTCAAGGCACTATTGTATCTCTTCCTTTGCTACATTGATTGCATTTTAGGTTTCGGACTCCATGGAATGAAGATGGAGGAACTTGACCTCTAATACGGAGGTTAACAAACCTGGAGAATCCTCATCAAAGTACTCTGGGAAGATTAGCACTGCTTCTTTCTGCTGCTCCTCCGTTTCTCCATTTTACTTATGTTGCATATAGAGTATGCTACAGAGAAGCTTAACTTAAAGAGGAGGCTGTGGCTCATTATGCAAGCCACATGGCCATAGATTTCATGCCTTTAAAACACTTCTTTGTGTGCCTAGACTACTTTTTTTTTTACTTCAGAGGAATTCATGTATTAAAACCTCCATATGCAGCAGCCTCATGAAAATTAACACCTGCCTTCTCCTTGCTGCAAACAAGACCAGTCGAAGATTACCATTTATAATAAAGAGTGAAATTCTTTGAGTTTCATCGCCACCAATGGAAATGTTATTATGTCACATTTATGTCTGAAACAAGGAGAGTAGATGGATTTCATGATTTGATTAACATTTAACAAATATAAAGTTATCAAAAAAGAAAAATATAGTGCATGGAACTGTCTCTTACCTAAACAGGTGATTTTCATTATTCAAAAATAATTCTTAAAAACTGTTCCTGTTTTGTGTAGAAGGTTTCTGACTGATTGTTTTATTTATGATTAACAAGGCACTTGGAACATCATCTCTCCTCTCTGCCATTCCACATAATATCACTTCCCATATAATCCTATTCCACACTTACCCACTCCGCAAGCCATTGCCATCTCTACTGATTCTGAAGATGGCACCTTGTAGAAGAAAGAACAAGGACTCAAAGTCCCAGTGTGACCACAATTGTGACATACTCTGAGCCCCAGTTTCTACATCAGTAACATAAAGATAATAAAATTGTTGACTTTTATTTGACAGAGTTGTAACCAATGAGATAAGGCAAGGAATGCATTTATAAATCAGAAAAGACTATATGATTCTACTTACCACTTTTATTATCCTTCCTTTGCTCTGTAGAGTCTGCCTGTACTTAATGTAGTACTCTGTTTGTACTCTATTATTGTGTCTACTTGCAAATTGCTTTCTAAGCCTCCCCAAGCCCTTTTCATGACTTATAAACTCTTCAAGGACAGGATTATACCTTCTGTTTCTTTTTCTACCCAGTGCCTCCTGTACACACACAAGTGCACTTAGGAAATGATATTACCTAGAATGTAAAGTGCCCTGAAAAACAAGAGAAGGGAATGATTTTGGATCATCCACAGACTATGCCACCAACAATCTCAATAAATTCCTCCAGTCCTAGCGACAGCAGGAACAGGGCAATGTGTACTATAATGTATACTACAGCAGCCTTGAGATAAAACCACAAATAAAATGACCATTAGTGTTAGCAGTGCACATTCAGGGGTAAAATGCAAAAGAGGTGAAAAGTTGTTTTTCTTTTTCTTTTCTTTTCTCTTTTTTTTTTTTTTTTTTAGTGCTTTCTGGGTAAAAGCACTGCTCCCTTATGAAGTGATCTAGTAAGTGGGGAGCTGCAGCCCCAACAGTGGTCCCCACCTCTCTGCTCTGTGAGGTTTACATATGGGCAATTCACATTGCCATTGGCTCTTTTCTATTGATATTGGCTGCCTCCATTAACACCTTAGGTCCCAGTGCAGATACAATCCCTTTAGTATAGACAGCAAATGTTGAGAGGACAATAAACCAAAAGAAAAACAATAGCAAGACATGTCAAACCAGTACATTTTGTAAAGCGTAGGTTCTTTCTAGTCCATGAGAGCTGTCAACTTGCTGCCAAGCTCGAAGCTTCATCCACTTCTAACAGATAACTTGACTTCTTCCACCGTGAGCTGCTACAGCTTCACAAGCATCTTTCCCTGCTTTCTTACTTCCAGAATGGTTGATTCCATGTGGAGGTAGCCATCTTACACCCTCTTGTTCTATGCTACTTGCTTATGAACGTTGGTATAAAGACTAACCGAGAAACTTGACTAACCTAACTAAACTTCTAACTACCGTCTTCCTCTGGCCTGACTGACAACCTCATTACCTTCTGCCTCTCTATCCCCCTCCCAGGACACTTTCATTAATTTTGTAACTTCATAAGAGAAATCATTTCTGGCCATTGCCATAGCCAGTGCTTGAGATCCCACACATTTTACAAATAAGAAATGCTCCATTGCATAAGGGCATCTCACTTCATAATAAAAATTATATCCACACAGCATGAATTATGCACAGGCAGAAATAAGGGCTCCCATCTTCACACTGTAGGAAACTGATTCTTACCTTTTGAAGATTTCCACATTAATTTTCAGGAAAACCTGCAGATTTAAGGATTTGGGTTTCTAGGTTTTCAATTTCAATCCTTGTAGCCTACAATAAGGTAATTATTAGTTATTACTTCGTTATTGCTGTGGCTGGGACCTGCTTATGCTACTATTGGGAGCATGTTAAAAGAAAAGTCATTTACTTTCCTTCTTGGAGTCTCTAGGCATTTCAATGTATCAAAAATTATTACCTGACTCAAACTGATGTATCCAAAAACTGAAAGAAAACTGAAACAAGGAAGGTTTTTGAAAAAGCTTAGAATAGTTTTCCCCAATGATAACAATTTTCAACATTATCATAATCATAATCCACACATATTCACATCTTGCTTAGATTTCCCTAGTTTTACCTGTGTGTGTGTGTGTGTGTGTGTGTGTGTGTGTGTGTTAGGTATTGTATGGTTATTTTTCTATTAGGGCTTATGTACCTATCTCCACAATGAAGATATTCAATAGATCCTACATCACAAGACCCCTTTGTGTTGCCCCTTTTATACCTGCCACTGCCCCTCACTCTAGCTCCTATCCCTAAGCATTGCCTATCTATCCTTCATTTCTAAAAATTTTCCACTTTAAATGTCATAAAATGGAAGAAATATACACCGTGTGTATAGCCCAAGGTTTCTTTAAACATTCACCTCCCGGAGACTCTCTGGACTGGTTCCAAGTTTTGACTCTAACAAATAAAACTGCTACACACATTTGTTTGTGGTTTTTTTTTTTTTTTTTTTTTTTTTTTTTTTGGAGGGAGTGGTGAAAACAAAGTTTTCATTTTTCTGGGATAGATGCCTAAGATTGCAATTGCTGAATCACATGATGGTTTCATGTTTAGTCTCATGAGAAACTGCTGATTTTATTTTCAGAATGGCTATCCTATTTTAACATCTAATCAGTAATACAGAATGGTCATTTCTCTGAATAATCCAGGCCAGCTTTTGGAGTTGTGACTGCTTTTTTAAAAATATTTATTTATTTATTTATTTGAAAGGCAGAGTTATAGAGAGGCAGAAGTGGAGAGAGAGAGAGAAAAGTCTTCAATCTGCTGGTTCACTCCCCAGTGGCTGCAATAACTGGAGCTGGGCCAGTCTGAAGCCAGGAGCCAGAGTCTTCTGGATCCCCACGCAGGTGCAGGGGCACAAGGACTGGGGCCATCTTCCTCTGCTTTCCCAGGCCCTAGTAGAGAGCTGGATCAGAAGTGGAGCAGCTGGGACTCGAATCGGCACCCATATGGGTTGCCAGCAATGCAGGCGGCAGCTTTACCTACTATGCCACAGCACCAGCTCTGTGACTGCATTTTAATTTAGCCATTGTGTAGGAGTGTAGTAATATCTCACTGGCTTTAATTCATGTTAGTGTGATGGGGAACCCAGCCACTGATCTTGAATACCTTTGCATGTGCTCATGAGCCATGCATCTAGTGTGTATCCTTCACAGTAAAGACATGTTCCATTTTGCAATTGAATTGTTTCTTTTACTATGAGTATTAACAGTTAATTATATATTTGAGATTTTATTATTTGTCAGATGCATAGTTTCTATTTTCTGTTCCAAGAGTAACTGTTTTTTCTTGATTTTAGTTTGCTTTCCATTCTCTTCACATGGACTTTCAAAGAGCAAAGGTATTTTTTATGATGAGGTCTAATTTATAAAGGTTTTCCTTTTATAGACTCTGCTTTGGTGTCAGGCATAACAATCTCTCATTAGTCCAAAAATACAGAATGTTTCTACATTTTTTCCAAAAATGGCTTGTTGTTTTTATGTTTAAAATCTAGTCTCTGATTTATTTGAGTTAGCTCTGTATAAGAAAGCTGTGAGATGTAGGTGGAGATTCACTTTTTACCTTTGGATGTTCCAGTGCCCCAGCATGTTTTGTTGAAAAGGTTATTCTTCCTGATTTTTTTTCACCTTTTCAAAGTATTGTTTGATCCTATCTGTGTGGGTTCACTTCCGGGTTCACTAGGTGCTCACTGGTTCTCACATGTCTTTTCCTCCGCCAGTAGCATACTATCATGATTACCATAGATTATCGTAACCATGTAGCAAGACTTAACATTGGGTAGATTAATTTTCCCTTTACTCTTCTCTGTCAGGCTTGTTTTAGTTATTCTATTATCTGTTACTGAAGTACTTATAAACTTCCTTATGCCTACAAAAACGTCTTGCTGGATTTTCGTAGAGACTGCTTTAAACTTACAAATCAATTAGAGGGGAGTTGGTTGATATTTTCACTATGCTCACTATTCCTGTCCGTGACCTTAATTAGGGATTTTTCACTTCTTTCATCAGCATTTCATAATTTTTAACATATAAACCCTATGCATATTTCATTAACTATGCCAAGGTATTTTATTTTCTTTGGAGCACTTATAGTTTATATTTTTTTTAATTGCAGTTTCTGTGTTTTATAGTCAGTACACAGAAATTTGGCTGATTTTCTGTGTTGAACTTACATCCTATATTATCAATTAATTCACTCACTAATTTTAGAAGTTTTTGTAAACTCTGGAATTTCTAAGGTAGAAAATCTTGGCACATACAAATAGGGATGTGTGTGTACATAGCTTTCCAACCTGCATATCTAGATAGGAATTCCAGTACTATGTTGATTAAGACTGGTGCGAATGGACATTGTTACCCAAGTAATATTTCTTAAAAACATAATGAAAAAAAATGAGACACATTTAAGTGAATAGGATTTGTCTTGCCCAGTTTTTTGGAAGAAACTGGACTGTTTATCGTGGACAAGAATGATAGATATTAAAGATTTTCTTTTAATATTTGAGAGTTCATTTTTGGGCAAAAAAGTATAATAGCTTATGTTGCCCCATGATACTGAGCAAAATTTAGAAAACCTGCCAAAAGGAAGATTTTTGACTTGGAAAAAGAAAGAGCGCTACAGTAAGATCTGTCTCTGGCATTGGGTGAAGGATATGTCACAGAGGGGTGGTTTTCTTTTCTGAAGATTTCAAACAGAAGGAAAATTGCCTTCTATGAAGAGAGACTATGTAGAAAATTCTCCTCTTTGAGTCCTGGGTGGCCTCCCAGGACCTTTTCCATTTTCCATTCTGATATACTAGGAGTCTATGATTGTCTCTCTTTAAGAACACATTTTTCTTTTGTGCGGTTACTGAATCATGTTCTTTGTTGTTGTTGCAAGGATGACTTTAGACACAGAAAAAGTGTTCATCTCAGAAAACTAATATGTAATGGATGGTCACAGTGATGATAATCCAAGAGTGACCAAACCACAGAGAAATGATAACCCTAAATAGGCTTAAGAATAGCAATTAAACCTCAGCCACTTTTTCAATAAATTGTTTTTCCTCTTTTACCTACATACTTATCATTTTTCTCCACTCAGTCTCGATGTTTTCTACTCAAAACAGTGCAAGTGATCTTTCAAGCTGTTCATAAAGAATACATGCTTCTTTGCGATTGTTTTTCATGCTTATAATTACCTGCTTTGTATGATTAGAGTATACAATTAACAAAACTGAAATAAAAAGAAGAGAAACAGAGATGGAATGTGAAGCTAGAATGAAGATGACCAGCAGTGAAGGTGTCCAATATGCAAACAGAAGGAATTCACTCTCAAATCCATGCAAACACCAGGTTGACACCTGAGAGTATGCATTTCTTTAAATTGTGTGTCCTGGGCACCGAGATCATATCACCCTAGTCCAGAACCCAGGCTCCTGACTCATCCTTAAGTAACACAGGCATAAAGATATCATCTGAACAAGGGACACTCCATCAGTAGTTGATAGTAACTTGTATTTTTAGTATTATAAGTCTTCAGTGCAATGAACAGAAAGTATTAATTTTTTAATATTATGTTTGCAAAGCTGTATTGCTAACAGCAATTCTTTATACAATGTGGTGTCTTCTTTTGTGGCTTTAAACTTATTACCCTAAATTATGTCATAGCTCTTGCATGTTAAAAAATTACATTATTTCTTGAAATTGGTTCAACTGGTTACTCTATGGTATAGTGAAAGAAGCATGACTAGGTGCCTTATCTGTCTAAATTCTAGGTATGTCATTTAGGAACTTTGGTTGCTGAAAAATTCCTTATCTCTTTGGTTTCCTGAGAGTTGAAATGAATTCAGTTTTCTTCTCATATTGTTTTGATTATTAAATGAAAAAATCTTACTGTCACTAGTGTTAATAGTTATCACCTGCTATACCTGATTATGAATAAACAACAGTAGAAGTCCAAAGTATGTATGGCTGTGCAAGTAATAGGGCATACATTTGGTGAGCACACTAGATAAGAGATTTCCAAACCTTCCCTAGTATCAGATTCTGACACAGTTTAATCTGGGGAGGAATTTGATTAACTGTATTTTCAGTGATCTCCATAGGTAACTGAAGCGTGCTGTGACATTTGAGAGATTTCCCTAGAGAGCAATAAAAGTCTCTTCTGACTTTGCCTCTTACAATTACTTAATAGGTTCTCTTTTGAGAATATTTATTCTTTTGCTAATAAACACTAGAGATTCCTTGTGTGCAAATGCAAACCATTTCTTCCAGCATCATCTTGGGAACCTGCCAGTTTTGCTGTGTATTTTGAGAACTATTTTTAATTTTAAAAAAGTCAAATAAAACTACTTAGTTTTCTTTAAAAGGCATCATTGTCAGTTTCTGTGATATCTTTCCCACTCCCTCCCTCTTCCTCTCGTTAAGACATTTGAGTTCAACAACATCCTCTGTGTCAAATTCAGGATAAAAAAGATGTTTGTTGGGTGGCTGCTATTATCCATGACTGCCACGGTGAAACAATCCATGCCACTAGTCCAGCCTGCTGGGCTGTTGCTGATAAGACCCCTTATGCTTGGTTTGACATCTTGTTCAGATTCTATAGCAAAAGCTCTTTTACTCTCTGGGGAACAACATGAGTGTCATCTTGGTGGCTCGTGGCCAGCATTCTGCCAGTGGAAAGGGGTCTTCAGGCACAATCCAGAATGTACCTACTACTGAGATGCCTAAGCAGTCTTACTCTCTGTGGAGTTAAGACCTGTACTTTGGCCCTTCATTATGACAGCTTCGTTTATGCTAGGGCATGCATCCTTCTGAGTTCAATCTAGCTCATTCTAGAAGATGTTTTCAAGGATGCTGTTGATATTTTAGGACTAAATATTAAGG
This sequence comes from Oryctolagus cuniculus, assembly GCF_964237555.1. NCBI lineage: Eukaryota > Metazoa > Chordata > Mammalia > Lagomorpha > Leporidae > Oryctolagus > Oryctolagus cuniculus. Next base: position 74,441,049 of record NC_091435.1, on the reverse strand, counting down.
ATGAAATGCAGGTTCCACATGGTTTATAGTGAACATACACCTTTCAAATTAACTGAGATTGTTACTTTATTCCTATAATGTCATCACTCAAGTGATGGACTCTCAGCTGTAGGGAAGTGGGAGACTCAAAGGTCATTAACTCTCACATCCACTCCATTTAAAATCTTTTATAAAACTATCTGATAAATTGTCAGCAGTACCTCTGATTAAAGCCTTGGATTGACAAGAGACTCACTGTATTATAAGAAAACTCATTTAGTTCTGAAGCTCCTTAATTTTTACAAGGTATTTCTAAATATTAATCAGCCTCTCTAATATCCAACCATTTATCTTATTTATATGCTGGAAAAGCCACGTAGAATAAACTTAATTTCTCTTCTGTATGTAAGCTCTTCAAATATTTGGCAATTTTTTTCTTTTCATGCCTTCCCTTCAATTAAAGTAATTCTGCTTGTCTGGTCATCATATGCCATAGTATTAAATGTCCATATAAGTTTCATCATCTTCTTTATAACTTACCTGCAGTCACTTACATACTCAAATGTCCTGCCCAGGGAAGGTTAACGTAGGATTATATTATTCATACCAGATAGCATATTTTCAAAATGCACGTTTTTATCACATTAGTATGTTTGAAGGACCTATCATCTTACTGAAACCTAGTAAACTTGAGGTCAACGAAAACTCTATATGGTTTTCCATATGAACTGACAATAAAATCCAGAATTAATAAGGTATGAAAAAAAAAAAGAAATTCAACTTGATTATATTGGGATTAATGTATAATCTCTGATCTATACTTTCATCTGAGTTTTTTCTATTTTTTAATGTTAGTCAAGTATTAGTTCTTTGTTTCTTCAACTTTAAAAATGGAAAACATATTATTATTTCTATGGTCTGTATCAACTATAATATTCTGTTATCCCAGGCAAACCACATTTTCTCCTATAGACAATTTTTTTAACCAAATTTTGGGAGTTTCCATTTATCATAACAAGGTTATTTGTTGTTGTAGTGTTTGTGTTTTATTTCTGTTGATAGTCATGTTAACAACTGGGAATCCACAGGTATACAGATAGAGAATTCAGTTATTCCATGAAAAGCTCCTAAGTGTAGAATGTAATTAAACATCTTTGATTCCAACATAGAATTGAGAGAAAATACTTGTAGTAGTTAGGGTTCAATCTGTAAAGGATACCACTACTATGAATGATATGAAATAAGGGATTAGATTGGACATGCTTGTAGATATTATTGAAGATATTCATTGAAGGCAATTGTGTGTACATTTAATGGTGAGCCTATTGCTTCTGATTCACTAGGGCAAGCAGTTGGGAAAATATTGAGCAACAAGTAGAGAACAGTGAGGACAGACTAGACCTTGTAAGGATACACTGGAAACCAAGTGGACAAGCTGAAACCTACATCTATGTCTACCTAAATCTTGATCATATAGGTTACCTACAGAAGGAATGAGGTCCTTCTCTAAGGAAATTTATATGTATCTAGCACAGCATTTGGAGAATTTGAAGCAGGAGATAATATGAGAGATAGAGAAGCTGAGGCCCATTTGCTATACCACACCAAGAGAAACCAGTATATGAGCAACACATGGGAATAGATTCTGATGGTCATAGAATGCTACACTAACCTTCACTTCTGTCTTCCAAATCTTAAGCAATTTTCTTTATTATCAATATTAAGTTGGAATGACAGAGGAAAATAAATTCTGAGAGATATACTTCAAGACAAACCCAGTCCACACAGTGTAACATCACTAAAATAATAGCATTTTCTCACCAACTTGGCATTTCAAGATCTAGAAAAAGATCATAGGGCTGGCGCCGCGGCTCACTAGGCTAATCCTCAGCCTTGCAGCGCCAGCACACCGGGTTCTAGTCCTGGTCGGGGCGCCAGATTCTGTCCCAGTTGCCCCTCTTCCAGGCCAGCTCTCTGCTGTGGCCAGGGAAGTGCAGTGGAGGATGGCCCAAGTGCTTGGGCCCTGCACCCCATGGGAGACCAGGATAAGTACCTGACTCCTGCCATCGGATCAGCGTAGTACGCTGGCCGCAATATGCTGGCCGCGGCGGCCATTGGAGGGTGAACCAACGGCAAAGAAAGACATTTCTCTCTGTCTCTCTCTCTCACTGTCCACTCTGCCTGTCAAAAAAAAAAAAAAAATCACAGAAGAAACCCATAAAACAAATGGGAAAACAGAAAGTACTGGTATCAGTTGCTTTTATTTATTTATTTATTTCATAATGAAATATAATGGCATAACAACTGAAAAGTCTAAAATAGTGTGTTCACATATAGAAACTTCAAACTGTCCATCATAATAAAATGCACCAAGAAACAAAACCTAGTCTGTTTTAGAGCAGGTATGGATTTGAAATCATATAGTGTTACCCATCCACTTGATACATGTGTGTTTTTATGTGCATGTTCATGAACATGTGAGGGTTGGTAAGTATAGGGATGTGGCTGTGGGGACAGCAAAGATCATAGCAATCTTCTTTCTTATGGTGTTTCTTCTTGATGCCTTGCCTTTTTCTCTGAGTGACTCCCTCATCCCACTTCCAGTTATTACCACTTCTCCACAAGCATTCATGGACCTAAATTATTAGTTCAAGATTATGCTGTAGATGCCATTATTTTATTTTGTATTCAATACAATTTTATTACCATGCAAGCAACATTTGGTCAATTGTATTCTGCATTGTGATTTCAAACAAAGAGGCACACGTTTGTAAGGCATCTTTATTCTGAACATTGTAATGACATGTAGTGCTTTGAAAACTCAAAATGCGTTCCACGGCCCATAAGTAAATAGATCTAGGATGCTGAGTATGTCTCTAAAGACACAACAGCTTCAAGGCATTCTGTTCTCAGTTGTACTTTCCTACTTGTCAGGGTTTTCCAGGGAAACAGAACCAATGAGAGAGAGAGAGAGAGAGGGAGAGAGAGAAACTTTGTGTAAGAAATTGTCTCATTGATTATGAAGGGAGGCTGTCAAGTCTAAGCTCTGCAGGGTCAGAAAGAGCCAAAAGTGTGTGGAAGGTATAGTTTCAGTCCAAAGGACCACAGATCCAAGACCCATGGATAGCTGATGTTTTAGGTCAAATCTGAAGGTCGTCCATCTGGGACGCTCAGTCTACTTGTTCTATTCAGGCCTTCAACTAATGGGGTGAGGGAAGGGAGATCACAGATTGAAATGTTAATCTAATATAAAACATCTCCACAGGCCGGCACCGCGGCTCACTAGGCTAATCCTCCACCTTGCGGCGCCAGCACACCGGGTTCTAGTCCCAGTCGGGCACCGGATTCTATCCCGGTTGCCCCTCTCCCAGGCCAGCTCTCTGCTGTGGCCAGGGAGTGCAGTGGAGGATGGCCCAAGCACTTGGGCCCTACACCCCATGGGAGACCAGGATAAGTACCTGGCTCCTGCCATCGGATCAGCGTGGTGCGCCGGCCGCGGCGGCCATTGGAGGGTGAACCAACAGCAAAGGAAGACTTCTCTCTCTCTCTCTCTCTCTCTCTCTCTCTCACTGTCCACTCTGCCTGTCAAAAATTAAAAAAAAAAAAAATCTCCACAGAGAAAATCAGAATAATGTTTATCTGATGATCTGGGCATTATGCTCCAGACATAAAATTAACTATCATAATGTTAAACATCAAAGAGGGACTTAAAAGGTTTACACTAAATTTGATGAGTTTTTCAGTTTTACTTATTTTCTACTACATCCCTTCAAATAAACTCATCATCCACACAAAATAATGTTCTTGAGCTTTACAAAATGATTTCTGGCTAAAGTGGCAGAAAGAATGATTAACAACTTCCCCCTCCTCCTCCTATTTCTTCTTCTCCTTCTTTTACCTCTTTCTTTTTGATCTACTGGAGGTAAAGCACATCTTTCACTCTTAAGAAATTGAATTCTGGCCGGTGCCATGCCTCACTAGGCTAATCCTCCGCCTGCGGCACTGGCACCCCAGGTTCTAGTCCCGGTCGGGGTGCTGAGTTCTAGTCCTCCTTGCTCCTCTTCCACTCCAGCTCTCTGCTGTGGCCCTGGAGTGCAGTGGGGGATGGCCCAAGTGCTTGGGCCCTGCACTGTGGGGAGACTGAATCCAGAGAGGCCTAGAGGAAATTTCCTGCGCCTGCCTTGAATTTGAAAACCTGTCTTTAAGTTTCAACTCCCTGGTGGCAAACACCCCAGCCCCAGGGCGCTTTTGCCTAATGATCATTAAGGTGGTATAATAGGAGTGGCTAAGACCTTTTTGCATCACAACACCCCACCCCTTGTCCGCATCTGCTCTGTACCTGCTCAGCTATATAAACACCTCCCTTTTACAATAAACCAAGATCCTGCTTCAACTGGGCTCCCCACCTTGTATGATTGTCCCCTGGGGTTCCGGGAAGGCTGAGTGGCTGGTGGCACACTTCCCCTCCTCTGCCAAGGCAAGCTGCGGGCAGCCTGCCTAATTCTCCGGTGGTGATGAGGAAGAGTCACCGCACTGCGCCCGCATGGGAGACCAGGAGGAAGCACCTGGCTCCTGGCTTTGGATAGGCGAAGAGCACCGGCTGCAGCACGCTGGCCGTAGCGGCCATTGGGGGGTGAATCAACAGCAAAGGAAGACCTTTCTCTCTTTTTCTCTCTCTCTCACCAACTCTGCCTGTCAAACAAACAAACAAAAAACAACAAAAAAAACCTGACTTCTATGACTGGTCTATACTCCAAAATCTTCCCTTTCTCCTTAACTATCTCCATCACACTGCTGAGTCTTTCCCAGACTAGCTATAACTATATGTCATTCTTGAAATACCAGACTATTCCAGACACTATACATATTTCTGTTTCTTAATGGAGTAAGATGCCAAATAAAAGATAAGGACAGTTGAATGAGAATTAGATTCAGGGAGTTATTAAGAGCAACTTGGCACAAGAGGATGATGGTAGATGAGATTTAGATGCTGATGATCTATTTATTTTTTTTTAAACCTGTCAAAATTGTTCCTTTTATTTCTTTTTTTTTTATGAATATAAATTTCCAAAGTGTACGACTCATGGGTTACAATGGCTTCCCCCCCCATACCGTCCCTCCCACCCACAACCCTCCCCTTTCCCACTCCCTCTCCCCTTCCATTCACATCAAGATTCATTTTTGATTATCTTAATATACAGAAGATGATGATCTATTTAAAGTCAGGAATTCTCAGAAAATGTTGGTATTGATGTTTTCATTGGCTACTTAGAATAGCAGGTTTGTGCTTTTATGGATTAGAGCCACAACAACAATAAAACTGAGCAGCTTTTGATAGCCATATGGGTTACATAACATTCTATTTTTATTGAACCTCTGGATTCTGAATAAACTTTTCAAAGAATAGAAGTTCTCCTCTAGCCAACTAAGAACATTTCAATTTCTCCTATTAATTAAACATTAAGTTTTCCCTATGGTTTAGTTAATTAATCTTTGAAATATAAAAATCACCATGAGGAAGACAATTTATTGTAAAGTGATCTTTATAAATCTAAACTTATGTCATGATGATAAAAATAGAAGATATATGAAAAGCAAACACCCAAGGGGGAAGAAACAGAATGTGTATTTTCTTTTCTCCTTTGCACAAAATAACTGATTTTATTTTTTCTCATATTATTAAAATACTTAATTTATATGCATCAAATTGGCAATTTAAATTTCAAATTTTATAATTCTGTTGGAGTAATGTACTAAAGTCTCCTTTGAGTAAGTTGCATTTATAATGAAGTCAAACATTACTGCTTTGCACATTTCTTGACACTTCATAAAGATTACTTATGCCTTCAGTATGTTTTTAATTTCTGTAACGTTCTCATCATTTTCAAATAACAAGAGAATTCAGTAAGGAATTAGTCAAAGCCTCCTTGTGGCAAGGATCTTCATGAGTGCTTACGCTCATTACTTGAAATAAATACTGAAGCAGGTTAATTACCATAGCACTATATATCTGAAATCATTTAGGAGAGAGGAATTGTGCCTAGTGCCTTTTGCTACCTTACAAACTGGTGTTATATAAGGTCTAGACAGCCTAACACAAACATGATGGATATTTTTCAAGGGATAAATATTTTCCAAGTAATATAGTAGAAGATGTACGAAGCACCAGCTGTGCCTCTGTGATGGTGCCATCACAGGCCAGATGAACACTTCTCCTTGTTTCCTGGAAAGCACAGGGTTGTGAAAGCTAGCAATGACTGGTCTGACCTAAACAACTGAGTGATGATTCCTGGCTATTGTGATTTCTGCTTCTGTAGCCTAGGAAATGGTAGCATTGTTTTTCGTGGTGCATGTGATTTATCATCAGCAATCTGATTGCATATTTGAGGCATAGATGTGGAAGAATGTTAAACTGCAATCTATTAGATTAGAGCTAGAAGCCAAATTGTGGAGAACAACATTGATAAGGTTAGCGAAGAAAGCAACATCAATTATTTGTAACCCTTGGGTCTTTCACAGTCAGTAAGAGTATCACTTATGTATTCTACTAAAGATTGGGTGAATTAAGCAAAATATCATAAACACTTACGAAAGATGTCAGAAAAGAGAACAGGCATATGCCTGAAGATGTTCCGCGAATGTTTAGCCATGGTTAGGTGTTTGGAGCATTTTGAGATGTTCTATGCCTGCCAGCTTGCGGAGCAGACCAGAATTAGAATGAGTCCTATTGTTTATATATAATTGGTACACGGGAAATCTGAGAAGTGTGGACCTGTTTGCCTTTAATATATGCACTGGAAAAATGCTGAAGCTATCAGTTCCCTGTTCCAAAGTGTACTCATAATAACAGGGCAGAAGGGATCAAGTAGGCAAGTGAAAGGAGCAATTGTGAAGGCAGAGAAAAAATGGTCGCTGGGCTCAGAGAATGTGGGCTAAGAAGTCCTAACATCTGTGACAAAAGCAAAGGATGTAAGGCAAGTGCAGAAGTAAAAGGAGTGGCATCCGGTAATCACTTGAGAAGACATTAAGTATATTTTGTCCTTTGTTCTGGAACAGTGAGGGCAGAAAGTGATAGAACAAAAGTAGATAGAATAATTGAGAAAGTGAGGAGCTCTAAAGGGCCTCACAGGGGCTTGAAGAGGTGAATGTAGGATAACAAGCGTGCTGTTTGTTACGTGTATACTAACCTAAGGACTTTTTTTTTTGTTACTGTCTCATGTTTAGAGAGCCTCCGGAAAAGCACAGAAACAACATTAATTAATAGATTCTCAAAATGCTATCCTTGCTACTAATGTTACCTTACATTTGCATAATGCTCAATAGATTTCAAAGTGCTTCTGTATAAATTAGCATATATGACTTTCACAACCCCTTTGAGTTATGTAGGACAGGTTCCATATTACTGACCTTATAGGCAATGGAATTGAAATGAGATTTAGAAGTGCTTTTCAACCATCAACACAACTTGCAAAGAGGTGGACTGATGCTCAGACTCCAGTTTTTTTAAATTAGGAATCCAGATATCTAAGTGGTAATCATATTAATTATGTATCTCATATATAGGCATAGATAGGAAACATTTTTGCAAGTTAAATGCTTAGTGTTTTATTTTGATTCTCAACATGAACAAGGAACAAAAGCTCTGTGCTACGTTTGACAATTATTCTCCCAGGGATAGAATCTTAGTTTAGAAAAAAATCTCGGTGCTGTATTTATGGTTCCTAGTTTTCTCACAAAGAAGTGGAAATGAGAAATAAAAGATAAAATAGATCAGACTGTGAAAGTAAAGAAAGATTGAGGCCAAGTAAGCAGAAGGATGATTTACCTCTTGCCTTGGTATTTTGAATTATTAGGAGCCACTTCATGGTGTGGGATGGCTTTCTGGTCCTTTAAAAACTCTGAACAGAAATCTCATACTTGAATCAGCTTTATTTCATGAGATAGAGCAGTAAGGTATCTGCTGAACTTCTGAACACACTTCTGAACTCCAACTTTGTGGCATTTTCCAACCATGACCAGGGGCAATGAAGGCTACCAGGCAAACAGTCAGCCAGCACTCAAGTCCCAGCTTTGCTCTTTGCTGCTTGTCACCTACTCTTGTTAATGCTCAAGTTCACATGTCCACATGAGACTACTGATGACATCTACTCCATAGTTTGTGTGGAACACAACATGATTCAGAGTGAGTAAAATGACTTTGTCAGCATCAGTTGTTATTATCACCCCTATCGAGAAGATTCCACCTTGAAGCAGTCCTCTTTGCAGACTTCTAAGATCATATCTGGAATTTCCAGAACTGTATCACATTGAGTCAAGGACAGAAACTTCAGAAAAGTTTGTGTTTTCTGGGCTGGACGTGATGACAGCCAGTAGCGAGGAGAGGGAGGTAGACGCAGCAGCTGCTCTTGCAGCTGCACAAAGTTGCTGACACAGATTCAGTTGGGAAAGCACTGAATGAGTGCAGTAATTTGGTGGAGAAAGGCAGAGAGAAAGCAGAGCAGACCGCAGTGAAGAATGACTCAGAGTTTTCCCTACCCAGAACTTTGTTCTGATGGAGTTCTCTTCAGCATTTTTGTCATTATAAATTGGAGGCTTGGAATCAGCAGGAGACAGAAAAGAGTCTCTGATGAACCCCCAGATGGAGGTACTTTGTTTCTTAAAAATAGAGAATGAGAGGTATCCTTGCATACAGAAGAGAGGCACAGAAAATGTATGGACATCTGGAGACAAAGGCGGCTGTTAGGTGACTGCAGAGGGAGCAGCTCTACTGGGCAGCCCTACAGGATGATCTTAAGAAATGGTTTCATTTTCTCTTGTTCTTTTTGAAGAAGAGGAGAGAATTTAGGCTTAACACTACTAAGTAAAAGAAAGCTAATATTTTCAACATCTAAGTTTATTTCCAGCCCAGTGCCATAAAGCCAACTTACATACAGTACATTTACTGGGATCCTCATTTTGTGTTAACAATTAGAGCAGGTAAATAGACCATGTTTTGAGAATTTAGTGCTAAAAGTAATCATATTTTTTCTAAACCATGATTTTATGACTTTATCAAATGTGTACAGTCATATAAGCACCACCACAATTGGTAGATAGAACATTTCCGTTGTAATGAAATCATTCCCCTATAAAGCTATGCTGACAGCACCTCTTCCTACACTTGACCTTGGATCACAGTGATCTGTTTCTAATACAATAGTTGTCCCCTTTCTAGAATTTCATAGAAATGGTACCATACAGTATATAGTCTTCGATTTTGAGATTTTCCCATTCTGTTTCCTGTATCAGTTTCTTTTATTGCAGAATAATATCCTCTTGTATGGATAGAGTACAATGTGTTTATACCTTCACCATGTGCTGAATTTTTGTGCTGCTTCGATTTTTGCCTGTTACGAATAAATTTCCTATAGACACTCAATAGATAAGTTTGACTTTGATTATGCGCTTTTATTTATTTTAGATCAGTATCTAGAAAAGGAAGTCACAGTGAAGTGTGTGTCTATAAGAAATTATCAAATGGTTTCCAAAGAGAATTTGTATCCCCACAAGCAATGTGTGGCAGATCAAGTTGTTTGATTTCTTGCCAGTACTTGGAATTATTTGTCTTTTTAATCTGAGCTATGATACTGGGTGTGCAGTAGAATCGTGTGACTTTACACTATCACATTTGGTTAAGGGTTTGAAGATTTTGTCCACTTTTTATTTGATTTTATCTTTTATGATTTAGTTGTAAGACATTATATATTCTCTGGGCATGTTTAATGAAATCGAGGTTTTGCAAATGTTTTCATCAGTGTTACATGTCTTAGTTTTTACTTTATGGTTCAACTTTTTTTCTGTTCCATCTAGGAAACAAATTACTTCTACATTTTCTTCTATTAGTTTTATACTTTTTGACTCTCACATTTGGGTTTTGATCCGTTTAAATTACTTTCTCTATATGGTGTGAGGTTAGAGCCATAGTTTGTTTATTAATTTATTTTATATACAAATATCAAATTGTCCAACATCATTTTTTGAAAGGACAAGACTTTTCTGAATAAAACAGCTAGGTGCCTTTATTGAAAATTATTTGATCACATTTATTGTGTGTCTATCTTTGGACTCAGTTTTTTCTGCCATCTACCTACATACTATAATTATGAAAATATGACACTACCTTGACTACTGCAATTCATACTAATCTTTTTATTTATTTGACATGTAGAGTTAGACAGTGAGAGAGAGAAACAGAGAGAAAGATCTTACTTTTCCATTGGTTCGACCCCCAAATGTCCGCTATGGCCGGAACTACACTGATCTGAAGCCAGGAGCCAGGTGCCTCCTCCTGGTCTCCCACGCGGGTGCAGGGACACAAGCACCTGGGCCATCTTCCACTGCCTTACCGGGCCACAGCAGAGAGCTGGACTGGAAGAGGAGCAACCGGGACCAGAACCCGGTGCCCACATGGGATGCCGGAGCCGCAGGCGGAGGATTAACCAAGTGAGCCACTGCAACAGCCCCCATACTAATCTTGAAATCAGATATATGTGATTCCAATTATGTTCTCTTTAAAATTGTTTTGACTACTTCATATGCTATGTATTTTCACATAAGGTTTCTTCAGATGACCTACCAGACTTATTTCAGATTATTTTTAATCTATAAATGTATTTGGAGAAACCTGACATTATAGTGTTCTTGTATTCATCTATTTGTTCTTTCAAACTCTATTTTAGCAATTCTTTGTAGTTTTAAGCATACAGATCTTGCACATATTTTGCTAAATTTATCACCAAATAAATCATGTTTTTGATGCTGATATATTAGTGCTGGTATAAAATATTAATTTGCAGTTTTGTTATTAGTAAATGGAAATTTAATTGATTTTAGTATATTTAATTCACATCTGAAAATATGATACTGTATTAGTTGTAATAAGTGGAGCAGCCGGGTCTTGAACCAGCACCCATATAGGATGCTGGTGCTTCAGGCTTAACCCGCTGTGCCACAACGCTGCCCTCCATTATTATTTTTTAATAAGATCTATTTTCAATTAACTTTATACACATAAGATTAACCCTACACTAAGTACAGAGTACAACAAATAGTAAAGCCCATCTTAACAGTCAAGACAAAGGCTGTTCAAAGTCATCACATCTCAAAGTGTCAGTTTTACTTCTATAGATTACCTTTTAGGTACTCTATTAGTTACCACGGATCAGGGAGAACATACGGTATTTGTCTTTTTGGAACTGGCTTACTTCATTAAGTATAATGTTTTCTAGTTGTATCCATTTTGTTGCAAATGACAGGATTTCATTTCATATTTTTTTTTTTAAAGATTCATTTGTTTATTTAAAAGAGATACACAGAGAGAAGAGAGGGAGAGAGAGAGACAGAGAGGTCTTGCATCTGATGGTTCACTCATCAATAGGCCCCAACGGCTGGAACTGAGCAGGTCCGAAGCCAGGAGCCAGGAGCTTCTTCCGGAACTCCCAGGGGGGTGCAGGGGCCCAAGGACTTGGGCCATCTTCTACTGCTTTCCTAGGCCATAGCAGAGAGCTGGATTGGAAGTGGAGCAGCCGGGACTCGAATCGGCACCCATATGGGATGCCAGTGCTTCAGGTCAGTTCGTTAACCCACTGCGGCACAGCACTGGCCCCAGGATTTCATTTCTTTACCACTGTATAGTATACGACGGTGTACATATCCCGTAATATTTTTTCTTTTTTTCCTCCACAATTTCCTTATTCAGTGTGGGTTGATTCCATACCATAGCTATTGTGAAGTGTGCTGCAATAAACATGAGTATACAGATAACTCTTTATGCTGATTTCATTTCTTTTAGGTAATTTCACGAGAGTGTGATGGCTGGGTGATATGGTAGGTCTATATTCAGATTTCTGGAAGTAATATACTTTCTATATAATTTTATATGTAGAATTGTTATCATATTTACCTGGTAAGCTTTGGTTAGAATAAAGGATTTTGAATGTTTTCACCACAAAGAAATGGTACCTGCTTGAGGAGAAAGATGTGCTCAGCCATTTTTGAGTATCTCACAGTGCATACATGCACTGAAACCTCTCCTGGCACCCACAATAAGTATGTACAATTTTATGTGTGAATTAAAATGTAAATTTTAAACATGTTTGTAGTGAGGATATGTTGACCTAGAGATTTCTTTGTGGGCAGTTTTTTAACTATAAATTCAGTGTCCTTAAATGTTACAAGATGATGCTTTGGTAGCTTATGTTATTCTCTATTTAATCTAAGTTATGCATTTTGTTGGCATACTGCTTTCAAAATATTTCTTCATTACCTGACCACTTCTGTGGTATAGTGAGGTACTCCTTTTTTTTTTTTTTTAAGATTTACTTATTTGAAAGTCAGAGTTACACACAGAGAGAAAAAGGTAGAGAGAGAGAGAGAAAGAGAGATGTCTTCCATCCGCTGGTTCACTCCCCAAATGGCTGCAATGGCTCGAGTTGGGCTGATCTGAAGCCAGGAGCCAGAAGCTTCTTCTGGGTCTCCCACAAGAGTACAGGGGCCCAAGGTCCTAGGCCATTCTCCACTGCTTTCCCAGGCCATAGCAGAGGGCTAAATCGAAAGTGGATCAGCCAGGACTTGAACCAGCGCCCAAATGGGATGCTGGCACTGTGGGCGATGGCTTTACCCGCTACACCACAGTGCTAGCCCCAAGATGCTCATTTTTTTCTTGGTGTTCATCATTTGAATCAGTTATTTTAATGCGATCAGACTGGCTAGTGATATGTTAATTTCATTGGTCTTTTGGAAGAAATAAATTGGATTCCATGATTTTTTTTCTATTTTTTTGTGTTTGTTCTCCATTTTGTTAATTTCTCCATTATGGATATGATTTCCTTTTTCATGCTTACTTAGTATTAACATTTATTTCTTTTGTCTTGTTTTTAAGATGGAAGCATAAATCATTCATTTGAAATATTTCTTCTTTTGTGAATTGTAAGCCTTTGATGCTATAAATTTCATTCTTAGCTCTGCTTCAGCTGCATCCTCATTTCCAGTTTAGTTCCATTCTATTCCGAAAACAGACTTGGATTAATTGCATTCTTTTAAATAGACTAAAAGTTGTTTTAAGGCTAGAAGACAGTTTGGGGGAGTTTTCCAAGTGCCCTTGTAAAGTAAGCATATTCTGTTACTGTGCATAGAGTATTTGAATGGCTGTTAAGTGGATGATGGTGGTCAAGCATTCTACAGATTTAACATTTTTCATCTGCCTTGTCTGTTAACTCCTAAGACGGTAGTATTGAATTCTCCAATCATATTGTGAATCTGTTTCTTTCTACCTTGAAGTCTATGATTTCTATGTACCTTCGCTTCCGATATTTGAAACTCGATTATTTGGTATTTATGCATTTAGGATTTTATGATGTCTTGATGAATTTGTCCTTTCATTTTAAAAAATATACCTGTCTCAAGCAGTACCCACTTTTAAAATCTAGTTTATATGATATTGATATATCCATTCCAATTTTATTATACTTTAATTCAGGTTTATAGAGGTCTAATTTACATATAATAATGTTCAGCCTTTAATTGCACACTTCAGGAGTTTTAACAAATGAATACATTTGTGCAGCCGCCATCCTAATCAATATAAATAAATTCTGATCCTCAGAAAAAGTTCCTTGAGACTCTTTTGAAGTCAAACCTCTCCTTCCATTTCTATACTTTGTAAATCTTCCGTTTTCTTTCTTTGCTTATGGATTTTCATTTTCCATTTGATTCTGTAGATAGAATCAAAGAGTATATGCCTTTTTTGTAATAATACTATTAGGATTTTACTCCTTTTTATTGCCAAGTAATACTCTACTCTAGTGATTTACTCCCCTTTGTTCGTCTGTTAACCAGGTGATGGAAATTTGGGCTTTTCACTTTAGACCTATGTGAATTGAGCTATGTAAGGATTCACAGAGTTCTTCCTGTATGTGTTTTCATAAAGTTCTAAGCTGTAGGAGGTAAACAGTAGAAGCCTCGGCACAGGAGAGTGAAGATGGTCAGGAATTCGAAAGCACAGTACAAGTAAGTTGAAGACAATTTCAGTGAATCTGATCCTCGAGGAAATTACACCTTTTGTAACTAAAATCCCACAGTGGCTGATTTAACAACAAGAAAAAGAAATAGCTTAATGAAGGGCTGGTGCTGTGGCGCAGCAGGTTAACACTCTGGCCTGAAGCGCCAGCATCCCATATGGGTGCTGGTTCTAGTCCCGGCTGCTCCACTTCCAATCCAGCTCTCTGCTATGGCCTTGGAAAGCAGTAGAAGATGGCCCAAGTCCTTGGGCCCCTGCACCCGTGTGGGAGACCTGGAAGAAGCTCCTGGCTCCTGGCTTCAGATCAGCTCAGTTCCGGCTGTTGAGGCTTATTGATGAGTGAACCATCAGATGGAAGATCTGTGTCTCTACCTCTCTCTGTAACTCTTTCAAATAAATAAAATAAATCTTAAAAAAATAGTTTAATGAAACCATGTTAGAGATGTACCCAGATTTAGGGACAGCTAGAAAAAGTGCCAGACAAACAAGTAGGAATAGCATGGTCCCATATCAACTTAAGAATGAGTTTAATATAAAAGTGATGAGGGTATGTTTGTTGCATCATCAAGATTTTAAGAAATTACTGCCATAATCATACCAATGACGCTTTTATTGCAGGAACTGAATTTTGTCAATGTTGTCAAAATTAAAGCCAAACATTTTTGCCACATTTTTATAAAAATAGATTTTTCCATGGCTAACCTCCTCAAGTTGTGCATTTCTGTTTTAATGAAGGTTAAACCTAATGGGTGAATCCCAGGTCACCTACCTGTACTTCAAATACAAAGGAAGATATGGGGGCAAGTTTTTCTACGGATAAGTACTATTTTGGAGAGGCTGAACTTGTACATTTTAGGAGTTCCTCAAATGCTTTAATAGTTACTAAAATATTCAGACCATCAAGAATATGTAGAAAGCATATTCCATATTCTGATTGATACTTCTATTTGAATAACAAGGTAGAGTCCACACTTATTGTGAAAGGAATAAGGTAGAAAAGGTTGTTTTGTATTAGACTATTTTTTTGTTATTTTAACTAAAATACCTCAGAGCAGTTTCTTGGGAAAGAAAAGGTTTATTTGAGCTTACTATTGGAGGGTACGCTTAATGCTTTGGGGCCCGTAGTCTAATTTCTGTGGAAACTCAGCATGGTAGGTTCAGGGGAATAATCACATGGTTAGCAGGGAAGAGACAAATTTTGAACTCAATCAATACTCTGGCAAAAACCACTTTCCAAGGGCATCCCCGAAATGATCTGAAGACTTCTTGCCAGACATGTCTGAGATCCCATCTCAACCCCTAATCCATGGATTATTAACATAAAGACAAAAGGTTTTAAAAATTAGGGAGAAAAATCCCTGCTTAACCCATATCAGGAGTAGTAACCACAGATCTGATCCTAAACAGATTTAGGTTGAATGGGCAAAAATATGCATGGAATAGAGGAAAACAGAGCATAAGCCCTCTGAAATTAGAAACATTTTTTCAAAATCTTTGTTTTTGTCAGCTTTTATGTTGTCTTGTTTTACAATTATCTTTTTTTAAAAAAGATTTATTTATTTATTTGAAAGTCAGAGTTACACAGAGTGAGGAGAGACAGAAAGAGAGGTTTTCCATTCGCTGGTTCGCTCCCCAAATGGCTGCAGCGGCCGGAGCTGCGCCGATCCGAAGCCAGGAGCCAGGGCTTCTTTCAGGTCTCCCTCGTGGGTGCAGGGACCCAAGGACTTGGGCCATCTTCTACTGCTATCTCAGGCCACAGCAGAGAGCTGGATCAGAAGTGGAGCAGCCGGGAGTCTAACTGGCACCCATATGTTATGCCAGCACTGAGAGCGGCAGCTTTACCTGCTGCACCACAGTGCCGGCCCCAACGATTATCTTTTTACTTAAATAAACTAAGTATCAGGTACGTAATATGTATTCAATTAAAGTTTTTTCAAGATGAATATTCTATATTGGTACATGGAAAAGAAAATACTACTAATTTCAATTTCTGATTGCCTAAAGAAAAGTGTGATGAAAAAATTTTTATTTGATAAAGAGTTCTTACTTGATAAACTTACTTTTATATGTTATATTTAAATACAAGTTTTCTCAGTTGAGAGATATTTAAAATGTCTAATTTAATGCTGTTATTTGCACATAGCACTTTCAGACATGCAGTTATTGCTTATATAAGTCAGTATATACTTGACCATTTTAATACCACTACTTAGGAGTGTTACATTTGATTTCACCATATGAAAGTCAAAAAATTAATAATCATAAGACCCTTGAAAGAGGACGATTTACTGATAGAAAAGTAGAATGGAGCTAAAGAGTATAAAGGAAAATTAAAGATTATTGAGATGGTAATGATAAAGTAGTATGTATTTACATTTCTGTGATTAGACTATCTGGGAATTTTTTCTGAGATACTGTTTGTAACCATGATGGCCCCTGCTCCAATGTCCCTTCAAGTGGACTTCTTGTGGGTTGCATAGCTGATAACTCCGTCTAGCTGCTGAACCTTCAGATTTACCATGGATCGTGGAAACTTCCCTGGGGTGCATCCAGCCACTGAAGAGGCATGGCTAAGAAAGAGGAGCCAGGCTGTTCACGCCCCATGTGGAATTCCTTTAAGAAGCAGCTTCGGCTTCAAGATCCCCTATCACCTTGGAATCGAGACCTAAAGAACTTTCTTCACAATTCTTCCTTTCCTTTCTTTTGTTCACAAGTGTCAGAGCTGTTTCACTGAACACTCTCTCCTAACCTAATCTTTCTCCCCTTTCCATTTATCTTTGAATGGCATCCTGTTTCTTACAGTAATCTTACTACTTAGTCATATTTTCTGCCCATTTTCTGTATCTTACAGCTCCTCAAATGGCACAGTTATACCAATCAAACTAATTTTTAACTAAAAACAATACAATTAAAACATCATCATTGGAAGGTTTATCATATTGGTGATGTAGACTCAATTAACCACCCCTAAAGAAAGTGTAGTTTTTTTTTCTTTTTTTTATTAAAATTTTGATTAACATGTAACACATGTACATTTTTATAGGATACCATGAAGTATTCCAACAAATATACAGCATAAGCTATTAAATTAGGCAATTAGTATTTATATTTTCTTACTTATTCTTTATGCTATCAACCCTTCTCTTTCAGTTATTTATACAGAATGCAACATATGACTGTAAGCTAGTTGCCCCATTGTGTTGAGGTACACTATAGCATATTATTTCTAACTGTGTTTGGTGCCCCTTATCTATCTTCCTGCTATCTCCCTCAGCTTCTATAAATCCAAACTCCTAGAAATCACTATTATAGTTCATAATGACTTTTAAAAAACTTCTACATATGTGAGAGAATATACTGTATTTGTATTTTTCTATGTGGTTTATTCACTTAACACAAATGATCTCAGGTTCCATCCATTTTGCTACAAATGTCAATATTTCATTTTTCATGTCAGAAGAATATTCAATTGTGTATACATATTTTCTTTATCCATTCTAGTAATGGTAACTAGTGGTTACCAGGATTGATTCCACTTCTTGGCTATTGGGAATTGTGCTGTGATGAATATAGGAGTACAGGAATATCTTTAATAGGCTGAACTCATTTTCTTACATGGTTTGCAGGTATTTTCTCCCATTCTGTTAGTTGCCTCTTCACTTTGTTGAGTGTTTGCAGTGTGGAAGCTGTTTAGCTTGATGTAATCCTATTTGTCTATTTTTGCTTTAATTGCCAGTGCTTCTGGGATCTTGTCAAAGAAGTCTTGTTTGATACCAATGTCTTGCATTGTTTAGCTGATGTTTTCCTCTAAAAATCTGATGGCTTCAGGTCATAGATTTAGGCCCTGAATCAATTGTGAGCTTATTTTTGTATACAGTGTTAGGCAGGTATCTTGTTTCATATTTCTGCATGTGTAGATCCAATTTTTCAAACATCATTTGTTGAAGACCCTGTCTTTCTCCATGGATTGATTTTAGTTCCTTTGTCAAAGATTAATTTGTTGTAGCTGTGTGGGTCAATATCTGTGATTTCCATTCTGTTCAGTTTGTCTACACGTCTATTTTAGTTCCAGTGCCAGGCTACTTTGTTTATAACTGCCCTGTTCTGTGTCTTCAAAGTCTGCAATTATGGTGACTCTGGCTTAGTTTTTTGTTATTTAAGATTACTTCAGTTGCTTGGGGTCTCTTGTTTCCCTCTGAATTTTAAAATCATTTTTTCTAGATTTGAGAAGAATGTTGGTATTTTGATCGAGATCACATTAATCTGTAAATTGCTTTTGGTAGTATGGACATTTTGATGAAATTAATTCTTTAGATCCATGAACATGGAGGACTTTTCCATTTTTGTATCTTCTATTTCTTTCTTTAACGGTTTATCGTTTTCATTATAGAGGTCTTTCACATCTTTGTTTAAATTTATTCCAAGGAATTTATCTTTTTTGTACCTATTGTGAATGGTATTGATCTTACAAGTTCTTTCTCAGCCATGACATTCTCATTGTATACAATGGTATTGATTTTGGGGTGTTAATTTTATATATTGCAACTTTACTAAACTCATGAATTGCAAAAGTCTGTCAGTGGAGTCTTTTGGTTCCTCTGTATATAGGGTTAAGTCATCTGCAAACAGAGATAATTTGACTTCCTTCTTTCAAATTGATATTAATTTGATTTACTTTTCTTGCCTAATGGTTCTGGCTAAAACTTCCAGAACTATATTGAGTAGCAATGTTGAAAGTGGGCCATCTTGTCTGGTTTGAGATCTTAGTGAAAAGCTTTCCAACTTTTTTCTATTCATTAAGATACTCATTGTGGGTTTGTTATAGATAGCCTGGATTCTGTTGAGGAATGTTCCTTTGTGTGTTTTTTTTTTTTAACTTTTATTTAATGAATATAAATTTCCAAAGTACCGCTTATGGATTACAGTGGCTTCCCCCCCCCATAAATTCCCTCCCACCAGCAACCCTCCCCTTTCCCACTCCCTCTCCCCTTCCATTAACATTAGATTCATTTTCAATTCTCTTTGTATACAGAAGATCACTTTAGCATATATTAAGTAAAGGTTTCAACAGTTTGCACCCACATAGAAACACAAAGTGAAAAATACTGTTTGAGTACTAGTTATAGCATTAAATCACAATGTACAGCACATTAAGGACAGAGATCCTACATGAGGAGTAAGTGCACAGTGACTCCTGTTGTTGACTTAACAAATTGACACTCTTGTTAATGGCATCAGTAATCACCTTAGGCTCTTATCATGAGTTGCCAAGGCTATGGAAGCCTTTTGAGTTCACCAACTCTGATCATATTTAGACAAGGTCGTAGTCAAAGTGGAAGTTCTCTCCTCCCTTCAGAGAAAAGTACCTCCTTCTTTGATGACCTATTCTTTCCCCTGGGATCTCACTCGTGGAGATCTTTCATTTAGGTCATTTTTTATTTATTTATTTTTTGCCAGAGTGTCTTGGCTTTCCATGCTTGAAATACTCTCATGGGCTTTTCAGCCGGATTCGAATGCCTTCAGGGCTGATTCTGAGGCCAGAGTGCTGTTTAGGACATCTGCCATTCTATGAGTCTGCTGTGTATCCCATTTCCCATGTTGGATTGTCCTCTCCCTTTTTTATTATATCAGTTAGTATTTGCAGACACTAGTCTTGTTTAATATGATCCCTTTGACTCTTAGTCCTATCATTATTATCAATTGTGAACAGAAATTGATCACTTGGACTACTGAGATGGCATTGGTACATGCCGTCTTGATGGGATTGAATTGGAATCCCCTGGTATGTTTCTAACTCTACCGTTTGGGGCAAGTCAGCTTGAGCATGTCCCAAATTATACATCCCTTTCCTCTCTTATTTCCACTCTTAAATGTAACAGCGATCATTTTTCAATTAAGTTTCAACACTTAAGAATAACTGTGTATTGATTACAGAGTTCAATCAAAAGTATTAAGTAGAACATACAAAAAAAAAATACTAAGAGGGATAACATATTAAGTTGTTCATCAACAGTCAGGGAAAGGGCTGATCAAGTCACCGTTTCCCATAGTGTTCATTTCACTTTAAAGGTTTCTTTTTTGGTGCTCGGTTAGTTGTCACCAATCAGGGAGAACATATGATATTTGTCCCTTTGGGACTGGCTTATTTCACTCAGCATAATCTTTTCCAGATTCCTAACAGGGATCACTTTTCAGTTAAAATTTAAACACCTAAGAATAATTGTGTGTTACAGAGTTCAACCAATAGTACTAGAACAAAAAAAAATACTAAAATGGATAAAGTATTACATTGTACATCAACAGTCAGGACAAGGGCTGATCAAGTCACTGTTTCTCATAGTGTCCATTTCACTTCAACAGGTTTCCCCTTTGGTGTTCAGAGTTAGTTGTCGCCGATCAGGAAGAACATATGATATCTGTCCCTTTGGGACTGGCTTAATTCACACAGCATGATGTTTTCCAGATTCCTCCATCTTGTTGCAAATGACCGGGTTTCATTGTTTTTGACTGCTGTATAGTATTCTATAGAGTACATGTCCTGTAACTTCTTTATCCAGTCAACTGTTGATGGGCATTTAGGTTGGTTCCTGGTCTTAGCTATTGTGAATTGAGCTGCAATAAACATTAAGGTGCAGACAGCTTTTTTGTTTGCCAATTTCATTTCCTTTGGGTAAATTCCAAGGAGTGGGGTGGCTGGGTTGAATGGTAGGGTTATATTGAGGTTTCTGAGGAATCTCCAGACTGACTTCCATAGTGGCTTAACCAGTTTGCATTCCCATCAACAGTGGGTTAGTGTCCCTTTTTCCCCACATCCTCTCCAGCATCTGTTATTGGTAGATTTCTGAATGTGAGCCATTCTAACTGGGGTGAGGTGAAACCTCATTGTGGTTTTGATTTGCATTTCCCTGATTGCTAGTGATCTTGAACATTTTTTCATGTGCCTGTTGGCCCTTTGGATTTCCTCTTTTGAAAAATGTCTATTGAGGTCCTTGGCCCATCCCTGAAGTGGGTTGTATGTTTTGATGTGGAGTTTCTTGATTTCTGTGTAGATTCTGGTTATTAACCCTTTATCTGTTGCATAGTTTGCAAATATTTTTTCCCATTCTGTCGGTTGTCTCTTCACTCTCCTGTTTCTTTTGCAGTACAGAAACTTCTCAATTTGATGCAATCCCAAATGTTAATTTTGGCTTTGACTGCCTGTGCTTCTCGGGTCTTTTCCAAGAAGTCTTTGCCAGTACCTATATCTTGCAGGGTTTCTCCAATGCTCTCTAATAATTTGATGGTGTTGGGTCATAGATTTAAGTCTTTAATCCATGTTGAGTGAATTTTTGTGTAAGGTGAAAGATAGGGGTCTTGCTTCATGCTTCTGCACTTGGAAATCCAATTTTCCCAGCACCATTTATTGAATAGACTGTCCTTACTCCAGGGATTGTTTTTGGATCCTTGATCAGATATAAATTGGCTGTAGATGTTTGGATTGATTTCTGGTGTTTCTATTCTGTTTCATTGGTCTATCCATCTGTTTCTGTACCAGTACCATGCTGCTTTGATTACAACTGCCCTGTAGTATGTCCTGAAATCTGGTATTGTGATGCCTCTGGCTTTGTTTTTGTTGTACAAGATTGCTTTATCTATACGAGGTCTCCTGTGTCTCTATGTGAATTTCAGCATCATTTTTTCCAGATATGAGAAGAAGGTCTTCGGTATTGTGATACAGCAAAAGCAGTGTTAAGAGGAAAGTTTATATCAATAGGTACCTACATCAAGAAATTGGAAAGGCACCAAATAGATGAGCTTTCAATGCATCTCCTGGATCTAGAAAACCTGCAGCAAACCAGACCCAAATCTAGTAGGAGAAGAGAAATAATTAAAATCAGAGGAGAAATCAACAGGATTGAATCAAAAGAACATTACAAAAAATCAGGCAAACGAGGAGCTGGTTTTTTGAAAAAATAAACAAAATTGACACCCCATTGGCCCAACTAACTAAAAAAAGAAGAGAAAAGACCCAAATCAATAAAATCAGAGATGAAAAAGGAAACATAACAACAGACACCACAGAAATTGAAAAGAATCATCAGAAATTACTACAAGGACTTGTATGCCAGCAAACAAGAAAATCTATCAGAAATGGATAGATTCCTGGACACATGCAACCTACCTAAATTGAACCAGGAAGACATAGAAAACCTAAACAGACCCATAACTGAGACAGAAATTGAAACAGTAATAAAGGCCCTCCCAACAAAGAAAAGCCCAGGACCAGATGGATTCACTGCTGAATTCTACCAGACATTTAAAGAACTAACTCCATCTCTTCTCAAACTATTCAGAACAATCGAAAAAGAGGGAATCCTCCCATATTCTTTCTATGAAGCCAGCATCACCTTAATCGCTAAGCCAGAAAAAGATGCAGCATTGAAAGAGAATTACAGACCAATATCCCTGATGAACATAGATGCAAAAATACTCAATCAAATTCTCACCAATAGAATGCAACAACATATCAGAAAGATCATCCACCCAGACCAAGTGGGATTTATCCCTGGTATGCAGGGATGGTTCAATGTGCGCAAATCAATCATTGTGATACACCACATTAACAAACTGTAGAAGAAAAAGCATATGATTATCTCAATAGATGCAGAGAAAGCATTTGATAAAATACAACACCCTTTCATGATGAAAACTCTAAGCAAACTGGGTATGGAAGGAACATTCCTCAATACAATCAAAGCAATTTATGAAACACCCACAGCCAACATCCTATTGAATGGGGAAAAGTTGGAAGCAATTCCACTGAGATCTGGTACCAGACAGGGATGCCCACTCTCACCACTGCTATTCAATATAGTTCTGGAAGTTCTAGCCTGAGCCATCAGGCAAGAAAAAGAAATTAAAGGGATACAAATTGGGAAGGAAGAACTCAAACTATCCCTCTCTGCAGATGATATGATTCTTTGTTTAGGGGACCCAAAGAACTCTACTAAGAGACTATTGGAACTCATAGAAGAGTTTGGCAAAGTAGCAAGGTATAAAATCAATGCACAAAAATCAACAGCCTTTGTATACACAGGCAATGCCATGGCTGAGGAAGAACTTCTAAGATCAATCCCATTCACAATAGCTACAAAAACAATCAAATACCTTGGAATAAACTTAACCAACGATGTTAAAGATCTCTATGATGAAAATTACAAAACCTTAAAGAAAGAAATAGAAGAGGATACCAAAAAATGTAAAAATCTTCCATGCTCATTGATTGGAAGAATCAGTATCATCAAAATGTCCATTCTCCCACAAGCAATTTATACATTCAATGCAATACCAATGAAGATACCGAGGAATGTTCCTTTGATACCCAATTTGCTTATGATTTATCATGAAAGGATGTGGTATCATCAAATGCTTCTGTGTATCTATTGATACAATCATGTTTTTTTTCTTCAGTTTGTTAACATGATGTATCACATTATTGATTTGCATATGGTGAAACATCCCTGCATACCCGGGGAAAATCTCTCTGGATCCAGGTGAATTATCTTTCTGATGTGTTGTTGGATTCAATTAGTTAGCATTTTGTTGAGGATTTTGATGTCCTCAAGTTTTTTGCATATTACCCTATTAGCATATATATTTTACAAATATTTTATCCTTATCCATATATTGCCTCAACAGTCTATCAGTTCTTTCCTTTCCTGTAAATATGCTTAGAAATAGAATCAATCCAGAAGGTGAATGATCTGCGTACTGAAACTTTGATAAAATAAATCTAAGCACAATTTATTGGAAAGATACCCTGTGTTCTTACAGTGGATAAATTATAATAAAATATTTGTATTACTCAAATTACATAGTCAATGCAGTTCCTATCAGAAGTCCCATGGCATTTTTCACAGAAGTAGAAAAAAAACAATCCTAGGTATCAATTTTTTGGGGTAAAAAACAGAAAACAAGTATGGAAACATCACACTAGCAGATTTTAAAATATGCTACAAAGCAATTTTGTAGTAGTAGTGGGTACATTCCAAGACCCTAGTGGCTGCATGTAATACCAAAGCCTCCATATACTATGCTTAAATTTTTAAATTTTATTTGTTAATTTTATTTTTTACAAATACTGAGAGACAGCGAAGCAGATAGTAATCTCTCACCCACAGGTTCACTCCCGAATGCCTGTAAAACCTGAGGCTGGGTAAGCCAAAGCCAAGAGGCAGGCAATCAATCCCATATTGGTCTTCCACATTGGTCTCCCAATCCAGTTTGCAGAGACCCACATACTTGAGCCATCACCTGCTGCTTCCTGGGATGAACATTAGCAGAAAGCTGGAACTGGGAACAGATCCAGGCTCAAAAACTAGGCACTCTGATATAAGATGTGGTGACCTGAACAGTGTCTTAACTGCTATTCCGAATACCTGCAGATCTTAGTAGCTTTGGCATACAATTATTTTCCTAATTAAGTCAAGAACTAAACATTTTCACTTAAAGCAAGCACTTTATGACTTTTCATTACTGTCAGGGCCCATTATTAAATAAAATAATGATTCCTTTAACCCGATCACTGTGATATCACTGTGGTCACTGATAGATGCCTAGTATGTCCTGACAGATAGGTAGTATATACAGCATGGATACACTGAACAAATGGATGAATAGCATCCCAGGTTGAATGCAGCATAACAGCATGAAATTTCATCACACTACTAAGGATGGTATGCAACAGAACCTTATGAGTGGCCTATTTTAGAATTTTTAATTTAATATTTTCAGACCATGTTGATTGTGGATAGTTAAAACTTCAGAACATGAGAACAGTAGATGAGGTACTGCTATAATTAGTAAAGCATGGTACTGACACAAGAACTGACCTATAGACAAATGGAGAGGATCAGAGAACCCAGAAACAAAACTTCATCTTACGGTCCATTGATCTCTGACAAAGTTGCTAAGAGCACACAGTGGGGAAAGTATAGACTCTTCAATAAATGGTGTTGGGAAAACTGAATATCCACATTCAAATATGAATATGGGCAGGTTTTGTGAGATGCTTTTGTGAACTGGATTTAGTTTAAGAC
Source organism: Oryctolagus cuniculus (assembly GCF_964237555.1). NCBI lineage: Eukaryota > Metazoa > Chordata > Mammalia > Lagomorpha > Leporidae > Oryctolagus > Oryctolagus cuniculus. Next base: position 74,415,936 of record NC_091435.1, on the reverse strand, counting down.
AGCAGAGGAAGCAATAGTCATGATGGCCTAAATCTGGTTTGGCAAACTGGAAGTTGAACCAGCAGACATGAGAGGTATGTAAAGAGTCTCTGTACTTTCTTGTCAGGTTTTCTATAGGACTAACACTACTTGAAAATACGTTCTATTGATTGAAAAGAAAAAGGATCAGTATTATAAAATTTCTTAGAAATAGCCAGCCCGATGAGAATCTTATCTCAGGTGCCTTAAATGAACTTCTTCTGCTGTTACTACCTGACTCTAAATATATTATAATGTTTCTTTTTGGTCTCTAGTAAGTAAAGCACATTGATTCTAGCAGATTTTGGAGAAAGACACGTTTTTCAACCCTGAGAGTATGTTGAGTACGAAATTGGGGAGTCCATGAAAACTAGAAAGTGCAGGAAATATTTTTTTTTCTGCTAACAGTGTTAAGTCAAGTATTTTTAGCTAGAGAATGATATTTAAAGGCCAAACAACAAAGAATAACATGTTACTAGAATCAGATGCAAAGTTTTGAAGCAATTTTTTAAATGGCTTTTACATTTGTTGGGAAGATTAATAAGACAAAAAGTTATTCAATATAATCATCGAAAAGAAGATAAGTGAGTTTGGCTTGTCAGTCTCAAGCTGTCTGGAGTAGTTCACGTGTTCCCACTACTGAAAAACCAAACTTCTAAAGAGAAATATGTGAGAGCTACTCCTCACAAAGATGTCACATTTCAGCCCTGTGATCAGACTTCTAGCTGCAGGTGTTAGAAAGGGTCATTCGACCTCTGCATTGCTGACTGTTCCGTAAGTGCACCTGTGGGAGAGGCAGGATATCTCCTACACACACATCCATCCTCTTGGCCCCACCCTTGCAAACTGATATTGAATTCCGCAGTGACAACTGGAACTCCAAGGACAGCAATAGGTACTGTAGCTCTCCGTGCTCATTCTTGCTCTTTTCCTTTAAAGGTAGCTAAATGTAAGGAGGTGCGTTACATCCACCATGGAAAATGAAGACAAGAAAGCACAAAAGCTGTGGAAAAGGGGCAAATAAGAGTTCCTCTCAAAGTTGAATTTTTTATAAGGATCAGATTTAGGGGTAAAATCAGTAAAAAGCCCACAAGGGGAATACATAAGAAGAACATTGATAATAAACTCATTAGGAATGTCTCCAAAGAATATCTTAGTAGCAATTCAAATTCTGAGAATGTCTAGGTATGATATTAGCTCAGATGGGGGTGATATGTAGGGCATTTGGGGTGTTACTAGGGGGAATTAGAAGGCAACTATTGGAAAGAAACCACTTTTGGTAAACCAAGGAATGAAAGATGCATGTGCAGCCTTGAGATTGAAAATCAGCAATGCAGTCTCTGTAAAATAGTTTCCTTTATCTCAATATCTAAATCAAGATTTTTCTTTAATCTAGGAGATGAATAACTGTGCCAGTTACAAGTATTTGGAGACTATTTCCAGATTTCATGCATCCACACTAATGTTTATTTTTATTGATGAGAGACAGTTAATTGCAAAGAGGAGTACAAAGCTGGAGGGGAAAGTGTGTTAATGAACACCCAGACACATTTATCATTTTTCTTGTTTCTTTGGACATTTTTAATGGAAAGGCTCTAAAATAGAGGAAAAATAATTCTTCATCTCTAGAGGAAAATTTCAAACTTTTCAGTTTTGTAATTTCTCTGAAGTCTCTACCTAGGTTAACATTATGTTTACCTAACTTTCTTTTCATATCATTCTTTTTTTAGATTTTTTCCCCTCGATGTTAAAACCTAGTTAATTGTTGCTTTGAGTTTCTACACCACACAGTCTCCAAGCAATCTTTTCTTTCTGCCTATATTCTTTTTCTCACTGCAACTTCTCTTCCAAACAGGGCATGTTTGTTTTATTTGAAAATATCAATAAAAACACTCAAAAAAAAAAAAAAGGAGTAGCAGAAATGTACTTCCAGGGCCATGTATTTTCCCACATTAATTGGCTTCACTTAGTACTTGTCTGTTTTCACCAGGCTCTTAGTTGCACCTGCTCTAAAATATGGCAACTATCCCCATAACATTTCCTTTAAGCCAAACTCCTCAGGGCAACTTGCCAGAAACATACCTGAACATGTTTGGATCAAGAACACAAAATTTTTGTGTTAATAATCCTAAGTATGTTTATTTCATATCATCTCTCTACTGAGCCAAGCACTTTCAGTGTTTCATACACATTCTCATTTTTTTAGGACTATGGTAGATAGAACCCTAATAGGTGCCTTCATTATTCTAGTCCCTTGCTGCTTCAAACAAATGTTAATCTAGGCACTACTGGGAAGGGGTTTTAGAGATGGAATTCAGGTTACTAATTAGCTGACCATAAAATAGAAGATTGTTCTGGATTGTTCTGCTGGGTCCAACACAATCACCTAGGCCTGAAAGGCAGATTAATCAGAGTGATTTGGCAGAATAGAAGAGATGAGGCAGAAGAAGAAGTCAGCGAAAGTGAAAGCAAGGGAAGGATTCTACTCCCTGAGGCTGGCTGTAAAGAGGAGGCGGAAGATCAGGAGCTAAGGAATGCAGGTGGCTTCCAGAAACTAAGAACAATCCCTGACCACAGGAAAAGACATGGCAACTGCTATCCTACAACCATGTGGGGCTTAATTCTGCAAAATAAAACAAACAAAAATGGAACAAGGTTGTAAGGGGAGTCATCCCCAAAGTCCCTGGAAAAGAACACCTTGATTGTGGCCTTATGAAATCTGCAGCAAGGAGCCAGCTTTGACACACTGTGTCTCCTGACCTACAGAAAGGGCAAATAACAAAGCCATGGTGTTTTCACTAAGTTTGTGGCCATTTGATATAGCATGAGCTGAGAAGAGTTAGACACACAGAATGTTTTTATTGAACACCTATTATACACAAATCTCTGTGCCAGCATCTAGATGGGACAGAACAATGACAAAGACAAGTTTTGCCCTTTCTATGATTTTTATTCTAGTAGAGGAGATTTATGTATACATATGCAAATATATATATTTTATATAAATATATTTATATATAAATTTTATATATATATATAATTTGTGTGGGTAAAGCCACCACCTGTGTCCCATATGGATGCTGGTTTGAGTCCTGGCTGCTCCACTTCCAATCTAGCTCTCTGCTATGGCCTGAGAAAGCAGTAGAGGATGGCCCAAGTCTTTGGGCCCCTGCACCCATGTGGGAAACCTGGATGAAACTCCTGGCTCCTGGCTTCAGATCGGTGCAGCTCTGGCCATTGTGGCCAATTGGAAAGTGAACCAGTGGATGGAACACCTCTCTCTTTTGCTCTCTGTGTAGCTTTTTCAAATAAATAGATAAATCTTTTTTTAAAAAAAGCTCATGGCAAAATTTTGCTTATAACTACCCGCTACACCACAGTGCCAATCCATATATATGAGCTTTTTTTGAAAGAGAAAATCTCTGGTTTTCACCAGCTTCAATGATGAGCCTCTACATTGAAAAGTGATAAAGTCTTATGTAAAGCCTCTTTGTCTAACTCTTCCTATTTGAAGCAATAAACCTTTTTCCAGCTGTATTTTTCTCCTAAAAGTAGTCCTTGACCGTGAGTTCTTTCATTTTAGATCTTGTCTCCACTGCTGACTTCACAAGTAATGAGGAATTCACCTCGTTGTTACAACACCCTTGGTGAGGCGTAGCACTCTGGGAAGGAAGGGCAGGTGATTTTAAACCCATAACAACTAACTAACATAAAACATAGGTCTGGGGCATGGAGCTAAAGATGCCACTTGGAATGCACCTATCCCATATCAGTGTGCCTACGTCCCTGCACCTGATTGCAGCTTCCTGCCAATGCACACCCTGGAATGCAGCAGGTAATGTGCAAGTAGTGGAGAGCCTGTCATGCATGTGGAAAACTCAAGTACTCAGAACGAGTTCCCAAGTCCTGGCTTCAGGCTGGCCCAGACCTGGCTGTTTCTGGTACTTGGGGAATGAAGCAGATGAAGTAAGATATCTCTTTGTCTTTGTTTGTGTGTTCATCTCTCTGTTTGTTCACCACTCCCCTCACTGTGCCTTGCAAATAAGTCAAATCAAATAAATAAATAAAATATTTTGAAAACTTCATAAATCCCTCAGTCAACCATAAGATTTCAAAATTTTAACCATTATTATTATTGTGTATAAGTGATTGGGGTAAAGTTAATGACAGTACTAATCAAAATGTAGCTATCTCACAATTTGATTCCTCATAAACACCTTTTATGTTATTTAAAACAGGTACTTTTTTAAAAAAAATTGTGTATAATTACTTAAACTGTAAAAATTTAAACAGAGAGCTTAACCATTACCTTTATATACACCCATGTAACCACCACTGATAAAGTTTCAGAATTGGGCTGATGTGGTGTGGTGGGTTAAGCCACTACTTGCAATGTGGGAATCCCATATGGATACTTGTTTCTGTCTCAGCTGCTCCACTTCTGATCCAGCTCCCCGCTAATGTGCCTAAGAAAGTGGTGGAGGATGGCCCAAATGCTTGGGCCCCTACACCATTGTGGGAGACCCAGAAGAAGTTCCTGGCTCCTGTCGTGGGCCTGGCCCAGCCCTGGCCATTGAGGTCATTTGGGGAATGAACTAGTAGATGGAAGACCTCTTTCTCTGTCTCTCTCTCTGTAACTCTTCCATTCAAATAAATAATAAATAAATAAATCTTTGATATCCAGACCATTTCCAACATCATAGGAAGCTCGCTCTTGTCCCTCTCTGAGTCATTACTCTCTCTTTGAAGCTATTCAGTCTGGTTTCAATAATTAAAACTGGTACTTGCTTCAGAACATTTATGTTTAAGCTTAAATTGAGAGGAGGAGTTAAGAGAAACAAAGAGGACAGGATTGGGAGGGGTTTCTGAGTACTTAGATACGAATCTCAGAAAGAGAAAGAAAGAAAGAAAAAAAGACAATCATTGCCTTCTTCCTCCACAACCCCAGAGTGTTATGACTCAATTAACAGAGGTGGGAACATTTTGCAAAGATCACATAGTTTGCTGCTGAACATTAACATAAGGTACCTCCAACCTGCAAACAAATTGGATCCCCAAAGCTCATTTATAAATTCATCACTCGAAATTTAGAGCCTGCTTCTGCACAGAAACATTGTCATAAATATCATAACTGATGGTTGGGATCCCAGGTTACTCATAGAAGCCTATATTAAGCATAATGTGTCTGAAATATTACACATTTAAAATGAAAAATAGGTTCAAATCCACCACACACATAATTAAGCAAAACAGCAAAAATGAATAATTGTACTTATCTTGAAGTTGGCACTTTAGAAAAGCTAGGTTTAATTAGAGTACATATGTGACATTAATTTATTTAGGCTTTGAAAGAATTTTGGGGCCATTTTCAAATACTTTAGGTGAGGTTTTCCTTGATTTCCTTTTTGAATTTTTAACTTGGAGCTATCGTGTCTTCTCCTTACTCTGTCGCTGTGGTCAGTCAGTAACCCAGCCCTGTCTGCGTTCAGCTGCTATTTGTGATCAAGTGGCTCCGACAGTGAGTTTAATAAGAAGAGAAATGATATCTACATTTTCTTCCTTTGCATTCAAAATCAGTGGCCAAGGGCTGCTCTGTTGTGCTCAGAAATGTGCCAGTGACTTTGTGTTGAGACCGTGGTCGCTGTGGGGTGCTGCAGGCCAACGACTGTTCTGCCGAGACCCTCTAGTTCTGGAAGACAATGGGCAGATCTGCCCTGACTGCTGATTTTGGCCAGTGGTCCCCCTCCTGGCATTTCTGAAGCTGCTGTCAGGTGCAGAGCAGATGAGGAGCTGCCAGCCAACATTCCATCCCATCTCCTTCACTCGGACTCCTGTGGCAGTTGAATGCTTTCTTGACCCTCCTCAGTTTCTGTCCCTTGTTCTCCCAAGCTGTTTCTTCTAATAAAGTCTTTGTATGCCTCATCCCATCTTAGTGTCTGCTTCTTGGAAGACCAAGGCTGAAACTGAAATGGTCTTTATTTAGAAGCTGCACTAAATCTGAGAGTATTAAGTGAAAGTAAGTTGGGGCTAGAGTTATGGAACAGACATATATATTCTACAGGGCTCTAAGAAGAAACTGGTGTAAGAAATTATTTTTGTCACAATTTATTTTTATTAATAGAAAATAAACACTTATTCCAGTTTCAAAGTTGTTATACTTGAAGTTGTTAATAAAAATGAATGCAATATAATCACTTAATAATCCTGCATTGACTAAGACAATGAAACCGTGGCTTAAAAGAAAGTATTTGGTACCATCTGCTCATAAGTCTTTCAGAATTTGTTCTTAAGAAGCTTCTGGAACATTCTTGCTTGTCAAGTACAGGAATTGCTGAGCTACATGAGAAAGCCACTCTGAGACAGCCAATGGGAAGTTAAGCAATTATCATAAAGGGACTCAATGCATATGCATATTTCACACAGTAACTTGGACTATACAACAATCCCTCCCCTCCACTTCAGCTCAAGAGGGACATGCTTCTAAGCACTGAGGTATGAGGAGGGGAACTGTTATTTGCTGTTAGAATTGGTCTTCCCAGATAATAACAGTGTATCCCTGGGACAGATCTTGGTCCTTAATGTCTTGTGATTGTAGAAAATTCTGTCAATAGTGTGGATATTCAAATACTGAAAATGTTTAATAAGGTACATTACTCTGGCAGAGTAAGGGTCTGCTGCTTAGTATCTTTTTAAAAAATTTATGGAACATGGATAAGTAAATCAATCTTAAAGCATACTTAGAATACTGTATTATTTAATTATTTTTTTAAAGATCTTATTTATTTATTTGAGAGGTAGAGTTACAGACACTGAGAGGGAGAGACAGAGAGGAAGGTCTTCCTTCTGTTGGTTCACTTCCCAAATGGTCACAATGGCCGGAGCTGTGACATTCCAAGCCTGGAGCCAGGGGCCAGAAGCCTCCTCCAGGTCTCCCACGCGGATGCAGGGGGCCAAGGACTTGAGCCATCTTCTGCTGCTTTCCCAGGCCATAGCAGAGAGCTGGATTGGAAGAGGAGCAGCCAGGACTAGAACCAGTGCCAGTATAGGATGCCGGCGCTGCAGGCAGAGGATTAACCTATTGCACCATGGCAAAGGCTCCAATACTGTATTATTTAAACCAATACTGATTTTAACAAAGTGTCTATAATTCAAAAGTAGCCGATGAAATTAAATATAATGTTACAGGAAGGGAGGCTGTCACTTGAAACTGTTGCTTAGAGAACTAAAAAAGCAGTGCCCTTAAAGGCATTCTAGAAGACGCAAGCAGGCCCCCTCCCCATTCTTCCCTATAGGATTCACACTGAGACTGGGCTAGCGAAGAGCACTTCTGAATAGTTCAGGAAAGTCCACAAAGTGTCTAAAAGTCTTTTACACAAAAGAGGTCTATCTTCTTGCATCAGTAAGTGGTGCTCATCAGAAGTTCCTAATAACACACAGACGGCAGCAGACCCTGCACGGATCAGATGCCAGGAATAGGAAGAGGACTACTATGTCAACTTAGAGCCCCTGCTGGCCTTTTCCAATACACTGTTCATCATTATGAGCGATGTTTGGCCAGGACCTCTTTTGGGCATTTTTTCCTAAGTGGAATACACGACAGATAAGGGCGTAGGGGAGGTAATACGGGGAAGCTGCTCTTTCCAGCTCAGAAGGAGTTGATGAAGCCCATATATGAATTCACAGAATCCTGTAGCTGTGGATATTGGCTAATGTAGCCATCCAGAATCAACACTGTAGACCTGGGTAGAATTTTCCTGTACCATTCCAAAAACTCTGGATAGGGATTTATAGGCTCCAATGGCCCATAGATAAAATGAATGGGAATAGTTACAAAGGCAAGCACCTCTGTATAATTCAGCACAAACTTCAAAAAGTTCATGGAAAATGGAATTAAAGGATGTTTATTTTAGTGAAAGAAGTTTAGAAATTATTACATAGCATAGATTCTTCATGCATACAATGTACATTTTCATGAGGTTTCCGAATGTCCCTGCATTAACATTGAGATTGAAATCTTGCTATTCACACTTACTAGTTCCAGGAAATTTTTTGGTTGTTGTCAGTTCTTTCAGATTTTCTAGTTAGAGAACTGTGTCATCTGCAAACAAAAACAGTTCATTTCTTCTCCTCTCCATCATTATACTTTTGACTTTCTTTTCCTGTCTGTTGCATTAGCTGGCAGATGTGGACAAGGAGGGCGAGAGAAGACATTCTTCCCTTTCCTGATGTTAGTGGGTGAGCTTCTGGTGTCTTGCCATGAAGTACATGCTACTTGTAGAGGATTTCACCTTTTTGGTAGATATTCTTTATCAAATTTAGAAAGTTCTCCTTTACTCCTAGCTTATGGAGAATTTTTATCATAAATCAAGTATTGAATTTTGTTAAATGCTGCTTTTGCAACTATTAATATAATAATGTGGATTATTTTCATTAGCCTCTCAATGTGATGACTACCTTAATCGATTTTTGACTGTTGAACCAGCCTTACATCTTTTAGTAATTCCCCCTAATTTATGATATATAATTTTATATATGTTGAATTAGTTTGATAATATTTTGTTCAGGATTTTTCCTTCATAAAAGGTATTAGTCTGTAATTTTATTTTTTTATAATATCTCTCTGGTTAGGCATTCAGGTAATGCTACCCTCAGAAAGAGTTAAGTAATATTCCCTGCATTTCTATCTTTTGAAACAGGTTGTGGATAATTTGTATAATGCATTCATTAAATGTTGGCAGAATTCACCCAGTGAAATTATCTCAGACTTGTGTTTCTGTTTTGCAGTGTTTCTTTCTGAGGGTAGCATAACCCGAAATACCGTTAACTGTCTATTCAATTACTTTACTTTATAGACCTATTCAGGTTGTCTATTTCTTCTTGTATGAGTCTTGACTATGCCTTTCATAGAATTGGTCCATTTCACATCTGTAGGTTATCATATTTGTGGTCCTAGCATTGATCATATTTTCCTGTATATACTTTTTAATTCCATGGGATGTATAATGATGTTCCCTCTTTAATTTCTTTTTTAAAAAAAGATTTACTTATTTATTTGAAAGGCAGAGTTACAGAGGTAGGAACAGAGAGAGGGAAAGAGATTTTCCATCCTGTTTCATTTCACAAATGGCTTCAAATGCTGGAGATGGGCCTATCCAAAGCCAGGAGCCAGGAGCTTCTTCCCAGTCTCCCAGGTTGGTGCAAGGGCCCAAGGACTTGGCCCATTTTTTACTGCTTTCTCAGGCCATAGCAGAGAGCTGGATCAGAAGAGAAGAAGCAAAGACCCGAGCTGGCACACTTATGAGATGCTGGCACTGCAGGTGGCAGCTTTACCTACTTCACCACAGTGCTGGCCCTACCTGTTTTATTTCTATTCGTTATTTGTGTATTCCATTTTTCTTTTTCTTGGTCTGGCTAGATGTTCAATAATTGTATTGATCTTTTAAAGAAGCAGGTTTCAAGGGTGGGCATTTGGTGAAATAGTTGTGATGATGTTTGGTATGCCTACATCCTTTACAGTAGTGCCTATTTAGAATCCTGGATCTGCTTCCAATCCAGTTTCCTGCTAATGTGCACCCTAGATGGCAGCAACTCATGGCTCAAGTGCCTGCATCCTGTGACCCTTGTGAGAGTCCTGAATTGCATTTAAGGCTCTTGGCTTCAGCCTAGCACAGATCTGGTTGTTGTGGGCACTTGGAGAGTGAACAAACAGAAGGAATATATCTGGCTATATTTGTCTCTTGCCCATCAAGTAAAATAAAAATAAATAAATAAATATTTTTTTAAAAAAGCTGCTTTAAGTTTTATAGATTTTTCTTTATTGATTTCTTTTTTAAATTTCTTTGATGTCTGCTCTAATTTTTAACTCTTTGATTATGCTTACTTAAGATTTGCTCCTCTTTTTCTAGTTTCCTGAGGTGGGAATTTAGATAACTTATTTTAAAGCTATTTTCCTTTTCTAATATATGCATTCATTATTATGGAGTTCTCAGTAGTAACTACTTTTGCTGCATTGCACGAATTTTGGTGTGTTGTCAATTTCATTTCAAAATAATTCCTATTTTTTCTTGAGCTTTCTTATTTTATCCATGTGTTGTTCAGAAGTGTGTTGCTTAGTCTCCATGTATTTGACTGTAAGTGCTTGGATTTATTTCTGGACTCTGTATTCTGTTCTGTTGGTCAGTGTATCTGGTTTTATGCCATCATCATGCTGTTTGATTACCAGAGCTTTCTGGTATACTTTGAACTCATACAGTGTAATGCTTCCAGCTTTGTTCTTTTTATTCAGAATTATTTGGGCTATTTGTGGTCCTTGGTGGCTTCATATATGTTTCAAGACTCTTTTTCTGTTTCTGTGAAAAACTTACTGGAATTTTTATGAAGAGTGCATTGAATCTGTACATGGCGTCAAGTAGTATGCACATTTTAACAATAATAATTCTTCCAATTTGTAAACATGAGAAATTTTACTATTAAGTTGTATCTTATTCAATTTCTTTTATCATTGTTTCACAGTTTTCAGTATATAGGACTTTTATTTGCTTGCTTAAAATAATTTCTATGTACCTTTTCCTTAATTATAAATGAGATCATATCTTCTATTTCCTTTTTAGATATCTCCTTGTTAGTGTATGAAAAACTTGCTGATTTTTTTAAAAGATTTACTGAAAGGGTGACAGAGAGAGAGAGAGAGAGAGAGAGAGATCTTCCATCCTTTGGTTCACTCCTCATATGATGGCAACATCTAGGGCTTTGCCATGTTAAATCCAGGAGGCAGGCTGACCTCCACATGGATGGCAGGGCCCCAAATCTCTCGCCATCTTCTACTGCCTTCCCAGGAATATTAACAGAGAGTTGGATTGGAAGTGGAGCACTCCCGTATGGAATGCCAATGTCGCAAGTGGCAGCTTAACCTGATGTGCCACAACCCTGGCCCCTGATTGCTATTATGTTGATTTTTATCCTACAAATTCACTAAATTCATTTATGGTTTTTAATAGTATTTTTGGTGTGGTCTCTAGGCTATTCTATACATAAGTTCATGCTATCTGTAAAGACAACATCATTTTTTTTTTTTATTTAGATTCCATTTTCTTGGCTGCTTGCTCTGGCTAGGATTTCCAGTTGCATTCTGAATAGAAGTGGCAAGACTGTAATCCTTGCCTTGTTCCAGCTCTCAGAAGGCAAGTTTTCAGTTTTTCACCCTTGTGATATCATCATATACAAGGGGTCTTCAAACAGTTCATGGAAAATGTGTTATGAAAAAACATGGCTTAGATTTTAATTTTTGATGCACATTAGCTACTTTCCATGAAATACATTTGGCCTTTGATTGAGCTACAATTCTACTATACATCATTTTAAAAATTTGATTATGAAAAGATGTTGAATTTTGCCAAATGCTTTTTCTGTATATATTGAAATGGTCTTATGATTTTACTCTTTACTCTGTTTATATGGTATGTCATATTCATTGATTTGTGAATGTTGAACATTCTTTGCACCTCAGGAACAAATCCCAATTGATCGATATGATTGATCTTTTTAATATGCTGATGAATTCAACTTGCTCCTTGAGAATTTTTGCAACTCTCTTCATCAAAAATATTGGCCTGTAATTTTATTTCCCAGTGGCATTTTTGTTTGGTTTTGCTATCAAGATGTTTATAGGCCGGCACCGTGGCTCACTAGGCTAATCCTCCGCCTAGCGGCGTCGGCACACCGGGTTCTAGTCCCGGTCAGGGCGCCAGATTCTGTCCCGGTTGCCCCTCTCCCAGGCCAGCTCTCTGCTGTGGCCAGGGAGTGCAGTGGAGGATGGCCCAAGTCCTTGGGCCCTGCACCCCATGGGAGACCAGGATAAGTACCTGGCTCCTGCCATTGGATCAGCGCGGTGCACTGGCTACAGTGCGCTGGCTGCAGCGGCTATTGGAGGGTGAACCAATGGCAAAGGAAGACCTTTCTCTCTGTCTCTCTCACTGTCCACTCTGCCTGTCAAAAATTAAAAATTAAAAAAGATGTTTATATCACATAACAGTATTTAGCTTTATTCTCTCATCTTCCATGTTTTTGGAAGAGGTTATAAGGGACTGGTATTCATTTTTCTTTTATATTAGTTAAAATTAATTTGTGCAAGCATCTGATCCTGAGCTTTTGTTTGTGGAAAGGTATTTAACTACTGGTTTTATCTTCTTATTTGTTATTAGTGTCTTTAGGCTTTCTCTTTCTCTTGATTAAGCATTGGTAGGTTTTAGTTGCTAATAATTTATACCTTTCTTCTATGTTGTTCAATTAGTTGGCATACAATTATTCACAATACTTACTTGTGATATTTTTATTTCTGTGGCATTGATGTTGTCTCTTTCATTTCTGGTTTTGAATTCGCTATTTCTCTCTCTCTCTCTCTCTCTCTCTCCCTCTCCCTCTCCCTCTCCCTCTCCCTCTCCCTCTCTCTTTTTCTCTCCCCTCTGTTTCTGTTTCTCTAAAAAAAGGGTGCATAATTTTGTTTGTTTTTTGAAAAAAAAAAACATTATTTACTTATAGTGATATGTTATATTGTTTTCATGTTCTCTAAGTTATTTCAGCTCAGTTATTTTCTTTTTGTGTTCCTACTGCTGACTTAGGTCTTTTTTCTTGTTTAAGACACAAAGTTAGACTTCTTATTTGAGATCTTTCTTTTTTCTTAATGTAAATGCTTATTGCTACAGATGGGTCTCTTAGAACTATTTTTCTGTATTGTGTAGTTACTGTATTGTGCTGTTCCCACATTAATTTGTATCAAGTATTTTATTTCTATTTTGACTTCTTCTTTAAACCATTATTTGTTTAAGAGCATGCCTTTAATTTCTACATACATGTAAATTTTATAAATGTTTTTGTATTAATGATTTCTAGTTCCATACTATTGAGCCAGAAAAGATACTGATGCAATGTCTTCTTTCTTAATTTGTTAAGACATGTTTTGTGGCATGACATGTTCTCTGTCTTGGGGAATGTTACATGTGTGCTTGAAAAACATACATATTCTGCAAGTCCTTGATGGAAAGCTCTAAAGGCTTTTATTTCTGTCAGATCCTTTCATGTATATTGTTGTTCAATTCTACTGTATCCTTATTGATCTTCTGTCTAAATGATCTATCCATTGCAGAAAATGGGGTATTTTGGAATAGTATTATTGTGTTGTATTGCTGTCATTGTTGTATTTCCCTTTACTTTTGTTAATATTTGCATTATATACATTGGAGTCCTGGAGTTTGATGTATATATATTTATAAATATTAAACCTTCTTGCAGAACTGACCTTCATTCTCTCTTGTGACAGTTTTGATGCAAATTATATTTTGTCTGATATGAAAATAGCTATGAAATGCTTTTTTTAAAATCCCTTAACTTTCAGTCCAGGTATATTATTAAAGCTAAATTGAGTTTCTTTTGGCAGCATACAATTGTATTTTTCAAAATTTATTTGGCCACTCTGTGTTTTTTTGATGGGATAATTTAATTAAGTTATATTTAATGAAATTATATCTAGGTAAAGGTTTAAGTACTGCCATTTTACTGACTTTTTTCTTTCTGTTAGTATAGTTCCTTTGCTCATTCCTCCTTTCTTGCAGTCTTCATGGTTGATTGCTTGACATTTTTATAGTGGTATATTCTGATCAATTTATCTTTCTGGTGTTTACTATAGATTCTTTGTGTTTAGCACTAGTATCATGCAACAATTGCAACAATCCTTTCTAATATAACAACAACATAATGCAAAAAATCTGGGCTTTAACTTTTCTTTCTCTCACATTTTATGTTATTGATATGTGAACTTGTCTTTCTTAAATATAATGAACCCATTAACAAGTGATTGTAATTGTAGTTATTTTTAATACTTTTGTGTTTTAAATTTCATTCTAGAGTTTAAAGTGATTTCCATTCCACTATTAAAGTATTAGAGTAATATGAATTTGCTGTATGTTACTTTTATGGCAAGTTTTATACTTATACATGTTTTTATGTTGTTGGTGTCTTTGTGCCTCACCTTGAAGAATTCACTTTAGTATTTCTTGTAAGGCAGATCAGTTATGATGAAAGTACTCAAATATTTCTTGTAAGGCAGTTGTAGTTGTAGTTGTATGTTCAAGAGTTCTTCAAATAGTTCATGAAACATGCAGATGGCAGAAAAACTGAATTACAAACATTTTTGCAGCAAAATAAGCTTACATATTTTTAAAAGATTCATTCATTCTTTCAACAGGCATAGTTTCAGAGAGAAAGATCTTTCTTCTGATAAGTCACAACTGGCCACAACTGTGGGGAGCAATCAAGACTAGACTAAATTACTGGAACTGCTAAGACTAATTCTATGCATCTGATCTCCCATCATATGGCGCTGAGAGAGAGTAAACAACTTCCACACAGCTGCCTCACCAATTCGACTAAAAAGCTGCAGGAGCTGATCCTTCTCCTGATTGGAGGAGAGCAGCGTGCTCAGTGTGTGGGCAGCAGAGCATGGATTGGTGGAAGAGGACTATAAAGGAGGAGAGAGACAACATGCACCAGGAACATCTGAGGAACATCTGAGCAACCCCTGAGAGAGCTGGCCGGCGGTGTGCCACTCCTCTGTGGAAGTGGGGAAAGCGGCAGGGGTGCCGACCCTCCGCGGAGGCGGGGGGGCCGGCAGCAAACCCGAGAAGGGCCGGGCAAAGAGAACAGTGCAGGGTCCGGTGTCATTCCTCCGCGAGTGGGGGAGCGACACACAACAGCCAGGGCCCCATGGGCCAGGCTGAAGCCAGGAGCTTCATCCAGATCTCCCACATAAATGGCAGGGGCCCAAGCACTTGCACCATCTTTTTTGCCTTCCCAGGTGCATTAGCAGAGTGCTAGATTGGAAGTGAGACACCAGGACTCAAATAGGCACTCATCTAGGATGCTGGCATTGCAAGCAGTGGTTTAACCCACTGCATCACAGCACCAGCCTTTAACTTATATTTTAGAAATCTGTATCAGTTTTCTTTGTTTTATTTGAAAGGGAGAGAGACAGAGACACAGAGATGGAAAGAGAGTTATCTATCTGCTGGTTCACTCCCTAAATGTGTATGCAGTCAGGGCTACACAGGTGGAAGGGAGGAGCCTGGACTCCTTGAATAATAGCACCATCAATTTCTGTCTGCAATAGCATGCATTAGAAGAAAGTTAGATCAGAAGCACAGCAGCCAGGTCTTGAGCCAAGCTCTGTGATACTGCATTTCAGCATCCCAAACAATGATTTAATTGCTGTGCTAAACATGACCCCAACTTATCTTTTAATTACACTTTTCCATGAACATTTATAAAAATTGTATTTAACATAAACAAATTCCATATTTTATACATATGGATTTAGTAACATAGTGATACTTCTCATCCTACCCTCCCTCCCTCCCTCACTTCTACCCTTCCTCCTTCTTCCTCTCTTATTCGCTCTTAATTTTTATAATTATCTACTTTCAGTTTACTTTACACCCATAAAACTAACCCTACACTAAGTAAAGAGTTCAACAATCAGTAAGAAATGAAGGGCAGGAGTAACTATGTTTCGAAAAAGTGCCTCCATTCGGAGAGGCAGGCCCGACTTCCTGTAAAAGCAGCCTCACTCTGGGGGAAACCCAAAGTTACAACAGAACAGCTTGCTAGCATTCACCATATAAGGAAATCTCCTGGGTCTGACCCAATCAGGAACAACCATGTTCCATCAGGAAGTACCAGAGGTGACCCCAGCCTATCCACTGTTACCCCTCAGTGACGTAACCCAGCTTTAAAAGAGGCTCCCAAGCATGGCTCAGAGCCTTCCTCTGCCCTCCGCTGCGTGGTTGAGTAGACAGGGTCCCTGCTGCAGCTTGTACTTCTGAAATAAACCTTGCTGTTGCATTTCGGTGTGCTCAAGTCTCTGGCGGCATTTGGGGATCCGATGATCTGGGCACAAGAAGAAGAAAAAGAAAAAAAAAAAGAAAACAAAACACTGTTCCTCAACAGTACAGACAGGGGCTGTGAACAATCATCGAATCTCAAAATGTCAATCACTCCTATACATTACATTTTTTGTACTCTGCTATTTACCACAGATCAGGGAAAATATATAGTATTTGTCTTTTGGGGACTGACTTATTTCACTAAGTGTAATGATGTCCAGTTGCATCCATTTTGTTTTTGCAAAAGACAAGATTTCACTTTTTTTTACAGCTGACTAGTATTCCATACTATATATATGCCATAATTTCTTTATCCAGTCATCAGTTGATGGATATCTGGGTTGGTTCAATATCTTTTAAATATAATATATATCTATTAAATATAATATATATCTATTAAATATAATCTCAAGTGTGATGAATTATTTTTTGCTGCTTTCAAAATCATCTTTGTCTCAACTTTTGAAAAATTGATTATAATACAAATCTGGCAAAGATCTTTTTTATATTTAACATGTTTATTGTTCTTTGGACTTACAGGACTGGAATAGTCATTTCTCTCTCCAGATCTGTAAAGTTTTTTTAATTCTTTCTTCTTTTATGTGAACATGTTATTAAAATACAGAATATACACCAAAAAATATATGTATGTGTACAGATAAATGAGATTTTTTTGTGCTCAGAACACAGTCACAACCAGCACCCAAATTAAAAATAAGACATTACAAGTACCCCAAGAGTCCTTAGTATCTCCCCTTCCATTTCTTTCTTTTTTATATACCACGTCATTTACATGGTATGATTCAGTGGAGCAATGTTTATAACTAAATACCCAATGATATAACTTCCACAAAAATCTTTATATATATATATCAAATTCCACAAGTAAGAGATAATAGCCATTCTAACTAGGGTGAGGTGATACCTGATTGAGGCTTTTACTTGCATTGCCCTGATGGCTAGTGATCCTGAGCATTTTTCATGTGTCTGCTGGCCATTTGTATTTCATCCTTTGGAAAATTGGAAATTTTCATATATTTTTCCTATTTCTTGACTGAATTTTTTGTTTTATTGTTGAGTTTCTAAAACTCCATATATATTCTAGATATTAATACTATATGAGATGAGTAGTTTGCAAATATCTTCTCCCATTCTTTCAGTTGCCTCTTTATTTTGATAATGGTTTCCTTTGCTGTTCGTGTTCTTCTTAGCTTGATTTAATAATGTTTTCCTATTTTTTTTTTTTTGCCTGAGCTTCTGGGTTCTTATCCAAGAAGTCTTTGGCTATTTCAATGTCTTACAACATTTCTCTATGTTTTCTTCTAGTATTTTGATGATTTCCTATCTTAACTTTAGATTTTTGTTCCATTGGAAGCTGATTTTTGTATTGGGGGTAAAGTAGGGGTTGTTTTTTAATCTTCTGCATGTGAAAATCCAATTTTCCCAATAGTATTTATTGAAGAAACTCTTCTTGGAAATGATTTTAGCTTGTTTGTTGAAGACTAGTTGTAGATATGTGGATTAACTTTTAGGCTTTATGCTCTCTTATATTGGTCTACATGTCTATTTTGGTGCCAGTACCAGGCTGTTTTGATTATAAAAGCATTGTAGTATGACTTGAAATCTGGTATTGTAATGCCTCTGGATTTGTGTTTATTGTTTAAGATTGTTTTGGCTCTTCAATCATCTTTTGTGTTTCCACACAAATTTTAAGATTTGTTTTTCTGGTTCAGTGAAGAATGTCCTTGAAATTCTGATTGAAATTTATTTGTGTAGTATGGACACTTTTATAAAATTTATTCTTCCAATCAATGAGCATGGAAGACTTTTCCTTTTTGTGTCTTATATATCTTTCATTAACGTTTTATTATTTTCATTGGAGAGATCTTGTACATCTAAGTTAAATTTATCTCAAGACATTTAAATTTTTCTTTTTTTAAAGATTTATTTATTTATTTGAAAGGCAGAGTTATGAGGGGGTGAAGAAGAGATCTTCCATTTGCTGGTTCAGTCTCCAAATAGCTGCAGCAGCCAGGGAAGGGCCAGACAGAAACAAGGAGCCAGGAACCAGGAGCTTCCTCTGTGTCTCCCAAGTGGGTCCAAAGGCCCAAGCTCATGGGCCATCTTCTGCTCCCTTCCCAGGTACATTAGCGGGGCATTGAGTTGAAAGTGGAGCAGTGGGGACTCAAACTGGCACTAATGCCAGTTTTGTAGGAGGTGGCTTTACCTGCTACGTCACAATGCCAACTCCCAGATTTTTATTTCTAATATCAATTGAACTAATCAGATAAATTCTTTCTCAACCAGAGCATTAATTTGAAAGGTAGAGTTACAAAGAAACAGATAGGGAGAGACAAAGAGATCATCTATCTGTAGGTTCACTCCCCAAATATCTGCAACGCCTAGGGCTGGGCCAGGCCAAAAGATCTGGTGCCCTGTAGGTGCAGAGTCCTCTGCTGTTTTCCAGTGTACATTAATAGGGAGCTGGATCAGAAGTGAAGCAGCCAAGAATTGAACTGGTACTCATATGGGACATTGGCATTGCAGGTAGAAGCTTAACATGCTATTCCACAATGCCAGCCCCCACGATTTCTCAACCACATCATGCACTGATTTCCTAATTTCATTGAATTGTTTCCATGTATTTCTGAGTAACCTTGCAATCATTATTTAGAAGTTTTTTTAAGGCATTTCTTCAATCTCCTCTTCTTCACAGTCCAATATTGATGTACAATTGTGTTCCTTTTTTGGGAGTCATATTGCATTTGTTTTTTATTTACCTTGTGTTTATACATTGATTTTTGTGAATCTGGGGGATTTCTTCTTTCCATCACTTCTGGATGGTGTTTTTAAAATTTATCAATTAATTAATTAATTAATTTATTATTGAAAAGCTTTATTCCTAGAGATCTGAATTCAGGGCTTAAAGGAGTGCCTGAGGCTTACACTTGAGTTCCATGTGTGTATATGCTGAATGAGATGGGGAGCTCAGACCACAGTTTGGCAGTGAGGCTAGAGTCCAGAGTGTCATCCAAGATGGGGATGGTGTAGCATCTCTGACTATAGTCAGTGGTGGGCAGGGGATGTTGGAGCCAACTGATTTGTTTGAAGTCTCACCTTTCTCTGTGCCAGGGTGAGCTAGTAAACTCACAGCTTAGGGTAAGCTTCACCCACCCAAGGATGTGCACCATCCAAAGCACCAGCTCACTCCATAGAGTGTCTGCTAACCCCACTATGAGATACATTCCCAGTGGGCGGCGGTGGGGGGGGCTCTAATTCTCCACAGACTGGCTGGGTACATAGGAACCTAGAAACAACTTGTGATTTTTCTTAGCTCTGTGGCTTTTGCCCAGAAATCTCACAATCATAGGGTACAGGGGGGATCTTCTTTTCAACTTTTAAGTTTCCCTGTCTCTAGCAGGTGGCTTATGGTAGCAGCAGGACTGTTTGCTGTCCACTGAGACAGAATAAAGTTCATCAATGACTCTACCACAACAACCCAAGTCTGGCGATTTGATGGGGGAAAGCAGAGGGAAGCAATGTGTCTTCCCTTTATGGAGCAAAGTAATCACTCAGATCCTGTCAGCTCCCCGGGCTGGACTTGAAGTCAGTGGGGACTATGAAATTCTTCCTCAATTAAAGCTTCCTGTGGAAGTAACTGTGAAAGTGCTTCCTACCTAATCTTTACAAGATGGCATTTTCCACCTGGGAGCTGATTACGTAGATATAGAGGTGGTTGGTGACCCAGCCAGTGGTTGAATATCTGTTCTCTCTCCTTGTTGCCCCATGGTGTCTCTCTTCCATTCTGTCATTCTCCACTGGAAATTTTGCTCAGCCAGTGCCCTTGGAACATGGTCTTTCCTTTGTTTTTCTGATACCTTTTCATGGCTGAGGTCATTGCACCTTCTCAGTATTCAGCTATTTTGAATTTCTAAGGCATTATTTCTTTAATTAAGCATTCTATCTGCTTTCTCTTCCTGTGCTCCTTAAGAAATTTCTTTTTTTTTCAAAGATTTACTTATTTATTTGCAAGTCAGAGTTACACAGAGAGAGGAGAGGCAGAGAGAAAGAGAGTCTTCCATCTGCTGGTTCACTCCCCAGTTGGCCGCAATGGCTGGAGCTGTACCAATTTGATGGCAGGAGCCAGGAGCTTCTTCCAGGTCTCCCACGCGGGTGCAGGGGCCTAAGGACTTGGACCATCTTCCATTGCTTTTCCAGGCCATAGCAGAGAGCTGGATCAGAAGTGGAGCAGCCAGGTCTTGAACCAGTGACTATATGGGATGCTGGCACTTCAGGCTGTGCGACAGCGCCAGCCCTGAAATTTCTAAAATATGCATAATGGTTTGTTGGATAGTTTTCCTTAAGTCCTATAAGCCTTTTTCATTCTGTTCTCTGACAAGGTAATTGCAAATAGTTTGTCTCATTCATTATTTCTTCTGCTTGATTGAGTGTGCTGTTGTAGTTCCCTGGGATTTTTCATTTCTGTCATTGTGCATTTTAGCTACAGAAAGCAGAATTTTGTTCTGGTTGCTATCTCTGTTGAACACCTGATTTTGTTCATGCATTGTTTTACTTATTTTGTTTAATTGTGTATTTGTGTCTTCTTGTAGTTCACTGAGCTCATTTAAGATGATTATTTTGATTTTGTTATTAAAAAGTTCATATGTCTCATTTCTTTTTGGGTCAGTTACTGGTAGTTCTTTGGTAATACCATGTTGCCCTGATTATTCATGATCCTGTGACCATTTTGTTGTTGTTGTTGTTATTGTCATCTACACTTCTGAAGAAGCAGACATTCAGTAAGAAAGCTATTCTCTTGTCTGCATTTTTAGAGATTCTTTGTAGGATATCTGTTAGCTTCTGTGGATAGGTTTGCTTTTAGAGTCTTTGAGAAGACTACACTGATGACTAGGACAACAGGACAATAGGTTCCTGATGTCAGACCTGGGATTTGGGATCACTAAGGCAGACCTGTAGCCTGTGCCAATGGGGACAGCCTGTATTCTGGAACCACAATGGCCAGCTTGGTTCTCAATCAAGATGTGAGCCTAGGTGCACAGGGACTGGCATAGTGCTGATTTGGACCTGTAGCTTTATTGTTGAAGACTGGCATGTGGTAAGATGGGCCTATACCCTGAGTCCACTGAAGTTTGAGGCTCAGGGGTTAGCCTGACTTTGGGATCCATGAGTCTCAGCCTTATCCTGGAGTGGATTCAGAGACTATTTTTTTACTTGTCTGCCTAGAGTCTGGAAAGAAGCCTGGCTTTGCAGGTATTGAGCTGGATCCTGAAGATGTATGAACCAATCTGTAAGTTGGGTCCATGGGCCGTTGGGTCAATGGACCTATCACTGGGGCTTGAGGATAGGTCCATTGTAGCATTCTTGGTAATCTGACCAGTGGAATCTAGCCTTCAGCTGGTTGTGCATATACTGGCCTGGCACCGGACTAACAGGTAGGTCTTCAGGGATCAGTCTAAAGCTATGTTCTTTGATGTTGGCCTGGTATACCTGGTTTTGTAGATCAATCCTTCTTCTGTAGTCCACAGCTGGATGCTTATATACATCTATGTGAATTCTGCCTAATCTTGCAGGTGGGGTGATGCAGTTAATGTAAAAATGTCCTTTCTACCCTCTATAAAACATCTTTTATTTCTATTCCTGACCAAAGTGCCATAATCTCACACCTTGATTCCTTACCTCTTGTAAAGATATGTTTGCCAGCACTCTGGCCTCAGAATCAGCCCTTAAGGCATTCAGATCTGGCTAAAAAGTTCATGATAGCATTTTAGGCATGGGAAGCCAAGACACTGGCAAAAAATGATCTATGTGAAAGATTTCTGTGAGTGAGATCCCAGAGGAAAGAACGGGCCATCAAAGAAGGAGGTAACTTTCTCTGAAGGGAGGAGAGGACTTCCACTTTGATTATGGCCCTGTCTAAATAATGTTGGAGTTTGTGGATTCAAGAGGCTTCCATAGCTTTGGAAGCTCATGACAAGAACCTCAGGTGATCACTGACATCATAGATAAGAGCATCAATTGTTAAATCAACAACAGGAGTTATTGTGCACTTGTTCCTAATGTTGGACCTCTGTCCTTAATGTGTTTTACTATGAGAATTAACGGTAAAACTAGTCTTCAGTCAGTACTTTATATGTTGTGTGTCTGTGTGGGTGCAAACTGTTGAAATTTTACTTAGTATAGAGTTGATCTTCTGTATATAAAGATAATTTAAAATGATTCTTAATGAAAAAAGAAATGGGAGAGAAAGTAGGAGATGGGATGGTTTGCAGGTGGAAGGGTGGTTATGGAAGGAAGAATTGTTATAATCCAAAAGTTGTATCTATGAAATTTATATTTATTAAATAAAAGCTTTCTCTCAATAAAGGATATGTTTACATGTGAAAAAACAATTCAAATTGATTTTTCTGCAAGGATATAGGCACTAGAAAGTTCTATTCTGCTGATGTTATTGACTTCTGAATCAAAATGCTTATGCATATACAGATTTGTGTTTCCTAATATTCTGTTATATTAAAAAATGTACAGGCCATATAACATTTTAAATTGTTTTAGTAACTTCAGGGGTAGTCTGTTTTCATTTCTATATGTTTAAAAAAGATTTTATTTCTCTCATTTATAGCTTTCTTATTTATTTATTTTTTATTTTCTTATGTATTTATTTGAGATTCAGAGAGAATGAGAAAGAGAAATAGATGTATACAGAGCTCTCATTTGCTCTTTCATGCCAGAAACACCCAAATGGTTGGGGCTGGATGAAGCTAAAATCAGGAGTCAGAAATTCGTTCAAGTTCTTCAATGTGGGTAGAATGGACTCAGCTAGTTGAATTATCATTCACTGTCCCCTCTCAAGATATATGTCAGAAAGAAGTTGTAGTTGGCAGAAGAGCTAGTGCTTGAAACAAGGCCCTCTAATATGGGATGTAGGGGTCTGAACCCAGCATCTTAACTGCTATCTGAAACACCCATCCCTTTTCTCCATATTTTAAAAGATTAAATTTAATATCAAACTTTTCAAGTTCTAGAAAAAAATAACTTTGGCTAATACTTTAAGAACAAACTCATTGCACGATAAATTTGAGAAGAATTGATAGTTTCACAATATTAGGTGTCTGTAGATTTTTCTCTTCACAAACATGGTGTGTATTTACACTTATTTAAATATTTCAATAAGACTTTGTCACTTATCTGTTTTCTGTATTATTTCAAATGACACATAATCTTATCTTTATCAGTATTTTTTATTGTGGTAGCTTGATAGTCTTATCTTGCATTATATAACAAAAAGCAATAGAATTTGTATATTAATTTTGTGACAAATTGCCTTACTAAACTTATATTTTTCCTAAAGATCTTTTTTAGTTACTTCATTTTTCTAGTAGTAAAATTATGTTAATACCAAATAGTAAGTTAAGCACTTTCCTGTTCAGTATTCAGTTATATTTATTTCTCTAGCATAAATATAAACTAGCACTTCTAAAGTATTATTAAATAACAGTAAAGAGAGCAGGTCCATACAGCTGTCCTAACTTTAAAGGAAATTCCTTTATTCCACAATTTAGTAGAATGGTTTGATTATTGCTAATTTAATTAATTTATCAATCATGGATCTATCTATTTTTTTTTTTTAATCCAACAGCATTGACTTTTATTCATTCATGTTAAATCACTTGAAATGAAATCTGTTGCCTTTAAATGCTCATTAATGTAAATGGCTGAACAAATCCATTTCAATGGATACTCAATATCCCACATAGTTAAGTCACTTCAACACAATATCATGACAACTCCCACACCAAAACAAATCTAATTTTGGATATTCTGTTAAACATTTTTGCATAAGATACTCAGTGCCATGGTTTGTAAAATTTTGTCTAATTAACACTGGAATACAATAAACAAATTTCTTTTTTAAAAAAAGTCTTGCTCTGTTAATAATACATGATTGCAGTTAGTTGTTATTTGCAATATAATACTTAGTTTTCGGGTGCTAATATATAACATATGAGTTCCAAATATATATTTTTTAAACAATATTGAGTTTTCTTTTCCAGTATGCTACTTTTCCAGGTTTGGGATTTTACTGACATAATGGCCAAAAGAAATACATTGGGAAATTTTCCTTTTATGTCTATAAAAGTGTTTTTCCTAGTCCATTTCATGTAAACCCTCAGTATTACAGTACCTGAGAGTGCTACATTTTATTTTTGTTATTAATCATTGTTTTTAATCACTTATTCATATTAATTTTTCTTTCAACAAAATAATCTTTAAATTTTTTTGCTAATACTGCTGTCTTCTATATTTAATTTGTCAGTGTTCATGCTTCTCATGTTTCCTACCTTTTGCATTCCTAGTTTGATTTTCACTACTTTAAACTGAGTAATTTATTTTCATCTTTGTTTATTGATGCAATATATAATGATAAAAATCTTTTATGGGTGCAAATGAGTTTCCTCTCACTTTTGAATACACAATATTTCTGCTACTGTGATTTTGAAGATATTCTTTTGTCTCAGTGTTGATTTCTTCTCTGGAATGAGAGTTAAAATTGCATATTTAAGTGGCTGGTAATATCGTGTTCTTCTGTTACAATTATTTGAATTTCTATTTAGATTGAAATAGGATAAGAAAACGTCATCTAAAGTATTTCATAAATTTTAATTCATGTTGTTCTTTTAAGATTAATATATCACAAATATTTGTAAGTATTTCCCAAGGATATAGTCATATTATCATAACTGCTTTATCATGGGTTTTATGTATACAGGTATATATAAAAATCATGTCAATCAATATCATTATTCCAATTATTATATATTTTGAACAGACAAAAGTACATTAAAATATCACTATTTTATATTATTGATTCCCCATTGTGTTTTCTGCAGCCTTGGCTTTCTGTTGTTATGCTATATTAATTCATGACTTAAAAATCACAATGGCAACACACTAATAATTATATATTGTATTATTGAGAAAACTCCCTTTTGTCACATTTCATATATTAATACCTTGAATCAAACTTGTTGAGGATATCAAATTGCTTGCATCTGCATTTTCCTGCTTTGTCTTTATTCTTCTGCTTTGAATATCTTGAGTTTTCTTTATCTTAGGTATATTTCTTGTATATGACCGGTTGTTTTGTTTGAAAGGCAAACTACCTGAGAAAGAGAGAGAAAGAGAAACCTCTCATTCACTGGTTCATTTTTTTTGTTATTGACTAAGCCATTATTTTCAATTTTACTGAAGATATAAAATTTTCTTGTATTTCATATATACAGATTTCAGAACATAGTGATAATTCCCATCCTACCCACACTCCTATCCAGGCTCCAGCCCCTCTTCCTCTTCCCTCTGCTATTCCCACTCTTAATTTTTTTTCTCAAAGACCACTTTTATGTAAAAAACATAAACTTTATGCATTTCTTAAGTACAACTTTAGGAATTTAGTGATTCTTCCCACCATACTTGTCCTCCAACTCACACTCCCACTCCCCTCTTCTTCCCTCTCCCATTCCCAGTCCTATTCTCTACTAAGATCCATTTTTGATTAACTTCATACACAGAAGACCAACTCTATACTAAGTAAAGAGTTCCAGAATTTGCATTTAAAAAAAACTTCCTCAACCTTTGAGACAAGGGCTTTTCAAAGTTATTGCATCTTGAAGTTAATTCCACTTATTTTGTTTCTTTAGAAGCTTACTTAACTTTAAATGATACATCTTTTGCAAGCACTTAGACATAATTATAAACAATTCTTAGAGGATAGAGGTCCTGCATGGGAAGTTAGTGCACAGTGACTCCTGTTGTTAATTTAACAGTGAATATTTATGTATGATGATCACCTGAGGCTCTTGACATGAGCTGTTTGGCTATGGAAGCCTTTTGAATCCACAAACTCCATCAGTATTTAGACAATGCCACAGCAAAGTGGAAATTCTTTCCTCCCTTCAGAGAAAAGTACTCCTTCTTTGATGACCAATTTTTTCCACTGAGGTCTTACCCACTGAAATCCTTCATATAGGACACTTTTTGCCACAGTGTAGATATCTGTTAGGTCCATTTGATCTATAGAGTTGATTAACTCTGTTGTTTCTTTGCTTATTTTCTGTCTGGTTAATCTGTCCATTGCTGAAAGTGGGGTATTGAACTCCTCCATTACTACTATATTTGATCCTTTAGTCCATTAACATTTCTATTAAATAGCCAGGTGCCCTAAAATTAAGTGCATATACTTTTATAATAGTTTCATTTTCCTGTTGAATTGATCCCTTAATCATTACACAGTGCCCTTCTTTTTTCTTTTAACAGTTTGTGTGTTAAAGTCTATTTTGTCTGATATTAGGATGGACAGAAGCCCTTTTTTGTTTTTTGTTGGCATAGAATAACTTTTTCCATCCTTTCACTTTCAGTCTGTGTACATCTTAGTTGGAAAGATGTGTTTCATATAGGCAGCAAATAGATGGGTTTTGTTTTTGAATCCATTCAGCCAGTGTATGTCTTTTAACTGGAGAGTTGAGGCTGTTTACATTCAAGGTGACTATTGATAAGTAACACCTTTGCCCTGCCATTTTTCTGTAAATATTTCTATTGTTTACTTTGGATTTCCTTTGTACTTTTACTGGGAGATATTTTTGCCTTTACCTTCTTTCTTAGTGATGACTATGTTTCTGTGTTTCTGTGTGCTGCACATCCTTAACCCGTCTTTTGCAAGGCTGGACAGGTGGTGACAAATTCTATCAATTTCTGTTTGTATGGAAGGTCTTTATTTCACCTTCATTCATAAATGACAGCTTTGCAGGGTACAGTATTCCGGGTTGACAGTTTTTTTTCTTAAGACTTGGAATGTATGTCACCATTCTCTCCTAGCCTATAGAGTTTCTGATAAGAAGTCTGCTGTGTGTCTGAGTGGAGATCCTCTGAAAGTATCTGGCAGTTTACATTTTAGAATATCCTTTGTGTTTTACTGTGGAGAGTTTGATTACAATGTGCCATGGTGAAGATCTTTTCTGGTCATATCTATTAGGAGTTCTATGAGATTCCTGCACTTGGATGTCCTTTTTTTTCCCCAAATGGGACACTTTCTGTAATTATTTCACTAAAAAGGCCTTCTAATCCTTTCTCCCTTCCCATGCCTTCAGGAACTCCTAGAACCTTTATGTTGGGTTGATTGATAGTATCCTGTTGATTCCCAACAGCGTTTTTTACTTTTACCAACTTCTTCTTCTTTTTGTTCTGAGTGTATAATTTCCTGCATTTTGTCCTTTTAGTCAGATATTCTTTCTTCTGCTTTACTAATTCTGTTGGTAAGGGTATCCACTGCGTTTTTTCTTTGTTGTATTAAATTCTTCATTTCCAACATTTCATTATGATTTCTTTTTAATATCTCAATTTCATGACAGAATTTTCTTTCATTTTATGCATGGATTTCATTAGTTCAAGCATTTGTTTCTGATTACTTCTAAGTAATCCTACAATCAATTTTTTTGAATTGCATTTCTGGCATGTCTTCAATCTCTTCATCTTCACAGTCTAGTTTTGAACTGTAGTGTTCTTTTTGGGCATCATGTTGTGTTCCTTTTTCTTGTTTCTTAAATTGGTGCATTTATTATTCAGCATTTGTGGAGATAGTCTTTGGTTTCTTCTTTACTTTTTGCTGTGGTGGCATTTAACTTTGGACTATTCCTCTGTGGATTAGTGGAGTGTCTACATTTTCAGTGAATACCTAGCAGTGTGTGGTTGGTTTGGTCAGGGTTAAGAGAATTTCTAAGGTGACACTCAGGTTGGGCATATTAAATCTCTTTTCCTTTTTTAATCATGAGGGAAAGTTTTTTCTGCTCTGTTGGCATAGACTCAGCTTTCTTCCTCTCTTCAAAGAAGACCAGTGCTTTTGTGCTATCCCCATTGGGTATAATATTTATCTGCATTGCCACAAGAATGACACAAAGAATCTGTATAGTCTTCCATGTAAGCACAGAATCCCCAGCAATGTCCTTCACCAGAGAACCAGGGTGCCCTGGGTGTGTGCATCCTCCCGGAGTGACTGCCCAAAAATGCCGCCATACCCTGAGTTCTCCCATGCAGCCTCAGTATTTTCACAGTCCTGGACACAAGCCTCCCACAGTCACAAGCATTTGGTTGCCTGTCAGTTATCCCCACCATACTTAGGATTCTCTGCTCAGATGCTTGCTTTTCAGAGGCACAAGCTGGTGCAGCTGTTACATAAGTCCAAAATGGTGCCCTCCTTCTATCACCTTATTACAGGATGCTTTGTAGGGTGATCAGGGAGAGAGAAATGTGCCCCCCCCCTTTTTTCTCTCCTCTAGATTGACAGGTGCACTATCTAAGCCAGATTCCCTCTAGGCTCTTGCTGCAGCTTTATTGGCAGTGGCTTAGGCTGCTGCAGTCTGGTCTCAGCTCATTCACCAAAGCTGGTATGGTGACTCTCAGCTGCTGGTTTCCTGAGCTGTGTGTATCCACATCCTCTACGTGGTCCAGAGTTTACCTCTAATTTGCATGGAGTTTCTTCTGCTGTTTTCTCCATAATTATTCCCTGAGACTGCACTCTCCACACTTTTTTTTAAAACTATCTTCTCCTAGACTAGAGCAGTAAGCTCCCTCCCTACTCTACAATCTTAACTCAATCTCCCCACTCTTAATTTTCACAAAGATCTATTTTCAGTTTACTTTATACTCAAAGGTTAAGCCTACACTAAATAATGAGTTCAACAAATAGTATGAAGAAAAAAACAACTGTTCCTCAACAGTGGAGACACAAGCTATAAACAATCATTGAATCTCAAAATGTCCATTTCACTCCAATACATTAGCTGTTAGGTATTCTATTAGTTACCACAATTTAGGGAAAACATGTGATATCTTTTTGGGACTGGCTTATTTCACTCACTATAATGATGTCCAGTTGCATCCATTTTGTTGAAAAAGAAAGCATTTCTTTTTTTTAACAGATGAGTTATATTCCATAGTAAATATATATACCATAATTTCTTAATCTAGTCATCAGTTTATAGACATCTAGGTTGAGTCCATATTTTAGCTATTATATAAACATGGGGGTACAAATAACTTCTATCTGCTGAGTTCATTTTGTTTGTGTAAATCCCCAGGAATGGGATGGCTGGTAGGTCAATACATATGGTAGGTCAATACACAGATTTCGGAGGTATCTCCATAGTCTTCCACAGTGGCTACATCAGTTTACATTCCCACCAACAGTGGATTATGGTATCTTTTTCTCCACAACTTCATAAGCATTTATTGTTTGTTGATTTCTGTATGAGCTCCACTCTAACTGGGAAAAAGGAGAAACCTCATTGTGGTTTTGATTTGCATTTCCCTGATGGCTAGTGATCTTGAGCATTTTCTTAGGTGTCCATTGGCCATTTGAATTTCCTGTCTTGGAAAATGCCTGTTCAAATCCTTTGCCCATTTCTTAATTGGATTGTTTGTTTTGTTGTTGCTGAATTTCTTGAGTTCTTTATAGACTCTGGATATTAACCCTTTATAAGTTGCTTGTTTGCAAATATTTTCTCCCATTCTGATGGTTGCCTCTTCATTTTGCTGAATGTTTCTTTCACAGAGCAGAATCTTCTTAGCTTGATGTAATCCCATTTGTCAGATTTGATTTTGTGATTGCTTATGCTTCTGGGTTTTTTTCTAAGAAGACTTTTATTTTAAGATAATTTTATTCTCTGCTCCTTCATGTTTGCTTGGACATCTTAATCTCTTTCCCTTTGGTCTTATCTAAAAATATATGTTTATGTCCAATTTTTATGCGAAGAAATTTAACCCTTTCTTCATTTATGCCATCTCTCCCTTTGGTGGTACAGTTGTTATTATTTTCATTCCCAATGCTTCATCAAAATGTTTGGTTAAATAAAGAAGTGTATGGTTTAAATATGGCTATATGGATGATTTCAAGTTTTGTTGCCAAGACTATTAGTTTTCTTCAAACTAATATCATAAGAGAAAAAAAATTGCTATAATAATGTTGTATAATAGATCTCAAACAAAGTTGTATGCAAAAATAAGTATTACATATTCATGTATTTGAGCTCAATTGATCCTGGTTGTGCTTGTCTCTGAATGGCATATGGGTTTTAGAACATTTTCAAGTATTTCTAATCTTTCTTGGACCCTAAAGATAACAGTCATTTTTTTTATGAAAGGGAGGACAGGAATGGAAATTCAAGTACAAAATCATATTTTAAGTCTTTACTTGTATCAATTCCAGTAGCATCCAAGCAAGTCACAAGAACAATCCCAAAGCAAAAGTTGGACAGTACATTCCTTCCACCATGACAAGAATGTGGCTATATGGTCAGGGAGTGCAGTGGAGGATGGCCCAGGTGCTTGGACCCTGCACCCCATGGGAGACCAGGAAAAGCACCTGGCTCCTGGCTCCTGCCATCGGATCAGCGCGGTGCGCCGGCCGCAGCGCGCCGGCCGTGGTGGCCATTGGAGGGTGAACCAACGGCAAAAGGAAGACCTTTCTCTCTGTCTCTCTCTCTCACTGTCCACTCTGCCTGTCAAAAAAAAAAAAAAAAAAAAAAAAAAGAATGTGGCTATATGGTGTTACCACAGAATAGTTGTGACATGACAATAACAATTCAGTATTTCCTATCTCTTTGTTAGTCATAATTATTATATGTAAAAATTACTAATTCTCATGCAAAGACCCCCAAAATCTCACCAAATCATGGTAACAGACATGAAGACCAGGAACAGAGTATCTACATTATGTATACATATAATTTCTTTTTATTTATTTATTTGACATGCAGAGTTACAGTCAGTGAGAGAGAGAGAGAGACAGATAGAAAGGTCTTCCTTCTGTTGGTTCACTCTCCAGATGGCCGCAACAGCCAGAGCTGTGCCAATCTGAAGCCAGGAGCCAAGTGCTTCCTCCCTGTCTCCCATGAGGGAGCAGGGGCCCAAGCACTTGGGCCATCTTCCACTGTTTTCACAGGCCACAGCAGAGAGCTGGACTGGAAGAGGAGCAACCGGGACTAGAACCGGCACCCATATGGGTTGCTGGCGCCACAGGTGGAGGATTAACCTAATGCGCCATGGTGCTGGCTCCTACATATAATTTCTTAAGATCCAAAAACCTATGAACTTATTAAACTAAGATTCTTATAGAATCCAAAGTAAAATTATAAAACATGAATAGAAAAACACAATAAACACTCCCATTCAAAAAGTAATTAAAAAATGTACACTTCAGTAAATGGCCGATAGAAATTTCATACTGTTGGGCAAATATTGTCAGGTACACAAATGCTGGGAGCAGACAATGTGCTGTTTCTCTCCTTTAAGATTGGTTTCATTGTCTTTCATTATTTGTGATGCTTTCTGTAATCTCAATCTTCACTTTCTCAAAAATCTCCATTGCTACTTCCTCTCATAGGAAAATTTGCTTTTCTTCAGATCAGAAGAAATCTTTGAACCCACTTCCTGTCTGCAGAAAGGCTCAAAAATCTTTACATTTGGAATATTTTCAGTCATTTTATTCTATACTATGGAGAGTTTTCCAATATAATTCTCTCAAAGATTGTAAAATTTCCATATATTTAATACTATCAAATGTCCAATATTGCAAAGGCACAAACACAATTATTTCTGTGGCATGCCTCTCATTTTTATTGTGATTATAGATTCTTTGCATACGTTAGATATTGGAAAAACATATTCCTAAAGTTTCTATGAGCTCCTTCTTTTTTTTTCTAGCTATAAAGATCTAAATCATGTTCATTTCATCTTTTCTGAGATATTAAATATTTTACTATAGCCACACCTATTTTGTCATATTCTGGGGTAGCACTTTACAGGAATATCAGAAATTCTTCAGAGACCTCATCTTAATAACCAAATACTTAACATGATGAAAAACAGCTAATTTGTAATTTTAATAAATTCTAGATTTCTTTGTTCATTTTTTCTCCCCAATCTGTTTTCACCCTGGTCAATTCTTTCCATTTTATAGAGTTTTATAAAATGCATCATGCTGCAGACACCAGGGGATCTCAGCACTTGACCAAAAAATCTCTTCAATGAACACACATGAATATTAGGTATATTTTCTGTTTTCCCTATTACCATGCATAACAAGTTTACCAAATTTTTAGTTCCTACATAGAATGACATTTTACCCACTTATTATAATTTTATTCACAATTTTTCTAACCTCCTATAAGTTTCATTGCCACCTCTTGACAAGATCCAAAACCACTATCACTAATTTTAGATATTTATAATAGCATCTCCCCTGGTAACAATTGTCATAATAACGCTGCATAACCAAGCACCCTAAAAGTCATCTGCCTATAGCAATAAATCTCTTCATCTAGGCAATGTGGGTTATTTTAAAATTATTTATTTACTTACTTACTTATATTTATTTTAAATGGAAAGAGAGAGAGAAGTAAATAGAGAAGAGTAGAGTTTTACATACACTCACATACTCACACACACACACACACAAACATACACACACAGAGACATATTTTGATTTGCTCTCCAATATTTGCAACATCTGATCCTAAACCAGGCTTATAGCAGGAGCCCAGAACTCAATCTGGGTCTCCCATGGGATGGCAGGAATGCAAATACTTAAGCCATCTCCTGTTGTCTCCAACAGAAAGCTGAGTGTAAATTGGAGCCAGGGCTCAAACCTAGGCACCAAGATATGGAATGCAATCATCTTAACCACTGGGCCAAATGCCTGTCCTGAATGTGAGTTATTTGCAACTTAGTTGACTAGACTGGGTTTGGAACCAAGATTTAGATTAGATAAAAGTCTGTACAATGTGACACTAGTTCACCATAGGCCAACAACTATCTGTGATGTTTTATTATGACTAAAAGAATTCAAGAAGGCAAACCCAAATATGTAAACATATTTCAAGCTTTTGCTTCTGTTACATATACTAACATCTTATTGTCAAAACAAGGCAAATGGTCTAGCTGAAAGAAAAGAGGTAATTATACTCTGCTCACCATGAAGCCGTGACAATTATATGGATGTATATCCATATCAGAGGAACATGAATAATTTAGAGCTCTAATTCAATCTACCCAGACAGATTTTGTTGTTGTTCTTGAGCAGAATTCAATAGAAAACTTCTAAAATCATATTTCACCCTGATACATATTAATTAGTACTTTATTATATCAAAAATTCTTGAAAATAGAGGTCAGCAGGAGGGGCATTCTTGAATATTTCATGTTCAAGCTATATAGATTTCCCTATGTTTATCTTCTAGTATAGCTGTACATTATCATGTCCATATGAATCTAGTTATTTTGTTTCATAAGATAGCTAAACAGGACCACTTTGAGAGAAATTATTGGCGTTACAGTATCTCATAGGATCATAACAATAGTGTAAAGTAAAAAAAATTCCATACAGAACAAAAAGAGGAGAAAATAAACTGTATAGGATTCATGCCTATAGCATACTGAGGACTTGGAAAACCCTACGAGAATGGCCATATAAAAGAAGGGAAATAAACTCCCAAATACCAGAGGCATAGCTCTGGAGGCTGTGACTTTGAGGGGAGTTGAAGGCAGAAGAATATACAAGAAAAGGGGGCCAAGAAAGAGGGAATAAAGATAAGCTACCCCTGGAAGAGAAAATCTTCCACTTAGTATTTTTAAAAAAATGAAGGCAGATTTGTTACCAGTAACTCAGAACAGTAGGATGCAAAGAAATTTTGTGGGCAAAGCTTAACAGTTTTAGGAAGGTACTGCTTCTGGTAAAAAGTGAAAACTTGGAACATGTAGCCCCTCTTCTGAGACTTGTTTGTGACAATGAAAAAGGAAACAGAGGTGGACATTAAGGAGTATTATTAAGAAAATTAAGGAAAGGAAGTGTTACCAAGGATTATGTTTCTAGACAAGCTGTCTTTTGATATGAAATCATTAGAAAAATAGTACTATTCTATAGAAACAAGAAAGAAACCAGAAAATAAAAAAAAAAAAATACAGCTCTCTCACCCTGAAAGAATGCACTTAACTAACAAAGAGCAAGATCCTTTTCAATCTATGCAGCATAGGAAACTGTATAAAGTCCTCTAGCCACATTTTCATATACCTGCTTACAGTCCCAGAAGATGATATATCACAAAATGGGCCAATGGTAATCAGTATCAGCAATGTAGATATACCATGGAACCTAAGATTAAAATTTTGAGGTTATGAAAATTTTCCCGAGCAAAGGGTTAGGAAACAGAAGAAACTATAACACCCCCACTCTGTGTTAAATCTTTTTAAACAAGCATCTGAAGATACATAAATACCACTTAAATTGGAAATTCAAAAATTCAGAAAAAAAAATCAGAGCATTGTGAAATTGGAGCAGAAGGGCCAGCACTGTAGCACAGCAGTATAAGTCTCCTCTTGCAACACTTGTTTCCCATATCAGAGTGCTGCTTTGAGTCTTGGCTGCTCAGCTTCTGATCCAGCTTCCTGCAAATGCAGAATCTGGCAAATGATAATGGCTCAAGTACCTACGTGGGCGATTTCATTTGCAATTCCTGTCTCCTGGCTTCAGCCTGGTATAGCCCCAGCTGTTGTACCCATTTGGAAAGTGAACCAGTGGGGGAGAAGATCCCTCCCCAAACTCCTCTCTCTGTCTCTATGCTTAATAAATAAATACATAAATATTTTAAAAAGAAAAATAAATAGAAGTTAACCACAGTCAGGAATGAAATTGAAAAAAAGCAAAAAGTCAAAGGGAAATGAAGAAATTTAAACATTAAGTTAAAAAATACCAAAAGGGGAGTAAGTTAAATTGACTAAATAAAAATATGGATAAATGTCATTAAAACAGAAAACAAAAGATTTCAAGAAAATTAATTAAGCAGTATAAAAGGATCATAGTAAAATGATTGATAAATAAAATAGGCAAATGAAAATGTATGTAACTAGATTCCCTGAAAATTAAAAGTTTAAATGAAGAGGGTAACAATATTGCAGAATTATTTTTAAACTACTTTTCAGGAAAATTTATCAGGGTAAAACACCTGAATTTACTTATGTAAAGATTATTACTTAGATAAAAATTAATCTGAAAGAAGCAAAACATGCTATGACTTGTATACAAATGTCAGAAATTAATATTAAAGGGAAATAAAACTTAAGAATTATAGACAAAAAGATCAAGCCATATATTAAAGAATGAAAATTAATGTTGGCATCATTTTTTACCAATAACATATAAAACAATAGCAGAATTGCATTTTCCAAAAAATCTAGAAAACAAAATGTAAACTAAAAGACTATATGCAGTCAAGTTGTTAAGAAATATTATAGTGATAATAAGTTGCATTTAACTTCCCAGGACCACTAAGAGCTATATTCAAAGACCTACTAGTGAGCACGTTCTAATCCAACCAAAAAAGACTGAAGGAAGAATGAAATAATGACCATTGCAACAGTTTGAGATGACCAATATGTTTAGTTTAGATTCTGCCCTATTGTACTGTTTAGTTACTGTGTAGTAAGTATATTTAGAATGTTTTCTTATTTTTTTTCTTTAAAAGACGGTGACAAGAAGAAAATTAATATAAATGTAATGCAAGTACAAAGTGGAAGGAAATGATGAGGAAAAGAAGAATAAGCTTAGTGATTATCCCACAGTAACAGAAATCCAAAGAAAAAAACTTAAGATAAAAGTCAAAGAGCTGAGTGAGAAGTAAGTAACAATAGATATTTTAAAAGGCATTAAGTATTAAGCTAAACATGAACAAGAATAAAAATTTTCTGAACTATCAAAGAGTGGAAAGAGAATAAGACCTTGCAAAGAAAGTAACATTTTAAATGTGAAATAATTTGCCAAGTAAATATAATTAAGAAACATTGTATTATTAAATTATAATTGAGCTCATATCACACAAAACTGATTTTTGAATTTCCTCACAAAGAAGAACGCAACTCTCTATTTATAAGCCTTGGATAAAAACAGCTATTTGAAAACACCATAGAGCTCAGAACAGCAGACAGAAACCAGAAGGATTCAACATGTGGAAGAAAAATATACTGGGTGAATGTCCTATTTTTGATGTTCTCCCTAGAGGCAGAACATAATGAAGTGCATGCTGTGTTGGTCTGTACAAACTAGACTAGAAACCTGAAGCATTATTGGCATAACAAGTCAGAGGACAAAATAATGGACCATCACTGTGGCTGGAATGGAAAGGGTAAATCCTGGAAAGGAGGGAGTGTCAGATGAGGAGACCCAAAGTCTGTTTAAAAACTTTGCCCAAATATCTGGCTAATCCCTCAACTATGAATGCACAAGAAACATCCCAAAAAGCTCAAACAGACTAGAAGAATGAAAATTGCATTTGCTGTAGATTATGAGCTAGCTAGTTGAGAGTTTAAATTCAGCTATGTTAACAATTAAAACGAACACAAAAATTGTTATTGTTCAGAAGATAACAGAACCCACAATTCTATAATACATCTGTCACAATATCCAATAAATATAACATGCAAATTTAGTAAATAAATGAAGAAACAGGAAATTTGACTCATACTTAAGAGAAAAGAAAATCAATATAAACAAGAATGGAGATGACTAAAATATTAGATTTGGAAGACAAGAGTTTTAAAGCAGCCACTATGAGTATGCTCAGTGATAGTACAGGAATAAAAAGTGTAAGAAAGAAATTTTTGGAAGCTGGCATTGTGACATATTGGATAAAGTTGCTGCCTGTGACACCAGCATCCCATACAGATGCCAGTATGCTCCACTTCTGATCCAGCTCCATGTTCTGGGAAAAGCACTGGAAGGTGGCCCAAATGTCTGGGCCCCTGCCACCCACATTGGAGGCTTAGATGAAACTCCTGGTTCCTGGCTTCAGTCTGACAAAATTGGAGCTGTTGCAGCCATCTGGGTAGTGAACCAGTGGGTGGAAGATCTCTCTCTCCTCATCTCTCTCTGTAATCTGACTTTCAAATAAATAAATCTTTTTTAAAAAAAGGAAACAAATTGATATAATTGGGAAGAACTAAAAGAGAGGAGCTTGAAGACTTTAAGAAATGATAGGCTGGCGCTGCGGCTCAATAGGCTAATCCTCCGCCTACGGCGCTGGCACCCCGGGTGCTAGTCCCGGTCGGGGCGCTGGATTCTGTCCCGGTTGCTCCTCTTC
Source organism: Oryctolagus cuniculus (assembly GCF_964237555.1). Lineage (NCBI taxonomy): Eukaryota > Metazoa > Chordata > Mammalia > Lagomorpha > Leporidae > Oryctolagus > Oryctolagus cuniculus. The sequence goes on along the minus strand of NC_091435.1, from coordinate 74,378,789 downwards.
CAGGCCAGCTCTCTGCTGTGGCCAGGGAGTGCAGTGGAGGATGGCCCAAGTACTTGGGCCCTGCACCCCATTGGAGACCAGGATAAGTACCTGGCTCCTGGCTTTGGATCAGCACGGTGCACCGCCTGCAGCGGCCATTGAGGAGTGAACCAACGGAAAAGGAAGACCTTTTTCTCTCTCTCTCTCTCTCTCTCACTGTCTACTCTGCCTGTCAATAAATAGATAAATAAATAAAATAGAAAAAAAAAAAAGAAATGATAAAGGAGGGCAGGTGTTGTCCTAACAACAAGACCATACCGGGAAGTCTGAGTTAAATACTCACCACTGGTTCCTGTCTCCAACATCCTGCTAGTGCCTACCCTGGGAGGCAGTGGTGATGACTGAAATAATTGGGTTCATGCCACTCACACAGAAGATTTAAACTGAGTACCAAGCTCTTGCCTTAAGCCTGATCCCATTGGAATTTCTTCCTTTCTGGTATTTGGCAAGTGAACTGCTGAAAGGGAACTGTCTATATTTTTTATAGAATGTACAAATAAATTATTTTGAAAAAAATAAATGAGAATTTTTAAAAGATTTTTTATATGAAAACCAAAGTTACATGTATATCTATATCTATATCTGTATCTGTATCTATATATCTATATCTATATCTAGAGAGAGAAAGAGTGAGAGAGAGAGAGAGAGAGAGAGAGATGGTCCATCTTCTGATTCACTCAAGTGTCTGCAATGGCCAGGGCTGACCCAAGCCATCCCCAGGCACATTAGCAGAGAGTTGGATTGGAAATGCAACAGCCAGGACTAAAATCAGTGCCCATATGAGATACCAGCGCCACAGGAAGTGGCTTTACCCACTATACCACAACACTAGGCCCCAAAATTTTATATGTCATACTTGACATATCTCCAAATTTCTGCAATCACAACAGTTGTGTCTTGGCATATGAAAAGGCAAAAAGTACAGTAGAACAAAGTAGAAAGCTCAGAAGAAGAGTTGCATACAAATAGAAATTTAGCATAAGTTAGGACATTTCAATCACAGTTAAAGATGAAACTAATTCACAAATGTGATTGGTGAACTATATAGCCATTTGTCAAAAATAACGTTGAGTGCAAATTCCATAGAATACACAAAAATGAACTCAAAAGTGAGTAGAAATATAATTTGCAAAGAAATTAACACAAATGGAAGAAAACACTGATTAATTACCTCATAATCTGGATATTGGCAAAGGTTTTCTACTTGCATCTCAAAATCCTCATGCAATCAAATAAAATTCTGTTCAATTCAACAATATTTAAAAAACATTTCCTTGAAAAATAATAAATCAAACATGAATCACTAAGTGGAAGGATTTTTGTAACATTTATCACAAGAGCTAACATCTGAAATTTACAAAGAATCTTGACAAATCAAGGAATAAGACCAAAACAAAAGGAGAAATGAAAATGTGTGTTTTTGTGTGCATGGGAATGTACATATCTCCTCCTTTTTCAAAAGAAATGCAAGAAGTGTAAACAATAGAAAGATTAAATTTGTTACTTAACTGAAGGTATGTCCAAACATTAGAAACTGCGTGAAAAAGAAATAGATTTAACTGCAGTTTGATTTAATATTTTTATATTCAAGAAAATTGAATTCAACAAAGAATTGCAAAAAAACCCCATAAATCTGAATAAGAATACAAGCAAATTCCTATCTGCATATAAATCAAAGAGAATAAGAAAGGACTTAATCTAAGTAACATTTATATAAAATATTCCAATTGTATTCTCAGTAGGATGTGTCTTGTGGACCAAAGAATCTTCACTTTTAATTAGTAGGTTTGCAAACAGTAGTATTTTGAATGTATTAAATCTGAAACTGTTCCATATGTATTGTATGATTGAGCAAAATAAATCCATATACTGGTATCGATGCAGTTTCCACCTATGGAAGAAAAAAGTTAGAAATGGGAAATGGGAGAGAAAGAAAAATAACTCGAGTGTTGGATTTGAAATGAAGTTGTAAATATGAGTTAGGGATTTTTTAAATATATATTTCCTCACTCTGTTCTATGGTAAAGCTATTAGCAATAATATACCCATTGTAATAAGTATACTTAGCACCTGGATTTTGATTTTATGAGTACTACTTGCCTCTGAAAGAACCTATAGGTCCTTAAAAACTGGCTGTGTCACTAGGACTATGCAGAGGAGACAAGGTATGCCTGAGACATCCTGTGTCAGAAAGTAAGACGTTTTCACATGTTGATAGAGATACACAAAGAAGGCACAAAAACAAGTTTGGAGAGACCCCCCCTCAGCCAAATTTGGGACAATTTGAGTAGCAAAAAGAGATTGAATTGGTTTATAATACATTAAGGAAGAACTATATCTATGAGCCATAATAATACTAATTTTCAAAGGACAGGGGAAGTGGGAATGAAGGGAAATATTTTATTACGGAACAATGTCAGTTAATAAATGAAGAAATGAATTTAGCATGAAATGTCAATGGAAGATAAAACCATTGAGTTATAGATTTGGGGGTAACAGTCTCAGCATATGACCTCACAGATTAGTTATTAATTATAAAAGGGGAATGATAATATCACAGAAGAGAAATGTGGTGAACACTACCTTTACCAAATGGACAAATTTAATATTACCAATAGTGGGACCAGAATTGTAGCTCCTTTCTTCTGCAGTTGGAAACTGCCTCAATACATTTCTATGGATTTATTTGCTCAATATTCAACACTGTTGAAACCATTTCAGACTTAATACATTCAAACTACTACTGTTAGCAAACCTATTAATCAAATAATTAATCAATTATTTAACTAAATCATAATTAATATCATCAATAGCAGGCTAAGTGGCTACCTGTCACATTTGGGTACCAGTTTGAGTTCTAGCTGCTTTACTTCCAATTCAACCCCCCGGTAATGAACCTGGGAAGATATTACATGATGGCACAAGTGCTTGGGCCCTTATCAACAATGTGGAAGATTCAGATTGTACTCCTGGCCCCTGGCTTCTGCCTGGCCCAGCCTGGTTGTTGTAGCCATTTGGGGAGTAAACCCGAAGATGGAAGATGTCTACCTTTGTCTCTCCCTCTCTCTCTGTAACTCTTCCTTTCAAATAAATAACTAGATATTTTTAAAATATCACCAATAGCATAGTCAACTAAAAACATGCATATTCTGCTATCATAGACTGAGAATGATATAAAATCTGTAGTTTAATATTCTTATGATGAAAAATGTTGAGCCATGTAGGATCATTCTCTCCTTTTTAATTATATCAATTATTTGCAGACACTGGTCTTATTTATGTAATTCCTTTGACACTTAATCCTATCTTTTGACCAGTTATGAACTTAAAATGATCACTTTAACAAGTAAGATGCTTACTTACTTTAGTAAGTAAGATGGTACATGCCCCTTGATTGGATTGAATTGGAATCCCATGGCACGTTTCTAGCACTGCCATTAGGGATAAATCCGAGTGAGCATGTGCCGAACTGTACATGATCCTACATGGGAAGCAGGATACACAGCAGACTCATAGAATGGCAAAATCCCTAAACAGCACTCTGGCCTCAGAATCAGCCTTAAGGCATTCAGATCTGGCTAAAGAGCCCATAAGAGTTTCGCAGGCATGGAAAGCCAAGGCATTGTGGCAAAAAAAAATGACCTAACTGAAAGATCTCTGCGAGTGAGATCCCAGCAGAAAGAACGGGCCATCAAAGAAGGCTGTACCTTTCTCTGAAGGGAGGAGAGAACTTCCACTTTGATTATGACTTCATTTAAATAAAATTGGAGTTGGTGAACTCAAGAGATTTCCATAGCCTTGGCAGCTCATGACAAGAGCCTCAGTGATTACTGATGTCATAAATAAGAGTGTCAATTGTTAAATCAACAACAGGAGTCACTGTGCACCTGCTCCCTATGTAGGACCTCTGCCCTTAATGTGTTGTACTATGCAAATTAATGGTAAAACTACTACTCAAACATCTCTATACTTTGTGTGTCTTTGTGGGTGCAGTCTGTTGAAATCTTTACTTAGTATATACTAAGTTGGTCTTCTGTATATAAAGATAATTGAAAATGAATCATGATGAAGAATGGGATGGGAGAGGGAGTGGGAGATGTGATGGTTGCAGGTGGGAGGGAGGTTATGGTGGGGGAAGAGCTGCTATAATCCAAAAGTTGTACTTTGGAAATTTATATTTATTAAATAAAAGTTGAAAAGAAAAAAAAAGAAAAATATTGAGACAGGGACTGGTGTTATGGTTAAGCTGTTGCCTAAAATGTCTGCATCCCATATCGGGGCCAGTTTGAGTCCTGGCTTTACCACTTCTGATCCAGCTCCCTTCTAATGCACCTGGGCAAGTGGTGGAGGATGGCCGAAGTCCTTGCGCCCCTGCACCCATGTGGAAGACCCAGATGAAATTCCTGGCTCCTGGCTTCAAGCTGCCCCAGCCCTACCCATTATGGCCATGTGGGGAATGAACCAGTGGAAGGAATCTCTTTTGCGCTCTCTCTCTCTCTCTACCTCTCCCCCATCACTCTCTGTCTCTCTCTCTCCCTGTAACTCTGCTTTCAAATAAATCAAATAAATCTTTAAAAGAAATGTTGAGCCTGAATCACAGGGAGCCATACAAATCCAAATGAGAGACATTCTAGCAAAGAAATGGCTTGCGTTCCTCAAAAATAATGTCATGAAAACAGAAAAAGCTACAGATTCATTTTTTACAAGTTACTAGAGAGTGATGACAACTAAATGCACCATTGGATCGTAGAAACAAAGCGGGGAGGAAGACACATGGGTCATTATTGGAACAATCAGTGAAATTTAAATATAGGTAATATAAGATAATAACAAATCAACAAAAATGTCTTCAATAGGGATTTTATTATGGTTATATCAGAGAACATCCTTGCTGCTATGAGCTACATGTTTAATTATTTAGAGATGATAAATTCAAGAATTGATGAAAGTAAATGAAGGATATAAGTGTGTTCATTTTTCTTTTTTGGAAACTTCTAAACCAAATGTTGGAGGAAAATAACATTCACAACCAAACAAATTCCAAGAATGAACATATTTTATTTGTTGGTTTTGAAAGTCAGAGATAGACTGGTGCTGTGGCTCACTAAGCTAATCCTCCACCTGCAGCGACGGCACCCTGGGTTCTAGTCCCGGTTGGGGTGCCGGATTCTGTCCCGGTTGCTCCTCTTCCAGTCCAGCTTTCTGCTGTGGCCCAGGAAGGCAGTGGAGGATGGCCCAAGTGCTTGGGCCCTGCACCCGCATGGGAGACCAGGAGGAAGCACCTGGTTTCTGGCTTTGGATCAGCGCAGTACGCCGGCCGTGGAGGCCATTTTGGGGGTGAACCAACGGAAAGGAAGACCTTTCTCTCTGTCTCTCTCTCTCTCTCACTCACTGTCTAAATCTGCCTGTCAAAAAAAAAAAAAAAAGGCAGAGACAATATTAAGTTATCCTTGAAATTTAGGGAAGTGAATTATTGTGTAATGCTCTGTACCCTAAATGCAATTTAAGAACCAGGATCAAGATAAAAATTAGATTTGACATGAACAATTCTGAACACTGCATTTGCACTTGGAACTAGCATGCTGTTAGTAGCCAATTCTACATTTAAATATAGTTTTGAAATCTACTTTACCCATTTCCAGAAGGGAATTCTCAGGGAATTTCTCTTCCAGGGAAGAATACTCACACAGAAAAGAACAACATGATATCATCAAGGATAAAATTTGCTTCCCAGTTACTCAGCACTGTTGATCTGTGGAAAAAATGAACATGTACAAATATTCCTTTTTTTATTTATTTCCCCTATGACTGGATTGGTAAAATGAAAATGAAATATTTTAGGTGTTCTAAGTTTTGTGTTTTGTTGTTGTTGTTGTTGTTGTTGTTGGGGAGGGTGGGTCTAAGTAAGATGCTAGGGTAGGGACTTTATTACTAGAACTTAAAGGAAAGTGGAAAAGGGGGTATGATTAGGCCATGCGACAGACTCTGAATCTCAAGAGGCAAGTGCTACTGCTGCTGCTTCTTTATTATCACTCTTGACTGGATATGACATTAGGTAAGAACCTCTGCAACCAACTTGCAATCATGAAAGGAAGATTAAGGGAAGTCATCACAGATTGCTGAGTTTTTAACTCAGTTCTTCAATTGACTACTTCTGGACTTCTTATATAATAAAATGATAATTGCCTGTCTTGTTCAAGCTACTCTATTTTGGTTTATGACCCAGTTCAACTCACTGGGGTAACGAGGAATGTGTCACAAAAACTAACATAGACCATGAAGAATTTAATTCAGTTTGAATGTCCCCGGTGTCATTTCCCTTAGGAGCCTGTGTGCCCAAATATAGTACACTACCACTAGAGATAAATCATATCCTTAACAAGTGTAAAAATAAAAATCCCACAAGGGAGAATTGATTGAGCTATGTCAGATGAGTGGAAGAAGCTGAGGTCCTTAGGAGAAAGAAAGGACAGAGCGAAATTGAAATCAGACCAGGGTTTCCCATACCTATCACCTGGAAGCATTAGAGGCCAGGATGTGTGGTATGAGACAAAGTGATGGCGAGGAAGTGGCCTTTGGTGGGTGAGGCTGAAGAGAAGATGTATAGAATAGTCACACTTAGAAAGGGGACCATTGAGTAATTAACCCCAAATTATGCTGTTTGTAGTTGAAAATTTGAAGGGTGTGTACTTTCCTCAGACTACTTAATAAAATATTTAGAAGTGATTATATGACAACTCAAAAAATAATAAATCTTGATGAGGGTAGTTGATCCTGAGACCTGGCCAATATTAACGCTCCTGCCAAAGCAGCCCTGGCATTTGGCTTCATCACAAAGGCAATCCTGTGGATGTGGAAGCATCTGCTCTCCTCCTGACTGCTTATGTTGAAATGAGAGCTATTCAATAAAATATTTATAACTATCACTTCCACTGGTGGCTAGATAGAAATAAAATGGCGAGAAACCAAATTTCTAATAAATATATGAATAGCCATGCAGTTGACCACCCTTTGACATGAACATCATTCATAATTCCTGATTCTCTTTCAATGTGTGCCTTGTCAGAAAGTCAAAAATAAAAATAGTCTAGGCCTCTACTTCAAAGTGTGTAAAATAAATGAGTTCTGTCCATACAGATAACAGTAATCACTTGCTGTGAATTTTTCTTGTTTAAAAAAACCAGATTGCCAACTCAATCATCTGTTAGTTAACCCATTCAACACAAATGCCAGATATTGTGGCTCCCAGCTATTGTCACAGCTTCTGTGGATAGAAAAGCAAAATTAGCATTCCCAAAACTTACCTGTAAGTGTTTCATTACAAAGGGGACAACAAAATAAAAGTAAAATGGACTTAGTTCTTTGTTGTTTTTTTTTTAATATTAGGTGGTTTATTTAGTGTTTTATCTTTATTATTTTTTAGATTTTATTTAGATTATACAAGTTTCATGTATTTAATATATACAGATTTAGGAACAAAGTGAGGCTTCCCTCCTGCCTGCCCACATTCCATCCCTTCCCCCCTCTTTCTCAAATTCCCATTCTTAATTTTTACAATGATTTTACAATTTTACAATGATTTAATGATTACAATGATTTACAATGATCATGTAGTTAACCCTACTCTAAGTAAAGGAGTTCAGCAAATAGTATGAAGAAAGAAAAAAAAAAAAAAACAAAATAAACAGAACTAAATGAAAGATTCTTCCTCAATGGAAGAGACAAGGCCTGTAAACAATCATCCATCTTCAAATGTCTTTTTCACTCCAATATATTACATTTCAGGTATTCTATTAGTTGCATCAGATCAGGAAAAACATATGATATTTGTATTTTTGGAATTGGTTTATATTACGAAGTATAATGGTTTCCATTTGTGACCATCTTGTTACGAAAGATAGGATTTTTTGTTTGTTTATAGCTGAGTAGTACTTCATAGTGTATATATGCCATAGTTTCTTTATCCAGTCAGTAAGTGATGGACATCAGGGTTGATTTCATATCTTAGCTATTGTGAATTGTGTTGCAATGAACATGGGGGTACAGATAACTCTTTTCATATGTTGATTTCTTTTGGTTTGGGTAAATTCTCAGGAGTGGGATGGCTGGATCATATGGTAGGACTATATTCAGATTTCTGAGGTATCTCTATACTGCCTTCCACAGTGGTTGCACCAGTTTACATTCCCACCAGCAGTGGATTAAGGTACCCTTTCCCCCACATCCTCGCCAGCATCTGTTGTTAGTTGATTTCTGTATGCGAGCCATTCTAACTGGGGTGAGGGAGAACATCTTGTGGTTTTGATTTGCATTTCCCTGATAGCTTGTGATCCTGAGCATTTTTGCAAGTGTCTGTTTGAATTTCCTCTCTTAAAAAATGCCTGTTTAAGTATTTTGTTCATTTATTTACTGGATTGTTTGTTTTGTTGTTGTCAAATTTATTGAGCTCTTTATATATTCTGGATGTTAACCCTTTGTCAGTTGCACAGTTTACAAATATTTTCTCCCATTTTGTCAATTGCCTCTTGGTTTTGCTGAGCATTTCTTTTGCAGTGCAGAAGCTTCTTAGCTTGATGTAATCCTATTTGTCAATTTTGGCTTTGATTACCTGTGCTTCTGGGATCTTTTCCAAGAAGTCTTTGCCTATGCCAATGTCTTGTGGAGTTTCCCTCATGTTCTCTAATAATTTGATGGCATCAGGTTGTAGATTTATGTTATTGATCCATTTTGAGTGAATTTTTGTGTAGAGTATAAGGTAGAGGTCTAATTTCATCCTTCTGCATGTGGAGATCCAGTTTCTCCAGCACCATTTGCTAAAGGTACTGTCTCTGCTCCACAGATTGATATAAGTTGGTTGTAGATGCAGGGATCCATCTCTGGAGTTTCTATTTTGTTTCATTGGTCTGTAAGTCTGTTTTTCTGCCAGTAGCAGGTTGTTTTCATTGTAACTGGACTTAGTTCTTTGCCAGATGCATAAAGTTAGTCTATTTGGATCTTTCCCTGAAATCAGTCTCAGCAGTGACTCACTTGAAAAAGCAGTAAATAAAGACACTTGGGCCACAAAAGACACTACATTTCAAAAAATTGACAGACCTGAATTTCAATATCCAAGATTTTCAAAATTCTAGTTTCATTGGATCTCTGTGTTAAAACCTATGGTGTACATTTTCTTTTACTCTGTAAGCTCTTTAAAAACAAATGCTTCTTTTACCCTTTTACGTAGTGTTTCTCAATGCCTTTCTCCATCCTCACTCTATCAGTTCTTCTTTGCAGAGTTCTTCATCTTGTTTACTCCAGCTTTCTTATTTATTGAACAGTGGATTGAATGGAGAGGCATAAAACATATGTTTTCCAGCATCTTGCAGGCCTCCACAAAGTCAAGCAAAATGTTTTTATAATACCCTTTTCTGTTTACAAACCAATCTCTTTAATATTCTCTCATATTTGAGTGGAATTCATGTAGGATAACTACAGGAATCGTTTCAAATTCTACTGTGTATTGTCAACCCAGATTCCATCTTGAGATTCTAAGAACTTAAGGAATTTAAATTTCTCATGGGAGGGGACTAGAAAGAGAAAAGTTGGCTTCTTCTTACTTTAAATCTGGCCTCAGAAAAGAATTATAGTAAAACAAAACAAAAAGCAAATTTTGCAATAAAAGTTTTGTTAAGAGCAGTTTGAAATTTGACTATAATCTTTCTCATAAATTTTGCAATGCTTCTAAGATTTTGGGAAAGTCATTCTTCCAATCTCTTGAAATTTATTTCACTTATATGGTATTTTCTCCAACCCCATTTCTCCCAATTTTCATCTCTTAATTTCCTAACTCTGCAAATCTCTCATTTTATGCAGTCTTGATAAATTGCTTTAGTTTCACTTCATTCACACTATACATTATCCTTTATTATTGTATCCAATCTATTATATAGATAACATTATTTTGTTAATGATTTTTCCACTTTACTCATTGTTTGGATTGTTTCCAATAAAGAAATGCCCAATCTGGCATAATGAGGACATAAGGAGAGTAGATGGCAAATATTTATAAATTATTAATATTCCTTTACCCCCATCACAACTGAAAACACACACATGAACACAAATATGGTAGGAGCGAAGGGAGGAAAATTATTTCTGAATACTTACTCTGTGTTAAGAAACATATTAGGGGGGCTGGCTCTGTGGCACAGTAGGTTAATCCTCCATCTGTGGAGCCAGCATCCCATATGGGCTCTGGTTCTAGTCCTCACTGCCCCTCTTCCAATCCAGCTCTCTGCTATGGCCTGGGAAAGCAGTAGAAGATGGCCCAAGTGCTTGGGCCCCTGCACCTGCATGGGAGACCCGGAAGAAGCTCCTGGCTCCTGGCTTCAGATCAGCACAGCTCTGGCCATTCCGGCCACCAGGGGAGTGAACTAACAGAAGGAAGACCTTTCTCCCTGTCTCTCCCTCTCACTGTCTGTAACTCTACCTGTCATATAAATAAATAAAATCTTTTAAAAAAAGAGAAAAAAAGAAACATATTAGGTTATTTTTATAATCGTGCCACTTAATAGAAATTTGACTCTTAGAAGTAAATGCAGGGGCAGGTGCCCAGGGACTTTAAGCTGCCACTTGGGACACCATCCCATATCGAAATGTCTGGAATCAAATTCTGCTTCTGACTTTGATCTAGCTTTCTGTTGTTGCACACCTTGGTAGGCAGCAGATTATAGTTCAAGAACTTGTTGGGGACCCAAATGGAGTTCCTGGCTACTGACTTGGGCTTTGCCCAGCCCTGACTGTTGTAAGCATTTGGGGAATGAATCAGTGGTTGGAAGATCAATATCTCTCTGTCTCTCTCTCCATCTCTCTCTCTCTCTCTCTCTCCCTTTCAAAAAACACATTTAAAAAAAAAAAGTGAAGTTGGGGTGTGCGTCTGGTGTGCCTGTGTTTTGGTCCTGCCTGCTAATGTATAATGGAAGGTAGCAGTGCCAGCTAAAGTAGTTGGGTCGCTGCCTTCCATGTGAAAGACCTAGATTGAGGTGCAGGCTCTGGCTGGGCTTAGCCTAGGCCAGGCTTCACTGTTGCAAGCATTTGGAGAATGAACTGGTAAATGGAAGGTATCTTTTCCTGTCTCTGTCTGTCTTTTCTCTGCCTCTCTGTCTCTCTGACTTTCAAATAAACAAAAATGTTTAAAATAGGAAAAATGGCCGGTGCCGCGGCTCGGTAGGCTAATCCTCCACCTTGCGGTGCCGGGACACCAGGTTCTAATCCCAGTCGGGGCGCCGGATTCTGTCTCGGTTGCCCCTCTTCCAGGCCAGCTCTCTGCTGTGGCCCAGGAAGACAGTGGAGGGTGGCCTAAGTGCTTGGGCCCTGCACCCCATGGGAGACCAGGAGAAGTACCTGGCTCCTGCCCTCAGATCAGCGTGGTGCGCCAGCCTCGGCTGCCATTGGAGGGTGAACCAACAGCAAAGGAAGACCTTTCTCTCTGTCTCTCTCTCACTGCCCACTCTGCCTGTCAAAAAAAAAAAAAAAAATAGGAAAAATGAAGAAGTTCGATGTTATCTATTTTCTTTGGACAACAATTTTAAGTGGGCCATGGATTTCAGGAGTCCTCACCTTGATAGTAACATTAATCATGAGTTTCAAAGAAGGGATTCTCAAACTTATATGTTTACTTTTCACATCAGGAATTACTTGATTGATAATTACAGGACCCTTCCAAGAAGCAGATTTTGATAAATATAAGTGGAGCCGTAGATGAAATTATGTGAAGCAGATGTAACTACAGAAGTGGCTCATGTGTGTATGTGTGTGTGTATGTGTGTGTGTATATATATATGTATATATGTGTATGTATATTTATATAACAAACATGAGCTGTCACACTGTTAGTAATACCAAATCATATTTGTCAAAACCCACAAGGACTTGTGGGTTCAAAGTAGTTGTTCAAAATAAGTACGCAGCAAATAACCAATGTTAAAGTACTTCTAAACAGGTCTAGGTTACCTCAAAAGAAGCAATACACTTTATCCAGCCGGCTGCTGAGAGTTTATCAGTGGAACAACATAAAATGTATCTGTCCTTGTGGAGCAATAACTTTCACATACTAAAGAAGCCAACAGACACTTGAGGGGAACCTTCAAAAAGTTCATGGATAATGTCTATTGTGAAAAAACTAGGCATGAATTTCACATTTTTCGCCACCAAAATAAACTTATCTTCTAACCTAATTTTTCCACAAACTTTTTGAAGTACCCTTGTAAAACATATACAAAATAGTAAAGAGTTCTTTTTAGTCTTACAAAAAGAAAAACCAACCAGAAACCAAAAAGAAGAGAGAGGATGGGCGTGCTGCAATTTTAGATAAGACGTTTCAGGCAGATCTCTAGTGAAATATTAGATGAGCACAGACTAGAAAGAGCTGAAGAAGAGGAGCCCATCAGACAAGGCCTTGAGGCAAGCATATGCTCGGAGACAGGATGGGTGTGAAGAAATAGGGTCAGAAAGGTAAGGGAGGACCCGGTCTGGCAGAGGACTTTGATCTTATACTAAAGTGATGGAAAGTCATTACAGTGCTTTCAGCAAGGGTGTAACATGATCAGATTAATGTTTTAAAAGGATCACCACAGCTACTGAGCAGAAAATAGCTATTGGGGGTAGGAATACAGACAAGTGTTCAGGAAGCTCTTGCAATAATCCTCAAGGGAGATGTGACCAAGAGGCCTTGAAAACAACTTTTTAAAAGTATGTTCTACACTGTGGCTGTGAAAGATAGTAGACTGCTCTGAGGAAGGAAGTCTATTGGAGATAGGTATGGGGCAAAACAAACAGGTCCTTGATCTATCTGAGAGTACCTAACACTATAGAATATTTAGAATAATTTTATTTTTGAGAATGAGGGCAATTGCAAGCTCAAGTGTTTGTTAATGCAACTGTAATAAATCATGCTTAGTGATGTGCATTACTTTACAGCAATGATTATATATTTAATATGGGTGGCCTGCAGGTATTGTAGAGAGGAAGGATAAATAGAAGGCACCCCCAATTTTGCATACTTCCAATGCCCGTCTCTGGAATGCCTGTATTCCCTTGTGCGTTTTGGACATGTTCGCATACTTGACAATGGCCCACCCCTCGCATCTGATTCTTAGTATTTGCACTGAAGCTCCTGAAGAAGCATTGAGGTTCAGCAAACTCACAAGCACTGTTAGAGCTTCAGGACATGTTTTCTGCAAATAGGCCTATACCTTGATGAATATGCTGGAAGATCAAGAGATGCGAATTTTTGTCCAACCATTGCAAAAAGAAGCCCATATGTTGTAGGAAATTATTTTGGCTCAGGCTTCACATGACTCTGAACATTTCAGAAACGTAAGAACTCAGGGCCAGCATTATGCTGTAATGGGTTAAGCCTGCAATGTCAATGTTCCATATGAGTCCTAGCTGCTCTGCTTCCAATCTGGCTCCCTGCTAATGCACCTGGGAAAGCAGTGGAGGATGGCCCAAGTACTTGGACCCCTGTACCCATGTGGAGACCTGTATGGAGCTCCTGGCTACTGGCTTCTGCTTAGCCTATCCCTGGCCATTGTGGCCATTTGGGGAGTGAAACATTGGATGAAAGAATTCTCCTTTCTCTATATAACTCTGCCATTCAAGTAAGTAAATAAACCTTTGCAAAAAAGAACTCCTATACAAGATTTCTCCCAAATGTAATTCGTATGTTAAATCACAGGATTACAGAAAGTATGCTACTGTGGTAGGCAAAACATTAATATTAGATGAAGTACATACAGTATCATATTATTTTTTTTTACTCTAGAATTACTTTCCTAAATAATCATGTACAAGCACAAATAGTGGATTTTCTCAGCCTGAGTTTCCTCATCTGTGAAAACATGGAATAAATAACCCAAAAAGTCATTTTCTACTCTTGAATTCTGTCTTTTTGTTGAACAGAATTCTGTGGCCAGCTTCTCTCTCAATTACCTGATTTTGCCTGTGTTTTTTTTCAAACCTTCTCCTTTTATTCTATTCCCTTTTTATTTTCTGTCATCCTACACCAAAGCTGAAACAAAGAGTAAGAAATGTTTAGAGGCCTCCAGCCTGAGTGAGCATTCCTTTCTAAAACAATGAGTCTGTGTGAAGATAAGAGGAGAAAAGTGTGGTAAATCCTAAGAGTGAAGGACCAATGAGAGGAAGAAAAGGAACTGAACACGAAGTACGTTGGGGCAGAAAGAAAAGGAGAACTTTCTGTATTAGGTTAAAAAGTAAAGTTGTAGGATCCTTAAATTTGAGATGTCTTCCAGTGTGGGTTCTTATTCCTTCTGTTAGCTCATCAGTCCCCTGTGGGCAGTGGTTCTGGACATCTTGCCTGGAGAAGGGAGAGGTGAGGCAATGTCTCCTGACCAGGGTGAAGTGAATAGAACAATAGGAAATTTATGTCTGGCCAGGCACAGGGCATGTTACAATCCCTTTCTTACAGAAAGTGAAAGAGAGATTAGTGGAAAGACTAGGAAAAGAATAGCCTGATGTAAGATATTAATATTAATTATAAATAAAAACTATAAAATTATAAAAATATAATTATTAATTATAAATAATCTCTCTTTTTCCTTTTTTATTTTTAAATTTCATTTAAGGTATACAAGTTTCATGTACTTCATGTATACAGATTTAGGAACCTTAGTTTTTACAAAGATCTATTTTCAGTTTACTTTATACTCATAAGTTTAACCCTACACTAAGTAAAGAGTTCAACAAATAGTATAAGAAAAAAATGCTATTCCTCGATAGTAGAGACAAGGTCTTTAAACAATCATTGAATCTCAAGATGTTCATTCAACTCCTATACATTACATTTTAGGTACTCTATTAGTTAACTCCAGATCAGGGAAAACATATGACAGCTGTCTTTTGGGGACTGGTTTATTTCACTAAGTATAATGGTTTCCAGTTGCAATCATTTTGATGCAAAACACAGGATTTCATTTTTTTAAATGAGTAGTATTCCATGGTGTATATATACCATAATTTCATTATTTAGTCATCAGTTGATGGACATATTGGTTGAATTATTTAAAGACTGTTTCAATAAAGAAATTAGTAAGTTGGTAACACTCTGTTACTTTTAAAAGGTTAATAAGTCTAAATTAACCACTCATAATGGGGCGGGCATTTGGTGCTATGGTTAAGAATCTGTCTTGGATTCCCATATCCCATATTAGAATGCCTGGTTTTGAGTCCCTGTTCTACCTCTGATCCTTGGAGGTAGCTGGTGATGATTCAATTACTTGGTCCCTTTCATCCATATGGGAGATCCAGGTGGAGTTCCGGGTTCCTGGCTTTGACCCAGCCCTGGCTCTTGCTGTCATTTGGGAAGTGAACCAGCACCTAGAAGATAACCCTTCATGCCCCCACCCTGTTGCTCTACCTTTCAAAGAAAAACCAAAACTACAAAAGAAAGAGTTCACCACTCAATAATCATATGACCTCTGCAAATGACTTCCTTGGACATCAGATTCCTCATTTATAAAATGAGGCAGTTGGAATTGATGCCTCATCTCTTTGGACAATTTCTGTTACTATAAATGGAAACTTGTAAGGCTTATCTGTAAAGATGGGAATGGTTTAAACAGACTGCATCTGGACACCATGCTCCCTTCTCAGGACTTCTTTTCTTCTAGATAGATTTGGTCATGAGTCAAATCTTCAGTAATGCAGCATGCTGTTTAAATATGGACAAAGGGTAGAGAGAGAGACAAGACAAAGACAGAGAGACAGAGAGAGACAAAATATACCAGAATAGCAGGAATGTTGAATTCAAAGGCAGGTCTGTGGGATTATGTTTTTTTTTTCTATTGCTATTTTCCAGTTTTATTTTTATGAACATTGTAATTGTTAAAGATTATTCCAGCTGAAATCACTGAAGTACTCTCTGTGTCTGCCATGAGGAATGGCTGCAATGTTTTCTTTGACTGTCTTGCTTTTACATTTGAGGTCAGGGAGCCTACTGTGAAGGTTTAGAATCTCTTTCAAACTTAGCCTTGAGCTTGATGATGTTCGTGTTGAATTTTCTTGCTGCCAATGTGAAAGAACACATTCTGTAATTTTTTATAGAGTTGGTCCTAGATGAATTTTTTAAAAAATCTGATAATAGATTAGCTTTCCTTTTGATCTGAGAATAGTTTATTTCTGGGAAGAAGGTAACTGACTGGAATACATATTTCACAAGACTCCTTTTTGCAATAGAGCAGCACTAAATACATACTTGGATGCATTTACATGTACAGTGACTTCCTTTCTACATCATAATGTATGCCAAAAATCTGCCTAGCAATTAGTGATTTCCCTTTAAAGCACTAGATGCTACTAGACAGCAGTCTATAACTTTTGGACTTATTTTCTTGTTTTAGGTAGTCAATCCTAGTGCCAAGATCTTTACAAGGTGTGAAGTAAACTCAGACACACCATTTCTATAGTGGCCTTTCAAGAGCACTCATATCAATAATGTCAGGCACTAATGCCAACTTAAACTTGATAAATTCAAGAAAGAACAGATAACTAAGAATACTTCAACTATTGGAATGATCATCTCAAATTACCCGTTTCTTCATCAAAACTGTCCTTGAATTACAAATCCATTGGCATTTTTGATGGAGAGAGAGTCACTTTTTTTTTAACTTTAATTTAATGAATATAAATTTCCAAAGTATAGCTTATGGATTACAGTGGCTTCCCCCCCCATAACTTCCTTCCCACTCACAACCCTCCCCTTTCCCGCTTCCTTTCCCCTTCCATTCACATCAAGATTCATTTTCAATTCTCTTTATATACAGAAGATCAGTGTAGCATACATTAACTAAAGATTTCAACAGTTTGCAACCACATAGAAACACAAAGTGAAAAATACAGTTTGAGTGCTAGTTATAGCATTAAATCACAATGTACAGCACATTAACGACAGAGATCCTACATGAGGAGTAAGTGCACAGTGACTCCTGTTGTTGACTTTACAAATTGACACTCTTGTTTATGGCATCAGTAATCTCCCTATGCTCCAGTCATGAGTTTCCAAGGCTATCGAAGCCTTTTGAGTTCACCAACTCTGATCATATTTAGACAAGGTCGTAGTCAAAGTGGAAGTTCTCTCCTCCCTTCAAAGAAAGGTACCTCCTTCTTTGATGATCCATTCTTTCCACTGGGAACTCACTCACAGAGATCTTTCATTTTAGGTCATTTTTTTTTTTTTGACAGAGGGTCTTGGCTTTCCATGCCTGAAATACTCTCATGGGCTTTTCAGCCAGATCCGAATGCCTTTAGGGCTGATTCTGAGGCCAGAGTGCTGTTTAGGACATCTGCCATTCTATGAGTCTGCTGTGTAACCCACTTCCCATGTTGGATCGTTCTCTCCCTTTTTTGTTTTATCGGTTAATATTTTCAGACACTAGTCTTGTTTATGTGATCTCTTTGATTCTTAGTCCTATCATTATGATCAATTGTGAACTGAAATTGATCACCTGGACTAGTGAGATGGCATTGGTACATGCCACCTTGATGGGATTGAATTGGAATCCCCTGGTATGTTTCTAACTCTACCGTTTGGGGCAAGTCAGCTTGAGCATGTCCCAAATTGTACATCCCTTCCCTCTCTTATTCCCACTCTTATATTTAACAAGGATCACTTTTAAGTTAAATTTCAACACTTAAGAATAACTGTGTATTGATTACAGAATTCAACCAAAAGTATTAAGTAGAACATACAAAAAAATACTAAGAGGGATAATGTATTAAGTTGTTCATCAATAGTCAGGGCAATGGCTGATCAAGTCACCATTTCTCATAGTGTCGATTTCACTTCAACAGGGTTCCTTTTTGGTGCTCAGTCAGTTGTCACGGATCAGGGAGAACATATGATATTTGTCCCTTTGGGACTGGCTTAGTTCACGCAGCACGAAGTGTTCCAGATTCCTCCATTTTGTTGCAAATGACCGGATTTCATTGTTGTTTTTTTTTTTTTTTTTACTGCTGTATAGTATTCTATAGAGTACATATCCCATAATTTCTTTATCCAGTCTACCATTGATGGGCATTTAGGTTGATTCCAGGTCTTAGCTAGTGAGAATTGAGCTGCAATAAACATTAAGGTGCAGACAGCTTTTTTGTTTGCCAATTTCATTTCCTTTGGGTAAATTCCAAGGAGTGGGATGGCTGGGTTGAACGGTAGGGTTATATTCAGGTTTCTGAGGAATCTCCAAACTGACTTCCATAGTGGCTTGACCAGTTTGCATTCCCACCAACAGTGGGTTAGTGTCCCTTTTTCCCCACATCCTCGCCAGCATCTGTTGTTGGTAGATTTCTGAATGTGAGCCATTCTCACTGGGGTGAGGTGAAACCTCATTGTGGTTTGATTTGCATTTCCCTGATTGCTAGTGATCTTGAACATTTTTTCATGTGTCTGTTGGCCATTTGAATTTCCTCTTTTGTAAAATGTCTATTGAGGTCCTTAGCCCATCTCTTAAGTGGGTTGTTTGTTTTGATGTTGTGGACTTTCTTGATCTCTCTATAGATTCTGGTTATTAACCCTTTATCTGTTGCATTGTTTGCAAATATCTTTTTCCATTCTGTCGTGCTGAGGATCTCTTTTGATCATGTTTACTAGGAGTTCTATGAGCTTCCTGTACTAGGATGTCTCTGTCCTTCTTTGCTAGTATCTCACTAAAAAGGTCTTCTAATCCTTTCTCTCTCTCCATGCCTTCAGGAACTCCTAGAACCTGAACGTTGGGTTTTTTAATAGTATCCTGTAGATTCCCAACAATATTTTTTAGATTTCTAATTTCCTCTTCTTTTCTTTGGTTTGACTGTATGTTTTCCTGTGCTCTGTCTTCTAAGTCCGATATTCTCTCTTCTTTTTCACTGACTCTGTTTTTTAGACTTTCTAATGTGTTTGTCATTTGATCTATTGAGTTCTTCATTTCATTTTCATTTCTCTTCACTATCACACTTTCCTGTTCTACTAGTTTCTGCATTTCATTTTGATTCCTCCTTAAGATTTCATTTTCACAAGAGAGATTTTCTATCCTGTCCAATAAGGATTTCTATAGTTCAAGGATTTGCTTTTGAAAACTTCTAAATGTTCTTATCATAAATTTTTTGCAATCCGTATCTTGCATTTCTTCTATCTCATCATCTTCATAATCTTGGCTTGGGGTGTTTTGTTTATTTGGAGGTGTCATAGTGTCTTCGTTGATCTTGTTCCCTCAGTTTTTGTGTTTGTTGCTTGGCATTGTGAATTCTTCCCTCACTGTGGTGTTTTCTTTTTTTTTTTAATACTATGTCTGTGTTAAGTGGACTGTCTGCTGTTGGAGGAGCCTTGGAGGCTTGAGATGGGTGTGGCCAGAAAGCTCTGCTTAGTTCTTCAGGGTTAAGGGTGTGCCAAAGGTGACACACTCAGGTTAGGCATGGTAAATCTCTCTCTATTTATTTATTTTTTTTAATTCAGAGTGAAGTAATACCGCACAGCTGAGCAGAATTGATGGTATTTAGCTTCCAATCTATGGCTTCTATGTGTATATCATTTGTCTGTTTTTTCCCAAAGACCACCCAAAGAGTCTGTGCTGCCCTCAGTGTTTGCTCAATTTCTCCTGCAGTCTCCCACCGGGTTGCCTAGGTTACCGAATTGTAGCATCTCTGGAGAGTACCCACGTGACCTCCATGAGTTCTCTCATCCACCGTCTCTTTTTTCCCCCACCTCAGTTCATTAGCTCTACCCTTTCACTAAATCCTAACCTCCTGGTATTTCACCCCCGCAGAGTCAGGTTTTTCTGTTTGACTGAGGGCAGGCTCAGGTCTGACACTCAGCTCTGAGTTCATGCACAGTCCTCAGGTCGCACACTGCGCTGAGGTCACACACCTTTTATGTATATCCAGAATGGCGCCTGCTCTTTGTCTCTTGCTCACCTTTGCAAGGTCGGCAGAGAGAGAAATTCGTCCGTATCAGTACCCCCCCCTTTTTTTCTTCTCTTCTCTCCTGTAGTCAGTCTGGTGAACTTTCCCCTGTGGGGCCTCAAGCCCTCTAGGCTCTGTCCGCTGTTTCCCACGCCAATGTCTCGGGTAATTGAGCTCACCTCCCCTTCCAGTGCCAATGTGTGGACTCGGAGCCATGGGCGTCCCTGCTCTCCCCGCTGGTCATCTGTGTCACATCCACTAGATCCGGAAGAGTTTCCTCTGCATTTTCCCCACGAGCCTTTCCCTGTAATTACTGTAATTCCTCTTTTATCAACCTATCTTTTCCCGGACTATCAGTGCCCGTCCTCACTATTCCGCCATCTTGGCTCCGCCCCCAAGTTACGTTTAAATATCTGGCTCTTACATGAACATTCAAATAGCTATCTAATCCTTATCCTATTATTATTATTATTATTATTATTCTTTCATATGGTGGAGTCACAGAGATAGGAGGAGAGAAAGAGCTTGAGAGAGATCTTCCATCTGCTGGTTTACTACCCAAAGGGCTGCAATGGCCAGAGCTTGGACATGCTGAAGCCAAGAGGTCAGCTTTTTTGAACCATCCCCAACTGCTTCTCCAGGCTCATTAGCAGAGAGCTGGATTGGAAGTGGAGCTACTGGGACTCTTACTGGCACCTATATGGAATGCCAGCTTTGTAGGCAGATGCTTAACCTGCTATGCCACAACACCACCTCCTAATCTTTATCCTTGCCACAGATGTAAATAAATACTAGATATTAAAAGAAGCAAGAGAAATGTGACACTAAAAACAGTCCCCAACTCACTTCCTCTCTTCTAATGTAGCTATTAGTTCTTTGAGAGCAAGGCTTATCCCAATATGTGAATGTGTTTAAAATGTTAATTTAGATAAAGAGCTTTCTTGTCAATTACTTGAGTATTATAACTCCCTGCTGATGTCTCCATTAACAGTGTTTCCCCATTATCTTTTTTTTTTTAAAGATTTATTTATTCATTTGAAAGTCAGAGTTACAGAGAGAGAAGGAGAGGCAGAGAGAGATCTTCCATCTGCTGGTTCACTCTCCTATTGGCCACAATGGCTGGAGCTGTGCCGATCCAAAGCCAGGAGCCAGGTCTGGGTCTCCCACGTGGGTGTAGGAACACAAGGACTTGGGCCATCTTCTACTGCTTTCCCAGGCCATAGCAGAGAGCTGGATCATAAGTGGAGCAGCTGGGACTCAAACCAGCACACATATGGGATGCTGGCATTGGAGGTGGAGGCTTTACCCACTGTGCCACTGTGCCAGCACCACCCCCATTGTCTTCTGAAAGATAATGTTGGGGTAGATGAAATGCCAAAATTTGGGTATCAAATGCCACCAACTTGTAGACGCTGGCATCTATTTAGAGGCAGGGGAAGGCTGTTTAATTCATGTTTTCTCATTAGTATAACTAACTGTTTTTACTAAGCCAGAGTCCCTTGGAAGGTTTTCTGACAAAGGAAGCTTTTCCCAATTTAAACTTCACCCCAATTATACATGTTGTCCTCTTCAGTTCCTCTTCATCATTTTTTGTAATTTTATCAGAATTGACTCTGGTTCAAACACATATCCTCCCAGATTTCTATCAAAAAGACAAGGCATATGGCTATTTTAATTTGAAGAAAAATTTATACAAGGGATGATCACAGATCCCAAGATATTAATTGACAAACATTTGCTGCAAATTTTCTAGGAATTATAAAATAGGTCTGGTTTAAGATGCAATGTAATCGGTAATGTTTGGGGACAGGTTATACAAATGGGTTTGCCATTTTACATGTTTCTCTGTGAGTTGGTCCATTAATAGTTCAGTGATAACATATTGAAAATCAGTGTGCAGGGGGCCAGTGCTGTGGCGTAGTGGGTTAGTCCTCAACCTGTGGCACAAACATCCTGTATGGACACCTGCTCTGCTTCAGATCCAGCTCTTTGTTAATGGCCTGGGAGGGCAGTAGAGGATGGCCCAAGCCCAGTACCCCTGCACGCATGTGGGAGATGTGGAAGAAGCTCCTGGCTTCTGGCTTCAGATCAGCCCAACTCCATCCTTTGAGGCTATTTGGGGAGTTAACTAGTAGATGGAAGACCTCTCTCTCTGTGTCTCTTCTTCTCTCTGTCTGTAATTCTGCCTCTCAAATAAAATAAATACATCTTTAAAAAAGAAAAAGAAAACCAGTGTTTGATTTGAAATGAGAGTGCAAAAGAGAGGATTTCTCAACAACACATCCCAGGCAAGCAAAGGAGGACTGAATATATGGTCCTTTTACCTCTCTAGCTAGATATTTAGCATTGTTTATAAAATTGATCATACCAAAAAAAGAATTGCAAAGCCAAAAAGAATTGACAGAGTGACTAAAAGTGTCTTCTTGGGGAGGTAATTTGGTTTGTTATTATTAATGTAGCTAAAATAACAAATGAAAAGTAATGTTTAAATTTTTATGAAGCACACATTCCTATTGTGATATAAATGGAGCTCCTGACTTCAGTATTTATGATTTTTTGTAATATTTTAAAATCATTTAATAAGATTATGACTCATATTGCTCTCTTTTGATTAATTTACTTCCTTGTTTTATATATATATGTGTGTGTGTGTGTGTATATATATATACACACATACTTATTTGAGTGACAAAAGTAACAAAGCAAGTTAGTTTTTCATTAATGATTATACATAGTTGGGTAAATCAAACTGTGTAAGTAATAATAAAAGGCATCTTTGAAAGTGTAAAAGTCATGAGACTATAAGAAACTATCTGATGTTTTATTTTATTTTATTTTTTTTTTTTCTGACAGGCAGAGTGGACAGTGAGAGAGAGAGACAGAGAGAAAGGTCTTCCTTTTTCCATTGATTCATCCCAACAATGGCTGCCGCAGCCGGCACACTGCAGCCGGTGCACCACGCTAATCTGAAGTCAGGAGCCAGGTGCTTCTCCTGGTCTCCCATGCGGGTGCAGGGCCCAAGGACTTGGGCCATCCTCCACTGCACTCCCTGGCCACAGCAGAGAGCTGGACTGGAAGAGGAGCAACCGGAACAGAATCCAGCACCCTGATCGGGACTAGAACCCGGGGTGCTGGCGCCGCAGGTGGAGGATGCCGGCCCTGATGTGGTCTTACCCAATTGTGTGACTTTGGCCAAGGGATACATTGTTAGTCCATCTTGTGACTCCTGTCTGCCTTACCTGTCCTTGCAAAGTCTCAGGTCTCCTTTTTATGTTTTTTTTTTTTTTTCATTCCATAAGATTTTATTGAAGTCAAAATGTGTTCAAGAATAACACTATTCCAAGTCACTACAGTATTATAAAATACAGTGTTTAACTTTTGCTCATCATGCAGCACATAGTCCAAATGGGGATAAAAGGTAATCCATATGAAAAGTCACAAACAAGTGAGAGGGGGGAAAGTATGACTTACTCATTTTTCTACGCAATTATACACAGAGGTTGAACATCCTTTATCTGAAATGCTTGTGATGGGAAGTTCCTCAAATTTCAGAGTTTTAATAGTTCTGGAATATTTACATAGACTTCACTTGTTGAGCATCCCTAATTTGAAACCCCAGATCTGAAATGCTTCAAAATTCAAAAATTTTAAGCATTATGTCAGTGCTCAAAATGTTTTGGATTTTGAAGCATTTCAGATTATGTGTTTTTGGATTAGGATACTCAATCTGTACAATAGTATCATTGATAGATCCTACTCAAATAATGATGAAAACAAAAATAGGAATACATATGAAAAAATAAGAGTGTCACATAATATTTATGACTAATGATGCAGAAAATGTAAATCAACAGGAATAAGATGAAGGAGGCGTTACTGTAAGTGTACTTAGGGTAAGGATAAACTTTTTTAGTTAATTAATTTAGTTGAAAGGAAGAGGGGATGAGAAAAAGAAATACAGAGAGAAAGAGAGGGAAAGAAAGAGAAAAGGAGGTGTGACTCAAACCCAGGCACTTTGATATGGAATGCAAGTATCACAGGTGGTTGCTTAACCTGCTTTAATACTCCAAGAAAAAGAAAATTGTCAATGTAAGTTTGACCATGAATGATTGATCTATAGATAGGGAAATAAGTGTCAGGTCATTTGGCATTTCCTTTCTATATAAATTATTACACGTTACTATCTTCTAATATGCCATGTTTTTTATATTTCTTCAACTTTTAAAAAATGAGGAAAAGAAAAGTGTTGACTGGAAAAAAACCACATTGAAACAAATAAAGGACTAAACCTTAGTATTGTAACTTCTACCCTACTCTAGCAGAATACAGCAAAGAAGAATTGGTTCATTCTGTATCACCGACATGTTTTAACTTAAACAGGTATGACTTTTAGATATCACAGTCCCATACACTAGAAACAGTAAGGGAAATGAGCCAGAGCCACAGTGAGAGAGAGTTGTTAAACAAGGGCATGGGGAGGAGTGTGAAGGTAGGGCCGAGAGGATCAAAGAAATCCAATGAAGTGGACCAGAAAAATAAACGACCCTAAAGCAAAATTTTCAATAGTCTGTAATACAAAAAACAGAAATCAAAATGGGGATGAGAACTGCTAGCCACTAGGTAACAGGTGAATAAGGAATCTGAATCCAGCTTGCTCAGTCTATCTGAACCTGGCCAGGTGTGAGAACATTCATCAAGCTCTTGATAGACTACAGCACCCATCCATGAGAAATCTCATTTCTGGACATTCGGCAGTCCTTGACCTTGAAGGCAGTTCCGGACTGATAGTCATTCTAACTTGATAAATGATGATTTCTCAAAGAGAAATGCAATTCTCCCACTCCACCATGACCCATATATACACACAGCCACACACACACACACACACACACACATACACATACACATGGTATAAAAATGTATAGCTGCACACATGGAGAGACTCATGAATGGGTGACATACTCACCAAGCCTCTGATAACAGTGGTGCACTTGATGCATTCAATATAATTACAGATACCAATGCCTGTGTCTGCTCTACTCAAAAAACTCTCAGAGAAATCCTGGCTATCTGAGAGCAAGACGTACAAAGAAGACCTTGCTAAACAGTAAGAATACAACTGCTCATTACAAATAATGCCTGGGGTTGTGCGTGTGCTATGTGCAGAACTACAGAGGGCTATAATGTGCTGGAATTTCATTTTTTAGTATAAACAAGCATATTGATATTTTCTATCCCTTTTTACATTACTATTACTGATTTATTTTATTCAGTTATTCCAACTAAATTGTGAGTCTCATATGATGACAGTGATATACCCCCAGTCTGTATTTCTGGTTGTAACTATTACAATTCTATATTTCTATCTCTCTCTCTTTATCTGTGACACATGATCATTGACTGCTGTGCCTTGATTTATTCAAAGTTTCCATTCATTTCTGAAACAATAATGGTAAATTGGGTATGTATGACGTTTAGTGTTCACAAGGATCAATTATTTCTATAATGAACCATAGGGTGAAGTATGTCTACATGGGTAAATATACGCATTTTTTAAATAAAAATGTCAGGTATGAGAATATCCTTGAGACCCAGTCATGGATTCCTTTTTTGCTGTTAGAAATGTTCTATGTTCTGAGATATCCAAATTCATTATGAATTTTGAAATTATAGATATACAGTGGCAATAATCTCTTGAGTTATTAGTTATAGAAGATGTTGATCCACTCCAGAAATTAACCACCATTCTGAGACCCTGTGATGAGTAGACCTCCTTTGTACTCCATGCTCCTCATCTCCCATCAGCTAAATTATATGTTTTCCAGTGTCAAGTATTTTTCCAAATATATTTATGACAGCCTTATATGTTATTGTGATTACATATTTTAACTAATTAACCATTAAACCAAACAAATGATAAGAGTAAAAGTTAGTATTTCAATGAAACTATGCTGCATTGTTTGAATATTTTTGTTAATGGTGAGCTGTAAATACTGTCAAATTAGGTATGATGATAGGACTAATCCATAAAAATATAAAAATCTGTAAAAAAGAATCCCATTGTAGTCTGATGTTTCAGAAATTTTTCATATTTTTGTAAGAAAGGTACTGGGCTTATCTAATGAAAAGGATTTGAGTTTTTATCAAAATAGTGGGAAGTGAATATATATTTGTAAGTTCTAAGTTAAAATAAATGTTTGAAAATATTACTTAATCTCAAATGGCTAGATATAGAACTTCTCTTCATTCATCCTGTATTTGTTCAACTTCAAATAGTCCTTCATGTTTATACAATTTATTAATTTTAATTTATTTTTATTTATTGGAAAAGCAAAGAGGATGAGAGAGAGATTTATTCACTTATTCATTCCCCAAATGTCCACAATGGCAAAGACAGGAGCAGGCCAAAGCCAGGAGCCTGGAATTCATTCTGGGTTCCCCACATGATGAAACCAATCCAAATTTCTGAGCCATTACCTGCTGCCTCTAAGAAGGCACATTAGCACGAAGCTAGATTGGAAGTGGAGCCAGGATTCAAACCCTGGCACGCTGATATGAAATGTGGGCATCATAAGGAGAGTCTTAACTGCTATACCAAATGCCTGCTCCTAGTTCGTGTAATTTAGGTGATCCTTCAAAACTTGAAGTGGAATGTATTTTTCACACATTGACTAAAGATCAATTCCTTTTATTATAACTGCATGCTTAAAGTAATAATGGTGCAGTGGCTATATTCAGCAGCATGGTTTTTGCCTTCAGTGAACTTGAAATTGAATATGAAAGTATATTACCTGTACACACAAGGACTTAAATGAGTGGAACATATAAGAGTCAAGGACATGTATGAGTGGCACAAAGTGAAACAGTAGTTCACACCCAGAAAGGTAGATAAAAGACTTATTTCTTCTTTTTTTTTTTTTTTTTTAAGATTTATTCATTTAGTTGAGAAGCAAAATTACAGGGAGAGTTCTTCCAACCACTGGTTCACTCTCCAAATGCCATTGGCAGCCAAGCCTGGGCCAGGCAAAAGCCAGGAATCAGGAGCTTCCTCCAGGTCTCCCCGATGGGTGGCAGAGAACTAAGCACTTAGGCCATCTTTTGCTGTTTTCCCAGGTGCGTAGTGGGGAACTGGAACTGAAGCAGCCTATTTGAACTGGCACCCCTATGGAATGCCAATATCACAGGTGGAGCTTAGCATGCTGCATCACAACACTGATCCAAAATGTATTTCTTTAATCAACAGATATGTTTAGAAATACTGTTCAGCTACCAAGAGCTATGCTGAGTCTCCAGGACACAAAGATGAATGAGTCCGACTAATCCTTTCCTACCTGATATGTCTGACTGAGAAGGTACTCCTTGAGTAGTGTGGGAAGGATCTTGATCAGTAGACACAGAGTTTGAAGAAAACAAATGGTGAGATATATGGGTGACTGAAGTAAAATCAGGAAAAAGCTCAAGATCCATTGAATGGTTGGTGAGTAATTTGGATGTAGAATGAGGTATCTAAGGAAGAGTGTAGAGAGACAAGGTTGAAAAGGCATAGAATATGACACTTCTGTGTAAAGACAATTAGTTGAAAAATTCTGCTGCACCTTTAAGAGCATATTTTCTCTTCAAATATGGACAAGATTCTCAGGGAACACCATCACCAAAGTCTTATATAGATCTAGATTTCTTCTCTTGTATTCTGAATTCAAGTCACCTTTCTGGTCTTTGGAAGCCAGTCAGCAGCCAAAAACATTTCTTAGAAATTTGAGTAGTTCTGGGGCTGGCACTGTTGCACAACAGGTTAACACTCTGGCCTGAGGTGCAGGCATCCCACGTGGGTGCCAGGTTGAAACCTGGCTGCTCCATTTCCGATCCAGCTCTCTGCTATGGCCTGAGAAAGCAGTGGAGGAGTCCTTGGGCCCATGTACCCATGTGGGAGACCCAGAGGAGGCTCCTGGCTCCTGGCTTCGGATTGGTGCCGCTCTGGCTATTGCAGTCAACTGGAGAGTGAACCAGGAGATGGAAGACTTCTCTATCTCTCTCTGCCTCTCCTCTCTCTGTGTAACTCTTTCAAGTAAATAAATAAATTGTAAAAAAAAAAAAAAAAGAAAAGAAAAGAAAGAAATTTGAGTAGTTCTTACACTCTCATCTTGGGCTGGAATGAACTCAGTACCAGAGGATGAAGAAATAGAATTTTTTATCCACATTACTCAATCAACTTTTGAAGTCCTGCTAGGACACCCCATTAATTGATTGAAAGTACTACCACATTTGAAGCCACAGGGAAGAAAGTAGAAGTATTTCTAGCTCCTACTGGTCCCTGTAATTTCTTGTCTAAAGAGTGTGTTTTGCCCCCCTGAGCCTTACATACAAGAGTGTCATCTAGATTTGGAATTTATAGCTTCTTCTTTTTTATGTTATTTGCTTTTATAGCTCAGGCTTTACAAATTCTCAGACTATGTCTATATAATGCCTAAAAAGATTTATTGGGCAACAAATTTGCTTGGCCATTTGCATTGTAATGGCAAAAGCAATTTCTTTACCCAGAGTAGTTTATTTTCCTTTCAGTTGCAAATGGGGATATTTTAAGGGAAAATACATTATTTTGGTTCAAAGGGGAGATATTATAGCTCCTTATTTCTGACACCTGTCAATGTACCACTTCAACAAAAGTTCTTCCTTGGCCATGATTTTTTATGTCTTGACTCAAATGACCCCATACTATATTAAAAGAACTAGTTATTACATATTTTAAATTTCAAAATTATTCTTTAGACTTATATAAACAACTCAGAATTATAACATTGAAAGGAAAGAAAGTATTATTTTATGAAAGAGGGAAACATTACTTTTAGTTGTAGTCTTAGACTACTATATTAACAAGAAGGAAGACTGGCATTGTAGTACAGGGGGTTAAGCCACTGCTTGATGAGAGTGTTGACTTGACTCCTGGCTACTCTGTTTCACATCCAACCTCTGCATATTATGCATCCTGGGAAGCAGCAGATTATACCTCAAGTCCTTGGGTCCTTGCTACACATATGGGAGACCCAAATGAAGTACCAGACTCCTGACTTCATCCTGGTCTAGCTGTTGCAGGCAATTGGGCACTGAACTAGAGGATGGAAGATACCTCTCCCTCTGCCCCCCAACCTCCCATACTTCTGTTCTCACTCTCACTCTGCTTTTCAAATAAATAAATGTTAAAAAAGAATCCAAAGGACTGAGCATTATATTTTTTGTTTAGTCATATGACTTTGGACACATTGCTTGAGTTTGGGAGACAGTAGTCTTTTTTTTTTAAAGAAATTTTAAAGACTCATTTCATTTTTAAAAAATTAATTAATTTTTAAGGAATACAAATTTCATATGTACAACTTTAGGAATAGTTATTCTTCCCACCATACCCACACTCCCACCCCGCCTCCTCCTTCCTCTCCCCTTCCTAGTACCATTCTCCATTAAGATTCATTTTCAATTAACTTTATACACAGAAGACCAACTCTATACTAAGTAAAGGTTTCAAAAATTTGCACACACATACACACACACACAAAACTGTTTGAGAGAAAGCATCACAGTTAACTCTTATAATACAAGTGTTTGAGGACAGAGGTCCTGCATGGGAAGTTAGTGCACAGTGACTTCTGTTGTTAATTTAACAATTAACACTCTTATGTATGATGTCAGTGACCACCCAAGGCTCTTAAAATGAGCTGCCTAGGCTTTGGAAGCATTTTGAATCCACAAGCTCTGTCAATATTAGATAAGGGCATAAGCAAATTGGAAGTTCTCTCCTCCCTTTAGGGAAAAGTACATCCTTCTTTGATGGCCACTTCTTTCTGTTGGGATCTCACTCACAGAAATCTTTCATGTAGAATATTTTTTGCCACAGTGCCTTGGCTGCCCATACCTGAAATGCTTTCATGGGCTTTTCAGCCAGACCAGGAAGCCATAGGGCTGATTCTGAGGTCAGAGTGTTACTTAAAGCAATGGTCATTCTATGAGTCTGCAATGTGGACTGCTTCCCATGTTGGAACATTCTCTCCTTTTTAATTCTGTCTATTATAATTACCTGACACTTGATCCTATTTATATGGTCACTTTAACGCTTAATCCTATCTGTATGTTCACTGTAACACTTAGTATGATCATTTTAACACTTAAGATGAGATTTTTATCACTCAGCTTAACGGGATTTGGGGTCCCATGACAAGTTTTAAGCAGTACCCTTAGAAGTTAGTCCTTAGGAATATGCAGAACTATTCAGCTTTATAGTTATAAACTGCTTCCTCCCTTTTTCTTTACTCTTATTTCTCACTGAGATCCATCCTCATTGACTTTATACACATAAGATTAACTCTATGTTAAATAATGAGTTCAATAAATAGTATGGAGAGAAAAAATTGAAAAAAATAAAACTGTTCCTTGACAGTCAAGACAAAGGCAGCTCTGGTCATCTCTTCTCAAAGTGTCAATTTCACTTCTGCAGATTTCATTTTAGGTCTGGGAGAACGTATAGTATTTGTCCCTTTGGGACTGGATTCCTTCACTAAGTATGATGTTCTCCAGACTTACTCCTTTTGTTGCAAATGACCAGATTTCTTTTTGTTTTACCACTGTGTAGTATTCCAAAGTGTACATATCCCATAATTTCTTTATCCAGTCTTCGGATGATGGGCATTTATGTTGGTTCTATGTCTTAGCTATTGTGAATTGAGCTGCAATAAACATGGGGGTGCAGATAACTCTTTTATTTACTGATTTCATTTCCCTTGGGTAAATTCCCAGGAGTGGATGGCTGGGTCAAATAGTAGGTCTATATTCAGATTTCTGAGGTATCTCCATACTGTCCTCCAAAGCGGCTTTACCAGTCCACAATCCCACCAAAAGTGGATTAGGGTACCTTTTCTCCAACATCCTCACCAGCATTTATTGTTGGTAGCTTTCTGTATGAGAGCCATTCTAACTGGGGTGAGGTGAAACCTCATTGTGGTTTTGATTTGCATTTCCCTGAAGGCTAGTGATCCTGAACGTTGTTGGCCATTTGGATTTCCTCTTTTGAGAAATGTCTGTTTAAGTCCTTTGCCCATCTCTTAACTGGGTTGTTTGTTTTGTTGTTGTGGAGTTTCTTAATCTCTTTGTCGATTCTGATCCTTTGTATATTCCAATCCTTTATCAGTTGCATAGTTTGCAAATAATTTCTCCCATTCTGTCATTTGCCTCTTCATTTTCCTGAGTGTTTCTTTTGCAGTATTGAAACTTCTCAATTTGATGTAATCCCATTTGCCCATTTGTTAATTTTGGCTTTGACTGCTTGTGCCTCTGGGGTATTTTCCAAGAACTCTTTGGCCAATGTCTTGCAGGGTTTCTCCAATGTTCGCTAATAATTTGATGGTATCAGGTCATAGATTCCGGTCTTTGATCCATTTTGAGTGGATTTTTGTGTAAGGTGTAAGGTAGGAGTCTTGATTCACACTTCTGCATGTGGAAATCCAGTTTTCCCAGCACCATTTGTTGAAGAGGCTGTCCTTGGAGGAGGGAGTTGAGGTTAGGGAATAGCAGAGATAAGTGGTGGTATTTGAAGTATGTAGGTTCTAACCTTCACTGAGTACTTAATATATGCCAGGACTTTATATATCTTATTTCAAGTGATCCTTGCAGTATCTTTAGGGAAATAACCAGAGTCCAGAGCAGTTAGGGTTTTTACCCAGGATCGCATGGTTGGTGAATGGAAAACCCCATCATCTGTTTCATGTTACAACTTGATATTTCTTGTACAGCACACTGCTTCACCTAAATCCTCTTCAAGCACTTAGGTTCTTTCCCTTGAAGCTCTACTGTTTGGCTTCTTGAAATATCAGATGCCAGCATT
The DNA here is from genome assembly GCF_964237555.1 of Oryctolagus cuniculus. Classification (NCBI taxonomy): domain Eukaryota; kingdom Metazoa; phylum Chordata; class Mammalia; order Lagomorpha; family Leporidae; genus Oryctolagus; species Oryctolagus cuniculus. Next base: position 74,346,955 of record NC_091435.1, on the reverse strand, counting down.
TTCCTTTTTAGCTACAAAATTTCTAGAGTGAAATAATTCAAAGACAACAAGATAAATTTCTACCTTCTGATTTTTTTTTTTTTTTTTGCACTGCTGTTTTAACGAGATCATGCATGTGAAGTAGCTTTACAACTCTGAGGTATTGTTACTATTAGATGAGCACAGTTACTCACTGTGGGCTCTTCAGTCTGGGATTAGAATTGCCTCATTTCAGATACCCACAAAGATCTGCATTCTTTTTCTTCCTTGTTGGATTCCACAGAAATTATGTAGCCATTTCCAAGATCTCTGAAAAGTACACTGGCAAGCACTGGGACAGTCCAAAGAGACCCGTAAGCCAGACTGCAAAGTCTGTTATAGAAGATATTGTGCATACCACCTTCTCTTGCTGCACTCAAGTAGTCAGAGTATAATATAGGCAAGAATGAATGGCAGTCACACACTGCTACACGATGACAGTTCTCTAAGGGTGGGAGGGTGCAACTCCAACATAAGAAAGGTAAAAATAGATGATCCATCTCTTTAAAAACAGTATTTCCTGTTTCAGTTTAGTGCTTCAGTATAGAATTCACAAGGGGATTCTGGACAAAAGGTGCTTGCACAGGTGACTATTTGGAGCAGCAGTTAACCCATTACTGAGGACACTTGCATCTCACATCACAGTACCTGAGTTCAAGTTCTGGCTCCACTTCTAATCTCCACTTTCTCCTAATGCGCACCCTAGGAGGCAGCAGGTGTTGGTTCTGATACTTGGTTCCCTGCCACCCACATGAAGTCTCTGAGTTCCAGACCTGTGGCTTTGGCCTGGCCTGGCCCAGTTGCTTTGGCTTTTGGAAAGTGAACTACCTTGCTTGTTCTCCTCTTTCAAATAAAATAAAAATAATTTTAAAAAATTATTTAAATATTCAGTTCTATAGATATATATCTAATTTTTCTTGCAATGTAATTTTTGGAGGGTTTGTTTTATGTTTTCCTTTTGGCTTCTTCTACACAGAAAGAAAATCCAACTGAAAGTGGAAGGAACTTCTAGGAATTCCTGAACCCCTCAGAAGACAAATCATTAGATGGAATGAAAATGACATCACAGTAATATAGGAAGCTTTTCAGAGCAAATTTCCATCCCTTCGCTGAGGATTAGCCATGGAGGTTGACAGGCTTTATAAACTTTTGAGATTTTTGTAGGAGTGGAAGGCAGCTGCAAGGAAGGGAAGAAATTGCCCCTAAGCAAAAAGTGAGGAAAGGTTTCTATGTGGATACTTTATTTTTATTATTCTTGACAACCAAATAGTGATAAAGGTGTGTTACATAACTTGCACCTAGTTGTAAAAATACGGCCATGTATATGGCCATCTCTTCCACCATGATGTTAAGAAGAACATCACTTATCACTTCACAAAAGACGAGCTGAAAATTCCAACAAAACCTCCATGTACACACACAGGCAAATCTCCAGGTTCAGGGTTCCTGAACTCTGGCAATGCATCAGACTGACATGTACCACCATCTCCACCCAAATTAACGTATCAGGGAATAGCACCAGAATGTCTGCTATTTATCAAAGTTCCACTAGTGACTTTATCCAGCCAATCTGAGAACCACTTTCTTATGTTGTAAACGGTGTTCCTGAACTAAAATGAAGAGTATGAGCAGAAATAGAATGAGATACAGTCTCTGCTTTAGCAAAGAATATTTATGAAAAAGTCTCTAAGTTTAAAATAAATTTAAGAAATCTTTGATAATAATTCTGAGGCCATGGGGACAGGAATGCATAAGCTCTTCCTTTTCACACACAAACAAGTTATTATTCAACTGCTAGCTATATTCAAAAAATATCTGCCCTGCACTTAGCACTCGGCCAGGCTCTATAAGAGATACAAGACATTTGGAAATGCTACTTACAGACAACTAGGGAAAACATGATACAGACAGTAATTAGAGCTTATGTCTTTAAAGCAATATAGAAACAAATAGATATTACAGGTAATATAGTATATGTTTCAGAAAAAGCATTTAATTTAGGCATTAAGACCATTAACTTTTTATTTTAATTGTATATGAGATAGAAGTACAAGAGACAGAGACACAGACAGGGAGAAATCTTCTATCTTCTGATTCAATCCTGGATTGTCCAAAACAACCTGGGCTGGTCCAGGTAAAGCCAGGAATCCAGAACTCCATCTGGGTCCCTGGCATGGATACCAGGGACCCAAATACTTGAGCCATCCAGGACACAAATTAGCAGGAAGCTGGATCAGAAGCAGAGTAGCAGACTAACCCAGCACTCTGATATGGGAGAAAGGAGTCCCAAGCAGTGACCATTGCTGCTGTACCAAACACCTATCTCAAGAATGATTTTGAGGTAACCTTGGAAAAAAATTGCTGAAGATTATTCTACACCTAATTTAAGGATACCAAAAAGTGCTATGTAACATAGTTTTTGGCTTTTTTTTTTTTAAAAAAAAAAGATTTATTTATTTACTTGAGAGTCAGAGTTACATACAGAGAGAAAGAGAGCCAGAGAGAGGTTTTCCATCCACAGTTTTCACTCCCTAAATGGCTGCAATGGCAGGAGCTGCACTGATCCAAAGCCAGGACCTTCTTCTGGGTCTCCCACGCATGCCAGGACTTGGGCCATCTTGTACTGCTTTCCCAGACCACAGCAGAGCACTCAAAGCCAAGAGCTTCTTCTGGGTCTCCCATGTGGGTGCAGGGGCCCAAGGACTTGGGCCATCTTTTACTGCTTTCCCAGGCCACAGCAGAGAGCTGGATCAGAAGTGGAGCAGCCTGGACTCAAACTGGCGCCCATATGGGATGCCGGCACTGAAGGAGGCGGCTTTTCCTGCTATGCCACAGCACCGGCCCTGTTTTTTGGCTCTTTGAAACTCAACTCTAATCCATGACTTAGCAACTCAGGTGACATCTCCAAAACTTAGTTTTCTTATTGTCTAGTAACGGAGTTTGGACCAGGTATCCAGAGGGTGGCTGGGATGGAAGAAACGAGTCGTCCTGCAGATTTTTCATTGTCATGGATTGGGGGAGGTGCCTGTGCTGATGTCATCTAGTGGGAGGGGGTCAAGGACATCCTATGCAAAGGAAAGCCCCACACAGCAAAGCTGTACCTGGTTTCAAATGTCAACACTGCTGAAGGATCTCTGTCCCTAATGATTTGTACTATGAGAATTAACTGCAAAACTTGTTTTCAAACAGTCCTTTATACTTTGTGTGTGTCGGGGTGGGTGCAAATTGTGGAAATCTTTACTTAGTATAGAGTTGGTCTGCTGTATATAATGTTAATTAAAAACAAATTTTAATGAAGAATGGGATGGGAGAGGGAGTAGGAGGTGGGACAGGAATGGGGGTGGGAGGGCAGGTATGGGTAGAAGAACCTCTATATTCCTAAAGCTGTACCTATGAAATTTGTATTCAATAAAGAAAAGCTTTCTTAAAAAAATAGTGAACTTGAAGAAACTGTAATAGATGTGCTTAACAATTTCACACAGCATTTTACTGTTTCTCAGTCATTAACAGGCCTAAAAGTCACTAGAGATATTCATAAAATGCAGATTGCTAGACCCTGACAACTAAATCTACTAGGTCTGCGGTGTGATTAAATAGTCTGGAATTTCAGCACGTCCATGAAGTGATTCCCTTGCACCTGAGTCCTACCTTAACTGCATTCTGAGAAACTTTACTAAGATAAACAGCAGCACTGAAGAAATCTAGTTTGATTGTTGAAAAATAACAGAGCTAGACATTATTTATGAAGTACCTCATAATTCATAGTCCCGAAAGCCCACTGAGACTTACACAAGGTCTTGCAGCTTCTTAGAGACAAGGTAGGACTTGCACCTGCCTAGTTCTAGCTCCAAAAGCCATGCTCCGCAAATGACCTCCTGACAGCCTTACAGTTTGGGTAAGACAGATAAGCAGCGAATGAAGCAACTGCAAATGTCCAGCAGAATACTGGGCGATGTGGAAGAGAGATTCTCCTCCAGAGACAGAGAAAGTGAATTGTTGCAGAGGAAATGAGACCCTTCAAAGGACCTTGAAGTGAAAAATGAAGATTGAATTCAGTCCCGGAAAGCCAGGGTTTCTCAGCCTTTGCTAAAAGCTACTGATGCCAAGGCCCCGCTCCAGAACTTGAGATCTAATTGGTTTTGGGTGGGGGTCATGCCTCAGGAGGCCTTAAAGGTCCTCAGGTTGTTCTCCTCTGTACCCAGAAGACCACAGGTGCTGTTGAAGCTAGGAGAGGCGAGAGTTTGCAAAATTACCAAAAAGGAATAACCTGGTGGTAATGATTAGACTCGATCAGGGCAGAAAATGGGGGGAAGGGCTCAGTTTAGAGATTATTGCAGACATGTAGGGGTGTGGAGATGAGGACCCCCACAAGGGAATGGGTCAGAAATAGCACTGGAATCACAGGCTCTCCTTTAGTTCTGCTGATGTTGACACTGGCTTGCGATATGCCCTAGGAATAGTCATTTAATGTTCCTGTCTCCATTTCTCATATACCACAGAAGTGCCAAGATATTCGAATTAAATAATAAACCATAAAGCAAAAAGGACACTATAATGCACGATGCATGCTTACTATATAATGAAAATGGTAGACAAGTTCCTACTGTGAAACTGACCTGGAAAAGACACTTCAAAGGTATTCACTGGTGGAACCAGGAGAGCCTTCTAGAAGTAGTAGGAATGGTGGGAAAGGGAGCTACTTCCTGAAAGGAAATGGCAGTAGTGGTACATCAGAAGTTTTCATCGGGGCAGTTTTGCCCTGCAGGGGACACTTGGAGATGCCTGGAGACATTTTTTATTGGCATAACCACCGTCATTTAATGTATAGAGCCTAGGGTTGCTGCAAAACGCCCTGTCACAGTTTTATCTGAGGCAGTGTGTAAACAGCGCCATGACAGAGACACCTGGTGTAGATATCACAGATTTGGAAGGCACCATGACCATGTAATTCAATTCCTACTACTGATGAATAAGCCGAAGTTCAGAGATTTCATGACTTGATATCCCCAGCCAGTGGAAGCCACGGTGACAGAACAGAAACGCAACATTTCTGGCTCCCAGTCAGTGGTCTCTGGAGCAGACCTGTGTGACCCAACCCCCAACTAAAGATGGGCTCCCAGAGATCAAATGAGAGGGGCCTGGACCCAGCTGGGAGGTAGGAGCTGCGTGAGAGAGGTTTCTTCGTGGAGTAACCAGAACAGGTGCGGCTTAATCCAAAGAACTCAAATGCGGGAAGGGGAAGCAAGGGCATAGGGAGGTATAAATGAGGAAGAGCCGAGGGCCCAGAGGACTATCCGAGGGACGCGCAGAGACGCCGCGGGTACCCTCTAGATCATGCCACCTAGATCAAATAAACAGGAACAGTGAACACCACGAAATCAGCATGAAAGCCAGGCAGGCCTCGGCTCCAAACTGGCCATTGGAATTTTGAGGTGGAGGTCACCGCGACATTTGCAAAGAGCGTTTCCCTTGAGTTGTTGGGAAAAGACTGGGGATTTCAGAGAGAAAGGAGCGGTGGGACAACGATGACGTGTGAGCACCAAGTTCTAAGCGCTCCCTCGTGAAAAGGAGAACACTAGGGCGACAAGGTCAAGCCAAGGACTTGAGGAGGCAGAAGCTTCACCTGTGTGTGCTGAGAGCAAAGGGGACGTGGTGGCATTGGACGGACCGCTCACAGCCGCCTGCGAACGCAGGGCCGCGGCGCTACCCGCCTGCGCGCACTAGATGGCAGTAGCGGGGCCCTTTCGTCTCGCTTCCCGGTCCTATAAGGCGCTGCTTGTTTAAGTACAGTCTCATTTAGTTGGAGCTGCAGGGGAGTGAGGGAGAGGAGGGTAGAAGGCGGAGAGCGGGAGCGCTTGAGGGAGAAGGGGGCTCGCGGTGTTTGCACCAGGCACAGGCGCCGAGCGTCCACCCCGGGCCGGGCTCGCGCGCTCCCAGCCACAGCGAAGCTGTTCTGGGTCCGGCCGTTGCGCGGCAGGAGCCTCGTCAGTCAGGGTTGCCGGCGCCGGGGGAGCCCAGAGGGGACCCCAGGGACCCGAGCGGCGCGTTTGAGCAGAGAGCGCGAGCGAAGAGGCGAGAGCCGGAGCGCGCCAGAGAACCTCCAGCGCGGCGGAGACATGAGGACCTACTGGCTGCACAGCGTCTGGGTGCTGGGCTTCTTCCTGTCCCTCTTCTCGTTGCAAGGTAGGGTGCGGACTCCCTGAGCCCCTCGCACCCCGCGTCCCCGCCGCCGGGCTCGGGGTGGTCGGGGCAGTGAGGAGCGCTCGCCTTTGGGCCGGAGCGGGGGCGCCTTTCCAAGTCCTGCGGTGCGCTTCCGTGTCCTTCCTGTTCTTCGCCCAGGCTGAGTGCTGAGGCGTGCGGAAGGCTGCGGGCGGCAGACTCGCTGCGACGCCTGCGTGGGCGGCGATGGTGCGGGGAGTGGGACCCGGTGTGTGGCGTGTGTGTGTGTGTGTGTGTGTGTGTGTGTGTGTGTGTGTGTAGGGGTGGGGGGTGGCGACGGAGCTGGGGCTGCTCCTCTGTAAACTCAAAGCGCCCCCGCGGTGTTCGCTGTCCCCGCGTCCCCGGTGCTGATAGCACCGCATTCCTCCTCTTTCAGGAGGGAATTGGCACTTAAGTTTAGAAGGAGACTGGGTATCCGCTCCGGCACCTGGTACTGGCATCTGCGTGCAAAATAACCCCTACGGACTCTGCTGCCGCAAGTGGGGAGGAAGATTGGGGGGTTCTGAGTGAAGAGAGAGATTGAATTCATGGGTTAGTATAATAGCTGTGCTGGCTGGGAATGGTCAGTGTGTTTCGTGCCCAGAGGACTAAACGGCTAGGGCTGGTGTTTACTTTGAAGAGATTTTTGGGTCTGAGCTCTGACGAGATGATGAGATGAACTGATGAAGGTTAAGATTGAAAACGTACACAGTATGTGCATTTCACTTACAAGCCGGCATCCTCAGCCTTTCTATGTGTCCAACGTCCCTCTAATACACAAAGTCATTCAAACATAATGAATCCTCTTTCTAATCTCCCCAGCTCACACCTCTACCCGTGACAGGAGCCTTGCACAATTAGCCACAGAGCCCGAGCTGTATTACTCTACTCTTACTGGTCTACTACTTCGTCATGGTCGGGCATTCTGCCATCATTAGGACCTGTACTTGGTTCCATTCATCATGCTACTGAACATGCAAGTCTCCATTTATACACACATGCACTCAGACACACACAGACCCTCGCATGAACACTGGGCATGCAACGACCGGACTGGCAAACCTCCTCTTGATTTTCTTCTGACAGCTGGTTGCTAATGTTACGTTTGTGGGTTTCATTTTTCATTGCTGGGGGATATTTTGTGTAGCTAAAGAGCCCTCTTGCCAAATGAAGGGGGAATAGACTCCTGGCTGTTGACTAGTTGAAGCATTGCAAGTGAATAAATACAACATTGAAGTTACATTTTGATATATGCTTAGGGGAGCAGCTGGAATTCACCCATAACACAATTGCAAGTTACAGGTTCTAAAAACTTCCTCATCTCAGAACTCACTGACCCATTCCTTCTCTATCTAAATTGCAAGGTCTTGTAATACACAATTCTTCTAAGCGTGCATGCATGGAAAATAGAATCCCAAGCCCGACTTGGCTTTTCATATTTTATTCCTTCACATTTTTTTCCTCCAAAGCTCCCAGGACTTCCTCTGATTTCAGATACTGCTGCAATTCAGTTTTTCCATACCGAGACATTAGCATCGTGACTGTACTATGCTAGCAGCAGAGGTTAATCCCTTTCCTTCCTATTCCGTTTAACTCGAGGAACTTAGCTCTTGAGATAAAATGCCAAGAATGAAGTCACTAATACGTGTTTCTGTTAAGTTTGAAGAAAGCTGTGGAATATTCATTACACTGCCAAGGGGTCGCGTGAGTGAAGGGCACGTCAGAATGCTGAGCTGAGGTTAGATGGCACTTTTAGAGGACTGGGACAGTCTAACGGAGAACTGAACCAGATAATTGTATTCCAGGAGATCTTGCATTTAAAAAAATGAAGGCTTGCATTATTCTTCAATCATACCAAAGTGAACTATGGTGACAGTTCCTCGAAATAGAAAATCTGGTGTTATTTGGCTAAAGGAGATAGTTTTTTCCTCCTAGAGAGTATTGTTCTTTCCAAAAAGAGTTCTTATGGATTGGGAAAGCATTCAGTGAATTGCACCCCAGTTCTCATGCTTTGGGATCCCCTGATGTCTGGTACAGACCAGGTACTATAGTAATTTGAAGTTTTAGGGTGGGAGGAAACAGTGGTATAGTCAGATCAGAAATGTAAACCAGATAAGAAATGTAAAGGCCACTCAAATAGTTCATAGACTTTCCTTCATGCCTTGATCATGGCAAAGGTGGGATGCTCTCCTTCTACTTGCACAGGTTCCTGTGTGGGCCATACATGCGTGCACACACATACACACACACACACTTCGTGATGTCAGAGTATGTGCCCCTTTGAATAGGCCACATCCCTTGTTTACTGTCTCCCTTCTCCAATAGTTATTTCTGTTTCTCATGATTGTGTTCATGAATTCATAGCTGAATGCTGTTCTTAGTGTTCCTTTTTACTTAGATTCGATTTGTTAAATATTCAGTACATTTAGGGATATGTGGTACTGAGGTGGAGAGATTTCTACTGAATAATTTGGGTTGACCCCATAAGAGTTTGTGTGGTTGAAATCATTACTTTGTGGTCATGGTCATGGGCAAGTCAGACTGATGAGGTCTCAGTAGAAATTGTGTTCTGCTTCTGAGTGATGTAGAAATGGTTACTTGGAAAAAGGTCCTGTGAGATACACTGGTCAAGATATATTTGCATATGAATAAATTACACGTGAATTTTCTTATTTCTACAACTGTCCTAGAGTACTTTGGTATAGTTTCTGTCTGTACGACATCCTTGTGATAGTCAATGGGACAGTCAGTAACTTCTGAGCAATGATGACTTGGTGAGATGACATGGTTAGTAGCTCAGTTGAGTTTTTATCCTTGATATTGTGGTGCCTGTACTTGATATTAAGGACAGCACTGTTGATAAAGTGTCTAGTTCTCAGGGGAATGTTCTCTAGACATTTATGATTGTGCTCTTATCATTGCACTTACTCCTAACCTTGAGCAAGCAAATTGGGATTTTCATAAAGGGGAAACAAGCAAACTCGGAAGCAAAAACACCTAATCAGAACTCTCCATTTTGTGCTTGGTTTAGTTTGAAGCTTCTGTTTCACTGGCTCAGATCTGGCTGTGGTTCCTTGTCTGGCATCTGGCCCTTCTTTCTCATGCTCCAGATCCTTTGCCAGAGAGCAGCCACCGCTTTGCTCTGAGGTTGGCTCTGGTCTCTCCCTTTGGCATCTGGGACAGCAGCAGTTGTGTGTCCTTTGGGGATGGCAGAAGACATGAATTGCACTTGGCTGCCCCTCCCCCATCTCTGGTTCATCTGGGCATGAAGGTCCCCTTGGCTTCTGCTTACAGCCAGATTTGGGCTGCTTACTGACCAGGAGCAGAAAAGACGGTAGCCATACTGCATCAGAGGCAGCATGACCAACCCCCTAACAGGGAGCCCTGGGGCAACTGCTCAGGGAGGAACCAACAGAAATGCCTGGGATGGGAGCCTCTTCCAGCCACTGTGATTCTCCCTTTCAAGAACATCTTGCAGTAGCTTTGCCTAACCTGCTCATGAGGGTGCTCTCCATCCCTCTGCCCATTTGTCACACAAATTGGTCAAATCTTTCCAGAGGCTTCTTACAGCTCTCTGATGTGGATTAACATGAGACCCTTTAAGAACCACCTTTTTAGAGTCTACACTACACATTGTTTTAATATCAAGTATAGTGGCAAGTGAATAAATTTTTTTTTTTAAGAATTCTGATTTTACTGGGGATAACTTAAAAGGAGTTAAGCACTATGTGAGGTCTGGTTTTCTGCTAGGTAGGGATATTGGTTTCTCTTCATTGTCATCTCTATGATGGGAAACCTAGAACAGGTTCTTGAGTACAGAGTGCACTGCAGTGAGGTCCCTCTGCTTCAGTGTAGACAAAACATAGGTTTCCCCCACCTTTTTCTTAAGATATTTGTCTTCTGAAGAAATTTGACAATGCTTCCTTAAAAATAATATATTGATATATTGAGAAATCTAGACTTTGCCTTTTGTTGGTGGTTGGGCATATCTTATCCCAAGCTTTCAAAGATGTTTATTAGTACAGCCCCCTAGCTCAGATTACTGCTGTGACTTCTATCATCTTCTCTGTCTTCTATTTTCTGGTGGGAGTTATTTCCAAGTAGTTTATTAATCTGAAGAGGCACTGTACAGCCTGGAAGCAAAGAAGTTGACCAGAAGAGTCTTAGGATTTCTTTTCTTTCTTTTGATAACTGTCAATTCTGGAGGACTGTGGTTCATTTAACACATCCTGAAGCCACCATATCTTCTATCATAGTTTCATGCTATGAACATCACTATTTCTCTTGAGATATGCCTCAATAGTACATTTTCTTTATTGCGTATTTCTATCCTGGCTAGCATACTTGAAGTAAGATATAAAGAAATGTTTTTGCTTAAACTATCCCTCGTTATATACCTGCCATGATCCATGATCTCCCTGTATGCTCCACCATAATTCATAATCTTAAAGCATCTGCTGTCAACAAACAGTGCTTGTCTGGACACTAAGAAGGGAAGATATTCAAGTGGAGGAATTCCTGGGGTACACATTAGAAAACTTGGGTACTAGTTTTGAATTCACTGATCATTTCCTGATTATAAAACCTAGTATTTCATGTGAGCCTCACTTTCTACTATTACTGAATTGGAATATGCATGGCTATAACACGGCATTATGCATGCATTGCATGTTATAAAACTTTAAGTGAATGTATTATTTGCTTCTGCCAGAGAAGATAGAGTTAAATTAAAAGGAATTATCTGGCTGCTTGCCACTGACTGAACAGAATTCACCAGTGTTCATAGCTATCTGCTTCTCTCTTCGTCCATGCTTGCTTTCTGTCTCTGGACTTGGGTGAGAGCCATATTGAGCTCCCAGTGCTAATTTAATGCTGAAGGGAGATACCAGTATTGATATGGGGTTACATAAGCTGCCTCTGCGTTCTCAATTTGCTGAAAGAGCTTAAGCCAGAAAACAACAAATTGAAAGAAAACACGTGTCCACTTGTAATTCCACGCTAACCACCACCCTTTGTTTGTTTCCCTTTTCTCCTAAGCCAACGACAATCTCACTTAATATGTTAGCTTGCAATACTGAGGAATTGCTGAAGGAAGGAAGAAATGTTAGGGGATCTAGATTCCAATTAACTTTGCCACTGTGGCTGTGCAACTCTGTGTGAATCACTGTTGTTTAGTAAATGAGAGTGGGAATCTCCAAGATTAATGAATCTTGCTAAGGGTGCCAGCAGACCAGAACTCTTCTCACATCCCCATCCCCTCTTTTTCTATGGCCCCCATTTTTCACTTTGATAGGAAAAGAGAAAAAGGTACTTATACACAGAGATGCTGACATGTTTGACACGCAAAATTCATATTTACATTTTGAAATATCAGTGATATTAAGGGGTTCCTTTTTGGAAATATTTATAAAGCCATTCTTAGAAGCCCTATTTCAGGGGTAGGAATGGGTACATTTAAATTAACAGAGCAACTTAGTTTTTAGAACTTTACAACAACAGCACAACTTAAGTGTTTGGAGGAAATGAGTAATTTATGTAAGTGTTGTTATCTCTGCCCTGCGTTTTTCTCTCCTGCAGAATGCAATTTGTGCCTAGGGATGAGCAGGAAGACAGGTTCACCTCTCCCCCTTCTCTGCTTCTTTCGACCTGGCAGCCTCAGAAGCTGTCTCCTACCTGCAGGAGGAGAGATTTGCAATTCTATCTGCTAGTAGACAGCAGCAGGCCGCTAGGAGGAAACCCAGATTAGTGGTCCCTAAACAATTCTTGTGGACATGATGGCTGGGTAAGCCTGATCCAGGCAGTCGGTGACCAGGCCAGCCTTCTACTGGGGACCTGTGGTCTGCAGGGGGAGTAGGAAGGAATTTCTTGGGGATTGCTGCCTCATGCAGCAGAGATAAGACTAATCCCACTGACCTGCCCCAGACCTGTGCTGGCATATCAGATGCAGGCTTGTAACTGGTCCTAGTAACAGCTATGGTTTGGTTTTGTTACTGAAATTTTAATTTCCTATCTTTCCCATTAGGCAATGATGTGGTTTGTACTGAGGAGGAAAAAGAAGAGCAGGCATTCTGTGGATTCAGAGCTATTTCTGTGTGCGGTATGAAGCATGAGCCGTATTGTCAGCTAGTGTGGGTATATGCAGGGTCCAGGGTATAGGAAATGAGTGATCATGCAAGGATAACAACTGATATCTTCCCCTTCCTTCCTTCCTTCCTTCCTTCCTTCCTTCCTTCCTTCCTTCCTTCCTTCCTTCCTGTTTTCCTTACTCCTTCCATAAATATTTATCAAGCCTCAAGGGTACACTCTCATGAACTTCATAGCAAGGAAGCCAGATACTTAAAAGATAATAAATTAATTACTATTTTGATAAAATATGAAGGAGAGTTTGAGGGTACCATGAGAATATATTTTAGATTGCTTCTCGGCCTTTTGTCTAAGATCAAGTGTGGGGCATATATTTTAGGGAGACGAAGCTTAGTTTGAGTTAATAAAAGCTTTCCTGAAGAAACTGACATGTAATTGGAGTTCGAATGATGGTAGGAGTTAGTCAAGTGGAGGAGGTGGTGGAGGGAGCGATGGTATCAGACTTGCTGTGGCTTTGAGGAACATGGGAAATGGGCATCTTCGGCAAGTGACGGAGTAAGGATGTGAAGACCAAGGAGGATGCAACAGCAGCTAGCATGTGGGGCTTGAGGTGCATTACAAAGGCACGGGAGAAGGAGAGGGATAATGGTCATGTGGACTGAGGTTGTGGCATCAGAGGTAGAGTGAAGTCACTGAGGAGTTTGAGGGACCAAATCCTCAGGACTTCATTGAACGAGGATCTCTGGCATGAAGACGGGCCATCAGCCATTACAGGTGTTATATAGAATCCAAGGCTTATGAGAGCGCCATGCATAGATTTTACCTGTTCCTTAATACTGGCCTGTTACCAACAACCTTGTGGGGTCTTAAGCTATTTACACCATACAGCTGAGCAAAGAGGCCCGAAGCTAGTAAAAACGGGGATTGGCTTTGAAGCTTAGGCTGCTTCCAAATCGAGGTTCTTTCCCTTACACTGCACTGCCTACTCTAAGTAATAGGATATGTGAGATTGACTTAGTTTTCAAGAATTATGCATGACTAACCACCTATGTGGCCTTGGGCAAGTTATGTCTGATTCTGGAAGTAATCTCTAAGGTGTCTTTAAGGTTAAAAAAAAAAAGTCTATGATTTAACTCTGATTGGGGAGAAGTATAGTCTTAATTAATAAAACAGCTGAATTAAATACATTTTTTAAAGATAGGCATTCAAGTTTTATTACATTTGAGTGCATAAAGAAAAAACTAATTCCTAACAAAATCTTCTCAAACTCTTGCTGACCAGAGTTTATGACCAGATTATAAAAGAGCTAAACTTTACTTAAACTGGAAGCAGCACCACTTATTTCCAATTGCATCCTTAAGTTCACAATATCTGTTCCTTTTTGGTACAGATTAGGCCTTATTTCTATAAAGACTTATATCTGGATATTTGTGTTTAATATACATTTTTAGTATTACTAAGTTATTTCCTAAAAATAGATGACACATGATAAAGTGTAAAGCATAACGGTATGGTAAAGTTGAGAGAACTGAGGATAAGAATGTAAGGATATGGACTTAGACCTGTTACAGGAGGGTTTATTGTGGGAAATGATAGAGATCTACATTGTGAAAAATACCAGGAACAGATGAACAGAAGGAAAAATGTTCATTCTGCATTGGAGTTGCAGTATGGTCTCTGGCCTGAGTGGAGTTAAAGTTCATGTTGGGAAGTATTTCCAAAGAAGCCTGGAGAAACGGAATGAACCTTGGATGCCAGGCTGAGCCATTTGTACTTGATCCTGAAAGAAATAAAGAGCCATTGATTGGTCCAGGAAGGAAGTGACATAAAGGAAATGTTGCTTCTGGAAGACTACTTTGATGCCAAGAAACCATTTGCATACATAATACAGAGTAAATTTCAAGGCTTGCTTTTGTCTATTGCACATTCCAAGCCACTTAGGTTTTTAAAATAAAATCTATGAATATGTGCAGCAAAAGTGTAATTTTTAGGTCAATAGGGTCATGTATAGAGTATGAATATCTGGCATAACATCTTTTGAAGACACAAATGGACTGTAGATGACTTTCACATGGGATCTGTGTAAGTTTTAGCTATGCATGTTGCAAGGCAGTAAAACAGTTAAAGATATGTGTATATGTGTGGGTAATAATACATAGTATTATAGTGTGTAGTATATGATGAGTAGCTATAGTGAGGATGGCTTTTCCTAGATTGCCGGGTTTCCGATGTAGACCATCTGTCTAGTTCTGTTCTTGTATAATATATGGTGAGAAAATATTGTTAAATAAACCTTGGCAACACTGAAGGAACTTTGAAATACTTCCCATTGCATTTTGAAGCAAAGCTTGCTTTTTTATATTCTTAGAATGACTGAAGCTATGTTATTGCCTAATATGATTTAAAGCATCACTTATATTTTGAAAAGTGTATCATTACAAATTAATGTGCTTATTGCAGAAAAATGAGAATTAATGCTGAAGTAAGAAAATCTAAAAAATCACACTCTAAGTACCAGAAAAACCCCTGTTAACTTACTTTCTTAGCGACCATCCAAGACTCTACCCACCCAGAACATATATATTAATGTTACCAAATGATAAACAGTTTACATGTACCTTGTGATTTACTACTTTGAAGAGTATGTCATAAGAGTTTTTATGTATTAAATATAAACACCTGAAACCTCTTTGATAATAGTCTTATATCATAATTTATTCATCAGTATTCTAACCTTAAATATAACTTTTGGTGAGTGCTTTGATTTTTAAAATAGAAAAATATTACATGATGCCATACATGATTAATTTGTCCTTGCTTTATGAGCACACTGGCTTTTAGCAACCTTAGGAAATTGACTAACAATGCAATGTATGATATTTACAGAAACCATCTTGGTCTTCTCCAATAGCTTATGTTGGGTTGCCTGTTCGGTGACATACCCTGGTCAGAAGATTTCATTATTTCTTAAGTGCCTATGCACTCACAACAATTTACTTATGAAGTACTTCTACATACACTAGCTCATTTGGCCTCTGAGAGTACTCTATGGGGACGAAAGAAAAGTAAGAATATTGACACCTCTAATGTAAAACATCGTGGACTGCCTGGCAGTATACAAAGAACTCTAAAAATACTTGTGTTGGTATTATTTAGCAGTCATGGTTATCTCCTTTAATCCTTAATTTATTTCTGCTAGAGATTATTATTATCCTTTTAAGGATGACAAAACTATTAAAGGTTATTATAGCCCTTTAAGGGATGAGGAAACTGGGACTTCGGGAGGCTTAGTAATTTCAATGAAATAAAACCCTGGCCAGTGGTAGAGCAAGCGATGCCCTGTTCCCTCCTGGGAGAACAGTCCTTCTCCAGGGTGCTGCTTCTGGCTGCAGCACATCATTGGCTTAATGTTTTCCCCTGGGATTTGAGTTCCTTGTGAAAGGGAGTTTCCCAAGCTCCTGTTCGATGACTGGTTGTGGGGAAGTCTCTCTGGCAAATCTCAAGTCTAGAATGTAATGTGGCAGTTTAAAAGCACATCGGCAGGCCGGCGCCGCGGCTCACTAGGCTAATCCTCCGCCTAGCGGCGCCGGCACACCGGGTTCTAGTCCCGGTCGGGGCGCCGGATTCTGTCCCGGTTGCCCCTCTTCCAGGCCAGCCCTCTGCTGTGGCCAGGGAGTGCAGTGGAGGATGGCCCAGGTGCTTGGGCCCTGCACCCCATGGGAGACCAGGAAAAGCACCTGGCTCCTGGCTCCTGCCATCGGATCAGCGCGGTGCGCCGGCCGCAGCGCGCTGGCCGCGGCGGCCATTGGAGGGTGAACCAACGGCAAAAGGAAGACCTTTCTCTCTGTCTCTCTCTCTCTCTCTCTCACTGTCCACTCTGCCTGTCAAAAAAAAAAAAAAAAAAAAAAAAAGCACATCGGCATGGATCTGACGTCTGCAGGTCCTACCTCAGTTACTTCTAGAACTTACGGATGGATGCCATACAGCATGAATGACTCATCTGTGCTTAGTTTGTTTTCAAAGATCGCATGCATCTAGCATCCTTGGTCTGTCTTTGTAAACTATGAAACTGGCAAAAACGTTTTATTTACCGGATTTCTTTACCTTTTTGCCCTGGATATGCGTTCTCCTTCCTCTGGCCAGATGGTTTGGGTGATCCCCACCTTGGCTCCACCAACAGAACTTGGATTAGGCTCTTCAGTGCGTTTTTTTTTTTTTTTTTTTTTTGACAGGCAGAGTGGACAGTGAGAGAGAGACAGAGAGAAAGGTCTTCCTTTTTTGCCGTTGGTTCACCCTCCAATGGCCGCCGCGGCCGGCGCATCGTGCTGACCAAAGCCAGGAGCCAGGTGCTTCTCCTGGTCTCCCATGGGGTGCAGGGCCCAAGTGCTTGGGCCATCCTCCACTGCACTCCCGGGCCATAGCAGAGAGCTAGCCTGGAAGAGGGGCAACTGGGACAGAATCCGGCGCCCCGACCGGGACTAGAACCCGGTGTGCCGGCGCCGCAAGGTGGAGGATTAGCCTATTGAGCCGTGGCGCCGGCCTTCTTCAGTGCGTCTTGAGCAGCATTCCTGTACCTCTCGGAACTCCTCAGTGGTATTCGATACCATGTTTTGTTGCCCGTTTCTCTTGATCTGCTTATATTGTTCTATGTTTATTTGTGTGTACCTTTTTCATTCGAATATCTCTTACATGTTACCAGTTTGTAATAAAAGACTTTTTCGAACTCTTGTTTTTACCATGGGCCTACATTGACTGAAGACTTTGAGATGTTTATAAAGCGTTTTAAGATATATTGTATATTATTTATAGGCTTTTTTAAAACTAAGGTATCATTTATTTTGTCACTGTTTGCTTTTCTAACCTAATGCTGTAGGTGACCCTCTACCACGGGAATGTGGATGACTTTGTTACACATGCCTTGGCTGCAGCTAATTTCTTTAGGTGCCTTATATAGACTTCCTCCCTCCTCAGCTACCACTTTGTGTCATTTGCACCATAACTATCATAGGCTGCAATTACAAAGGCCCATCAATCTCATCTCTTAAAAAAACAATAACAAAAAAGCCAGTTATTTCTGGTTTGCATGTAGCAGTTGAGGTCTCATTGTTAATGTCTGCTTGGGGTTTCATTTGTAATGAAAATTAGTTTCATCATAGTAAGATGTTTTATTCACTTCATATAGCATTTTCAGCTACAAACATCCCATATAACTCATGAGAGCATATTTTCAATACAATTGTATGTAATCTGGCTTCTAATTTCAGATTCTGCTTCTTCTGTCCATCACTTCATTTCCTTCAAGCTGTCATGGACATTTATAGAATGTGTCCAAATCTCTTCATTCCTGTTGTCACTATTCCTACTGTAGGTAGATTGTCTCCTGTCCCAGCAGTTCTACAGGTTCCTAATTGGCTGATAGGAATTGGGCTCCTGTGTGAGGCAGAGTAACCCTTATGGTCCTCTGACTAACCCCTAGGTCATTAGGGGGTTTAGAAAACCTGGACAGCCAGATTCCAGCTTGGACTCTGACACACTCATCATTGAGCAAAGTCACTTATCTCTTGCACTTAATTCTGTCACATGCAGTGAAGGGATTGAAGAAAATCATAACTCATTTTATCTAATGCTTCACTATTAAAAAATTGAAATGTGTTCTACTTTTAAACATTCATTTTATAAGGACATACACAAAAGGGAAGGGAAATACCAAACACAAGGGACTGGATGTCCAAAGAGGAGTAAGAGAAACAGGATGAGGTACAGAAATTAAAAAGAAAAAAAAGACATCCATTTCATTTGTTTTTCGGAGTTGACAAATCATTTTTGAATGATTAACATTTTTTCTATGTCTTCACAACTTTTTCTTGTCAGTACTTTATTTTAAAGTGCATTTCAAATATAGCCAAACTTTTGCTTACATTTTTTTCTTTAGTACTTACTTACACTGAAACCAAGGTTGAGTTTAACTCATAATCCATAGAAGGGCAATTTCAAAGAACCTACCAATTGGTAGGATACACTTAATGATGGCATATAAGTCTCATTAGGACAGTAGTTACCTATAGAAAATATTCCCATTGCTGGTGATTTCTACAGTCAACTGATCAAATGACTTTTAATGTGTATGGCTACCAACAGCAGTGGTGAGCAGATGATCATATGAATGTTTTAATGGAATCCATCATTGCTTCCTGTTTTTTCCAAGAGATGGTAATAATCAAAGTGTTTTCTCTGATACTAGCCTCAGTATTTTTATTTTATTTTTTTTGACAGGCAGAGTTAGAGAGAAAGGTCTTCCTTCCGTTGGTTCCCCCCCAAAATGGCCGCTATGGCTGGTGCGCTGTGCCGATCCGAAGCCAGGAGTCAGGTGCTTTCTCCTGGTCTCCCATGCGGGTGCAGGGCCCAATGACCTGGGCCATCCTCCACTGCACTCCCGGGCCACAGCAGAAAGCTGGACTGGAAGAGGGGCAACCGGGACAGAATCCGGCGCCCTGACTGGGACTAGAACCCCGGGTGCCAGTGCCACAGGTGGAGGATTAGCCTAGTGAGCCACAATGCCGGCCGCTAGCTTCAGTTTTGACATCTCCATAACCTCCCTCAAATCACGTCCCTGTAGACTAGAAGGTGCCAGAGCGATGGCTAATGAATATTAAGTAATATTCCACATTGATTATGAGTCAAGTAGAACTGTACTCCTAAGGATTCAGTAGTGTAGGTTGGACTCAAGGAAGGATTCAGTAATTGGTTTGTGAGCATGGCAGAAAGGAGACATTATCGAGCCTTCTGTGTGTGTCCTCCTACTGTAGTCACCTAACTAGCACATGTTACCCTGTCTTGTTCTTGTAAGTGATCTCCATGTTAATCTTGCTTAAAGATCTTCCATTTTTTCTGATTCTTGTTGGACTCATGTGTTTTCCCAAAGGTGATCAGTTATTGGAAATGAGCAAAGTACATTTTGCACCATATGAGCCATGTTTCACTATTAGACCAAAATTTGTCTTTGCTATTTCACTATTCTGTGCTCAGGTTTTTTTTTTTTGTTTGTTTGTTTGTTTGTTTTCCTTTTAATCTTAGTAACTAAAATGGCCCCTTAAACTGCCAACTTTTTCTAGTCATCCAAATGACTAAGATGTGAGTTCAATGGAGTTGTGTCAAGATTGTTTTATTCACTGTCAAATAATTATTGCTGCCTCCTAACTCCTCATTCTTTTACTTTGCTTTCAAGTTTAGTCTGTCTTTAGAGGTAAATTGATTCTTCTATAGCTTTTCAGTTACTAATGCAAATAAGTCCCTCTAGAAGTCCCATTACAGAAAATATGGCCTTACTTTTAGGATATAGTAATATAGTAGGATATCTCAAATGATGTCTGTTACACAATGAGAGATCAATTTCTTTTATTTGGAAGTAGACAGTGCCATTTTCCTATCACCCTTAATTTCCATTTAGAAATTCACTTATCATCCCCATGTGAGAAAAGGGTTAGGAATGGTCTCATCTTACTGGCCTTGAAAAACCAGCATGGAATTCTAATAACACCAGTCTACCTGGAGTACTGCAGCTGGGAATGGAATAAAAGATTACAGATAGAAGCTTCACACTGAAAGTCATAGTGATGGAGTAGAAGTGAAGGATTTTGTAAGCCAGGTCCTCAGCCATTTCAAAGTGATCAAATACAAAATACACAATGGTTTCAGCTGACTGATTCATTTAATCTCATTATCAACATGTAGGTGAAGAAAGTGAAGTATGGAAAAGTTTAGATCGTCTAATCTCCTACAACAAGATAGTAATAAAACTTGGTTCTGTACCTAAGTAGTCTGGCTTTAGAATTGACACACTTAACCCTTATAATATTCACTAGGCTTTCATTTTGTAAATAAGAGTTTTCCAAGAACTTCCGTACACACAATCATTATGTAGTAAAGAAGGTTCCAACAGGCCTTCCAAATTTCTGAATTCTCAGTTATGGCTCTAAATGGCCTTTGTGTACTGGGTTAACAAAGACTTGCTACAGTAGTGAGAAACTGGTTGGAATGTGCTCCACTAGATGTAAAGCCAGTTGGAGGCGGTAGAGAAGGATGGTGGTGATGACAGTGCTGGAGAGGATGGCGCTGCTGTGACCAAGGTGAGTGCAATGTGGTCGTGTGATCCCCATGAGAAAAGGCAGGCAGCATTGACAGAGTGAAAAGACTGAAGTAGCTTTTTAACACAAGGGCTCAGGTTTTAATCAGCTACTGTAGCAGAGAGAATGTTTGATACTGCCTGAGAGAGGAAGCAAAAAACATGTCTTTTGAGTAAATAGGGTCAGTCTTCCAGACAGCCTTCAGCCCAGCACATGTTACCCTGTATCTTTTCTGTGATACAACCAAAGAATTGTCCAAAACTTTCTATCCATAGGAAGATGGTTTCAGATGATACAGTGGGAAAAGGTATTTTTCTATACATTAGCTGTATTACAGAAGGCGATAACAAAATATACTTTTCTTGGACAATGCTTACCTTGGATTAGATTGAATATATTATTTAGGTTAAGACACGGAGATTTCAGAAATCGGTGAAGTTGGAAATTTTGGTTATTAATTCGAGTATTCTCATATTTAAAATAGGGCTAATTGGTACTTCAGAGTACCAATGAATTAAGGATCTCATTATCACAAAACATGTACAATTTTTATAGAACATTTACTAGTATTTTCCTTTTAGTAGCCTGTGATCCTTTACCTTGAGAATATTGCTAACAAAAATTCCTCTCCATTAATTCAACAAAACAGATTGACAAGTAACCTTTACTTGCGTTCCAAAATAAAGATGTGCTTGGATGTTTACCACACTGTCAATGTTTATTCAACTCTCCTCCTTAGATTCTATATCTCCCCAAGCCTTTTCTTTAAAGGCTTTCCTCTGCTAGATCCTTGTAAACAACACTTGCCTGCCTTTCAGTATTTTTTTTCCCCAGCAATCCGCAGCTCTACCTCTGTATTTGAAGTTTGGCTTCAGTGGGTCTTTGAAGGCTGACTTCATTCTCCTGGCTTGCATTGGTCTCGATACACTGCATCATGCAGCTGCTGCTTCCCAGGAATCTCCGTCAGGCCCTGCGTGTGCCCTGCCGGGCCAAGCCATGTGGCTGAGAGCATCCTTTACAGGTTGATGTCACTGCCTTGAAGATAAAGTGCTGACAAACTGGAGCTGTCGGAAAGTTGTTGCCATATGGAGTAAGTGAGCCCCGTGACACCTGGGGAGTGAAGCTGGGCTCTGAGCAGAGAAGCCTATCCCTTTAGGCTCAAGTTCCTTTTTTTATTTTTCACTTTTTGGTAATAGTTGTTAGAGTTCTGAGGAATTGTCCGGCTGCTCCCCCTTGTGCAAGGACAGGATTATTTTTATTCCTCTGATAAATTTTAAACAGTTCTTTATTCTATAACCAGCCTTCCAGTCGTATGATGCATGCATACACACACACATTTAACTTAATATTACACATATATTCTGAATTATATCCCTCAACATCCCAACTCTTCTCAAATTATTTTTATAATATCTTTCATGCACTAAAGTGCGCTTGACATAACCAGATTTTCCCAACTCCAAACACTATACTATATCAGAATGCAAATGCTGCTTTTTGTAAATTTGCTAGTGACAAACGCCCTTGCTTTACCAAATTAATTGCTGTTAGAACTTATCTTTTTTCGGGTACATTGGTTACATAGATGGCACAACTTTCAGTGGGTATTACTTGATTATATATGACCAGTATATGAATGTACACAGCAATGTTCTTCTAAGAATAATCTAGAGACCGTAGGTCCGTAATTCTCAAAGTATCATCCCTGGATCAGCTGTAGGGGTACCATTGGGAACAAATGATGAACTCAAATGAAGAGATTCCTTTCACCTAAGATCCAGTAAAAATCAAACTCTGAAAGGAAGGCCTGTAATCTGGCCTAATAAATCTTTGAGGTGATTCTAATAAACGCTGACATTTGAGATGCCCTGCTGCCTTTGGCTAGAAGCCCAAGGAGATTTTAACTATCTCATGGTGGTGAGGTTATATGAAGACAATGAATGCTGGCTTTCAGTATGTCTTCTACATAACTTGAAAGTGTGCAACAATATTCTGCTTTTTCCCCTCCACGGTTTAGATCTTTGCAAGTTTTTTACCTGACAGGAGTGACATATTGTTCTCCATCATAGAAATTTGATGAGGAAAGTAACACTAGTTATCTTGGGAAGTAACTCTCCAGATACTCAAAGGTTGAAACAATGGGAATATGTGTCTCAAAATTCAGGGCAGTTTCAGGGCAATAAACAGCTCCTGATTGTCATCATTGAGAACCCAGGCTACTGATTCTCTTCACAATCTTAACATGTGACTTAGGATTTTGTCCCAGGTGAGGTATCTGTCCACTAGAATGGTCAAACAAGCGACTGTTTCACGGTGAATCCTGAAAGTGCTGCACATAACTTCTGATCACATTGCTTAGGGTGTGGACCATGAAGTGTAGTTGTAGTAATGCAAGAGGAGACACATTTTGGTAAACTGCCATTGCTATCACAGTAATGCCTGTTTTCTACATAATTCCATTCATGTTCTCACTAGAGAACTTTATTGATAAGATGTTGACATCCTGGGTGAGGAGTATAGAAGAAAACTAATAGTTCTTATACTGTTAGTTTATAAATAGATTGATTTTTTTTACAAGTGACTCAGACCACAGTGTTCTGCAAAAGCAGAACATGTGCCACTGGGTTGGAGATCAATTCTTTGTGTCTTCATTTGGATCCAGTATCCAAATTTTGAACTGATAGACATGGTAGCTTATTTTAAAACTCACTTGCTGTTATTACAGATAAAATACTCAAATTTCAAATCTTCAAAACTCCATAAAGCTTGAACTAGGAATCAGAAGACCTGTGGATATTTGTCAACAAGATATTTGGCATCTCTAAACAGAAACTGCTTTTTCCACAAACTAGTGGAGTTAGACTGGATGGTTGTGATGATCTCGTCCAATGCTAAAAAGCCATTGATATAAGGGAATTTGCATATTCTCTGCCTGTAATTACTTGTCAATATTTACTAAGTGCCAACTATGTCCAAGATACTGCATTAAGAGTCTGACAAATCCCTGGATAGAACCACTGATCTTAAGAAGTTCATGGTCTTTGAAGGAAATAAATGTGCTAGCAGATAATTATTAAGTAATGAATAATAGAAATTGTGTTAGCCATTTCACAGAACTGGTTTAGTAAAATAGAAAAATTGAAAATGTCAAACTGATGTCCATTAAAAACCTGGGAACTAATTATTTTTGTTACTGTCCATATTTCACACATCTTTTCTCACAGAAAGTTTTTGACATATGCAAGTTAATGCTGTGTATGAGACAGAAATCCAATGTTCTTTTTCTCTAAATGCAATCATATTTAATTCTTCAACAAATTCTACCATCTACATTTTTTTATTTAAAAAAAAATCTCTGAGCTAACTTAAAGTTCAGCCATTCCACTTGGGGTAACCGTAACTGGTTATGTAAAAAAAGGAAATTTGGCAAAGATCCAAATAGGATTTATCAAGGTTAATATTATGTCAGTTTTTCTGCTTTATGTAGATATTGATATGTTTTAACAGCAAATTTATATTTGCTATAAAGCTAGCCAAATGACTACTATTTTTATTTATTTATTTATTTATTTTTGACAGGCAGAGTGGATAGTGAGAGAGACAGAGAGAAAGGTCTTCCTTTTTGCCATTGGTTCACCCTCCAATGGCCGCCGCCACCAGCGCGCTGCGGCCGGCGCACCGCGCTGATCCGATGGCAGGAGCCAGGTACTTATCCTGGTCTCCCATGGGGTGCAGGGCCCAAGGACTTGGGCCATCCTCCACTGCACTCCCTGGCCACAGCAGAGAGCTGGCCTGGAAGAGGGGCAACCGGGACAGAATCCGATGCCCCGGCTGGGACTAGAACCCGGTGTGCCGGTGCCGCAAGGTGGAGGATTAGCCTAGTGAGCCGCAGCGCCGGCCAACTACTATTTTTTCACAGCTAATTGACTAGAAGCTTTGAGTGTATTTGGATTAGGATGAGTTTAAACTAAAAACCTACTGAAACAGAAGCTTATAAAGATACTGTCTTCAGTTCAATGGGTTACATGTTTTTGTTGTGTATTAGAAAGATACCCCTTGTTCTCAGCCAAAGTCTTGCCAAACAAAGGCTAGCATACAAAACTACTTTGGTTACTAATAGTTAATATATAGTGTTTAGCCCCAAAAGTAAGGATAATTATTTTAGCAAAGCAAGATTGTAAAAATTAACTCAACAGAAAGACCCATGCAGAAACAACAGGACTGATGAGCCTGTTATCTGCTGCCTCCGTGCTTGCTGTTAACAAGGCTTTTATCTTGGAGGACACTGAGCATCTGGGATCTCAGCACTGACACCGATTAGTTACAGTGGTTTTCTTTGCCCTCCCTAAGCAGCCTGATAGATACACCTCCAGGTATCCTGCAAAATTGGGCCCTAATTGGCCAAATGAATAGCTGTCTCTTTCTCAATCTAAATTGAAAAGTGAGTTTGCACCTGTGAGATGAGACAGTGTAGAATGGAAAAGATATCCCAACTGCAACTCTACTGGTAGGCATCAGTGTGGCCTGCTAATTTCTCCCCAACTCATTCCTCAAATGGCTGCTGACATGATCCTTCTAAACTCTCCATCCTTCTATCTTGTCTTAAATCCCCAAGAAGTTCAGAAGGTAAAGTAAGAAATCCCAGATTTAACATGCAATATCCCTTCTATTCCAGCCTTTTTCCTTTCCACTGGTTCCAACATTTGTACTCTGTTGCCTTAATCTTTTTTTTTCTTTTTGACAGGCAGAGTGGACAGTGAGAGAGACAGAAAGGTCTTCCCTTTTGCCGTTGGTTCACCTTCCAATGGCCGCCATGGCTGGCGCGCTGCGGCCGGCACACCGCGGTGATCCGAAGGCAGGAGCCAGGTACTTCTCCTGGTCTCCCATGGGGTGCAGGGCCCAAGCACTTGGGCCACCCTCCACTGCCTTCCCAGGCCACAGCAGAGAGCTGGCCTGGAAGAGGGGCAACCGGGAAAGAATCCGGCACCCTGACTGGGACTGGAACCCGGTGTGCCGGCGCCGCTAGGTGGAGGATTAGCCTATTGAGCCGCGGCGCTGGCCTGCCTTAATCTTGAAGTCTTATGTTCCCATCCTATTCTGGTGGCAAACGTATCCAGTCTTTCATTACTCCAGTTGTTCAACTGAAACTTATGTAGCCTTGAGACCCAGTCAATCCCTTCATTCATCAATTTGGCAAACACTACTTGAGCTTTTGATATATACTAGGAATTGTTTGGCACACTGGGTATTTGGTAGTGTAATGGTATGTAGGTGTGTTTCTGTGTGTGTGTGTCAGAGATTTACTCTAAAGGTAGAGATAGTAAATAGCTAAGCAAATGAGTAATATAATTTTCGGACTGAAATAGACAAAATGAAGAAAACTAAGCAATGACAAGTGTGCCTATGGGACTTTGCATGTGATTACACCACACATGGCACAATGAACTACATTCTACCTACCTCAATTCCAACATAGTATTGGACACAATGCCTACACTTAATACATCTGGATGAATGAATAGTCTATAGAGTTATTCACACTACAACTTCATCTAAGAAATGAAGAGTGACAAGGAATCCTCTTGGATTCTAGAAGGAGATAAACTAATTTTTAATGTCTTAATTATAGCATTCATTATACCTGAAAACATTTTGACAGTTTCACAATATACTAAGTTGGAACTAAAGTCCACATCTTTAAAATGCTTTTTTTCTAACCATATGTCCACTGAAGCGCTATTAGAAGATTGTATTTTCTGAGACTTTGCTGAGTAGATTTCCCCAGATTGAATGATAGAGCCTATTTTCTTTTGAAACTTATTTGTGAAATGTTTTGAATGATAGAAGACTACATTTTTTTCTCAAATACAAAGTGAATTTATATTCAGTGACAATATTGGAATGTGTTTTAAATCTGTACTCATTTATAAAATCCAATTGAAATAACATTGAAAATGTATTTTATAAAATTACATTGTTATTAAAATATTTTATATGCATTTTTAATATAAAGCAAAAAGAAAAAGATAAAATGGCAGCAGAAATTAACTGAAAACAAAGTATAGAAAATCTTTGGATAAAATCAGCATAATAGGCAAATATCTGGCAGTTTCAATAAAAAGAGAAAATGTCAAATTACATATGATAAAGGGATATAACTACTGATAGGGAGATTTAAAAGTACAGAAAACTTATTTTTTGAATGCCACTTGTTTTGAAAATCCTAGTAAATTAGTTACTGATCAAGGTAATTGTTAAAAATTCATCCAAATATTAAATGGATAAATATTGAGGAAAAATAAAGTTTGAAAGAATTCTTTTAGAAATCTTTTATGCTATGCAGTTTCATAGGGGAAATGTTTGAAACTTCTAAGGTAAATTTTTATAAAAACTTTTTAAAAGCTCAGAAAAGCAAATTTGTGAGAAAAACGAACACCTTCTCTACTGTAATGAAGCTATATAAGCATAATATTAAAACTTTGCAAAGATAGCCAGAAGCTGCGTTCTCTTCCTATATGTGAAATCTAAAAAACTAGCCTCAAAGAAGCTGAGAGTAGAATGGTGGCTGCCAAGGACTATAGAAAGGGGAGGAAGGGACTGGGGAGATGTTGGTCAAGGGCACATCAAAATATTTTTTTAAAGATCTGTTCATTAGAAAGATTGGGGCCAGCGCTGTTGTGTAGCGGGTGAAGCCGCTGCCAGCAGTGCCAGCATCCCATATGGATGCCAGTTTGAGTCCTAGTTCAATCTGCCTCCTTACTAATAGCCTGGAAAAACAGTGGAGGATGGCACCAGTGCTTGGTCCCCTGTACCTGCATGGGAGACCTGGAAGAAGCGCCCAGCTCCTGGGTTCGGATCAGCCCAGCTCCAGCTGTTGTACCCATTTGGGGAGTGGATCAGTGGATGGAAGACCTCTGTCTCTTTCTCTCTGCCTCTGCCTCTCTGTAGCTCTGCCTTTCAAATAAATCTTAAAAAAAAAAAAAAAGAAATATTGAGAGAAGATGCCATCGGAGAGAATGATGCCATTTAAAGCATATTATTAAACTCTTTAAGTTATCCAGCATGTTATAGATAACATCCTAATGTTAGAGATACACCATTCTTAATGAAAACATAAAAATTATTTGCATGTGTTTCATAAATATAACATTAGGAACATAGTAAATATTCCCATCAATAACTCTGACTTTCAAATCTTAAAGGTTTATTAACCCTTTATTTGAAAGGTAAATCAACAGAGAGAGGAAGAGAGATCTTCCGTCTTCTCTTGGACTCTCCAAATGGCTACAACATCGAGGTCTGGGCAAGGCCAGAGCCAGGACCTTCCTCTCATTCTCCCACCGGGTGTGCCATCCAGTGCTGCCTTCCCATGTGCATTCGCAAGAAACTGGATTAGAAGTGGGAGGCCAGGACTCCTACAGGTGTTCCAGTACAGGGTGCCTGCATCACAAGTGGTGACTTCACCACCACAATACCAGGCCTGAAGCACTTTTCTGAAATGGGAAATAATCTGAAGGTGTCTGGTAAGAGAAATGTTGTTTGATGTATTCTAGGAAATTTTGGCTAAAAAAGTCATGGCTACTAGGAAGAAAGAGACAATAGGAGGTCTATTTGGAATGAATGTTTATTTGGCAAACCCAGAAGAGTCAACAGAAACATTATTTAGAACTAATGACAATTCTCTAGATATTTGGCTGTTCACAAAATAATCAATGCTTTCAGCTTTATAAAATGAAAGGAGCTATGATAGATGATAATTTTATAATATTATATATTTAGTACCACTGAAATGCTTAAAATGGTAAGTTTTATGTAAAGTATAGTTTACCACAAAGAAGACAGAATAACCATTACTTTTTCCACATAAAAATGCAGAAAAAGTATACCAGGGAATAACGCATACTTCTGAATATGGAAACAAACTTTAAAGGCGATTTCATTATTTACATGAAAAACTATAGATGCTATGTTTCTCTTTTATAACTGGAGATATGTCACTGTTCTATGAACACTATAAATGTCAGTTCTTTTTGACTTAATATATAAATAATCTCTTTCCCAACCACACTTATAAATTCCTAGAACTTTCTGCAGTTGTGAAGTTAGATTGATTACAAATTATAGGAGACCATGATAGATAACTCTGAATGTTTCACAGGCAATCTTCTAAACGTTGTTTGCGCTACCTGACTCATTCCTCATAAAACTCTGAGACAGTCATATTAATCCCTAGATACAGTTTAGGAAGCTGATCATTCTATCATTAGTCCTCAGTAATGTACCCAATCATTTCCTGATTCCAGTAGCCAGTATTTGAACACAAGCATTCTTAATTCCAGGGTCCATGTTTTATTTATTTATTATTATTTTTTTTGGCAGGCAGAGTAGACAGAGAGAGAGACAGAGAGAAAGGTCTTCCTTTGCCATTGGTTCACCCTCCAATGGCTGCCGCCGCCAGCGCGCTGCGGCCGGCGCACCGCGCTGATCCGATGGCAGGAACCAGGTGCTTCTCCTGGTCTCCCATGGGGTGCAGGGCCCAAGCACTTGGGCCATCCTCCACTGCACTCCCTGGCCACAGCAGAGAGCTGGCCTGGAAGAGGGGCAACCGGGACAGAATCCGGCGCCCCGACCAGGACTAGAACCCGGTGTGCCGGCGCTGCAAGGTGGAGGATTAGCCTAGTGAGCCGTGGCGCCGGCTGGGTCCTTGTTCTTAACAAAAATAATAGTAGTAATGAGGAGAGTGGTAGGCATAGATGTGACACACAGCACTTGCTCACAGGATAAAGAACTTTAGCCAAGTTAATAAGAAAAGTATATTTCATCCAGAAACACATTGTGTGAAGTTTAAGAAGGAATTATTGGGGCCCGGTGCTGTGGTTCACTTGGTTAATCCTCTGCCTGGGACGCCGGCATCCCATGTCGGCACCAAGTTCTAGTCCCGGCTGCTCCTCTTCCAGTCCAGCTCTCTGCTGTGGCCCAAGTGCTTGGGCACCTGCGCCTGCATGGGAGACCAGGAGGGAGCACCTGGCTCCTGGCTTCAGATAGGCGCAGCGCCAGCTGTAGTGGCCATTTGGGAGGTGAACCAACGGAAGGAAGACCTTTCTCTCTGCCTCTCTCTCTCTGTAACTCTACCTGTCAAATAAATAAAATCTTTAATATATATATATATATAAAGGAATTATTTCATACAGGTGACATGACAAATCTATGGGGAAAAGATTTTCAAACTATGGCATGCAAAGGTTGGTGGACTATTTGAAAAAAGTGAACCTGATTCTGTATTTTATGGCCAATAAATGTCAAATGAAGAAATTTAAACATGAAAATAAGGGGAAAATCATTTGTCTTCATGGCGTAGGAATATTTCCAAAGTATAAAAACTAAAAGTGACAATAAAACTTCATTTGTGATAGATATATTCTCTCAGAATAAAAAACTGATTTTAAATATATTATGCACCCCATAAAAAGCAGTAAAAAATGAAAATGGATAAAATACAGATAATAGCAAAATTAAAACTTGGATATTAAAAACTATAAACTCACCAAGTTATTTAATATTTTTAAAAACATTTTATTTAATCATCTCAGAGCTAGAGATGCAGAGAAGGAGAGACAGAGAACCATTCTCTGGTTCACTCCCCCAAATGGCTACAATGACTGGAGCTGAGCCAGTCCAAATCCAGGAGTTTCTTCCAGGTTTCCCACACAGGTGCAGGGACCCAAGCACTCGGTCATCATCTCCTGTTTTCCCAGGCCATAGCAGAGAGTTCAATCAGAAGAAGAGCAGCCGGGACACAAACCGGCACCCATGTGGGATGCTGGTGGAGCCCTAACCTACCAAGCCACTGCACTGGCCCTTATTTTAATATTCATTTACCTGAAAGACTGACAGAGAAAAGGAGACAGAGGGAGAGACAAAGAGCTTTCATCTGCTGGTTCACTCTCCAAATGAGCTGTAGCTGGGCCAGGCCAAATCCCAGAGCCTGGAACTTAGTCTTGGTTTCCCTCATAGGTGGCAGGGCCCAACCACTGGGGTCATCTTCCAGTGTCTTCCCAAGCACATCAGCAGGAATTTGGATCAGAAGTGGAATAGCCAGGACTTGAAATGGGAAACTAGCACCAGCAGGGATGTGAACATCTCAAGAGGTGGCTTACTAAATTATTAAAAACTGAACTGAATAATTTAGTGTGCACAGCATGATATAGTGATTCAAGAATGAACTTCACAACTATCAGTGTTCTTCTAGCATTCACTGTGTAAACTTAGCCAAGTTCCAGAAATTTCCCATATCTCTGTCCTGCTAACATGGCCAATACATAAAGTCAAAGCCATATCCCTGTTGTAGTTCTCAATTCTTCTGTTTCTATTTACAAGGGAAAATGTAGTTGTGCTTATTTTAATCCCATCCTTAATTTGAGGTATAGAGAGAACACTGCACTCATTGGAGGCATGATGATAAATTCCAGCCTTCTGTTTACTGATTGAGTGTGCGGGACAGATCACCTTACATCAGTTAAATTGGGTTGGATTTGACCAGTGATTTTTTTTTAAATTTATTTACAAAGCAGAGTTACAGAAAGAGGAAGAGACAGAGGGATCCTTCATTGGCTGGTTCACTCCCCAGTGGGCTGTAACAGCCAGGGCTGTGCCAGGCCAATGTTAAGAGATGGATATTTCATCCTGGTTTCCCACGTGGGTGCAGGGTCCCAAGTACTTGGGCCATCTTCTGTTTTCCCAGGTGCATTAGCAGGGAACTGGATCAGAAGTAGAATGTCTGGGATTTAAACCGATGGCCATATGAGATCCAACATGCAAAACAAGAAGCAACTGTCCTTTGAGGTCCTCGGGTAAAGTTCAGGAATAAGAGCTCCGATAGTTGTAGAATTTCCATGCTGGGAACTCATTGCTGTTGATTTCAGTGCTCTGGGAAACAAAGCTGTTAAATGTGTTGTGGAATTGAGATGTGATCTAGTTGCTCTAGAGTAAAATAGTCACATAATTATGAAATAAAATGTAAATTATTTCCATAATATGTGTTTGTAAATTAATGACCCATGGCGCCCACTTGTATCCTCAAAATGTGTGAGTAGTTTATTTGGTTTTCTAACCTAATGCTATCTGTTATTAGGTGGAAGCTGAATTCACAATTGTTTTCAATATGGTCCCCCTCACAAATTTTTCTCTTCTGCTAAGATTTCCTACAGACTGAAGTGCCTCTAGGCTGGCTGTCAGTCCAGATGGTTGTGCGGGTTGTCCGGAGCCATGCTCCCTGCATATCTTAACAGTGAGGTTGCTCCTGGATCAGGATGATTGGCATATAGCAATTCCTCAATGACTGCAACTAGGACCTCTGAACACATTTACCATCTGTTGAACAGAGATAGTATTTCAGGACACCAGAATGTATTTAATAACTTCTTCAAGGTTCTCTCTTGATTTCCCAGGATGATCGCTGATAATATTGAGTAAAATTTGTCCCTAGGTAGGGCTCCAACAATTCCACAATAACAATTCTTGTTTTCCTTAGAAATTGATATCTTGTAGAAGTCTGTGGTACTTATTTGATTAATCTGATTTTAATTTGAAGATGAGATTCTTCAAGATACTTTTCTCAGTGGTTTCTTCATTAAATAAGCAAAGACTACTTTGTATTATCAGAAGAGATTAACTGATGAATAGTTTCTACAATATCTTAATATACTGCCCATGTCAGTTTTTTACATGGGCCACAGGAGTTTACAGAATCTAACTTCCTCTACTTTGTACAAATGTTAAATACTTAGAAAACACATCCTGGAATACTAGTGAGAGCTACATTTCTAGGTGAAGTTTCTTAGTGGATAAAGCGGGGTCAATAGTTTTTTTGACTCTGATCTCAGCAGAAACTTTGCAAATTTGAGGCAGTGGGCAACATTTTTACTTTTAAAGTAATCTCATTCTTGTCCAGACTTCCAAGGGTAATACTTACGGACAGGGTCTTAATGTGTTATTAACATGACTCTTGACATAGCAGATCAATCTGAAGATTGTAAAAATGTCAATTTAAGCAAACTTGTGCGCTTTATATTAAATGCAGAATATAATTTGATCACTGAGATGGTGCTTTGGTGGGTTGCTGTAGACATTAACAATGGGTTTTAACATGTTCATTTTCAGGAATGACTTGAGTAGGCATTTTCATGACATTTCGGAGAATTTTAAGCAGATGCCTTTCAATTTTTATTTAGCCTTAAGGATATGCTTGTGTTGCAGGCAACTCAGACATAACTGCCTGGAGCTAGTGCAGAAAGTTCCCGGGCTCATCAAATGAAGAACAAGGTAGGAAAATGTGAATTAACAGAGCTTCCCAAAGAATGCTGTCAGGTGTATTGATGAGCCTTGGGTATGGGGTTCAGCTTCAAATATTTGGATTGACCAGGTGTTTTTATGAAAATATAATCATGATTATGTGATCACTTCAGCATAAAACTGAAAATGCATTTGAAAGGAGATCATCTCAATTTAGCTAGAATTAATGTAGAGATTTCTAATTTGAAGATTACAATGGAATAACCAAATGAAGCTGCACCTTATGCAGACCAGTTTATCTTAACTACTCTTGGGATGATAAATTCAACCTACTACAATCTGCACATTAAGCCTTTCTCTCTAGAAGAACATAATTCAATGTGTCACAGACCAAGATGCCTGTAGGTTAATTGGACAGTCAATATGAAATGCTTAGAATCATACTTGTGGCATGAGAAACTTTTTATTTAGAACAGATTTGTATGTGACCAAGGATCCATCAGGATGCAAAGCTGATACATGACCTAATTCCCCTGTATCTGTCTCAAAGTAGCCTCCAGGTCAGTAGTTGCAGTGAGCCAGTGTAGGTTAGAGGTCCTACGAACAGGAGGAACAGAATCTCTTCACTTCTGGGCTTTATTCATTATTAACCCTGGGACCACAAAATTCACATTGCAATGCCAAACTCTGCACTCTAACTTGCATGCCCCTCGATGTAATGTGTTGGATACAAATGTAAAATTTGTAACTAAACTATGGAGTTCATGAATAGTACAACCTAGGATTTACAATCAATATCAAAGTTCTGCATAGACAATGGAAGTTTTCTACCCAAGGCTTTCCTAGCAACTGCAGGCTGGCCTTTTCCTGTCATGCATAGATTTGCACACCAACTTTACAATCATTTTTAGGGAGAACATAAAAACTCAAGTAGAGTTTCAGTATTTTCCAAACTGCAGGTATGTATG
The DNA here is from genome assembly GCF_964237555.1 of Oryctolagus cuniculus. Taxonomy (NCBI): domain Eukaryota; kingdom Metazoa; phylum Chordata; class Mammalia; order Lagomorpha; family Leporidae; genus Oryctolagus; species Oryctolagus cuniculus. Next base: position 74,313,273 of record NC_091435.1, on the reverse strand, counting down.
AGCTATTTTATTATTAGGTCTGGGTCTCATGTTGGGTGTATAGACAGGAGTTTGTGTTCCCTGTTTCACAAATATTAAAATGTAAGGCAACATAATTTACACAGAAAAAGAAATATGTTGCATGGAGGTTCTGGTTTTTTTTTTTTTTTTTTTGGACAGTTTCAAAAATAATTCATTACTTGGAATTTCAGTTAAGTTAAAAATTTCCCAAGACCTATGTCATACTGAACCTCAAACTGTTGAATTTTCAAGTCTAGTATGAAGCTTCTCTAATTAGAAAATATGATTGCAATGCCATTTCTCATGGGATTGATTCTTGAAGCAACGATTAAGCCTTTCCAAAGAAATAGGTCAAGTTTCTAATTCTTATTTCCTGACATATTAGAAGAAAAAGGTGTTGTCGTCAGATTAATGGAAGGAAGATGCAAGAAATATCAGCAAATAGGGGATAAGAAATAGGCTCCTCCCCATCCCTGTATTTGAGATATACTGTAGTTACTCACTGCTTGTTTCAACGTTCATTTCCAACCTAGAGAAAGATAGACACATTTACTTCTGGTTCTGCTAAAAACAAGATAAAAGTAGAAAAGGGGAAAAAGCTATTAGGTGAAAATCAGAGTTTGCTGTTCTCCTGGTTCTTTGAATTAAGCCACAGTGAGGGAGGAGATTCTTAGATTTTCAATTGACTGCACATTTTCTGTGCCTCTAGCCCAAGTGGGTAAGGGATTGCAGAAGGGGACGATAACTAGCCTAAAGAAATAGGTGGTTTCCTTTCATGTAAACACTTCTTATGAAGAAGCCTTGTGGTGTTACATTGGAGTCACCTCCTGCATATTTGCAGTTTATAAGACAAATTCTCAGTGAATTTTCTACACTGCATTGCGTTATAAGAATAGGAATTAGTCTTGTGTTCTCTCTCTCTCAATACTGAAGTGTCCCCACAATGGTAGTTACGAAAATGGCACTACTTAATATTTTCCTTGATGGAGTGATCCAAGGGGAGCCCTGGGTGAGTGCTGCTTGGCTCTGTTATTTTCCAACCCTTAGGCAAGAAGCCGTTTGTTTCGACATTTAGGCAAGAACACGTTAAATGTGAAAGTATGGAGTAGAAATCCCAATTTGTCAATTCACATGGCATTCACCTAGAGAAAATATTGGAAAACTTTAATCTATCTCAAGGCATTCAAACCAGGCACAGACACTCCAGTGACACTTTAAATTTCTTCTTCCTCCAGAGAAATTTGGGCTCCATTACAGAGATCCCGAGGAGAGATCTTAATCTCTTTTAAAGGACATATGCTTAGGAAGGTAGAGGAGTTACGCACGGAAGAATGCAGAGCATGGAAACCTGCTGCTTTCTGTGTGTCTGCTGACCAAAGGGGTTAGATGCCTCTCTTCTGTAGCTACTGTGACTGTGTGTGTGCGGTGCTGCTTTTGGTTAGAGCATACTCCTCCTCTAAATTTGGTAGCTCCTCGATGTTTTATAGATCTTTTTCTTTGAGAGATGATGACTTCCTTGTCCAAGGTATATCCTCTCCTGTTAATCTCAATTCATGGTCATCTTTTCTTTGAAACACTTATTACTGTGAGTGATTTTATGTTTCTGTGTTGAAGAACTGAAACCTGTTTCTTAAAATACAATGTCAACATTGTGAAGACAAGACGTATTCTTAATCTTCCACATGAGTGGAATTAATAGTGCCTAGCACAGACTCACACCCTTCAATAATCCACAGTATTACTTTTAAAAATATGAACGGTACTACTTACAATACATTATTGATAACAAATAACCCGAGTTGAAGTTAATATATATTATAGCCTGTAGACATACATGATTTTAAAAAAATCAAGGTAATCATTATTATAATGAAAGAAGAAATACAGCATAATTAAGAGACTTCATGTGTTTCAATATGTAAATGGTCAGACATAGGCTCACAATAAGATGGAGAAAGTAATGAGGCATGTGCACATGTGTGTGGCATCACTTGGATGTGGCCACTGACCGCTCAGAATGATAGACTGTGGTGGATTTTTTTTTTACTTAAGTGTCATGTCATGGCCATTGATGATGTAATATTCTTAAATAATGACCTATTAGTAAATTCTGAACCAAAAATTTTATAATATTTCTTTAATATATTTGTGTTCTATCAAAAAGATAGTGTTAAAACTAGTTAAATTGTTACTTCTATAAAGGATAGACAGAGAATTGCTATTAAAAGATGATGAATCGGCTTCTCACCCACATGAACATTCAGGGGAATATTCAGGTCCTGAAAGACTGGGTAAGTCATGCATTGGTGAGACTGTCCTGAATATGTCAGTATTTCCAGTATCCCTGGATACTCCCCAATCAATTCAAAGAGCTCCCTCAGTTATTGTCCTAACTAAACCCCATGTCAGCTAAATTCGAAAGTTGCCCACTGTAATTTCCGTAGTGTCACAACTTTTTAAAATTTGTTTATATAAAAGGAACAGATGTCATATGTTTTACATATACAGTTTTAAGAACATAATGATACTTCGCATCCTTCTTCCTCCCTCCTTATTTTTCTTTGAATTTTTTGATGACATAGCTTCAATTGACTTTTGAGAACCTCTGGCCATGCCTATATATATATATATATATATATATATATATATATATATATATTTTAGATTATTTAGTAGAGAGGCAGAGAGGGAGAGAGGAGGGGAAGAGAGAGAGAGGGAGAGGGAGAGAGAGAGAGAGAGATCCTTTATCCTCTGACTCACTCCCCAAATATTTGGCTGCAAGGGCCAGAACTGGGCCAATCTGAAACCAGGAGCCAGGAACAACTTGTGGGTCCCTGACATAGGTGAAGGGGCCCAAGGAGTTGGGCAATCTTCTACTGCCTTCCGAGGCGATAGGAGAGAGCTGGATAGGAAGTGGAGCAGCCAGGACTTGAACTCGTGCCCAGATGGGATGCTGGCACTGCAGGCAGCAGCTTTACCTGCTATGCCGCCACACCATCCCCCGGCCATGCCGAATGTAGGTGTTCCATATGTCTTCAATGAATGTTTCTGACACTGTCATTTTGCATTTCTGGTTTATTATTTATGTCTTTTGAATGTCTTCTTTCTGTATACCTGCTGTTGCAACTTGTTTATGAAAATTCAAAATTCAAAATGGCAAAACTCAAAATTGCATATTTAATTGAACAAAAAACAAGTGCTAAAGTTGTGGAAGTGGTGAAGCTAACAGAGTTCCTATCTGCCATTCCCCCTCACAGACCTATGCTTTATTGCTTCAGGAACTTTTGTTTTTTAATTCCCTTGGCCTCCAGCAGGGACTGAGATGTCTACTTTTTCTTTATCTAACCCAACACTCCCAACACTGGTGTTCCTGTTCTAATCTACAATATGCAGATGAGTCACTACTTGCATTAGGAAGCTGGAGGGCAAATTTCCATGAGGCAGATCTATCTGTGAGGTGCTCAGACCTTTTGCATGTTTTCTTTCATCTTCTCATTGTACATGTTTTTCACATTTGAACATTATTCTCTTCATTAAACTGATTTTCATATCAGTGGATCCAGATTTTACCAAGCCTGGAAAAAGACTTGTGAATGATAGCAGTAACAAAGAGTCCACATAACAAAGGCTTTTCTAGATTACTTTTCTATATCTACATGAATGACATTTTTATAATTTACTACAATAGAATGTCAGTTGGTGTTTGCAAGAAAAAATTCTCAAAAGCTAAAGTATTTTTCTTTGCAGGTGTCTGAAAGTGAGGTATGACGATGCCTATGCTTCATATGGACTTTAGTATTATCTCAAACCAGACAGTTAACCTATTTCTTACAAGTTACATTTCTTTTGTTGGGCTAAACTAATGCTTACACACAGTGCTGAGAAGGAGCTGTTTCAATGGAAGAAATGCAAGGTGTTATTGTAAGAATCTGTGCTTGTGTAGATATATCTTTACTTTCAGAACTGGGCCTATGATTGTTTAGGGATGGCTAAACCTCAAACTGAAAGTTAAGATAATGAGACCAATATTTTCACAGTTTCTTGAATCTGAAAACTTCAAAATACCTCCTATGGGAATACAAATTGGGTATTACACAAACAGAATGAGAATATGCACACACACATTCACATACACACACATATATTTATATAGCCACCTGATTTGCAGCAGGAGTCACTGGCAGATGGCAGGAACAGAACTGCTTGATCTGTTCTCTCTGGCTACCTGGTGAGCAAGCTGGAAAGGCAGTGAGAAAAGTCCCAATTCTATAAAGCCAAGCACATGTGAAATAAAAATGACAAGTTAAATACATTTAAATCAAGTTGATTTTATAATTTAGGATGTTTATATCCATGAAAATAGTGAAACTTGATTTCTTCTTCTCTAATCCACTTAGAGCACCTGCTGCCTTTATCACTCATCGTTTATCATGGCACTTAATCATATCTCCCTTGTGTTGTTACCTATTTTATGGGCATATATCTTGTCTTCCTAATTAGATTACAGACGCTCATGGGATAATGAGTATCTTTTTTTCTGAGAAAATTATTTTCACTATCTTGCTTGCTTTTTGACCTATAGGAGGTAATCCATATATAATTATCATATAATGTAAAATATTAAAATAAAGATGTTGAACAATATCATAGCTCATTTCCCATTCCAGAAGTCACTTAGCAATTCCTATTTGAGTAAAATCTTCACATACGTCATCTTCTTTTATCTCTTTCTGCAAAGCATCAGGTGAAACCATAGATTTCAAGGAATGATTGACATCACCCGTAGACACTTCAGATAATGCTAAAGTTTCCTTGTTGGTGCCCTTTAATCATAAGAGAGGGCATTACATTTATGGAAAAAAACGTTGTTAGGAGAAATTGTTTTTCACCAGCCACTCCTCTGCTGGATTCTAGAACACCAGACTCATATGTTCTACTGACTAGTCTGCTGTTATGTTGCAGAGCAAAGGTTTTCAAAAATTTTTAAACTATCTTAATGTTGATTGTTTTCTGTATACCTAAATTGCTTACGTAGATACATATACTGATAGGTATGCCAACATTTTATTTTTTGTATATAAAAATAGTGGTGTCCGTTCTACTGCTGAAAACATATCATTCTCCCTTCTTTTAATCTGAATGCATGTAAGCTGTCTGTCTCAGGTAGTTACCCACATTGGATGGACAACTGAGTATGTTTCACCTTACTTTTATAGATTTTGCTATAATTATATGAACATGTCCACCATTCTTTTTACCACAGATAAGCTGTTTCTGTAGTGTATTTCTAATAACACTCTTTGTGTAGGAAATTAGTAGGTATTACTAGAACAGCTTTTCATGGTTAAAAGCATTTGGAAGAATCCTGGGCTTTTGGGCTCAGCCAAATATTAAATAGTTGTTTTGGATATGAGACTTCCCAAAGCCCATGATATATTAAGGAATTGTCTAAATCTTCAAGAGGACCATATATTATATAAGTGTGTTTCAAAATTGTTTATCTCAAGAAATTTTCCCAAAACATTCTGAGGTACTGATATTTCTTAAAATACACAGTAAGACATATGTTTAATAGATGCATTTGTGATTACCCTGTTCTAATTATATTTTTGTAAATGCAATCATATTACTAAACAATCCCATAAACTAATTTTACAAGCATGCTTATTAATGATAAAACAACAGAAATACATACTTTTATTTTAAATAAACCACAGAAACTGCTGACCTTAGGTGATTCTAGTATTTGTCCAAGTAATGTGAGTGGTCATACTCCTCCTGTTTGTGTGTATGTGTGTGTGTGTGTCTGTGTGTGTTGTAAGTAAACCAGTTTTGTGGTATTCTAGATAATAAAGAGTCTATTATTCTTCTTTGTGCACTGGTAAGTACAACAGACTGAGCCTCATTTAATCCTCTAGAATCATGTTCTGTGATGAGCATCTAGTCTCAGTTTATGGGAGCGTAGCTGTAGAAGATTTAAAGACAGATGTGAATCGGTATTGCTCCCACACCACATCCTGAAATCTATAGTTTATGTGAAAACTTATCAGCTTATTTTCCCCTTTATCATAAAAGAGAATGAAATTGCATAATTTTCTGAGAGGTAGACCAAGGCTACCTTTCCACAGAAAGTGTGAATCTTCAGTTAAAGGAGAAGGGATCCAATATGTATTGATTACCCATTATATTACCATGACACATAATCATCAGAACCAAGCTATAAGGTTCTTAAGATTATTTTAAAAATAGAGAATGCTGGCACCCTGGGTTCTAGTCCCAGTTGGGGTGCCGGATTCTGTCCCGATTGCTCCTCTTCCATTACAGCTGTCTACTGTGGCCCAGGAAGGCAGTGGAGGATGGCCCAAGTGCTTGGGCCCTGCATCCGCATGGGAGACCAGGAGGGAGCACCTGGCTCCTGGCTTCGTATCGTCGCAGTACGTGGGCCTTAGTGCACCAGCTTTAGCGGCCATTTGGGAGGTGAACAAACGGAAAAAGGAAGACCTTTCTCTCTGTCTCTCTCTCACTGTCTAACTTGGCATGTCAAAAAAATAAATAAAAATAAAAAAATTAGAGAACAGTAAGCTAAGATTTTCTCTCCTACCTTTCCTCCTCCCAGATAGAAAAGTCGACAGAATTAGAATGGAACCTGAAGTAGTCAGATGTCAAAGTCATCCTCTTCTCTTTTCCTCATATTGTATTCCAATAAAAAGATACAGTGCCTTGTAAAGTTAATCTCCCTTTATTGAAATTTTAAAAAATTATGAGTCCATTGACTTTCAACTTAGACTTTTAAGATATTTATAGTTAATGTGAAATTTTATATGTATCAAATATATATAGAAATACACACAATTGGGGGTGTCTTCAGCTTTGAATACAACACTGTAATGATAATGTAAACAGAGAAAGAGAAGGGGGGAGAGAGAAGGGGTGGCACAGAGGCAGAGTCCTCTGATACACTGATATACTCCCCAAACATCTGTGATAGCCAGGAGCCTGCAATTCAATCTCGGTCTCTCACGTGGGTGGCAGGAACCCAGCTATTGCAGTCATCACTCATGATTCTGATATGGGATGTGAATGTCTTAACACTATATCTTCATTCCTAGGCCAAATGCCTGCCCCACACTAAATTTTTTTAAAGTCACATATCGGGAAGCCTGTTTTGGAGAACTGGGGGACTAACATCTCTGCTGTTCTCCTTGCCTCTCTTCCATGCTGTTTGTTTTAAAGTTCACAGGTATCACACTCACATTAAAAGCACATGGAAGGGAATCTCGGTGGAGGGATGGGCCAGGTGGTGGAGACTGGTGCAAGTGATTTGTACCCCTGCGATCAGCAAACATGAACACCTTTCTGGAATCCACATCAGACATCTGTTTATTTCTCTGTGTCTGGCAATATGTCCTATGACCACATCAGGAAGTTGGAAAGTGAGACCTTGCCTAGGCAGGCGAATAGCTGGCCTGAGCATGGTCAAGGTTTTCTTGGGAGAAGGGAACAGATATTATGTAGGTTACTAATAGTGCCTGCTACAATATGCCACTTGCTGCCTTATTGGCTTCAATCCACATTTCTGTCTGAGTTTTATTAAGTTTATTGATTGGTTGTGATGAATCAGCCTTCACCATTTCAAGGTCTGGAGATAGGTTATTTCTAAATATAATAGAAGGGGGATTTTTGCTTCAATATGAACCTTAAACATAATTCTAGATACAGATTACATAAATGACGTTTTCTGTTTTTAAGAACTAAAATATTGTGGTTATATATTCAAGATGGGTCAGTGCTTCGTTTATAAAATACTGTGAACAATAGCATTTGTTCTTTGTAAAACATTTTATTCCAGGGAGAGTCTATGAAGTGGCACTTGGAGCTGAAGACAGAGAAAGTAGTAAAATGAAAGTTAGTTTCAGAGGTTTTAGAAGACAATTTGGAAATACCTATCAGAACTTAGAGCATACATGCCCTTTGACCCAGCAGTTTTACCTTTAAACGTCTATGATAAAATAGTTATTGTTGTATAAAATTATAAATAGTACACAGGAGATGTGCTACTATAATTTGTTTAGTAGTGAAAATTTGAAAACCGTCAAAGTAGTTGTCCACAAACATTTTTTTTTTGAAAAAGATTTATTTGTACAGTGCAGTTAGGGAGAGGGAGAGACTGATCTTCCATCTGCTAATTCATTCCCCAATGACTAAAACACCTTAGGCTGGACAAGGTTGCAGCCAGGGACCTGGAGCCTCTTTTGGGTCTCCAAAATAAGTGGCAGGAGCCCAAGTATTTGGGCTACCTTCCACTGTCTTCCCAGGCACACCAGCAAGGAACTGCATTGACAGTGGAGCGACCTGCATGTCACTGAGATTAGATGCTGGAGTCACAGGTGGCGGCTTAGTTTGCTATAACACTATGTTGCCCCCCCCCCCACACACACACTGATGTTTTTAACGTGTTGATATTGCCTTCACTTTTACAGTGAACATGATTTCTTTCATGGTAAAATAAAGCAATAGCAACATAGCTGAAGGAAATACATGTGACTTCTCTGAGACTGAGTTTACTCCTATTTTGAGTTTTACCCATGAACTTGGATGTATTCATCTGCTGGGACTGCTGTAAGCAAATAACCAGAGACAGAGCAGCATCAACAATTGAAAGTTCTTTTCCCATGGTTCTGGAGGCTGGAAATCCAAGGTGAAGGGGCCAGTAGTTTTGAGCTCTTCTGTGCTTGCTTTTCTTGGTTTAGAGATGGCCACTTCCTCAATCTGTCCTCAGTAGGTCTTTATGTTGTGCATGCCGATCCTTGGTGTCTTGTTTTTATTAGGACACTGGTTCTATTGGATTAGGGCAATGTCCTCTTGACCTCATTTATTTAAAGGCCCGGTCTCCATTGCAATTATTTTGGGGGGTAGGGGATCAACATGCATTTTTTTTTTGCAGAAGGGGGCACAATTTAATCTGGAAAAACATCAAAGATAGAAGACATTCATCATATGAAAGAAATTGAGTTTATCATTTCCTCCCTGAAGTTTTGGTTTCCCAAAATTAAAATGAGATTTTAATGCAATCTTAGAATAAAGGTAGACTGCATAAATCAGACTTGTTTATTGGCTCTTTGGTACTTAGTATATGTATGACAGTAAATTTTTGATGTTTTGGACTAATTTGAACTGCGAAATGTCAATCACCCATATTGGAAACTATTTATGCATTGGATACCAGTGTAATCCAACAGCATTTCTAGAGTATATGGAGGATGGATTTAGATAGCTTCTTTCTTTAACAATAGGGCTTCCCATGCCCCTTGTAACTTAGCAGCAACTATCCCCACTCTAAGACATGGACAGGTGGGATCTAGGGACCTTACTGTGGGCCTCAGTGAAAATCCCTACACCACCAGAAGTGTGGGCTTTTTGTCCAGGTCAAAACATCCTTTTCATTCTTTAAACCCTGGTCTCAGAGTCTCTTCTGATCCTGTGTCTCTTGCCCTTTCCCTTCGCCTTTGCATAGTTTTCTTTCTTCAGTGTAACTCCTCCCGACTCTTCTGCTTAGGCCTTTTGGAAGCCTTGTGGTCTTGTGAACCAAATCTTGCAAAGCTTTTTGACAGAACTGTTTGCATCTCCATACTTGAAGATACAGTCCACTGGGTGTAGAACTTGTACCTACTCACTTATGAACCATAGATGGTAGCTGTTCTCTGGGAGAGATTTTTATCCCCCTGTTGGGGAACTTCCTCTGAGTCCTTGACATTTGATTGCAGTAATTTCTAACTTCTGCCAGCCTGCCATGCATGGATCTTCAGTGTTAAGGACCCTAGGACAGAACCCACTATTTTCTTCTCTCCGCTGTTGAGAGGATAAATGCATGTTTGTACCATCATGGAAATATTCTGCTTTATAAGACTTTGATTTCCTCAATTCTGCACCCTTCACTTGACCTTCACTATAGGCAACTACTTGTAGGTTCCTTACTCAGAAATATTAAATTCCAAAATGCCAGTCTTTGATCTCTTATCTCTGCATTAGTCAGATTTCTGTGATGGCAATAAAATACCTTAGACAAGCTACTACATATGATTGAAGCTTTATTTGGGCTCATGGTTTTGAGAGGTACCTTGTCCATAATCAGCTCTCCTGTTGATTAGAACATTTGGGGAGGCTGGAGGATGGCAAAAGAGGAGCATCTGTGAAGGAATGAGCACATGATGAGACAGGAAACAGTGGCTGGACCCAGCTTGGTATTCTAATCAAGCCTCTCACAGCTACCATTTAAGGCGTCCCTCCAGTAATCTGGGACCTCCCTCGAGGCTCATCTCCTAGACACCATAATTGGATTAATTGTCAGCCACCCTCTAGCCATCTCCTTCACACTCTCACTCCTGCTGTCTCATATGCTAACTCACAAAGGTAGGTCCTCACCATGCTCACTGTTGGATTACGTTTGTTGCCTTTGTAACATTGCTAGTTTCCTTTTTCAGCTCTGGGCCTTTTGGTATCTGAATTATGCTGTTTCTGATAGTGACTGGTGACCTTGTGTCTTGTGTCCATCTACAAAATCTTAATGTGTGCTATAATATATATAAATAAATATAATACATATAAATACTTGCTGTCACTTCACCCTCACAATCCCAGGAGAGATGAAACAGGCTGCATTGCCTGCCTTCCAGGCAGTTTAGTAACTAAAACCTCAGCAACATTAGATCACTTGTCGAATGCCCTGGTGGTTCATAAAAGAGTATAGAGCAAAGCACACATCTTGGGATGATTTCAAAGATTTTTCCATGGACTAGGGATATTTAAAGTGACAGTTTTTGTTTTTCACATTTTTGCCTAGAAACTAATGTGTTGACATAGGAAGTACATGAACAAAGAGTTTTCAGGGTTTTTTTTTTTTTTTTGGCCAAAGTGGTCAGAATCCTATTCAGCTTCTTTACTGCTACTCAAGTTGCCCCAATATATATATATATATATATATATATATATATATATATATATGAATGCTATGGATGAAACACATTTTGGATAATTTTGTATCTCTAAACATCCCATAGCCTTATTATCCAGAATAAACAGACATGTATCAATCAATATATAGTGATTATACAAACTGTATTTTAACAAGGGGAAAGAAAGTACACAATATAGAGAGAAATGAAAGTGCCTCCCAAGAGAGAAGTAAAAACAGTTTGATTTCTTAGGGATTGGCCCTGGAACCTGTCTTATTTAAATTTTCATAAATGATTTGGAAGAGGGAAAGCATGGTGAATTATCCAAGTTTGCAGATGACACTAAACTCTTCCAGGTAGTGAAATGCCAAGCAGATGGAGATAAACTGCAGGGAGATCTTGCCAGGCTGCGTGAGTGGGCAGAAAAGTGGTAGATGATATTCAGTGTGGGCAATGAAAGGTAATTCACTTAGGAAAGAATAATACAAGCTATGCTTATAGGAAAATAAATTGAGTTATCTATTTGTCTCATAAAAGATAGACATTTTTAGAGACTATTCTTTGAGATAACACTAAAGTATCTTGACAATTCAAGAAGGGAATTGAAAATAAGCACACAGAAACATTACTCTTGAATTAAATGATAGGTCATAACACGAAATATTTAGTCCATTTGTCAAATAGTGCTAATTGAATGACTAGTATGCATCAGTTTTCTGTTCTGGAGATGGAAGTCTGCTCAGTCATTGCATCTCAAACAATTCTAAAATATTTACAGATGGTTAATGATAATAGACTATAAATTAGATAGCAACTATACCAAAACTTAAAACATTAATAAAATTTGTGACCATTTAAAGCATTTCCCTATCTCATTTGATATTATAATTACCTGTATGATAGAATTTGTTTTTTCTGGTAGGTTTACAAGTGAGAACTCAGAGGGGAAGATGCTTTGAATGGCTTTCTTAGGTTTTAAAATAGTGGAGGACAAAGATTGAAACATTGGATTACTGACTGCACGGTTTGTTCTTTTCCCCTGGCAGGACAGTACTCTATTTAACTAGTTCTTAACTGAAGGAATTTATTACCTCCCAAAGCAGAAAGATTGGAAAGTAAATAGGTTCTGATGGGTGTATATCACTTTCAATATCTATCATTTTTATAAAACAGTATGTAGTTTAAGAATCACGGGTAAGTTCTGGACTGTCACAAGCAACAACATTTAGATCAAATGGGACTTTTGGACTCCAGTGTAATGGCAGAAGGGAGAAAGAAAACCCAAGGAACATACAACTCAGGGTATGCCATAGAGGTAAAACATCTGCCTTCTATGTAGGCTGGCATTCTTCATAAATATTGCAAAGCTCAACTTCTGAAGTGATGCATTTTGGTCATAAATTAGTGAAGGATCTACAGATCAGAGAAGAATGAGATCAGAAAATCTTAGCCAGCAACACAGGTGATGGTAAAGAGTCTGGAGTTAAAAAAGAAACTAAAAAATGAACCAAGCAACAAAGAAAAGGGACAAAGGCTGTGGGACTGGGAAGGAAAAGGAGTGATGGGAAAAAATGTAGGATCCAGAAAGTGAAATTCTTATATAATGTGACTAAGATAAAGTCAGGCACAAGCACATTATTTTTCCAGAAATATTATTCTGACTTTTTAAGTCATTAAACTTGTGAGCTATTACCCTGGATTAACTTAATTATTAGGATAACATAAACTTGTACTGAGGATTTCTTCTTAAAGGACAGATGATTATAAGGAAATACATGTGATCCTCAGTGGATTTCCTCTTATTTTTCTACATTTCAGCTTGTTTCTGTAATGTTGGCCATTTGTGAGTACAACCCCACTCTCTAATTGTTGCCTATGGCCTCTGGCCTGGTAATTTCTTAAATGTAGAATATACTCCTTTACTAGTTTCTCAAAGCTTTCCATCCCTAGAGACCAAATCCCCGATCTTCTCATTCTTTGATTGTCTTTACAAATAGTAAAATTTTCCTGTCTTAATGAGAATTAGCTTATCTGCTATTATACATCTCTAGTACCTGTAGTTCATATAATTTTACAGTAAGTAATTTGTGTTAGTCTTGCTGTAGCAAATACTGTTGAATGTATGTAAATTACTGGTGGGAAAGGAATATGCCTTTGAATTTTTTTTTTCTATTTAACAACTTTGTCCTTCATGCTGAAATATAGTATATACTTGTTTGTTTGATTGCCTCACAGATTGAAATTGTAATTTGAAAGTGAACACAATATGTATCACCTACTTTGAAGTGGAGAATAACTATGGATTTTTTTCTGAACAATTATATTTTGCTTTGAAAATGAGATTTCCCAAATTCAGAGACAATAACAACCACAACGTTTTCAAATATAGCCTGACAATGCTTTTCCCAGTTGAAGAAGAGTTTTCTATCTATTGCAATACTACTCACATTTTCCCCACTTAAAACTGTTGTTCAGTTATAGCTGTTTCACTAACTTGGCCATGCAAAGCTTACTTCTTAAATAGTCATTTTGACATCTTGTTCATCTTTCATATTCAAAAGTACTTTTTGCCATTTATGAATAGGCTTGGATTTTTTCCTAGAAAAGTCCTGTTGTGACAAGTGTGGGTGTACAGCACCTGGTTTTGGTCATTTAAAATGTAAACCAAGAAATTCATATAGCTGTCATCATTACTTTAGGAGCATAACATAATTGAAGATGGTAAACAATAACAACAGCAAACAGTGGGAGTGCAGTCCAAGGATAAGCAAACAACGGATCAGTGACGGGGATTCTTGGAAAGCCAATGATAAGAAAAGTACAGTAGATGGAAGCTGAGATGTATTGTATCTTAGAACAAAAACACACGAAACCTTGTAGCACTCACTAGGCCAGATTTTGTCAACGTAGGCATTTGGAATAGTGCGGGTAATCTGTCAGGAGACCCTTGAATTGTGGCGTGAGAGGAATTGAAACCACATTCCCAGACAGTGAAGCCAGGTGTGAGCACATCACTAATTCATTGGCCCCTGCTGAAGTAACTGCATTTCTGTCAGATTCAGGTTTGCGTCCTTCATAGCACCTGACATTCAGTGACCATTACATAGAAACTACTGAATTCTCTTTAGTTAACATTCATGTACCAACAGATTACCTAGTGATTATGTTAGCAGAATGCAGACCTATGGAAAAAAATAAGACTGGAGCAGAAGTTAGACTTTGTGGACCAAAGAGCCAGGGCAACTGAGAAGTACTGGTCAGGATGTTGAATGAAGAATCAGTGGGCAAATGATAATCATGGAAAGAAATCACGGGGTGTTAGACATGATTTTTCCTGATGTCTTAATTTTTTATACTTCTAAAACTCATTGACTCTGTCTTGGTAGCCTGGTTCAGTAGTTCTGTTGGAAAAAATGTGAAAATATTCCCTGTGCCCTCAAATTCCATTTGCAAAAATCTGTTCAATCATTCCCCCCTCACTTATTCCATTGTACTGTGTCAATAATTCTGGCAGGGGACTCCTAATTTGTAAATGTTCTGTTGTTCCAAGTGTTTTCTTACCAGCCTTTCATCGGTAGCTATTTTAGCAGTGTCTTCATCATTCCCTAATTGTTTACTGTTCTTTGGTGCACTGCTGAAAAATGATTCAGTATTTCTGCCATTGTTGAGTAGTCATTGATTTTATGCCTGCCCCATTTACTTAGTCTATTTTCTCTTACTATCCTTTTGATTCAAAAGCTTTACATATACTTAGTATTCTTATTATTTTTAATCCCTTTGGCTAGTACTAATGTGGCTATTTTTTTGTGGTCATTATCTTTCAGCTGTGTAAAACTGATTCATACTCTCCTACAATAAACTATTGTTTCTCATTAAATGCTAAATAATAATGCATAATGATGGTTGTACAAGAAAATGGAAGAGTACAGCTCTTGCAGTAATCACAGCCTAAAAGAGGAAAGAGAAGACAGACTCACATGGCCCAAACCTCACCTGTTATCAAATAATCACTATCGACAAAATACCAAGTATGTAAGGATCTTAGTAGATGGCTCGTTGTGACTGCAGGGAGATATATTCACGTGGTAATATTTTTATGGAACCTGTGAGTCTTAATGACAGCAAATGTGGAAGAACATTAAGAAAAAGGATTAGTATGATAACCTTTGCAAATTAGAAAATGTCTAAGTATCTGGACCCTGAAATTATCATCTGGGTATATGATGTTGGGGAGTAAGTAAAAACATGAAGAGAGATATTTAAGCCCAGATTCGATACATGTATTTGTTTACACAAATCCTTTGGAATATTTTAATTACATTAATATACAATTTATTGTATCACATTTACTCACTACAGGTGTTCTTCAGAACTAAAAGTAAGAAGGCATTGAATATTTTTCCTACCCAGTGACATGGATGGGGTTGAAGTGGTCTCAGGTTGCAGTATAAAAAGCCCAAATGCAATGGAAATAGCAGATATTATAACGATTTTTACTATTGACAGCATATATTAGGTCAAGTCCAAACACCTATGCAAATTTTCTGAAGAATCACTAACTTGACTCCATTGTGCTTATCTAACCCTATTTATAATTTCTTTCCAATTGAACCTCATTTTAGCCACTGACTCCTGAACATATCATTATCGAAGTTGCTCTTTTCTTTATGCTGTCCCATTTGATCTTTTGAAGTTCTCTGAATCTTTAGACCTAAGTTTAAGCCTTTTATTTTTCAGTAGCTCTTTTCTTAATGTTTTTTAAAAAGTACTTGGAAGAGTTGCTGCCATATAGTTATCACGTAGGTGACTGCTGTGGTTTTGAATCAGAATGTAAAATGTGAACTCTTTAGAGGCAAAGTACTAGTGCTGCTTCTATATCCCATAGTGGCAAGAAGAGTGTTAAAATATAATAGATTTCTGATATAAAGTTTGTGGATTGACTAGTAATATTTGTGTTGTAGAGGCAAAATAATTCAGGGCAGAGGCATGAGCAATTCTTTACCATCATGGATTCTGTAGGTATGGATTTGAATTACTAGGTAAATATTAAACCAAAGCCAGTAGTGGCATTTCTGTGGAATCTAAACAATGAATTGTGTCTTAGTGAACATAAAATGATACCTACTTCAAAAATCCTCTCCCCACAATGAGATTCTGTATTCTCTCCTGAAGGCTTATAGTCATGCCTTTTATTGATTTCTGTCTGCAACACCCAGTGCTGTTTGCTTGGTATTAAATAATAGTGATGACAGCAACAGATAACAAAGAGATCCATTCCTTTTAATGTCAGAGTACTCTGAAGGGAGTTCAATCATTTGTCTGATGGCTCAATAGTAGGGTGACCATATAATATATTGTTCAAGCTGAGCTACCTCTGACAATGAAACTGAACTTTATTAGTAAGTACATTGAGACCACAAGCATCAAGAGGGCTGTTTGATATAAACTGAGATATATGGATATCTTATATATTATAATCTGAATATTGGCTTATGGATTAATGAGAAAGGTTGTAGAATAGAACCTATTCTAGATACTTATTTACTCTTCTTTCTTGTCTCATAATTGATTCCTTAGTTGCCTCATGATAGACCTTAGGAATTTTGTACATTAAGAATTCTACCAGTAGAATGGCAGCAAAACCACTTATACAATTTTTCTAGCGTACTTCTTTCTAGCTATGTAGAAATCCACTTTCTTCTTTTCCATTATAGACTATGTATGTGACCCATTTTTATCTAACTCTCTAGTGATGACAGTTTTTACTATTTGTAACACAGGACTTTAGCATTTAGTTTTTGCCTATAGCTGGTGCAGAAGCCCAGAATATGTTACTATGTTACTCTTGGGGCTACTTAAGGCAATGGTCCAATGGCAGAATTTATGACTCCTATGTATACTCAAAATTATTACAATTAGACTTCTCATAAGTATGTCTATGCCAGAAAAGGATAATGAATTAAGGATTAGTTACCAGATTAGACCTTTTGGAGAAGTTACATTGGAAGCCTCTTTTGAACCAAGAGGAGTTTCACCATATTGACAGCATGATTCAGTGAAAAGTTTAACACCTGATAATAAGAGTAGTTTAAGCCTACTCCGTCAATATTATTATAATAATAGTAAATGGGAAAGCATTCTGTAACAGTACTTTGACTCTATCCTTGAATATTATAAGAATTATACACAATCCTGGGGAGCATTGAATATATAAACAAGAAGTGTTATTTGAAAAGCTCCAAGAATTAACAAGTTTTCTCAATTGAGGTTAAATACTATTTCATGGTTAACATTTTATAAAAATAATGTTTTAAGGAAGTGTATAAGTGCTCAGGTTTCAAGTATTGAGTGTGGAAAGACATCATGAAATCAAGCATTAGATAAGAAACATTGTTCAGGGAGTGAGGTAGAGTATTCTGAAGTTCAGTTCAGTGTCAAGTGAATATGGCCTACTAGAAATCGCTTGATAGCTACACAGGGACACTGAGGTACTTTTATCTCAATGGCCTGTCATGTAATAGGTGACAGTGTACTTGGGGCACAGAAAAGACTCAATTAGTGTTTGCTCAGAAACTAAGAGTTCTTAATTGTGAAAGACTCTGTTTCCCTAATGTCGGAGAAGGAGGTGTCAGTCTGACCTAATGCCAGTCCCTCCACCACTTGTCCTCCCACCTCTCAGTGGTACCCTTTTCTTTGAACCACTTTTCTAGTTATACTATGTGTACTCTGCATTATTACATCTTATTTAAAATAAAGTGTAATGTTGAATCATATGGTTTCCGTGAACATCCACATCATGTTCAAAAATTCATCATCACTAGGTTGCTTAATTAATTTTGTTGACATAAACAGGATCTTTGGCCCTGCAGAAAAGGTAACAGATGGCATCTAAAACCAGAAATAATCATTAACCTGTCCTATGGAAGGTGTGAAGCAGCATGTTTAGAAACAAGTGTGGCTACAAGATGATTCCTTGTAAACATCTAGGACATGCGTTCTTGAGACATTTAGTGAATGAGGAGATGCAAGGGTTGAACAGTGGCACACACAAGGACAACCAGAACTTTGCAGAGTGAGGAGCTGTGAGTTCTCAAGGTCATAAACGTATTCAATACTTTGCAATAAAACTTCCAGATGTTTTGCTATAAAGAGCACTTATTTACAATTTCGTAGATGCTGTCTTCAATATATTGAATATGATTAAAATTGTGTATTTCATGTTAACATAGCAATTAATAAAATACTTACTAAATGTAAGTATACAGATGTATCTGAGCATAAGTATAAACTTTATAAAACCAAGTGAAAATTGATTTTTGATTATATATGATAGTGCTCATATTCCTTTAGGTGGTGATCAAGTGTTTTCACTATTTTGTTTTCTATCTAGATTCTTAGAACTGTTTGATCCTCTTCAAAAGGATGCTGTCAAATTTAACCACAGTTGAATCTTAGGCTAATATTTGTATAAACAAGTAATAAACTCAGAAAAACATCATCTCTGGGTCTAAACTTACTGTGACAAATACTGTGTTATTACAAGTTATTTTATCATTTTGTTCCAATGTTTAAATATTTGTAGTAACATTTTTTTAGGTATTAAAAGAATTTGAGCCTTCCCCCGCCCCCCACATACTCAAAAAAAAAAAAAAAATTCTTGAGGGAAGAGCTGCTTAGCTTGCTTCTGTGGCGAGCTCACCGATGTTGATGTTTGGTAAACACTGGGAGCACCAAACATGTAGTCATCTAGACATTGCCACTGGCATATATTTCCTGGGCTGCTTTGTTGGTGTAAAGAATCCAGGTGTCACGTGAAAGGTCAAACCTTCACTTAAAAAAGGCTCCCCCAAATGAAGATGATTAGAAACTGGTGTACTTAAAGCTTTATTTTTAATCAAAATTGCACAGTATTGTCTTAACATGATCACACCAGTATAGCATAATAAAAATTATGTTTTTGCAAAAATTAAAAAAAAATGAAGGCAGGAGGGGATTGAGGAAGGCAAAGTGAAAGGGAGGCAAGTATAGTTTCTTCTTAGAATTGAAATTCATTGAAATACATGAAAGCTGTTCTCCTTGAAAATTTTTTAAAATCTGAAAAAATAATATAAACTGAATAACTAATGAACAGAAAATTATTTTTCTCTCTTCTGAAAGCTAGAAAATCCAATATCAAGGCACTAGCAGACTTGACATCAGGTGAGGGACTGTCCCTCTTAGGTAGAAACTTCTAGTTGTGTTCTCACCTTGTGGAAGGAGGAAGACAGCTTTCTGGAGCCTATTTTTTGGGGCTAATCCCACTCAAGAGACCCTCCCAAGTCCCTACCTCGTATTGCCATCACCTTGGAAGTTAAGATTTCACATACAGGAGGACACAAGCATTGAGACCATAGGATTTTGCTAGTATTTCCACCCAAAATCACTTTGTTCTCACATGCAAAATATGTTTGTTCAATCCCAGTGCCCTCCAACACATTTTATCTTATTTCAGCATCAGTTCAAATATGTAAAGACAATAGTTTCATGCAAATAACTTTTACATCAGAGGAATGAAACTCAATACAATTAGCTCTGAGCCTGATTGTTCTCCAACTATGAACCTATGAAATGAATGGATAATGTGCTTCCAATACAATGGTGGGATAGGACAGACAGTTTCATCCCAAGAAGGAAGATCAGGGAAGGAAGAAGTAGAGACATGTCTCAAGTCCCAAATGCAACAGAGGAAAAAATGGCATACCATCAGGCTGACTGGAGCAGAGCCAAAACAGCTTTACTAGGCAGGGATGATGGAGCCTTGAAAGTTCTGGGCGGGGCCAGCGCTGTGGTGCAGAGGGTTAACGCCCTAGCCTGAAGCGCCGGCATCCCATATGGGCACTGGTTTGAGACCGGGCTGCTCCAATTCCGATCCAGCTCTTTGCTGTGGCCTGGGAAAGTAGTACAAGATGGCCCAAATCCTTGGGACTCTGCACCCACGTGGGAGACCTGGAAGAAGCTCCTGGCTCCGGTGCAGCTCCAGCCGTTGTGGCCAATTGGGGAGTGAACCAGTGGATGGAAGACCTCTCTCTCTCTTCCTCTCCTCTCTCTGTGTAACTTTAAAAAAATAAATAAAAGAAAGTTCTGGGCAGCACTGTACCCCATCACTTGGGGTATCCTGCCTCTCCTCTACTTCTTTGTTAGGTGCAGTCAACATGGCAACTCTAAAAGGTTAGAGGACATCCCTGCTCTTCTCCCAGGCTGGACTCAGATGCTGATAGCGCCAGACAACTTCACTGGGTATTGCCCCAGTGGAGCATGCTTGCAATGGTCCTACTTTTGCCGTGGTATCTGCTTCAGGGGAGAATCAGAGGCTCCATCTATTGAAATATAGGTGAGGTAGACATCTCCCACAGTCGGTGAACTCAATGCTGTGGTGGAAAAGGCACTGTACAAATGCCACTAAGATTTACTCCCTTTATCCTCCAGAGGAGTGATTACTATGGTTTGTACTGCACAGTCAGGGTTCAAAACAGAGCCTTGAAATCATTCTGCCCTCAAGTTTCTTGTATTCTGGGCATATGGTAAGAGGGAAGCCCTCACCTCTGGAATGCCTTTGTTTTTCCCTTGTCTTGATGAATAGACATAGACTCCCACCACCTCCCCAACCTCCCCCAGTAAATGGTGGCTCAACCATGCCCTTGTTCTCTTTCAAAGAAGCTTTCTCATTTTTTTATGATATGGTCGGGCTGAGAATTTTCTAGCTCTTTAAAGTCTACTTCTCTTTCATTTGAAAATTCTATCCTTAAATCATTTCCCCCCTTTTGCATTTCACCAAAAGTAGTTAAACTCCTTCTGCTCCTTCAGCACTTTGTTTAAAAATTTTCTTCTGCCAAGTATGCTATTTCCATCACTCACAAGTTCTGCCATTCACAGAACACTGGAATGTAAATGCAGTTCATTGAAATGCATTGCCATTTTATGACACGGATTACTTTTTGTCCAGTTTTCATTGACATGTTTTCTATTTCCCTCTGAGACTTTATCAGACTGGTCTTTACTCTGTTCATGACCGTTTAAATATTTTTGGGAAGATTGAGGCTTTTTCTTCACTTCCTCTCCTGAACCATCACCAGAATTCCCCTTCGCAGTCTGTTCACACAGTGTACGCTTTTCTCACATGCATTTCTGAGCTCTTCTAGCTGCTGCTTATTACCCCATTGCAAAGGCACTTCACATTTTTAGGTGTTTGCTGTAGCAAGCAACCCAACTTCTCAGTATCAATTTTATTTTTCCAAGTCACACATCTGCTTATTGGTAATGAAGTGACAGTTTACATGATAATGACTTGGCCTTGGGATGTAGTGTCTCGGGTTATCAAGACAGAAGATGCACAGTTGTTCAGCATCTGGACACAAATGTAAATACATAGTCCTCGGCCCGAGTCTGTCATTCCCAGTCCCTGACCCTCCACTCCAACAGCATGAGCCTGAGGCATTCAGAACATCTAGACTTGATTGACATTTTTGAGTAACTTTAATGCTTCAGGAATGATCTGATTTTGATGCTGTTCAGAAGGACTAACACAGATAATCAGTTGTAGAGAATGAACCCACACAATAGCTGTTGCCGGGTCTCATGTCCAGGTATAGGGCATGAGCCTACCTGGGTTTGTTAATCATACTTGTGTAAACATGAAACTTGTTACCATAAATATTATAAATACCAATATTTTACTAATTTACTAATTAATTACTAATACTTTGTCATACTTAGCCTTTCTTAAAAATTCTCATTTTTATCTTCCCAGTCCCTCTGCAAGGAAATCTCTTTATATTTGGAGAAAATGAAGTCAGACCAACATCCCTCTCCCCCATACTAAGGGAGGGAAAGACCAAGTTGACATTCAAATCCCTGGTTTCAGGAACGTCGTGGTACACATTTGTTCCATTCCAGCATCCCACTCAAATCATATTAGTGGAGAATATCAGAGTCTTCTGTGTATAAACAGTGATGACTTGCTGTGAGCATTCTCAGCTGAGGAGGAGTGGACCATTACCACTATTCCTATCAATCCACATGAACGTGAAGCTGCAGATTCCTACTCTGGAGCTGAGCTCAGAAACTTGCCATTTTAGTAAAAAGCCCTAAAATAACTCAATTCTTATTTGGAATGGGGGGAAGGGTAAGTGAGAAGAAATGGCCTTCATCCTTCATTCATCTGCTCATCTATTACCTCTATAATGAATATTATTGCTGGGGATTTTTCTGAGTGCCTTAGATAAAGCAGTGAACAAACAGCTGTTGTCACAGTTAATCAATTACAAGTATGCTAAATTCAATGAAGGATATAGTTTATGAAGATGGGCCTCATCAGTGTATTGGAATGAAGACTTCCAAATATCAAAGCATTTAAGAACTATATATAGTGATGCTGAATGTGGACCAGGTAAGCGTTACTAGTTCTACTCATATGCCAAATCCATCTGTATGTGGGCACAGGTAGGTAAATTTGAATAGTCTGTTATTCCTGGACTCTGCTAGTGACAATCTTTGATCTCAGAGACAAACTACTTAAACATAACTTCCTGCTCAAGATAGAGTCAAAGTCTTAGAAAGCTGGGGGTGAGAAACATCACATTGAAGCCAAGCAGCAGGGGGAAGATTCTCATCGTCTATAGAAATTCATTCCACATCCATTATTGATCCCAAAAGACTGGGAACATCAATACCTTTCCTGATTTCCTGAACATTTTTTTCTTATCTATTCTATCTTTCATGGACTGTCAAGGTGAATCTAAAAATGAGGCTGAATGTTGGGAACTTGGATGTCATAAGAGTAGATTTGCATAGTTGTATCAGTACTAGGAGCTTTATAGCAGGTGGGACTGTGAAAACAAATTATGCTAGTGGTTTCGAAGGCTACTGTAATGGTCCTTCCATTTAGATATTTTTAAATTTTTTTAAATTTTAATGTGGGTGGAGGAGATTCCATCTGTAGATTCATTCCTTAAATATGTTCAACAAGTAGGATTAGGCCACAGCCAGGAGCCAGGAACATAATTCAGGCCTTCTGTGTGGATGGCAGGAACCCAGTTGCTTAAGCCACTGTTACTGCCTCCCAGAGTCTGCACTGGTAAGAAGCTAAAGTTGGGAACCAGATTTGGGAATTGAAGTCAGGCACTCCAGTGTATGATGCAGCCATCTTGACTGGTAGGTTAAATGCTTACTCCCCATTTTGGCTTTTAAGACCATTTCTGTGCCATCTAAAGAGGATTAATGCTGAGTCAAAAACTGCTATGGTCAGATTAAAAAAAAAATCATCTAACTGTGCCTACTCCTTGGCTTTATCAATGAGATAGATTTTCTGATGATCAAACTCATTTTTGAATTCCACCTCTCAACTCTGAGTAACAAGGTTATTTGCAGTTTATTGTTCAGTCTATTTTCTGACTAGTTACCTGTTACTGTTTATATGAAGGGTTTTCCAAGTGCTACAGTTAGTTTGCAAGGAGTTGCTTGGGTCAGATACAACTTGTCTTCTCTTTCTCTGAGGAAGCAAATAAAAGTACACAACATCCTAGTTTTTGTTTTGCTGACTTTATGTTAGACAATTTCTTTTCTCTTTTGCTCCTTTTGTTTATATTGTTCCATTGCACATATCTAAAGGAAAAAAAAATGTAAAAAGCGGTATTTGTTACAGCAGCCTGATTTTATGCAAACAAATGTAAGGTATCTTCAGAAAGAGAGCCCTAGTGGTCAGGTGGCTGGGCAGCATTAATATTATCTTCATAAATTCTTCTTTGCCTGGGTAACTAGCACATAGTGATGGATTCCAGCTTTCTGGACTGTGTGATCAGTTCAGCTGAATAACAATATGGCTCACACACTGTACATAGAAATGCTTTGAATTTCCATACTAGGGAAATATTTCAAATATTAGTGTCCTCTGGCTAGTTTAATAAGACTTGTACTTATGTCAAGTATGCTTTACTTCATTTCATCCACTCATGACCTGCCCTAGACACAGACACAGCAGATATCCAGGACTAAAGAAATAAAGGAATCACATCTTGAAGCAATCATGAAAAGAAGGTAGAAATCAGAATATCACATACTGTCTCCCTCCATGAGGCTCCCTAACTATCATCTCCTTTTTCCAGACTCTGATTCCACGATTTTGCTATCTTGAGATTCAACAGCAGGGTATGCTTACCAAGAGAAACTACTTGACTTCTGGCCCACCCTTTAGCAAAACCATAATGAGGTTTCTCCTCATTCCAGTTAGAATGGCTCCCATATAGAAATTAAGAAACAATAAATGCTGGTGAGGATGTGCGGGAAAAAGATAGCCTAATCCACTGTTGGTTGGAATGTGAACTGGTGCAGCCACTGTGGAAGACAGTGTGGAGATAACTCAGAAATGTGAATATAGACCTACCATATGATCCAGCCATCCCATTCCTGGGAATTTACCCAAGGGAAATGAAATCAGCATATGAGAGAATTATCTGTACACCCATGTTCATTGCAACTCAATTCATAATAGCTAAGATATGTAATCAACCCAGGTGTCCATCAACTGTTGACTCGATAAAGAAATTATGGTATATATACACTGTGGAGTACTACTCAGCAGTTAAAAAAATGAAATCCTGTCTTTTGCAACAAAGTGGATGAAACTGGAAACCATTATACTTAGTGAAATAAGCTGGTTCCCCTAAAAAGATACTGTATGTTTTCCCTGATTAAGATAACTAATAGAGTACCTAAAATGTAATGTACTGAAATGAAATGGACAGTGTGACATTCAGTGATTGTTCACAGCCCTTGTCTCTTCTCTTGAGGAACAGGTTTTTGTTTCTTTAAATGTTTTTATTTATTTGAAAGAGAAAATTACACAGAGAGGAGAGGCAGAGAGAACGGTCTTCCATTTGCTGGTTCACTCCCCAATTGGCCACCAAGGCTGGAGCTGTGCCAATCCAAAGCCAGGAGCCAGAAGGCTCCTCTGGGTCTTCCACGAGGATGCAGGGTATCCTCCACTGCCTTACCAGGCCACAGAAGAGCTGGATCAGAAGTGGAGCAGCCGGGACTCAAACTGGCACCCACATGGGATGCTGGCACCGCTGGTGGCGACTTTACCACTATGCCAGAGCGCCAACAACACCCCCCCCTTTTTTTCTTCGTACTGTTTGTTAAGTTCTTTACCTAGTTTAGGGTTAACTTTATGATAATTAAGTCAACTGAAAGTAGATCTTTGTAAAAATTAAGAGTGGGAATAGGAGAGGAAGGAAGAAGAAAGGTTGGAACATGGGCGGGAGGGACAGTAGGGTGGGAAGCATCACTGTTCCTAAATCTGTATATATGAAATAACATGAAACTTGTGTAACTTAAACAAAATTTTAAATGCTCTGTTATTGAAGGAAAAACATAAACATACCCATTTCCCACTTTTTCCCCTGAACATTTCCTAAGAACCTTATTTAACATCTGATCATCTCCAACATTTGTGACCAGATATCTAATGAAGTAGGCCACATGCATAGCTTGAACCAACTTCCTACAGTGTCATGGAAAGAATATGCCTTTGGAGATAATAAAAAATAAACAAAGAAGGCTTGATTTACCCCCAAATTTTTTCCTTCACTTCCCTATTTGGAACCTCAGACTTAGCAGTAATTGATTTGTCTAATGAATACATTAACATATTCAAATGTTTCCTGAATAATTCTCTGCAAGGTTCGGGGGTTATAGCATTGACCAAAACAAACTATTTCCCCTCCCTACCCCTCACCAGATAGAGCTCATACCCTAATGGGGAAAGACAAGAAAATACACTATAGAGAAAGTAAATTACATAGTATATCTGAAGTTAGTTGTAACAAAGAAAATTAGGTAAACAGCTGGAGCAGTGTGAAAGGGTCAATTTTATTTTTTTTTAAATGAAGGTAAGGAAAGCTGACATTGAGATAAATTCTTGAGGGAAGTATGTGAACAAGGGATGGATATATCTGAGGGAAAAGTGACCCAGCAAGAAGGTACAGACATAAGAATGGTAAAGGCAACACATGCATGGAGTTATCAGAAGGCAAAATGTTAGGTTCAGAATGAGCAGGAGATAATTGAAATGAATGAGATTGAGTAGGATCTTGTAAACCATGTCAGGGCTTAATTTTTCTCTGAATAAGAGGAAGAACCATGGAAAGGTTAAACAGAAAGATGAGTATTCTGATTGAGGATTTAAATGGATATTTTTGATCATAATAATCGGACAGGAGGATGAATGTGGCAAGTGACATCCTCCTGTAGATGTATTTAAGAAGCTATTGTACATGCAGATGGACACAATGTGATCTTGGGGCAAGGAGGTAGCAGGGAAGGTCATGAAAAATGGTAATATGAGGGATACATGCTGAAGGTAGAGCTGCTGGGTCAGTGATGGATTGGAGGTTGAGTACAAGAGAGTTAACAACTGTAGGGTCCAAGCAACTCAGAGAACAGAGTTGCCATCAACTAAGGGTAAACCAACAAGTAGATGGAGCCAGTGGGGTGATTGTGAAACATTAGATGATACTGCCCTGATAACAGTATTTTGTGAATATGCTTATCACACTCAGATTTTTTTAGTTGTATTTCCTAAGGATCATAGGAATTTGTTTTATTGAGGTGTGTGGAATGGAACGCTATAACATAATGCTTTAGACTGAGAAGCTGAAACAAACACTTCTCAAAATTCTGCAGGCTAGAACTTCAAGATCTGGGTGCCAGAAGGTTTGATGGCTGCTGAGGACCTGTTTTCCAAATGCTAAACAGTCATCTTCTGTGTCCTAAACATTACAAGAGTGAGTGAGTTCGTTGGGATCCCAAGTAAAATGGCAGTAATGCTATCCAGGAGGTTTCTACAATCATGATCTCAACATGCTTCACCTCCTAATACCATCACATCAGGTGCTAGATTTTAAACAAGTGAATTTGGGGACCGGGTGGAGGGAGAGGGCACAAGCATTCAGTTAACTGCAGGGAAGATTATTTGGGAGTATGGCTTCTAGAAACCAAAACTGTGTTTCAACTTAGGAAGTTTGGTACAACGTATAGTACTTGGGTCCTGGACCGGTGAGGTACTAGTCTGTTGATAACCTTGTCCAACTCCATCATTTTCTTGTTTTGTTAATTTTTAAAGTGCAGAATGAAGTTTAATTAGTGTGCTATATTCCTCTTCCATTTTTATGGCTATCAATTAGAGTAACTCTATAGGAGAATATAGTAGAAGCTAAAAAAAAATTTCACAATTTTGCCCTCATTCATACACTCCTGCTACGAAAGTTTACTAGAAAAGAGGAATGAAGGTCCTTGTGTATTTAACTAAATCAAATCAGACAACCAAATGGGATATGTGGTATGTAATAGGATATTTTTGGATTAAGTCAGAGTGTTCATCCCAAAAATTGATATTATCATCCAATTGTACTAAACATATGGATACTACACCATCAGTCTATGTGTTATAATATGGGATATGTTGGTCATAGGACAAATTAAACTCATCTTGTGATTGTCTTCTATGAATGTGCCATATATTTATAGTTGCTATTGTTTTATGAAAGATCCCATTGTATGTATCATTTGGATTGAGAATTTCCCTTTGAAGCTACTGGACAAACTGGGTTTATGGTGGCAGATGAGAAATATTTGTGAGTTCAGTGCTATTAAAATCCATATTTTTCCATTGCTCTAATGCTGGCATTCCAAGCACACAGGCAGTTATGGAAGAATTGATTTTTGCCATGGATGGGGTGGGGGTCTGTGCAAGCCCCTTGGTCAACAACCAGTTCTGGAGGGGATGTGAAACCCATTATTGATCCAGAGCTGAGAAATCAGTGACTGTTGTGTTATATAATTATTGATGGAGCCAGAAAATGCCACAGGCAAAGCACAACTTACTATTTGTTATGCTGGATTGTCTTTCTCATTTGTGTCAGGCTGCTATGTTCCACTCATGTGTTCCCATACCATGTTTATTTATACTATGTGCAGTTAGCTTTCATATTTCTCTTGTGATTCAAGCTTCGAAAATGTATACTGGTTTTGTTCAGAGGCTGAAAAATTAAAAAATTTTTTTCAGACATTCTAATGGGCCCAATCTGAACACCAAAGTTTAGACCCAGGGATGATGGGGTTATAAGAAAGACAGAAGTGTGAATGGTGGAAGAACCTCTTTTCTGGGTAACTTTGTTTTATGTTCCTTTTTCTTGCTACGTGTCCCTGCTGGAGAATACTGACTGAACACCTGCTAGCTGTAAGGACATCTAGTGGATGCTTAGGGAGGGAAAGTTGGCGTCTGATAATGAAAAGGTAATATGGTTGTAACCCACATGCTACATAAATTGCTCCTATGTAATAATCGAGACTGGTTGGTTCTGCCATCTCATGGCTCCCATTTTGTTGTTCCTTTCTGCCTTCTCTTAGATGCTGTTTTTTTTTTCTTCCTTTTTGTGCTTATCAGCAAACTTAGTTAAAAGATAAAAACACTAGCTTATTGCATAAATTTCATACTATGACTGGAATAGATTCTCCAAAGATTATTTGTTGGAAAACTTATGAGTGGGTTAATATCATTGTGGGAGTGGGTTAGTTACCGCAGGAGTATGTTCCTGAAAAAAAAGATGAATTTGTCCATCTTCACTACCACCTCCATGCTCTCTTGTGCTTCCTCCTTCCTGCATGGGATGACATAGCATGAAGGTCCTTTCCAGATGCGAGACCCTTGACCTTGCACTTGCCAGCCTCCAGAGTTATAAGAAATAAATCTCTGTTCTTTATAAATGGCTCCTGTCTTAGGGATTCTGTTACAGCAGCACAAAACAGACTAAGACAGTGTGTCTTTGATTCTACAGCCATGACAAATTTATGAATGGAACAACTATCTACAGTAGAAAAAATGACTTACTAGGAAATAAACTATCTCCATTTTTGAATTTATTTATCTCTGGGTTTCAAGGATGTGGGTAAGCTATGAACAGTGAAAGGCCACCAGTACATAACGAATGTTGCAGTTAACATTCAACAACTGACTTCTCTTAACAGATGGTTAGGTAAGATTATCAAATTACCGTTAAGGATCTCAATTTTTTAAAATAAAATCTGCCAATAAAATTTGAATATGCTAAATAGTGTCCTAAAGAGTTAAAGAAGGAATAATGGTATGCTATGAGGAAGGAGATCTAAATTAAATTTAGGGAAAATATTTTCAGTTCTTTAGGGTGATGACGCTGATGCCGGTGCATCTTTGCGGTCATAAGCACTACAGGCCTTTACTCTTACAAAATGCATTATAGAGAGTCAGATTATAGTAGTGTATTTGAAGTTTCCTGGTAAATAAACCTCATGAATGTGTTTCCTTCAACGTCAAATTCAATATCCTAATGTTCAGCTGTTAAACTGAGGGCTTTGCGATTAAAAACAAATTACAGCTGCCACCATGTTGCTTATGTATGGATAGCATAACACCAATTTGATTTCTGAAAAGCAGTCTCCTGTATTAAAATGTGAACTCTTTGTCCATCTATGAATGCTTCGGGGTTTTTATGAGAACTATTTCTGTTCAGAAACCATGGAAATAGCTTAGACTTTTATGTACATCTAACCTTTGCATGAATGATGTGTTTAAACACCAATCATTACTCTTTAATTCCTTGACTTAGTTTTTATTATGGTGAGAATGCTGCCTTTAAAAATTTGAAGTTTAATTTTTCCTAGTTAGTAATTTAATTTTTTCTTTTATTCTGATATGAAAGTAATTTACAATTAAATGGTAACAAATAATCAAAGTTGATAATTAAGACAAAATATTTTTCTTTGTTCTCATAGATTGTCTACAAGAAGCTAGATTAAAGAGGCAAATAAAATAAATAGCAAATTTTATACAAAACTTCCATGTATAGCAGACACAAATGTTTAGAACTGAAGACTCTGACAAAATATTCAATTGAATACTTCTACCTTAAAATCTCAAACTGGTACACACAAAGACACTTCATTTCTAAGCCATCTCTCCCCTCCAGTCATAATTAAAAATCAACAAAGTATTAAATATGTGAAAGCTGAACTTAGGTAAGTCGTATAATGGATTACTTTTTCCCTGATTTTTCTAAGTGTTGCAGATCTCATAAACTCATGTGTGTGTGTTTAACTTGGATATCATGAAAGATATATCTATGCTCAAAGATAAATTTACTAGAAATATTTAAAATTCTCACAGTTGACTCATAATTAAAACTAAGCTGACATTATTACAAGAAAGACATTTTCCCTGTTCCTAAGGTTTGTCAAAGGAAAAAGGTAATCAACATGCTGTAAAAGCAATTGGTCAAAGTTATTAATGAGGCAATTCTTTCTGTATAAGGCATCATAGAAAAAGTAATCAGAGAAAATTTGACAATAAATTGCAGGATACTTTGGATTGTATGACATTTTTATTAGTAAAAGTCAGCTTCAATGGAAGAGATCGACTATCTGCTTGCAAATACAAATTTCAAACGTTATGCATTATATACCACCGTGTTCTTTTATCTTGAACCTGGGGCAAAGTCAGTTTTTGTGGGCCCTGAGGCATTTATAGTTTTGAAATCTCCTAAGAAAAAGAATGCAAAAAATTACTTTGAAAAAATTCATAAAACCTGAACACGTTGCTTTCCAGGATCTTGGAAGAGAGCTCTGCTTGTGCCTTTTCTGAAACTTAACTTTCATTAACTACAGGACAAATGATTCTGTCTTCCTTAGTTTACTTAAATCGCCGGAAATTAGTCATTAATATTTGACGCTTGTTTGTAAATTAATAAATTGCTAAAATTGCATACCCATTGTTTTGATTAGGGTTACTCTGTTTGAGCAGGCTGTCACTCACAGTCCAGTGGCTTAACACAATCGAAGGTTGCTGGGGAGGCAGCTGTTCTACAGTGAGGTCTCTATACCACAAAAGGATAAACATATATTTCCTGAGCATTGAAAATCTGCAATACTCATTTTTTGCCTTTCAGACTTACTGTATATCAGACACTGTACAAGATACTAAGAAAGAATACATCTGACACAGAGAGCTGAAAGTTGAACTGTGGAGTAGGATTAGAAATGGCCCTAATGATGGAGTGTAAGTTGATAGCCTAAAAGAACGAAAATATAAAAAGACAGAACCTCTTCCTCCTCTTCCTTCATGTTTCTTCCCTAATTTCCAAACTTTTTTGGAAACTTCCTGTGGGAGTTTGGAAGCATTTATGTTAATGTGGCAAGTGATACCAAGTTACAAAGACACTGCCTGAAATGAAGTTATGAAATACACATTTTAGAGAAAACATGCACATTACTTTAGAATTTTCAGTACATCACTTGAGCCTAACTAGAGAGAACATACCTTTTAACAACCAACAGAGTACTTAAAAAATCAAAGTCTATTAAAAGTCTAGAGATCTACTAGTTACTTCTCAATTCTTTATGTGGTCAGATGTATTCAGAAGAGTGGGTAGGAAGTCCCAGGGGAACCTGATTTTGGAGTATTTTCCTACCCTAACCAAATGTGTGAGAAGCTCATTAAGAGCTCTTGGGTTGCTAAAGTCAAAATTTAGTTTATTTTTATTTAAGTTTTGGATTAACATGGTACAGCCTTTTTTATGGGGCATAGTGCAGTACTTCAACACATGAAACAAGCATACAAGGCAAGTAGCCATTCCGTTTCTCTGTGATAGTCCACTAGAACATACTACTTTCCTTTGACTCCATGCTGGTACACATTATCTAACTTCTCCCTACCCACATTCCACCACCATTCCCAGCCTGTACTAATCGTTATTTTAGATTCATATTATCTATATTATGCATTTATTATGTGATTCCCAAGTATGAGGAAAAACATGGGTATTTGTCCACTCTGGCCTATTCCACTGAATAACAATGATCTCTAGTTGCTGCCTTTTGTTGTAAATATCAATATTCTGTTCTTTTTATAGCTGGGTAATATTCTGTTGTATATATGTACCACATTTTCTTTATCTGTTCTTCTGTTGGTGGATACCTTGGTTGATTCCATATCTTGGCTCTTGCAAATAGTGCCACCATATACATGAGAGTTCAGATATTTCTTTAAAATGCTGATTTCATTTCCTATGGATATATTTTCAGAGGTGGAATAGCTGGGTTATATAGTCAATCTATTTTTAGTTGAGAAACCTCCATACTATTATCTATAATGTCTGCTAATTTGCATTCACATCAACAGTGTATTACAGTTTCCTTTTCTCAACATCCAATTTCTTGTATATTTGCCTTCATGTTCTTCAGATCACCCAGCTCCTGAGTGATGGCTGCAGACCTTGAGCAGATACTGCAAAGAGGCATGCTAGGAAAATGAACAGCATAATCGGGGAGAGGGGGAAAAGGCAGTGAGATGACTGCTCATTGAGTCCGACAGCATCTAAGGTATTCAGGAGACATGCTGAATTTAAGTCTTAGAATGGATATGATTCAGAGCATTGAATCTACGTGGGAGGTCCCAAACGCAATTCTTTCATATAGCATAGTTGTGCTCTTGAGCACCAGGTTAGTTAATATACAGGCTCTGCCAATGGGCTGAGGGATGTTGGAACATATATCATGGTTTGATTTAGGTATGATAAACAATAGTACCTATGTAGATTACATAGACTCTGGATCAACCGACTGGATTTGGGGGAAATACCTCCAAGCAGAAAGCTGGGTTAGATGTTGACAGCTTGTAGCAGGCAGGAAGGGGATCAATGACTAAGGACCAGCTTTGGAACACAAGTTTTTGATACTAGGAGGACAAATAATTTCTGAGTGGTAGGAGGGCTATCATGTCTGATACTGCTATGCCCTAGCTAACATTACATCTCAGGAACTTGAGTAGATCTCGGTATAAAGACAGAACCATCAATATGGACTTGGAGAAAGGAGTGTAGACTTCGGAGGTCAAAAGGCCTGGATTTAGATGTATCATTTAATAGTTAAGTGACAGTTGTCAAATCCCATAAATTATCCAGGCTTTACTTTCCTACCCTAAAACATGGAATTAAGGTTTCTTTTTTGGGAAAATATATATTTTGGGTATTTTTTAAAGATTTATTTACTTAAAAATCAGTTACACAGAGAGAAGGAGAGGCAGAGAGAGAGAGGTCTTCCATCTGCTGGTTCACTCCCTAGATGGCTCCAACAGTGGTAACTGCGCCAATCCAAAACCAGGAGCCAGGAGCTTCTTCTGGGTCTCGACATGGGAGCAGGGTCCCAAGGACTTGGACCATCCTCTGTTGCTTTCCCAGGCCATAGCAGAAAGTTGGATTGGAAGTTGATCAGCCGGGACTCGAACTGATGCCCATATGGGATGCCGGCACTGCAGGTGATGGCTTTACCTGCTATACCACAGTGCTTGCCCCGATTTTGGATATTAATGGACTAATGTGTTTTCATGTACTAATGATGCCTGAAAAAAGAAGAAGAGCTGTTTTTGGATACAGCTGCATACCATACTAAGAGATTCAAACAACATTTTGAGGGAAATCTCTGGGCATCATTTAATTGACTGGAATTGAGGTTCTGAGGATTTAAGTAAGCTATTAGTATCATACCATAAATAATAAAGCAAAAATTTTCAATCCTGAACAATTTTAGCCCAGTTTTATTACACTGTATCATGTTGTTTCTAAAAACAAAACAAAACAAAGAAACCAGCAATGAGGTGAGTTGTAAGACTTCATACAGCTCCTACATATTTCCTATTAAAAACAACCTGTAAGCAACAAATTTTGGTTGAAATTGGCTCTTGGGTATCTTCTCCAGCTGCTTGAGTTTTCTGGGAAAAGTATTTTCCATTTCAGTGTCTTGGGTGATAGGTAGAAGAACAGAGATACTGTTGAGGAGGTGAATTCTGATATGTCCTTGTGCATTGTGAGCCTGGTGAATCCTTGTGGGACGAGAACGTGGAGCATTTGGATAATGCTATACTGGGGCTTTACGAGTCTTTTCTTCTATCACTTGAATTTAAGGCATGTTTGTAGTTTCAGAGTCTGAACCAATTCTGTACTTACTAATGCGGACATAGATTTTGAGCTTCAACCTAAACTGTGCTCCTCAAGAAGACTGAAATTTTGAGTTGTACTACTCCAGCCTTTTTACAGATTTATTTACTTGAGAGGCAGAGAGGGAGGCACAGAGAGAGGCAGAGACAGTCTGCCATCCGCTGATTGACTCCCCAAATGGCTGTAATGACCAGAGCTGAGCCGATCCAAAGCCAGGAGCTTCATCTGGGTCTCCCATGTGGGTGCAGGGGCCCAAGGACTTGGGCCTTATGCTGCTGCTTTCCCAGGCCACAGCAGAGAGCTGGATAGGAAGAGGAGCAGCCAGGACTCGAATTGGTGCCCATATGGGATGCTGGCACTGCAGGCAGTGACTTTATCTGCTATGCCACAGCCCCAGCCACTACTCCAGTCTTAAATCAGCTCTTTTTTTTCCAGTCTTGTGGACATTCAACAGGTTTTATTCTCTGCTTCAGAGTTATGACTAGCTCTTTTCTCAGGAAGAGGAGGGTTTCTCCTTAACCCTAAAACTGGGAAACTGGCCATTTTTTAGAGTTCTGTTACCTTCACTGTCCCTACCAAACTTCAGCAACCTCTCTGGACAGCACCCTTATTCATCACCAGCACTTGGGTGTTGAGGTTGTGGTGAAGGTCTAGCACATCTACAAGTGCTAGAGTGACTGAAAAGATCGTGACACATCATCACACAATACAAATTACTCAGCATGGCCTTGGGCCGTGAAAACCCTCTCTATGAAATTTGTAAAACCTATTCAAATACAGAGTTTGGATACTATGGTGTTCTCTTTTGTTAGGGGAAAAAGACAATCACTCTCTAAAGCAGGGGTTGGGAAAGCTCTGTAAAAGATCAGAGAGTGAATATTTTAGGTTTGTGACCATTTAATCTGTTATATTCACTCTGCTCATGTACCATTAAAGGGGTTTAAGAAAATGTATAAATGGGTGTGGCTGCATTCCAGTCATTCCTCATTTAAAAGCAAAAACAGGCAGTGGTCTTATTTGGTCCACAAGCATTAGTTTATTGATCCCTGACTTAAAGTCATGGAAAAGTCAGACTGGAAACTGATCCCATTCAACCTGCTCATTTTACAGTCCAGTGAAAAGATGTAATGTAACTAAGCTTGTTCATAAAGAGTTCAGATTTGGAGGTTAAATTTTATTTATATGAAAGGTAGACACAGATATGGGGAGACATAGATCATCCATCTGCTAGTTCACTCACTCCTCAAATGGTGGTAACAATCAGGTCTGGGCTAGATGGAAGCCAGGAGCCAGAAATTCCATTCCCAAATCCCCTATGGGTGACTTACTACTTGAGCCATTATCCTCTGTCTTCCCAGTCACATAAGTAGGAAGCTGGTTTGCATTGGAAGTGATATAGCTGGAACTCAAGCTGGCACTCTGATATGGGATGTTGACATCACATGTGACAGCTTAAATCACTTTGCCATAGTGCCTGCATAAAACCTAGTTTTAATTTTCCATCAGAATCTCTGCTGTATCAAGACATGTCCTGTCTTTTCATTCATCTTCCTCCAGGAGTGTCTTCTGTGTTTCTAATCATGATGGAGACATTTGTATCGTTGATAACAGCAATGAAGCTCTGAACCTGTATAATTTTTTTTATTCAGGAAGAATATATTTTTGGAATGTATCTTTCATGTTGAAGTTTGACACAGACATATAACTGCATACCTGGGAAAATTCTTATTTGGAAACACAAATTATTTCAGGGAAGTTTTTGAGGGATTGTCTGAAAGCCTCTGTCTTCTAACACTTTCCATTCATGACCAAACATATTAAGTATAATGTTTATCTCAAAATCACAGAAGAGACAGAAGCAATGTTTAGAATGAATTCAACAATCATCTGTATTTACAGAGGTTTTGATATGAGGCCTTTGTAATCTTTGATCTTATGACTTTGGACTATTTATTCACTTGAAGGAATAATAGTCTTGATAAAACAGGATCCAGACAGAGGCAGCATAATGGCTATCTTCAGAGAAATTCCATACTGTGTCTGCTATGAGTTCATAGAGCATTTTTACCAAACTTACCAATAAAGAAGATTTTTTTTGATAGGCAGAGTTAGACAATGAGAGAGAGAGAAAGGTCTTCCTTTTCCGTTGGTTCACCCCACAAATGGCTGCTATGACCAGCACACTGCGCCAATCCGAAGCCAGGAGCCAGGTGCTTCCTCCTGGTCTCCCATGGGGTGCAGGGCCCAAGCACTTGGGCCATCTTCCACTGCCTTCCCAGGCCACAGCAGAGAGCTGGCCTAGAAGAGGAGCAACCGGGTCAGAATCTGGCGCCCCGACCAGGACTAGAACCCAGGGTGCTGGCGGCGCAAGCAGAGGATTAGCCCAGTGAGCTGTGGCGCCGACCAAGAAGAGAGATTTGGTAGTAGCTTTTAAAACTGTCTCATGGGTGGAAGATACATTCATCTGGATTTTTAAATTGTACTGTAGAGTCAGTAGTGTAGGTGTTTCTATTAATCACAGAAGCATAATGAAGTCCTTCTCAGGCCACAGAGTGCACAACGAAATGTAGAGTGCGTTTTTGGCCATTATCCAGTTTGTTTGGTCAATGTAGACAGTCAATCTAGGTAAATGAGGAACTAAATTGGATTTTCTGGCCATAATTATTCCTGTTTGTCTATACACATCCATCAAATTTATCAGATAATTGCCATATAGGGTTTTTCTTTATTCTCCTGACTTAGATTGCCTAAAATGAAAAGAGGACTGGCCTGAGAATGAGCCTTGGATCTAGTTTTGGTTATGTCTATAAGTGTTAATGTGACCTTTGGACAAATTTCTTTAACACCTCTGCATCTTTGTGTTTTTCTGAGTTTGTATTTGTACAGACCTTGTCATGTCTGAAAAAGCCTTCAACTGTAATGATCTTTGAAGTTGATCAGGTCTAAGGCAGTGATTTTTAAATGTATTTAAGAATTTGATCTGTATATTTAAAAATGATTCGGATGGTAAATCTTATATTACACATTTATAAGTATGTTTCTAAGTTGACTTGAAAATAACACAGCCCATCTATCACTTTCAGAATGAGTAATCTAGTTATGTGGCCTTAACATTGAAATAACAGAATGCCCATTTTTTTTTAGTCATTAATATAACCAAATAGGATAGTACATTGGATATTTGACTTACTGCTTTGACTATTTTGAGCAGGCTTGACCCTGATGATTGCTTACCAAAGTATCCAGGCTGTTCACAGGAAGGGGGGTCAATTCCACGGAGATGATTCACTTATGCAGCACACAAGCTGGTTAAAAGCAAACCATAACTTTCTTCTCAGATATAGAAAAAAAGATGATAAATTCATATAGAAACACAGCAGACCCTGAATAATTAAAGCAATCTTAAGCAACAATACAAAGCCAGAGACATCAAAATACCAGATTTCAAGATATACTACAGGGCAGTTGTCATCAAAACAACCTGGTTTTGGCACAAAAATAGACATGTAGACCAATGGAACATAACAGAAACCCTAGTCCATGTGTTTACAGCCAGCTAATCTTTGGCAAACAAGCTAAAATAAATCCCTGTAGAAAAGACAGTCTCTTCAACAAATGGTCCTTATAAAATTGAATCTATACATGCAGAAGTATGAAACAAGACCTCTACCTTAGAACTTAAACAAAAATCAACTTGCAATGGATCTGGGATCTAAATCGATCATCTGATACCATCAAATTACTAGAGAACATTGACAAAACTTTGTAAGAAATTGGCAGAGGCAAAGACTTGTTGATGAAGAAGACCGCAGAAGCACAGAAAATAAAAGCAAAAATAGACAAATGAAATTACATCGAGCCAAGAAGTGTCTGCACTGCAAAGGAAGCATGCAACAAAGTGAAGAGGCAGCTGACAGAATGGGAGAAAATATTTGCAAACTCTGCAACT
Organism: Oryctolagus cuniculus; assembly: GCF_964237555.1. Taxonomy (NCBI): domain Eukaryota; kingdom Metazoa; phylum Chordata; class Mammalia; order Lagomorpha; family Leporidae; genus Oryctolagus; species Oryctolagus cuniculus. The sequence goes on along the minus strand of NC_091435.1, from coordinate 74,275,315 downwards.
GATCAAGGATTGATATCCAGAATCTATAAAGAACTCAGGAAATTCAACAACAGCAAAACAAACAATCCAGTTAAGAAATGGGCAGTGGAGATGAATAGACATTTTTCAAAGGATGAACTTCAAATGGCCAACCTACACTTAAGAAAATGCAAATAAAAACTGCAATGAGGCTTCACTTCACCCCGGTGAGAATGGCTATCTCTCCCCTCCTCCAAACAAAAACAAAAACAAACTAGCAATGGTGCGGGGAAGAGATACTCTAATCTTCTGTTGGTGGGAATGTAAACTGGTCCAGTCACTGCGGAAGATAGTATGAAGATTCCTCAGAAATCTGAAAACCTACCATATGACTCGGGTATCCCACTCCTGAGAATTTACCCAAACAAAATGAAATCATCATATGAAAGAGTTATCTGAATCCCCGTGTCTATTGGAGTTCAATTCACAATAACTAAGATACAGAATCATCCCAGATGTCCGTCAAAAAAATATGGTAAATAACCACTCCTACATCATAGGAGATATAAATAAACAAATCTTTAGAAAAGTGTTAAGCCAGCGCCGTGGCTCACTAGGCTAATCCTCCGCCTTGCGACGCCAGCACACCAGGTTCTAGTCCCGGTTGGGGCGCCAGATTCTGTCCCGGTTGCCCCTCTTCCAGGCCAGCTCTCTGCTGTGGCCAGGGAGTGCAGTGGAGGATGGCCCAGGTGCTTGGGCCCTGCACCCCCATGGGAGACCAGGATAAGTACCTGGCTCCTGCCATCGGATCAGCGTGGTGCGCCGGCCGCGGCGGCCATTGGAGGGTGAACCAATGGCAAAGGAAGACCTTTGTCTCTGTCTCTCTCTCTCTCCCTGTCCACTCTGCCTGTCAAAAAAAAAAAAAAAGTGTTAGGTATAATAAAATAACTAAACAAATACATTATTGAAAAAAAAATGTGGTACATACACAGTATGGAATTACTACTCAGCCATAAAAATAATGAAATCCTGTCTTTGGCAACAAAATGGATGCTTAGCAAAATAAGCTAGCCTCCAAAAGCCAAATATCATGTTTTCCCTGATTTGTAGTAACTAACATACAGAGTATAAAAAATGAAATATAAGCAATAGTGACATTTTGGTATTTGATTGTTACATCCCTTGTCTATACTCTTAAGGAGTTGATTCTTCTACCTACTACTTGAATTCTTTATTTAGTGGAGAGTTAAGCTTGTGATTATAAAAAAAATCTGAAAGTATGTCATTTTAAAAATTGAAAGAAAGGGAGGAGAGTAAGTAGATGCATGGCAGGAGGGATGATAGGGTGGGGTGTATCATTATGCTCTTAAACCTGGATATATGAAATACATGACATTTTTTCATCTTAAATATTAAAGATTTAAAAAACAAACCATGTGCTTGCTTTCCATTTAAAAAGTTGCAAGAAATACCTTATATTCCCTCCCTTGGGAGGAGGAAGAAGAGGTGATCTGAGCAAAATGAGATGTTTTAAGATAGCCAGCATTCTAAAATTAAGTAGCCCAAAATGACATACCAGATAATGTAGTGATTCATCAAATATAATATGTGAATTAAAGTATACATTCATTAACCTGCCGGTATCTTAAAAATGACATCAAATTAACATCTTTGGAATAGAACTTGTGGTGGAATTTAAAGGAAGTGACATAGTTTTCTCCCTCCCCAATTGATCCTTGACCCTCTCAGTTTATATTTCCCTTGACTTCTTACCTTACCAGCTATGACTACCTGTTACTGTTTGCAATTTCTCTGTTTCATTCCCTTCTAAATCTGACTAGCCTGTCCCTGATTGCCTTATCTCTGCTTTTCGCTGGCTGTCAACCTCTGAATGAGCCCATTTCATTTTGTACTTTCCACACTCTGAAGTTTCCTCCTCCAGCACTATAAAACTTGGGGCACCATTATCTCGGACTTAAAAATCATTCACTCTTAGGTTGAGATTTTTTAATGCCTCAGTGGTCTTTCACTTGGCCAAGGGCGATTGCAATAGGAAGATGGGAAGGAAAGTGGAAGTGTCAGGAGATCAGTACTGGTTTTCAGCTGCTGGAAGAATTAAAACCCCCAAGAGAGGTGAGAATATTATTCTGCTTAGCTGCTCTGCACCTCCACTCCACCAGAGACCTATAAAAACAATGACTCCCTATTTCATTCTCAAGTCACATCAGACCTTCCATATTCCTGAGTGGTTAATCTGATATTACAAAATCTTGACATTATCTTTTATTATTTTCTTTGAAATAAAACCTGATAGCCAAGTAAAAACCAAGAAATGCCGGTGATGGCTTAGCTAGGTAGAAATATTAAATCATCTATGCTCTATGCTCTTTTTCAACTATTAACTGCAACTTGGTTAATACACTAAGCATTAGTATCAACACAAATTTATAAATATTGTAGAGGAAATTTATTTTAACCCACAGATATGATCAAATACAGGAATATTACAGTTAGCACAGTTTTTCAGGGAACTACAGATGAAATTGATTCCTGCATAGAAATGGCCTGCAATAAGTAATTTACTTTGCACTATTCCTCATTAGTTGCCTGGGCTCCACCCTTAGCATTTTGGATTTAATAACTGTGGGGGTGGGATTAAATATTGCCCATTTCTAACCATTTTCCAGATGATGTTGTTGCTGCTAGTGTGAGGACCATACTGAGAGAACCACTTTTGTCAGACATTCTGATATTTGTTCTAGAAGGTGTTACTTTAATATAAATGTAGTTATGAAACCATCATATATCTTCTTAGTCTTTTATTTACAGAATCACATTCTTTTTTTAAAAATGATTTCAGTTAGGATAGCATGCATTTTCAGGCAGCAAAGATTTCGTTAAACTGGAAGGGGAGGGCGATGAGTGACCTCTGCTCTGTAGATGGGAAGGCTTACAATTTTTTTTAGTGATAAATTAATTGCCTTTCAAGTTTTTTCATCTTTATTGAAAATAATTGACAAAAATTGTATATGTTTACAGTGTATGATGTTTTTTCATATGTTATAAAATGATTACAATTCAGTTAATATCTTTGTCACTTTTATATTTCTTAGTTTCTTTTTACTCTTAGCAAACTTTATAATACAGTATTGTAACCTAGAGTGACTTACTGTATATTAGATTCGCAGAACTTATGCTTCCTGCATACAGAAACATTATGCTCTTTGATTAGCATCTCCTGTCTCCCTCTCCCCCAACCCAAAGAATCAGCTTATGTTCTCAATATTTAAAATATTTTCTATCATTGTAATTTACAATTGCCCTACTAACCAAAGCTCACCCAACGGCCTAAAAATTGAATGTTTATGTTATTTCAAGTTTTCCTGAATCATACATAAGTGAAATCATGCAGTATCTCTCTTTTTGTTCCTGGCTTACATCATTGAGCATAATGTCTTCCAGGTTTATCCATATTGATTTCCTTTTTATAGAAAAAGATTTATTTTTTACTTTATCTGAAATGCAGATAAAGAATGCAGACAGAGATCTCCCACCCTGTGCTTTGTTCCCCAAATGCACACAACAGCAGGACTGGGCCAGGCCATAACCAGGAGCCCAAAACTCCACTGAGGTCTTCCCTGTGTATACTTGAGTCCTAATCTGCCTGCCAGGTGCACATTAGCAGGACACTGGGAGGTAGGACTCTATCCCAAGCACTCCAGTATGGGATGTGGGCATCCCAAGATGTGGGTTAACCTTCTGTACCACAATGTCTTTTTTATAATTTTTTATTTTTATTTGAAAAGTAGAGAGAGCTTTCTTCTGCTAGTTCATTCAAATGGCTGCAACAACCAGGTCCTGGCAAGGCCAAAGCCAGGGGCCAGGAATTCCATTATGTTCTCACAAATAGGTGGCAGGGGCCCAAGTGCTTGGGCCATTTTCTGTTGCCTTCTCAGGCACTTTAGCAGGAAGCTGAATCCAACATGAAAAAGCCAGAGCTTGGACAATCAATCAGATATGGGATGCTAGCAGTGCAAGTGGTGGCTTAACCTTCTGCACCACCCCAGAGCCACTTTTGCTTTTTTTTTTTTTTTTTAAAGATTGATTTATTTATGAGAGGTGGAGTTACAGAGAGAGGGAGAGACAGAGAGGTCTTCTATCCTCTGGTTCACTCTGCAAATGGCTGCAATGCCAGGGATGAGTGAATCTGAAGCCAGGAGCCAGAAACTTCTTGTGCAAGTGCCCAAGCACTTGGGCCATCTTCTACTGCTTTCCTAGGCCATAGCAGAGAGCTGAATCGGAAAAGGAGCAGCAGGGACTAGAACCAGCACCTATGTGAGATTCTGGCACGACAGGTGGAGACTTAGCCCATTAGACCATGGCACTGGCCTTTCTCTACTCTTTAATGATCAACAATTTTTCATTATATATCAGCTATAGATACTCATATAGATTCTGTATGTGAATGAACCCCCCTACTTATTTCCTATATTTGATCAACCGTAATACAGTTACAGGTTGATTCTGGTGAAACCAAGTTTCCATAGGTCAACTCACATACAACTCAACTCATAGATCATCTGTCTTCTGTAGCCCAGATGGTGCTATTTTTCTGCCTCTCCATCTTGATTTTTGTCTGGCTTCATCACTCCTGTTGCCTGGGTACCAGTTATCCAGGAATGCTGTGTGCTTAGATAGTGCCTTTATTCTCAATTGGAGTGGCTATGGAACACAAGTAAGCTGATTAGAAATAACTTTTGTGCACTGAATTAGATCAGTAATACATACAGGGCCTGAAATTGCTTAAAGAAATATGGCAGTGACCTGAACTGCATTTCCCAGAAACAGCAGAAAGCATAAGTGATTAAAAAAATACACTCCGCTGTCATTTCTTATTTGAGAAAGCTTTCACAAATAATTCACGTTAGGAAATAGTATTTATTATCATGTTGTCCTGGCAGCATATCAGTTCTCATGAAGTTAGCTCTGCTGCAGTACAGTCGGAGCAGATGCTTCAGCACACTTAAGACATTCTGTAACCTGTGGGATAAGTGAAGGTTTGAAAAGGCTGCTTGCACCTTAGGAAAACCCGAGGTGAGGGCCCAGACTTCTGGGGTGACCTAGAGATGCCTCCTGTATTCACAACATCTGTGCATGTCTTTACACAGCCACCTGCCACCCTAGAAAACTTGTGAAAAGTCTACAGTCTGGCTTATCTTGTGGCAAGAAAAAAAAATAGTCTACCTACTGCAGCTAAGACTTCCCAATTCAATTTTGTGTATGATTTCTCTTTATCTGACATTATTACATTTTTAACAAATCTCTTAGGACTAGGATAATGAACCTTGAGGGTTTTTGACAATAACTTCGCCCATAGGAAAATGATATAGTGTATTAGAAACAGGGTTATTTAAATCAGAAATTTAACTGATCAAGTGAATCAAATGAGAGATTCAGAAGGTTATGCTCAGACTCTGGCTAGAATGGAAAGACAAGAGCTGTTCTATCTTTGCAATTTCTGAACTATTATCCTTCAAATCTGAATAAAGTAATCCAAAGGAAAAGCAAGTTTATGCTTACTGAAGACGCTGTTGTGCTTTAAAACTGTATCATCACTTCAGTAGTCTCTTAGGAATCTATTTGCTTAAGTGACTTCCATTAGTTCACTCATGTAATTTCTTCAAAACCTCATCAAGAAACATATGTTTCTTGAATGGTTCGTATCTTAGTCCTAAAATATAGTTTATCGTTTTGGAGGAGAAATTGCTTTGCATTTATATCAAATCTAAGTCTTTGGTTGCAGTAAAGGATTGACCTACTTATTAAAAATGATGGCAAGAATATGAGCTAGTGTGCACATCATTACTATCTCCCACTTTTCTCAGCCAGTCACTCGAAGAGCTCAAATTCCAAGCTGAGTCTTAGACCTTCAGCTCCTGGGTTCTTCACAGTCTGTCATATAGATGCTTTATCCTATTTGTAAGGAGCTTACACAATCATACAGAACACAGAAGAAAAACATAGAAGTCAAAAACCTAAAGAGCTACTACAGGTCTATGAACCAGTAGCTGGGAGCACATGATCACTGCTATGTGGACTTAGAACACCCCTATGAGCTTAATTTATTTCTGATCTTGATAGAAGTTTATATTCTTTCCTCTGAAAATTTATTTGGTATATTTTACATACTTTCTAAAAATCCAACAAAATGTCATTTTCTTATTTGTCCATTTTCCAGATCCTTGCCTTCTGAGCAATTCTCAAGGACTCTATCCAATTACTTTTTATTTCAATTGTTCTGATTTTTACTGGATAGAATTGCTTGAACTTGGCTATGATATCCCCAGCATATTTTGAGCATTTTCTTATTTTCTTGAACAATAACATTTTCCAAGGTACCTTCATACTTTCTCTACCCCAATTAGCCACTCTTCAGGGTTCAGATTGTCTTTAGAAGACATGATCTCAATTACTTGTTTATCAGTAAACAGTCACTCTATCCATATCTCCAAATCCACAAGAGATAATAAACTATTTGGTAAGTTATTAGTACATTCTAAAAATATTGTATATCTAAACCACTTTGCACAAAATTGATAACAGGAATTAATATTTATTTACACATACAGAAGGATATACATATTTATTTCTCTTTAATCCTATCACTGTTTCATAAATATTGTACTTAATCCATCAATAATACAACATGCTCTCGTTAATCCCAAGAAATAATTAGAAAACATTTATGATAATGATAATATTACTTTATACAAATATTATACAAAACCATTAAATCCTTAGGGAAAATCACAGCTGGTAAGAATGTCAGATGCCCTATATTCTCTAGAAGAGATAGTAGGTCATTGATTTGGTATTTAATGGAAAATTAAGCTAACTACATCATAACAAAAACACCAATTTTTGTCTGTGTCCTTAAATCTTCTCTAAGATAGTCTTTGGCAGTAAACCCTACCTTATATGTTGTTCTTTTTCTAGTGATTCCTATAAGACATTCCAGTTTTATATCCTTTTAAAAGTCGTGTTTTGTGACATTTAACCGTTGACAATGGTCTCAGTGATAGGTCAAGATTTTCCATTGAGCCTTTGCAGCTTGCCTTTGTTATTGGCCTATGGATACTGCTATACTAAATTACTTGTTCTGATACGTCTTTTAAAAGTAGTGACCTGCTTCATGTCACAGTGTTCTTTGAATAATAAGTGGCCATTTAGTGACCATGCAACTACCTGCATAGATTAGAATAATGATGGACAATTTACAGGTATTCACACCACTCCACTTAAGGATTTATGCCTCTATGGTAGTTTTTATAAGGTGGTATTTCTTGCATAGTAATGCATAGTAAGTAGTCTTTTTCAAACTACAAAAATGATCCCAGACTTTGTATTAAGAATATTTTCAGCATAATAGAGATATAATATCTGTTACAAAGTTGAATTCAAATGTATCATCCTGGAGGCCTTTTGACCTCAAGCTGTGTACCGCTGACACTGACAAATTGGAAAAATTACTTAGCATTCTGGATTCTCAACTTTAACATTTGTATAAATAGAATTATAATTATATTTAACTTGCAAAGTTTTAATTAGGTAATTTATATGGAAGTACTTAATGTTTGGGAATATACAAGTCATAATATAGTGTACTTAAGTCTTTCCATCTTTTCTTTGAGTAGCCATCTAACTCTTCCTGATTTGCCTATTTCTCTCTTAAAGCTTATGTTATGGCTACTTATGTGCATCTCTCAGGATTTGGAAGGCAAGAGACTGAGGTGGTTGCATTCTGCACCATGGCTAACCTAGTACTTTACAGAAATATCTACATGCTAAATATTAAATTTTTTATTAGGGCTGTATTAGTGAATTTGTTATACTCATCGGGAGTATAACATATTCTGGGGGAGTATAGCATAAGTGGGGGAGTCAGTTGCCAGGGAAAACATATTATATTCTCCTAGTATCAAGTAAAATATTATGATTTCATGATGTACACACTGGAAAGAGAGGGAGATGGACAGAGATAGAAAATGGAGGTGGGAGACAAGCAGAAGCAATGCCTGTCACTTACTGGGTGAAGGGTATAATTGAGGAATTCTTTCCACTGCAGGAGGAACACTGTCTCTGTCAAGACAATTGGAAATAGAAATAGCGATAAGAGGAAGATGGGATCAAAAGCTGACAACTGAGATGAGCCAAAATACGGAGGAACTGCAGATGTAGGTGGAAGCGTGGAGAAGCATGTAGCTGGTAGTGAACCGCTGGGGTATTCCTGAGTCTGGGATTCGGAAAAGACCTCCACAAAGAGAGCATGAAGAAGACAGTGTTGACTTGAATGCTCAAAGGAGGGCTGATGGGATTCTGAGCCTGCAGCAGGGTGGCTCAGTGCTCTGGGGAGACCTCACTTTATTACTTTCTAGGCAAGTGGCTTCGTAGCATGCTTCGTGTTTGCGGTGGGCTTAACAATCATGTTTTATTAATTAATCCTTACAGCCTTGCTCTGGGCCACATTTGTATTATTAGTCTCATTTCACAGACAAGAAGGCTGACACACAGTGGCATTCAGCTTCCATAGACATGTAGCAAATGAAGGATCTTCCTCAGAGAGAGCTCCAGGAGAGCCCTGAACTATGGCAATAAAAAAGAAAGAAAAAAAAGAGAGGACTAATTTAGGTTAGTCTGCCACCCCTCTCTTCAAGATTCACTTCTTCTTTATTTCTCGTCTACTTGGCTACCCCTTCAGATCCAGCATGATAAAAATGGGATTACCCATTTTTATTAAAATGAAAGGAAAGAAACATGGTACAAATCTGTCATGAGAATCCCATTAATCATCCAGGCAATCAGATTGCTGGGCACTACAGTCAGTATTAATGACTGATGTCCGAAACTGTCCACTTGGGCTTGTCATAGGTGGTATCTTAGCCGTCCTTTCTGTCGTCCAGGGAAGTCTCAGACAGTTCTGTCCAGAGCGGTGGAGGTGGGGTGGAAGGGCAGAGTCACTGGCAGCTCTGCTTAGATTCTGTGGTGGCGAGGGCTCTGCAGTGACTCTAATCTCTAGGGAAAAGTCATCAGACATTAGGAAATTTTTTTTTTCAAAGACAGCAAAAATACCTATCAAATTTCTGGTATTTTGTGAGTGGCCTTACATGTGGCCATTCAGATTTTGTTCACTGTGAATACTTCATAAAGTTCATAGAAAATATGTCCTATGAGAAAACAATGCATAGATTATAGTTTTGCACCAAAATGAGCTTATTCTTTAATTCCATTTTCCATGAACATTTTGAAGCCCCCTTGTATAGTCCATGCACCTAAAATGCCCTTTACCTCGTTACCTCTTGATTATTTAATCTATCTTAGCTATTCAAGTCCAGCTCAGTACCTTAAGGACTGAAAGGCATTTAGCTATTCTGTGAATGACCATCATACTCTTTATACCATTTATGTGAAGTGCTTCCTTAACTTGGTATTTAAATTCTGCATAATTTTTTTTTTTATTTTTGTAAATATATTTTGTCTTCTTAAAGTCATCTTCTCTGAAATAGCAAGTGTCGTGTATCTGGAGTTTGAATTGGATCTAGTGCACTATTTTCTCAATCACAGATCTTTTCCTCCCGAGTTTTGCATGTCAGAGAAAAACAAGGCTGCCACCCATTCATTAGATGCTTGAGATTTTAGTGAAGACTTTTAATTTTAGGGCTGGTGATAGGTAAGTAGATCCCAAAGGGAAGAGTTTTTGAAACTGTGTAGAAGAAACATTCTGTATTGAATCCGTTCATTTCTCTGATGAATGAGAAAGTTGGGGTCAGTAAGAATTGTAGATAAAAATCAGTGTTATCAAAGTGGAGTGTCTATCATTCCCTTCAAAACACACACATACATATCATATCCTGGAAGCCACCCAAGCCTCTGTGGAGACTCAGTTGTATACCTGAAGGAAACCGAACTGTTGAAGTGACCAGAAGATACAGACGTGGTCAGACTGCTGTCAGCCAGTACATCCTGGGCCTTTGGCCTTCATGTAAATTAGTGGCTGCTGATAGGGGATGCACGCATAAATGCAGATTGACCCACCAGCTGAGATGCTTCTTGTGATGACTCACATCAGGCCCCTCCCCTGTCCCAAGAGGGGTCTGGATAGTTTTTCAGAGTCGGCATCCCACAGTATTTTCAGTAAGACTTGATGTTGTCTTTGCTGTGTCAGGGTCTCTGGTTGCCAGATTTCTGAGCTAATTAAAATGAACAGACAGGTCTTGCATTTTTTCAGTATGTTATTGGCAGAATTTCTAGACTCTCAGGTCAGAATTTGTGGAAACAAGTCAGGAAACACTCTGACTGGCAGCTCAGATCCCTACCACAGTGTAAACTCTACGGAATAACCATTGCTTGGGTGACCTTACCTCCCTCAGCTATGGCCTGGGCACTCTTTTGATTGAGGGATTGTGACTTCTTCAGTTCTGTATCCTCTTTTTCAGTTGCAGTGTTGGGTACAAAATAATGCTTCAAAAACTCCTAAGTACTGATTGGTTTAACAATCCATCCCTAAAATATAAATTGCACCAGGAACTTGTAACTTAACACAGTGAAAATGAAGGTAAGCATGGGCACATGAAATGTGCTTTCCATCATGATCCCAATACTGCTATAACATCATTTGATCTTACTGGACTGATTTCCCCTTTGGTGTCTTTTGCTATGCTCAGCCATTGGTAATATTCCAGGCCATCTGTCTGGCTAGGCTGGTCATATATAGTAGCAGCAGAGATTTTCCTGTCTGTGCATAGAGGTCATTGTCACAGAAGGAGTAAGGTCAGCTATTGTAGGACGAGCTCTGAAGAACTGGTGGAAGTAGGTATGTGTAGAATAGTTTTGAAAATTTAGATTTTGGGAATGGGAAGCTCAGCAGAGACACAGAAGCTGAGCAATTGAAGATGCATACAAATAGCAAAATGTATATCAGAAAGGGATCACGGCATTTTTGCTTACAAAATCAGATAGATAGAATTTTGTTACACTCTTTCCAGGCTCTGCATGTGTTTAAATCTTTGGTATTTTAATAAAAGGCAGCTATGTATTGACACTTCTGGTTGTTAATCAGTTGTTTAGCCTAGGATGATTTTCAGGTTGCTTTTATAAGGAAACCCATTTTTTTAAAGTTACTTTAAGGCAGTTCCTTCACTCCATCATTGTGGTCTCCCCAGTTTCTGTAATTGCAAGTCCCTTTTGTCAGTAAACAAAGCTTTGAGTGTTATTTACGCACATTGAGGTGTGAGTGACCTAAAGTGATACTTCCCTTAGGCATATTTTTATCTCATAAGATAAAACAGAACAGTGATTAAACCAAAGATACAGACTGCTAATGGCAGAATTCAAAGTGTCACCTATGATCAATGAGAAGATATTTTTATAGTCTGGGTCCTTTCATGATACTCATCAACTTATCCTACTAGCATAATATCACAGCCCATACATAAAAGATGCAAGCACATATTTATCCTAAAATATATCGGATATGATTTTTAAAAAATCATAAAACTTTAAGTATGAATAGATTCTTCAAAAAGCTGCAAGGAAAATTGAATTCAAAGGTAGTTTTATTTTGGTACAAAGCATTTTAAAATTAGCTTATAAGAGGAATCTTAAAATGTTAAGAAAAATCATATTATGGAAAAACTATGCATGGATTTTAAATATTTGTGCACTAACATAAACATCTTTTGATTCCATTTTCCATGGGTTTTTATAAGTACCCTGTATACTGAATTCAAATGTTAGCTGAATATTCTGCATACATTTGGTTGCTTCCTCTTTGTTTTCACAGAGGTTAGAAAATTGAAACAATCTATAGGTAGAGTGTTGGCCGAAGTTAAACTTCATGAACTAAATTAAGCCAGATCTGTACTATATCATTGACTTCATTGCCAATTATAGGAAATTGCTGTATTTTGTATTAATATACATTCCAAGTAATCCAAGTTCTATTAAAGAAGAACTACTACAAAAAGATTAAAACTTTACAAGCTTAATAGTGTGTCCCCTGCATTTTCACCTGGAGCACAGCAATTCTTATCTAGTGTTTAATGAGTAACGAAACAGATCATCAGGATGAGTAGGAATTGTATTCTGAGATACTCTACTAATGTTTACAGGTCTTAGCAGGTTGTTGAAATTTTTTAAAGATTTGTTTGACTTATTTGAAAGGCAAAGTTGGAGGGAGAGATCTTCCATCTGCAGGCTCACTCACCAAATGGCAGCAAAAACCAGGGCTGGGCCAGGCCAAAGCCAGGCGCCTAGAACTCCATCCAGGTCTCCCATGAGAGTAGCAAGTGCCAAAGCACATGGGTCATCTGCTGCTGCTTCTCAGGCCTGTTAGTAGTGAGCTGGATTGGAAGTGCAACAACCCATACTTGAACCAGAACTCACATGTGATGCTGGTATTGAAGGTGGCAGCTTACCTGCTCTGCCGCAGTGGCTCCCTGCTTATCCCTCTTCTAAATGCTTCGTAGGTTATTGCATCCTTATTTTCTACTTTCACTGCCTATTTCCTCAACGTTTCTACCACCCACTTCTCAATATTCTTCATTCCTTGTGAAACATTATCTTGATGATGTGGAATTTGTCACTCTTGTTCTCAATCTTGTGTCCCTCCCCCTCCTTTTTTTTTGTTGTGGCTTTATTTCCTGTTTGTGGAAGACTTTTGACAAGGTGATGCATTAAGTTGTGTTTTTCCTTAAACATACTTGAACAATAATTTAGAGATCATTTATTTGGAAGATAATCTGAGAGGGAAAATGGTGATAGGGTGGGGGAAATATGACTGAGGATGGATATAAAGTAAATTCAGGCTGTGTCAGTTACCACTGGGGCTGAGTACCAATGGCATTTGAACACTGTGATGAACCAGTTCCAGAGTCTTGCCAGGTCAAGTCAAGGAAGGTGAGTCTTTCAACTTCTGTCTGTCATTGTTTGGCAGCTGTCTCGAGATGTGTCTTCAGCACATCTGATAGGCCCCCTGGAGGTAAGACCAAGTTCCCAAATGGACAAGGCCTCCAAGTGGAGTATCGCACACACTGGCAGTAGGCCATGGCTCGTGTTGCCTGGAATAGTACCAAGTGAATGGGCTACAGGCCCATTACTGTTAAGGAAGTTTGGACTATGTGAGGGGTCACTGTATTTATCTCTTTTGTGAATTCCAATATTTTTATGAGTTGATACTTATATTTATTTCTACTTATTTGAAAGGGAGGGAAGGAGAGAGAGCAATTCAGAGAGAAAGGGAGAGAAAAAGAAAGAAGGAAAGAAAGGGATAGGAAGAAAAAGAATATCTTCTATGGCTGGCATTGTGACATAGTGGGTAAAGCTGCTGCCTGTGATGTTGACATCCCATGTGAATACTGGTCTGTATCCCAGATGCCCCTCATCTGATCCAGTTCCCGATGATGGCCTGGGAAAGCAGTGGAAAATGGCCTAACTGCTTGGGCTCCTGCCACCCACATAGGAGACTCAGATGACGCTCCCTGCTTTGGCCTAGCTGAGCCCTAATTGTTGTGGCCCCTTGGGGAGTGAACCAGCAGATGGAAGACTTAATATTCTCTCTCTCTCTTTCTTCCTTTATTTCTTCCTCTCTCTCCCTCTTTGTGTGTACCTTTCACTTTCAAATAAATAATCTTTTTAAGAAAAAAAATCTTCCATCTACTGGTTCATTCCCCAAATGGCAATAGCCAGGATGGACCAGTCCAAATCAAAGAACCTGAAACTCAGTGTAGGCCCATTTAGGTCACCTACATGCGTTGCAAGGAATCAAGTACTTACCCGTCATCTGCCACCTCCCAGATGCACATGAGCTGGAAGGTAGAATGGAAGCAGAACAGGGATTTGAACCCAGACACTTGGATACAGGATGCTGGTGTCCCAAGTAGCATGTTAATTGCTGCAGCAAATGCTATTTCATATTCTCAGAACAACCAATGATTCTGGTACGGGCTAGAACTACATGTGAATACTTCATTAGTCACATTTCAGTTTAAAATTTGTTCTTGTATCATAATGATTTATTTCTTGTCTGACTTTAGTGTAGATACGTTAAATGAATAGCACGATAAATCTTGTATGCTTATTGCAAGTACTCAACATGCGTCAGCCGGTCCTCATCACGGCACCCCATATGCAGCAGGCATGGTTAAGGTCTTGTTTAATCAGGCAGGTGAATTATACTTGCCCTGTAATATCCAGTGTCTCCAGCAATGTTGAGGATATCGCTTTCCATAGACCCTGCTTGAGAAGTATTTTGTGCCTTTTGTTGTACTCTGTCCCATTATGATTACATGCAGGAATCTTCCACTAAGCCTCTTTGCCCTGTACCCTGCAAGTACATATTATGTGTCTTACACAGACAAACCGTCTTTTCTCATACACAGGCAGCAGATGTGATTAGAGGGAAATCTAATTTATCTGAAGTACTATAGAAATGGAAGGAAATTACTTCACAGCAATATTTGCAAATGCGTTCATCACAGACTTTCAGCTATTCTGACGCTAGCAGATGATGGCTTTGTGATCTCAATGTGGTCTATTTTGAACTGCTTTCTAATGGTCTACATAAATTTATTTCTATGTTACGCATGGAGTATTAGACAAATGCTTTGGACAAGGGGGGAGTTAGGTGTGTGTGCAGGTTTTTTTTTTTTTTTATTTCTAATCTTTGTAGCAAAGTCATCTGGATTATTGTCAGGTTTGTCTAAGTATGACTTGTTTGGATTTTTATATCCAAAGTTGTCTCTTATTGGAATGTTTTTATATCTCATGTCACCTTGAATTTTTGATCTGTATTTAGAATGCAAGACATTTGGTTGAACACAAGACATGAAGTAGCTGTGTTCTCTGGACGCTTGGTCATCTCATACCTATTGTATACATTCTCTGCACATACATTATCAAGCGGTTAAGCAAGAATGTGCAAGGAGAACCATAGACCAGAGATGCTAATGGGACCTTGGAAAGTCTGACAGGTGTTTTGTAGGAAGAAGAGAAAGATGATACTTTAAATGCAAAACCAAACAGTAGACCCATAACTAAGAGAACGTCTATTGAAAGGATTAGCTAGCTACTTGCTCTTTCAGGTCCATGGGGTCCACAGCATTTACTGACACTGCTTTTTAGGTACATGTGTGCCTCTCTGAGGTGTGAGACAAACCCCGCTGAGCTGCAGTCCCCTCATCTATGGAAGGACATGTGTGGCTGTCAGTGTCTTCCAGGTCTGTACTAACATGAGGCTGCCTGGTGGTTAAATCCATGTGCATGAAGGTTTTACTTAGCTTCAATTCTTTTTTAGCCAAAATAAGACACAATTTAGTAATGTTTGTTCTAGATTTACTTTTATTGTTTTTTTTTTTTAAAGATTTATTTATTGGAAAGAGTTACACAGAGAAAGATGTCATCCATCCACTGGCCCGCACCCCAAATGGCTGCAACAGGCAGAGCTAGGCCAATCTGGAGCTAGGAGCTTCTTCAGGGTCTTGCACATGGGTGCAGCGGCCCAGGCACTTGGGCTGTCTTCTACTGCTTTCCCATGCCGTATTAGAGAGCTGATCAGAAGTGCTGCAGCCAAATCTTGAACCTGTGCCCGTGTAGGATGCCGGCACTGCAGGTGGTGGTTGTACCCGCTATGCCGCAGCGCCAGCCCCTAGATTTACTTTTCTTAGCCATATCTAATTAATAGCAATCATATAAACAATTGCTATATTCTGAAAGAGAAAATACTGAGCTACAGGAGTAATAAGGTTACACATACCAAAAAAAAATCAGTACAAAGAACAACAATTTACCATTTATAAACATTATGGGATAAAATATAAATGTCACTGATGGAGATCTATTTATATGCATCAAGCTATAACCTGGCACTATGTATTTCAGTTTTGCATTTTGTGTTTCTTACAGAAGTTTCCCAGAATGTTGTGGAAATTGGAAATAAATGAATGCCCATAAAAATAATATCTCCAGGCAATTGCAGTATCTGATGTAAAGAGTATCTACAGGTTGTGAATTTTAACCACAGTTGGCTTCTTCTGAAAATGCTTATAACACAACCCAGAGGCACTTAAATCTGATACATTCAATGGTTTGGGGACCAAGTGGATAGATACACTCAACTTATATTTAATTAATACATAATAGATTTAGTTGCAGTCAATTTTATTTTGGATAAGATGGAGGAAATCCAATTTTGCTGTGTTTTCTTAACAGTTGGAGAACTAGCTTTGGGGAAGAAGTCAGAGAAGGGAAGGATGAGAATACTTAATGGACATAGGAGAATTCTGGTGATACTGGGTTTCTTAACATCAGTAGACACTAGCAGCATGTTCCTATCTTTTTAAGCCTACATATTTAGACGTGTTTCAAAAAAACAGAAAATGGCCGGTGCCGTGGCTCACTAGGCTAATCCTCCGCCTTGCGGCGCCGGCACACCGGGTTCTAGTCCTGGTCGGGGCGCCGGATTCTGTCCCGGTTGCCCCTCTTCCAGGCCAGCTCTCTGCTGTGGCCAGGGAGTGCAGTGGAGGATGGCTCAAGTCCTTGGGCCCTGCACCCCATGGGAGACCAGGATAAGTACCTGACTCCTGCCATCGGATCAGCACGGTGCGCCGGCTGCAGCGCGCCGGCTGCGGCGGCCATTGGAGGGTGAACTAACGGCAAAGGAAGACCTTTCTCTCTGTCTCTCTCTCTCACTGTCCACTCTGCCTGTCAAAACAAACAAACAAACAAAAAAACCAAAATGTAGGAATCTGTACCTTGAAAATGGGGACATGAATATAAGAAACAGTTCATAGTGACAATGAAAGACCATTAAAATCACTTTACAAAATAACTCTGTCTTATGCTTTGCTTTCTCAATATTGGATATTGAGTCAGACCCAACTAATAGAAAAAGCACACTAGGAAGTCTGTTAAATATTTATTTATTAAAAACATAATTTTTCTGAGGGCAGTCAGGGAAGACAAAGCTGTGTGTTAAATATGAGCTCCCTGTCCAAAAGAGAATATACACGGACTGCGCTGAGCAGGGATCCCCCAGGCTGCAGATGAAGAGCTGGGACCTTACTCACATGCAGTTATTAACACTCCCAATAAATCCTCAAGATCACGATCCCATTGATATATGTCGTGGCAGAAATAGCTCAGTACACGAAGCGACAAGAAATGCTGTTCCTGTCAGTGGAGAGATACGGTCGCCCACATTAAATCAGGGGCAGATGGAGACACGGAGAGCCTGAGTTCATAATGCTGGAACTTCATGGCTACCACGGTTCCAACTTTATCTCACACGGTTGTTCGCACCATGAGGTTAACAGAGGTCACGGCATTGGAGATAATGGTGGCCAGTGGTCCTCTGCCAGACAGGGCATCTGGAAACGTATTTTTTGTGAAATTTTGTGGTTTATGTAAACCTCTGACAACTGTTGTACCCTTCCATGGGCCATTTCAATTTGACTCCTTGCAGTTTTATCACTTGGGAGACAAGGAAAGAATGTTTACTCTCTTCTATGGGTGTGTTATGAAAATTATACAACCTATTTCTTCCCTGGTCATTAGGGAATGCAAGTTCATTTGTCACAGGAAAAAATACCACTTTCAATATTGCTGTTCTTGGGTATGGCTGGTTTCTAACCTAAAAGTAGAATCAGTGAGCTCTTGAGAGAGGACTTCTGCTGTGTGCATGGTACCTTGCCAGTAGCAGAAGAGTTTCAGGGGCTTGTGGACATCAAAGGAGGTGAGGTGGTCATGTGCAGTCAGCTGGCGTGGTGACTCT
This sequence comes from Oryctolagus cuniculus, assembly GCF_964237555.1. Classification (NCBI taxonomy): domain Eukaryota; kingdom Metazoa; phylum Chordata; class Mammalia; order Lagomorpha; family Leporidae; genus Oryctolagus; species Oryctolagus cuniculus. Next base: position 74,257,533 of record NC_091435.1, on the reverse strand, counting down.
TTTTTTTTTTTTTTTTTTTTTTGACAGGCAGAGTGGACAGTGAGAGACAGAGAGACAGGTCTTCCTTTTTCCGTTGGTTCACCCCGCAATGGCCACTGTGGCCGGCGCACCGCACTGATCTGAAGGCAGGAGCCAGGTGCTTCTCCTGGTCTCCCATGGGGTGCAGGACCCAAGCACTTGGGCCATCCTCCACTGCACTCCCGGGCCATAGCAGAGAGCTGGTCTGGAAGAGGAGCAACCAGGACAGAATCTGGCACCCCAGCCGGGACTAGAACCCTGGGGTGCCAGCACCGCAGGTGGAGGATTAGCCTATTGAGCCACAGCGCCGGCCATGACTCTTAACTACTTTGTCTCCAGCAACATGGGAGTGATGTGTGCAATGAGTAGACAGTTAATTTGCTTTCTGTGATTCCTGTCCAGGGCCAGCCAAGATAAAAGATATAGTTCAAATGGTATGGATTCTCTCAAGGCTAGTGACATGCTAAAGGGGAAATGAACAGAGGGAAGCTGGGGCAAGGCAAATCACACTTAGTTTGACTGGCTCTCCTTTGCCAGGAAGAGGGAAACTGCAACTCAAGAGTTATCAGCCACGTGCTGAGTGCCAAGCAGAACATATGATTTGCAATCAAACTCAGACCTATCAGACAACATGCTGTTCTCAAATGTTCAAGGCAGGGTTTCATTATTTTATTGAAGCTAAATCTGGAAATGTCATGGAAAAAGACAGGCACATTCTCTGAGAACCGAGGGACTTCCCACTTGAAAGTATGCCCAAAAGAAAAAAAAAAATGACCTTTCCATGCTAGTCTGGCTCTAGACCTTCTGGACTTTCCAGGGCTATGAGCAGGCACACTGTTTTACAGATAGGAAAAATGGTAAATAAATAAATAAATAAATAAGGCAGTGGAGATTAGGAAGAGCATTTTCAAAAGCAAGCAACAGTGTATGTAAAACCTCTGATAGTGAGCCCGAGATCAGAATGAACAGAGGGGAAGAAATGGAAGGCCATGGACTTGGGATGGTGTAGCTAAGTAAAGTGAGGCATGGGTGTGTGTGGGATGTGCTTGGATCCACTCACTACGTAAGCAGACACAATGGAGACTCACTCCTACAGAGTTCACAGCTCTGTTAGGGAGGTTGCCGTTTTCTATTCTTCATCACTACTCTAGTTTCATTTTTTTATTTCAATTTTTGGCCAGTCAGGTATGAAAGCCCAAGGTGTTTTGGTACTAACTTAAGTGGTTTTGATTTATTATCTGAAACCAGATTTTGAAGTTCCAGAGGCACTTGCTCTTCTCCCAGTCTCTTACTGTGTGGAATAGTAAGCTTGCTGTTGGGTGGATTTTTTTTCTTTGTTCCAGATGAATGACTTTGACCTCTTCTCTGCATTGCCAGAGAATTGGAAAATACAGTCCAAAATGAAATGGAAAAAAAGCACTGGGCATCTGGAATAAAAGCTGATGGGAGAAAGTATTGCCTGGCATTTTTGCAGAGGGAGATATATACATAGACAGGACAATATAGTAGATCTGGGAGCTGGAAGTACCAGCAGTCTACAAGCCAGGGTGTTTCATAGGCAGTCCAGTCTCCAGCCAGCCAGGAACTCAGACATGTGAGTTGACACTTCAGATTCTTATGATGCAATACTGATCATTTAAAGAATATATTTATTACAAGTATTGTAGGAATTCTCTTGATGCTGCTATGTACCTCTCTGTCTTTGAAAGGACCCATGTGGGTGAGTGCTTGGTTCTCAGAACTATGAAGAGAGATTTGATAAAAATCTTTGGGGAGCTGTGAAACTTAAAATTGACCACATTATGACATTTACTTGGGATTCTAGGAAGTTCACAACCAATGGTATTGCCTAACTCAAGCAAATATGAAGGGACTTCAGCAAGCTGATGGAAAAGTGGGATTAAAGAATTAGTTTATTTTGGGTCTCAAAATGTTGAAATCTATACATAGTTCTGCCACAATATTAACTTCCATGAACTTCTGGAAAACCCCCTTTTATAGATATATATGGCTCAGCTCCCTTTTCTTTTTCTATACTTTTATCATTTTTGATATATTTTAAAATTCACATGCATTTATTTTTGAAGCTTGACACAGGTTTGTGAACGAGACTTAGAAAAATGAGCTGCACCTCTAAATATTAAAGACATAACGATAGAGTGAGGTAGATGCTACTAAAACGGAAACCCAAGTGCTGATCTGGGTTTCTAGGTTTGCCTCCTGTACAGTAAGTGCTTTTAGCATTATTATATTAACAGAGAACCTTTACCCCTCACACATCTAAGATGTAGCAGTAAAAATTTTATATTGCCAAGTATTTTATTTTTATAATTTCATTCAAACTTGACTATAATCCTTCGAGTTAGGAGTTGAAGACAAAACAGATTTTGAAGGGCTGAGTTTTCTTATACAAGGTCAAAAATCTAATAAGTGCTGGAGCTGGCTTTCCAGCCAGGCTAAGTCTCATTCCAGATTCCACTCTGTTCATTCAGATGGTAGATCTGAATTCAAATCACTGTTCTATCATTTAGTAATGGTGTAATCTTGGGGAAACACTATCATTTTTCTCTATCTTACTTTAACAGTCTCTAAGATGAGAGTAATTCTACCACTAATCTCAGTGTTTAAAATGCTAAAGAACAGTGCCTGAGACTTAGAAAATGCTCAATAAGTGAAAAACATTAGCTGTTGTTATATTTAGCGAGTGTGTCCATAGTATACATAATTAAAATTCTTTCCCTACCCATACAGACATTTCTTCAATATTCAATTAATCATGTCTTATAACCCCTCACACATATGCCGAGGCAGCGACTGTTCCCAGGAGAACAATGCTGGAATGTACATGTCGACATTTCAAACGTAAGGCAATGCCAAGGTCAGTGTGTCCCTGGAGAAACCTGGCTGCCAAGAGACCTTGCAAGGCAGAGTTTCCAGTGTGAATTCATCACAACTGGAGTCCAGACCTTGGCATTGCAGGTCCAAGTGCTTGGTCTGGCCAATGCCCAGAGCTGATTATTCAGGGCAGATGACTTGCGGCAATTCACAGAAGACCAAAGCATATAAATTGGAAAGCCACTGTATTAATTTACAATGAAAAATATTCCTGTTAACTGGACCAGACGTTTGCATCAGTCTGACCAGTGATTTCCTGCCCTGTAGGAAAGCTACACAGGGAGCTACATTGAAAGAAGGTTGCTTGGTGAGCAGGATGCTTGTTTCAAATGCTTAGTCTCATTGGGTTCTAATGGCAGCATACATCCATCTCCATCTACCTGCCAGAAAGCACAGACTTTCTGAGCAGTCTGACAATGCCAAAATGTCCCTACCATAGACAGGTGCAGGATAGAACTCTGACTTTCCTATTTCCATGATGCTATGGCTGACGAGTCTCTGCTTCAGATTGTCATTTTCTTTCCTTAGACATGTTCATTCTCTTAGGAAGCATGCTATGGTCCAGGAGCCTTCCTGTCTCTTCATGGGAATGTGTGGTCTTTGCTCATTTAATATTTCTGTGCTAGATGGCATCTTCATTACTTATCTTTCCTAATTCTTATGGGCACTTTACAAACCACATAAACAGTACATAATCTTCCTGATGTTATCAAAGCATCATCTGCCTCAAATTATCTCTGATTCGAAATCATCATCCAGGTAAATTCCTGCTAAACACAACTTCTCCCTGCTGAAATCCACTGAGTCTGTGCGTCAGCTGTCATACTATCAGTGTTACCAAAATGTAGCCCTATCAGTTGTTACTAGCCCCCCTTAGTGTATTTAAGACAAAATTGGCCTTCCTTAATATGTACTATAAAGACTTGACACTTTACCAATAATGATAAAAGCATTTTTGGAATTATTCACATTAATTAGGGAACCCCACTGGTTATCGACAGCAGTGTTAAAAAGATGTTATCATGAACCTCTTCTTGTTGCCCATCAATCGCATTTAGGACAGAATCAAATATCCTGAACACCATCAAGAATAATGTGCACGATCTTGCCCCTGCTGCCTCTTTGATGAGCTTCCTCCTGTTCATCTATCTCTTACAGCCTTCATGAGTCTTGGAACATGGTAACCGTACAACCACATCTGATCCTTCACTGTTGCTGTTCCTCTGCCTGCAGTTCTCTGCCTTTGGACACTGACACCTTGGTTCTGTATTCTGTTTGTTCAGGTCTGTTCAAAAGTGACCTCCGCAGAGAAAACTTCGAGTGGTCTCTTCTAGAATACCATCTTCTCACTCTATTACCTTGCTTTATTGTCCTTCCTTGAGTCATCGTCACCTGATGTAGTACCCTCATTGTCTTTCTGAATGGGGTATATCTTAGGAAGCAGAGATTTGATACTTCTGTTTACTAACTGTCATATAATGGGTGCTTAGATAATATTTTGTGAATGAAAGAATGAACTACGTAATAACATTTTGATGATCATTAGGTTTTCCTGTCTTTCATATTAAGTCAACCATCCAAGCTTTTAACAAATGTTATATAGGTGCTCACTTGGTGCTGACTTTGCCATTTTTGTGATGCTTTATCATGGCTGTGTCAAAAGAAGCCAGAGTAATGGTTAGACTTGCTCAGAAGCTTATTCCAGGGTGAATATCCAAATCTTATTCCATGTCAAGGAGTTTCCTAGAGATTGCATTTAATTATACCTTCCCTATTTCCTTTGCAACTTGCTTGTCTATATACTTCTTCACAATTGAATAAATCAATTTTAAACCATCCTTCCTTCATTTGCTCCCATGAATGGTAAGATGGAGAGGGAGCACCTCAAACAATCACCATGCAGTTATAGCACTCATGTGTCCCATCCTCTATTAGCTCATCTCCTACTCCTCTTTCAGGCCTTCCTTCTGACACCTCTCCTATCGCTACTCTCAACAAAGTACATTGTAAGTAAGAAATTGAAACATTTGTTGTAATCTGACTTCAGAGAACTTCTTTTCTTGTCCCGTTAAGTGTACCTGGGTGAAACATATGATTATTGTACTGTTAAACCTAGAACATTCCTCAACACAATCAAGGCAATTTATGAAAAACCCCCAGGCAGTGCCCTATTGAATGTGGAAAAGTTGGAAGCATTCCCCATGGAATCCCAAACCAGACAGGGCTGCCCACTCTCACCATTGCTATTCAATATAGTCCTGGAAATTTTAGCCAGAGCCATTAGACAAGAAAAAGAAATCAAGGGGATTCAAATTGAGAATGAGGAAGTCAAACTATCCCTATTTGCAGATGTCATGATTCTATATATAGGGGATCCAAAAGACTCCACCAAGATACTATTGGAACTCATTGAAGAATTTGGTAAAGTAGCAGGATATAAAATCAGTACACAAAAATCAACAGCCTTTGTATACTCAGACAATGCCCTGACTGAAAAAGAATTTCTAAGATTAATGTCATTCACAATAGCTACAAAAAAAAATCAAATTCCTTAGAATAAATCTATCCAAGGATGTCAAAGATCTGATGAAAATTACAAAACATTAAAGAAATAAAAGAAGATACAAAAGGAAAAAATCTTCCATGTTCATGGGTTGGAAGAATCAATATAATCAGAAAGTTCATTCTACCAAAAATAATCTACCAACTCAATGCGATACCAATCAAAATACTAAGACATTCTTTTCAGATCTAGAAAAAAGATGCTAAAATTCATATGGAAACATAGGAGACCTTGAATGGCTAAAGCAGTCTTATACAACAAAACAAAACTGGAGGCATCACAATATCAGATTTCAAGATATACTACAATGCAGTTATAATCAAAAGAGCCTGGTACTGGAACAAAAATAGATGGATAGACCAACGGAAGAGAATTGAAATGCCAGAAATCAATCCAGGCATCTACAACTGACTTATATTTGACCAGGGAGCTAAAACCAATCCCTGGAGCACGGACAGTCTGTTCAAACAAACGGCGCTGGGAAAACTGGATTTCTACATGCAGGAGTATGAAGCAGAACCTCTGCCTTATACCTTACATGAAAATCCATTCAAAATGGGTTAAAGACCTAAATCTGTGACCTAATACCATGAAATTGCTAGAGAACGTTGAGGAAATTCTGCAAGACCTTGGCACAGGCAAAGAGTTGGTGAAAAAAGCCCTAGAGGCACAGGCAAAGCCGAAATCAACAAATTGGATTATGTCAAATTGAGAAGCTCTGTGCTGCAAAAGAAACATTCAGGAAAGTAAAGAGGCAACCGACAGAATGAGAGAAATTACTTGCAAACAATACAGTTGATAAAGGATTAATAACCAGAGTATGTAGAGATCAAGAAACTTCACAACAACAAAACAAACAACCCAGTTAAGAAATGGGTCAAGGGCTTAAACAGACGTTTTTCTAAAGAGGGAATCCAAATGGTCAATAGATACATGAAAAACTGCTCAGGATTACTATCCATTAGGGAAATGCAAATCAAAACCACAGTGAGCTTTCACCTCATCCCAGTTAGAATGGCTTTCAATCAGAAATCAACAAACAACAAATGCTAGTGAGGATGTGGGGGAAAAAGATACTCTAATCCACTGTTGATGGGAATGTAAACTGGTAAAATTGCTATGGATATCAGTTTGCAGATACCTCAGAAATCTGAATATAGACCTACTATTTGACCCAGCCATCCACTCCTGGGAATTTACCCAAGGGAAATGAAATCAGCAAATAGAAGAGTTACCTGAATCCCAGGTTTATTGCAGCTCAATTTACAATAGCTAAGATATGGAATCAACCTAAATGCCCTTCAACTGAAAACTGGATAAAGAAATTGTGGGATATGTACTCTATGGAATACTACACAGTGGTAAAAAAAAATGAAATTAAGTCATTTGCAACAAAATGGATGTATTTGGAAAACATTGTACTTAGTGAAATAAGCCAGTCTCAAAGTCTCAAAGGGTCAAATACCGTATGTTCTCCTGGATCTCTGAGAACTAATAGAGAACCTGAAGGAAATCTGTGAAAGTGAAATTGATACTTTGAGAAGCAATGACTTGAACACCCTTGTCTGGACTGTTGAGGAACAGTTTTCTTGTTGCTGTTTTTGTTTTTGTTTTCTTAATGGAGAATGGGCCTGAGAATGGAGATGGAGGAGGAGTTGGGAGGGCAGGTGTGATGGGAAGAATCACTAAAGTTATGAAATTTGTACTCAATAAATAAATGGTTTCTTTGAAAAAAAAAAAAAAGAGTTCACGTCATGGGTGTTTATCATAGAAATTAAGGCACCTGTGTCCCACATTGGATTGCATGTGTTTGATACCTGGCTGTGGTTCCTGACTCCAGACCCTGAAACCGTGGGCCTTGGAAACCAAACACTGGGTTCCTACCACTCACTTGGAGTCCTGGATTGAGTTCCTGGCTCCCAACTTCTCGATTTGGCTTATCTCAACTCAGTCGGCTATAGGTATTGGAGAGTGACCTAGTACATGAGAGATCTCTATTTGTCTCATTTCTGTCTGTTCTGCAAATAAAATATTTTTTAAAAAATCTAATTTTGTGCTATTTTCTACCTTTTTCCCAGAAGTGTAAATATAGAGATAATTAACCAAAAAACCTAAAGCTTCCAGTTTTTTTTTCCTTTGTTTATCATGACAAGTTAGATTTTTGAAAACTGTTAACATCTATAGGACATATATATTATAGCAGTAGGAGAATAGAGTTCAATTTGATTATTATTTATTATTATTTAGAGGCATTCTAAAATTTTCTTTATACATAGATTTGAAGGGAGAGATATTGTTGGTCTCTATTAAAACTCCGCAAACCAGTTCATAGATTTTTGCCAGTAGTTTTTTTATTATCTGTTGTTCTGAGTGCCTTTACATTTTGCCTAAGGAGCATGCAATAAAAGTTAGACTTGCCACTTAGATTAATTTACCCTCAGAATACCCAGGATGTGCCACTGGGACGTCTTTGCACAGGTATACGCATGCTGCTTAGGATACTATTCAACATTAAATGCAAAAAAGAGATGTTCTAAACCCTTAAAATGGCCACAAACTGAGAAGGAAACATGAACTCTGTTCTGATGAATCATATTTAGAAATGCTCTGGCATTTCAAATTACAAAGCCAACATGCATATTTTTCAATACAGAGTATTTGTGCATGTGTGTCTCTCAATATTTATAACAGCCCGGAAAGATGGGCCTGCGATATTTATTACTGCAATACCTGAGTAGGCTGCTAGATGGCTCTTTGCTTTGTAATCCTGTGTCTCTTCTATCTAGAAAGTCTTCTCTGTTAAGACTTTTTGCTTGGCCTGCAGGCTGTAATTGAAGAACACATTCTCCCAGGGACTGATTAAGTCAGTTGTTGCGTATGTTGTGACTGCCATTCCCCAACATTTTGTGGAGCTGTGACACTATAGATGTTGTGTTTGATATGTTAACCATGTTGCCTTCTCCCTCTGACCCTATCTACAGTCAGTCTGCTGTAGAGCTGCCATTCATTCTCTGTACTTGTACACATGACTGGAGCTGGATTGTAGTTTGTATCACTTTGTTAGATTTTTTTTTTTTTGGATATTGTTGATTTTTTTTTCTCTATGTGAGATCTGGGATGATCCAAGTAGGTCTTATCAGCTAGGGGAACGAGATGACTGTCCATGTGGCTTAATTTGAGAAATGACAGGAAAGGTATTGAATCACCAAATGATTTCTACCCAAGTATCAATCAAAATGCCTAACATTCCACTTCCAGAAATGTTTCTTTTCATTCACACTTTGCCTGTTCTCCCCTTGGGAAAGATTGAACACTGATAGACTAATATACTAGAATGTGTGATGCTCTTAGCATTATTTAGAGGGATGTTTGCCTCTGTTCTGTGGACTGGAAGGAACACACTTATGAAGAACCATTTTCCTCATAAATTTTAAAGATAGATAATTTTCATTGCTTTACAGTTATTGAATGAAATAGGAATCCAGTGAAGACAACATTTGTTGTATTTTTTCCATTTAAGTAGGTGGGATGAGATGAAGCACTGAACTCAGTTTTGATAAGAAAATAGCATTCCAGTTTTCCACATATGGAAGAGGTCATGACTAATGTTACATCCCTATCTGTTGATATTTTCAAAGAGGGTGGAATAAGAATTGAACAGTTTAGATCTCTGTTTTCTCAATTTATGGAATTCTGAGAAAAAGGTAATCTCTCTACCTCTTGTCTCATCATAATTAATAAGTGAGAAGATAAACAGATAAATATTTAAAAGAATTTCTGTCTGAATTGAAGGGAAAAAGATACTGTCATTGTCTAGCACAAGACCTGGAAGGATGTTCACGTCTGCGGCAGAGTTGGAACCATCTAATAGGAATTATCTTCATGACAATAGTCTTTGCAGATATAAGTGTGATGCATGTAACACATAGAAACATCCACATTCTATGCTATGTGTGATTTTTTATCTTAAGACATGTACTAGTATAAGCAGGTGAAGCAACTGGTATGAAGTTTCATCTAAAAAGGAAAGCCTTTGATTTTTTGAGGGGAAGCAGAATGCAATCTACAGCTCTACCTTTGAGTTCGCCTTGTGCTCACTAGATGCATGGGATTTTTCCCTTAGTAGCATAATTTGTTACTGTAGATTGGGCTCAAGGAGTTCCATGGACTATTTGAAGCAGGGCCAAAGAGACAGATGTTGGAAGAAGGCAGAGAAGTACTTTCCAGTACTTTTCCCACTGTAGGATTACCAACTGAACAACTATCCATGCACACTAAAGCATGAGTCAGAGTATAAATATTTTGTTGAAGTGAAAAGGAATTAATACATCATTAAATATGGAACCTGGAAGAGTTGTCTGAGATCATCTGACCACAAGTTTTTCAAATTTTTTTTATATTGGAACCTCTATTTCCCAAATAGATTCTTATGTATAATCCCCCAAACCAAACAATTATATATGTGTATATTCATATGCACATATACCAAATGAGGTACAGCCTAATGATTTAAGACAAAATCAGCAACAAGCCAAACATAGAAAAGTTTAGAGAAAAGTATAGGTAAAATAAGCTCCCAAAATACAGATATACAAATAAAATACAAATATACAAAGAGAAGTACACCTTTTGGGAAAGATTAATCTCCAATAAAGAGCTAAAATGTAAACATTTGAGCAAAGCATGGCATTCTTAATGCTTGGATTATCAAATTGATTATGAGATAGTTGGGGAATTTTCTATGTAATAAGCATTTGGCTTATTTATGATGCTGACAATACATATTCTGTGCTTAATGCATTTCCTTTTATCTAGTGCACCATCGGTGCTAACCGAAGATCATTGGACTCTTTATAGTGTATGTTCCACCTAGCACCCAAAGATCTCAAACACTCAGGAGTCCCATATTATGTTCAGTAAGCTTATTTAGAATACTTCCCCTAAGCAGACATACACGCTACAAGGTGTCTTGTATGTATTTCTAAATTATTTTACAATACAAAAAAGACTTTTATCAATTATAAAGCTTTGTTTAGAAACACAGAATCTTATAATAAAGCAAATGAAAACCTTATGTAAAACAACTGCTAAAACACCAGTAAATGCCTGTTTTATCTAGTTGAAATAATTTATTTCTTTCTTTCATGCTAACATGCTAACAAAAGCATTTCGCATTTTTAAAACTCCCTTCAGAAATAATATTTTGACTACACCATGGTATGTCTATACATATCATAGTTATATTAATATTTTATGGTTATTGAGACAACAGATACAAATATTCAATGATCAACTAACAATGACTGGCGGAATGTGTGTGTATATGTGTATTGTGCAAGTTGATGGAGGGGTTGGGCTGATGGAAAGTATCTTTCCTAATTCAATTTAGATAGGGACAAGCCAAGGATTCATTTAAATCCTGAAAAGAACACCGACAGTGAACTAGGAAGGAATGGAGCAGAGAAGTAAAACAGAGAGGGATAGAGTTGCAAGAAAAGTATAGGAGAAAGGAGGGAGTCACTACAGGGAGAGGATATTAGAATGGAAGGAAGGAAGGAAGGAAACATGGTATAAAATAAGATGAAATAATCTGCCTACTAGATTCTTGATGAGTTGCCAAGATACCCGGGATAGAATTAGGCTTTCAAAATAAGGTGTTAACTCCACGTCTTGTTCCCTTCTTGTAAGAACCAACTTCACTATTTTTTTGCAGAAATTTATGCATTTATTGGTGATATATTTCCACTTCTGATACACGGAATTATAGCATTTCAGAAGCCAGACTTATTTCCAGGAATCTGTGTTACATTTGTAGAAATCTAGAATTAGATTTCCCACTGCCCCTTCACCTCTTCAACTGCCTGGTATAACCACAGCCATCTTTGTGATGGAAGTCCTGAATCCTTGGCCTCATACCAGCATGGTCTCCTGGGGCTGCACACAGCAGTACTCTGAAATTCCTACTTACTAGCTCCTTCAACAAGACTGATGCTGAAAGGGCTTTGCTTCTGCTTTCAGCATTCATTACATTCCTTATAAATGAAACATGAATGTAATTCATATTTCTTCTAGGGAGAGAAGTTTTAGAGGCTTCATTTATTCATTCATTCAACAAATATTTATCAGCTCCCTCCTGCACTAAAATACCACAGCAGGCACTGTGAGGGATACAAAGACATGTAAGTATAGCTTCTACCATTAGGCATCTAGTCTACCAGCATGTGCTGTTAATTTTGCTTCCTCAGTATCTCCTGCCTCTGTTCACTTCTGTCCATCCTGGATTACTTTATCTTAACAATTAGATCAGATAATTTCCATGCTGAAAAAGATTGTCAGACCAAGTTTTTAAGTCCTAACTGTGACATATAGATCCTGGTAGGATCATGACCCAGTTAACCCTCAGATAACACCTTTTGGTACTCCAAACTTGAAGTCATTTTTTTTTTTTAACCAGTCCTCTGAATATGTAATGGTTACTTTATTACAAGCATTTTGTGTATACTGTTTCTTCTGCTTCTAAACTCTCCCTACTTTACAGGTCCTGCCTCTTAATATTTATATACCAAATTGCTATTTAATATTTGTATTTTAAATCAGATATAGCATCATCTATGAATATTTCCCCATCTTTCCTGTACATCTCCCCTGTAGATGCAGACCATATTTACTGCCCCTTCTTTGTGTCCCATGACACCCTGTGCTTCCATTCATCATACCTGTTCATTGCTTACTTGCATTAGATTAAAATTCTCGCAAGACAAATACCGTGCCTGCCTTGTTTTCTGTTGTGTCCATATCATGTAACACAATGATTCCTCATATACTTTATTTTACACTGAGTCTATTTTTTTTTGCCTATTGCTATTTTGACAGTAAAGATTGTTTGCAGGTATAATTATTAATTTTATTTAAGGCATACAAATTTCATGTATTTCATGTATATAGATCAAGGAACATAGAGATACTTCTCACACTGAGATATTTTAATTGATTTTTAAAAATATTTATATATTTGTAAGAGTTACACAGAGAAAGGAGAGGCAGAGAGAGAGAGAGGTCTTCAATCTGATGGTTCACTCCCCAATTGGCTGCAGTGGCCAGAGCCAGGAGCTAGGAGCTTCTTCGAGTTTTCGCATTTGCTTGCAGGGGCCTAAGGACTTGGGCCATCTTCCACTGCTTTCCCAGGCCATAGCAGAGAGCTGGTTTGGAAGTGGAGCAGTATGGAGTAGAACTGGTGCCCATATGGGATGCTGGCACTTCAGGCCAGGGCATTAACCTGCTGCGCCACAGTAGCTAGCCCCTTATCTGAATTCTTATATTAAGAAACCCGTAGGGGCTGGTGCCCTGGCTCACTTGGCTAACACTCTGCCTAATGCACCGGCATCCCATCTGGGCACCGGGTTCTAGTCCCGGTTGCTCCTCTTCCAGTCCAGCTCTCTGCTGTGGCCTGGGAAGGAAGTGAAGGATGGCCCAAGTGCTTGAGCCGTGTACCCACATGGGAGACCAGGAAGAAGCTCCTGACTTTGGATCAGCGTCGCGCCAGCAGTAACGGCCATTTGAAGGGTGAACCAGTGGAAGGAAGACCTTTCTCTCTGTCCCTCTCTCACTGTCTGTCTCTGTCAAAAAAAAAAAAAAAAAAAAAAAAAAAAAAAAAAAAAAAAAACAAACCTGTAATTTCATTCAGGAGGACTTACATTCATCAGTAATGTTCTATACACTGTACATGTCACATGTTCATGTCAGGTAAGGCTACATTTGATTAAGTCTAGTTTCAAAGAGAGTGTCACAAGTGTCAGAGGTCAAAATAAATATCTGAATGATTGGAAGTGTCAGGCAAGATTGCATAGAAGAAGGCAAAGTTGAATTGCATCTTGAAAAGGAGATAAACTTTCATAAAACTACACTGTGGATCATTCAAGATAGTGTCAATTGAATGATTTGTAATATAATGAATGCATCATTCTTACCTGCTATATTAGTCTTTTATGTTGTTAATCATATAATACCACAGATTGGATAAGTTACAAAGAAAATAGCTTTAGTAAGGTTCACTGTTCTGTCCCGTGACTGAGAGGCCATTCCTGGTGGTGGTCTTTTTCCTGGCTGAGTCCCAAGGCAACACAAGACATCACATTTATAGAGCATATGTATGTGTCTCCAGTGGTCTCTATTCTTTTAATACCACTAAAATTCAACTGTGGAAGTTCCCCACCTGATGATTTTTCTAATCCTAATCTCCTCCAAAATGCCCCATCTCTAAACACTGTAGTCAGAATAAATTTCTACTTTCTTAATATTTTACAATGGAGATTAAATTCCAGTGTGAATTTTGGAGATGATAAATGAAAGCACATGAAATAAAAATATTGACTATGTATATTTGTTGGGGAGGAAAAGTATACTGAGAAAAAGTAGGTAAGAAGATTTGACAAGAAAAGTGATATTGTGGAGGGTTGTGAATGTTGGGCTCGAGAGCCTGAATGTTCTTCTGTAGCCAGCGGAGTCGTGTTCACATCAGCACTCACGGAGCAGAAGAGAATCATCTGAATAACTCTATTTTTGGCGTACCAGACTGGCAGTAGTGTTTCTGTTGGACTAGAGAGAGAAAAGGGAAGGACACAGCTCATCATAATGAAAATTGCACTGGGATGGTGAGAGTGCTAAGATTGTAAAGACATTCACATTGAAAAAAAAAGTAATGACAAGCTAAAAATGAGTCTTCAAACAATTCAAAAGTATAAAACTGATATGAACAGTTGAAAAATATTGTGACGAGTACAGGGGGAGCTTGAGCGAGGGTAATAAAATTGTTGGGATAATATAGAAAGTCATATTGGAAGATTGCCCGGGTCACTGAAGATTATGTGTATTTGTATTAAAACACTTAGAAATTAGCTACAGGGGCTAATACATGTCCAGTGATGTATGTCTTGATAGAAACTCGCAGTATTGAAAATTTTAAGAGGGTATGATATAGAAGTCAGAGTTGGGGCTGTACATTTAGGAATCATCTGAATATAACAAGCTGTGGAATCCCTGAGTGAGTTTCTTGAGAGCCAAGGCAAAGGTTTCAAATTGCCAACTTCATTCATAATAACTGTAGCAGTGTATATTACTTGATTTATCTCTGGTGTTGAATTGGCAGGGTGGTGGTGGTTGGACTAAGAGGCAAGGGATAAGAAAAGGTAAGGGTTGAAGTACTGAGAATCTAACTTACACTGAAGATGTCATATAATCTCTCCCTTGGAGAAGGGATTGAATAAGAAGTTGGGCAACTACTTGACTAAATCTTACAGTAAATCTGAGTGATTATAGATCTTGTGGCTTTTGCATTAGTGTGTAAAGATGTTAACTAAATTTCAAATATTAAATGATATTTGAATAAATCATGTTGAGCAATATGATCAAAGACTAAGGAAATAAAGAATAAGAGATGGGAAACCAAGGGAGAATATATGGATCTAAATAAATAAAACCCAATGTTTATTGAATAATTCCTGACACTTTGCTATTTATATACATATTATCATAGTAATATTTACAATAACGTGGCACTGTACTCTTTCCTCTTATCAATGAGAAAGTCAAAGCCCATCTAGGATCTGGCAAGGATTAATGTTCATGAAAGCCTGATATTGCAGGTTCTGAAGCCTTGGAGAATTTTTCTGAATGGAGGCATTAACTAAGAGGTGAAAGAGATAATGGAGGGACAAGAATAAAGGTAAAGGAAAATGTGAATTGGCAGATGTTAAGTGAAAATCAGATATCTGAAACTAGACTGGAAGAATTGTGGCAGTGTAGATAACAGGGCCACCATGTCCTATATCCTCAGAATAGCTTCATCATTTACCAGGTTTCTTAAAAGCTGGCATAGTTCACTCCCAGGAAACATCAGAAGCCTGGTAAACAGGCATGAGAGTTATCCAGTTTCCTCACTCCTGACATGTGTTGCATGTCCACAGGGGCTCTCCAGGATGTATTCAGGCTCCAACATTTCCTGATCATCCCCTACTGTATAAGGAAATAAAGATGGAAAAAAATAAAAACCAAAGGTATCTCGGGGGCCAGCACTGTGGTGCAGCGGGTTAATGCCCTGGCCTGAAGTGCCAGCATCCCATATGGGTGCCAGTTCTAGTCCCGGCTGCTCCTCTTCCTATCCAGCTCTCTGCTGTGGCCTGGGAAAGCAGTGGAAGATGGCCCAGGTCTTTGGGACCCTGCACCCGTGTGGGAGACCCGGAAGAAGCTCCTGGCTTCGGGTCAGTGTAGCTCTGGCTGTTGTGGCCAATTGGGGAGTGAACCAGTGGATGGAAGACCTCTCTCTGCCTCTCTCCTCTCTGTGTAACTCTGTAACTCTCTGACTTTCAAATAAAATAAAATCTAAAAAAAAAAAGTATCTCTAATGTCACATAAAAAGGATATCACAGCAAATATTACCAGCACTCTTTGCTGCAAGTGGAATGAGAGTACCTTGCAAGTACAATTTATAATTTCCTCAGCTCGGGCACATGCTTTAATCTGTGGGTGAAACTGTGTGGCCATTCCCTACAGAAAAAAACCATGGGCGGGAAGGGAAAAAACCTCCTTGGCCCTCGGTGACCTAATAACATGGAGAGTGAATTCAACCCATGGTCAGTAAATCTCCCTGGCTAAAAAGATGAGCACCAAATGAATTTCTTGGTTGACAGCAGAAACCTTTAATATGTGTGGGGGCCATTTCCCAGTAACCCTTGCCGCCTTTGACATGCCACTATTGGATACTGGTGATCCATGTTGCCACTGTGCTGCATAAGGGCTGACTGGTTTTTAATTAAATCCCCCTAAAGGATGGTCAAATCGACCTGTCTTTGCTGAAAGAGTGGTTGTGACCCGGTGTCCTGGGAATACAAACTCCCGCGATGGCCTTGCTGTCTCCCCAGAGGCTGGCTCATCGCATCACTGATCAATGTCTCCCACTCCCTGGCTCCCGAGCAAAAGCATGACCAAGACAGAGAATGAAAATCTAGTGTGGTTTCCATGGCAACATTTTTAGAAAGAGAGGAATGAACACAGGAAAAGGGAAACTCTTCTCTGATTGAGGTTCTGAACATCAGCTAATTTGTTGCCTTTTTTCAAGCAGTCACTGCCAGGTTTATATGTGTGTGAATGGGAGAGATGGTATCCTACTGAATTCTTTCAGTTCCAGCATCTTTCATAGGAGGTGGCAACATATGTAGTCCAAGGCCTAAATGAAGAAAAACAAAGCCAAGCATGTACCTTCTTGGTCTGATTTTGAGAGAGAGAGAGAATGAGAGAGAATATGAATGGGAATATCTTTCATTCACTGGTTCACTCACTAAGCACTTGGACCATCCTCTTATGCCCTCCCAGGCACATTAATGGGAATTTATTTTGGAACAGGAAGCAGGATGGGATGTGGATCAGCCTGGTCTCTGACCAGCAATTTACTATAGGAAGCTCACATCCAAGGTGGTGGCTTTATCCACTGCACCACATTATCAACCCCTTCTGGTCTCTGACAGTGCTATGTATGTAAGAAGTAAGGAAAGTGTTTGACGGGCTGGCACTGCGTTGTAGTAGGTTGAGCCTCTGGCTGTGGTCGGTACTAGCATCCCATATAGGCACTGGATCCTATCCTAGCTGCTGCTCTTCTGATCTAGCTCTCTGCTTGTAGCCTGGGAAAGCAGTGGAAGATGGCCCAAGTGCTTGGGCTCCTGTACCCACATGGGAGACCTGAAAGAAGCTCTTGGCTCCTGGTATTAAATCAGCTCAGCTGTGGCTGTTGTTGCCTTCTGGGGAGTGAACCAGTGATAGAAGACCTCTCTGTAATGCTGCCTTTCAAATAAAATCTTTCAAAAAAAAAGTTTGGTAGTGCAGGCAGAATAGATGAATTAATGAGGGGCAGAGAAATTTATATTTGGATTAAGAGGCCATAGAGGCTTTCTAAGATATTCTTGGGTTACTTACCAGTAAGTAGGAGGTGCTTGAGAAAAGTTTCTCAGAAGTGTATCAAATTTCTGGGCTACAGGATACACAACATATTAAAGACAAAGAGAAGAACCCACAGTAGTTTGTGTATGCATTGGCCTTTTGTAAGGAAGGTTAAGCTGATCATTCTAAAAATGACAAGATAGGAATTAATTGAATACCTTCTATAAGATGCCTTTCACATGTGATAATATTCCCTGCCACCATTTGTTAAGTGCTCACAATGTTGCAGGCAATCCACCAGGTATTTTTCAAGTATTATCATGTGAATACTCTCTAGAGTATACTCTAAGAGGTTTATCTGTTAGTTTGATTTTATTTGTAGAAAACTAAGTGTCAGAGGTTAGATACACATAGCTGATAAGCTTGAGGCCTGCATTTGAACCAGGCAGCAAAATTCATGGTCTTTCCATGGTAGCAAAATGTGTGTGTATGATCCACATGTTCCATGGGCTGTAAGACATGAAACAGAGATTGCCATGGCCTGCTGTGGAATGATGCATGGTAAAGAGGAAACCTGAAGAATGAGGATCACTGTGGTGCCATCAGGAATAAGAGAGACTTGGAGGATGAGACTTCACATCATTTTCAGTTTGGGGAAAAGCTATCCCTGTAGTTTCCATTGATTGCATTTTAATTGATAGCAGCAGGGGTAGCAAAGTGTGACTTTTGATAAGCTTTTTGTAGTTTGGAAATTTTCAGCTGTTGCATGGGGATGGGAACTACCAAGCCAATGCATGCTCTGGACATGCTAATGCATCTCCAGGAGAGGGAAGGAGGTCAGCCTGAAAGGAGAACCACCAGCAGCTGTAGTTAGAATCGCTCTCCACCAGCCTTCAGCAAAATGTCCTTTTAACTTTCTCTAACCCTTATCTTGAAAAGTGTAAGCCTTTTGGTTTATAGTTTAATAGAACTTCCATCCCTAAGTATTCAAACCTTAAATCTTAATATATGTGTCTAAAATTCATCCAAGTCTCTCTCTAATGTCACATGAAGGAAGAAAGCATTTCATGTTCTTTTGCATATTTTCCTCAATTCTTTCTGAAAATGATAACCCTAGGGTCTCATAGCATGCCTTCTGCTTCCGTACCTAATTTGCAAGGCAGATAGTGTGGTTCCAAATGTCCATTGATAGGTAAGAAAAGAGAAAGGAAATAGTGACTGTTTGATGTCAATAATGGGGAAATGTAGGCTTGGGTTTAGTTTAATTCTGAATCCATGATAAAGAGGATTAACACTAAAATGAAACAGTGCTGACATTAGCAACTTCTCTACCTCTTGAGGCAAAGCGGAAGTTTATTTGCCGTGTTTAGAATTCATATTCTAGAAGTAGAGACCCATATTCCAGTCCAGGCCCTAAGATTTCCTAGTTCTGGCACCTTGGGCAAGTTACTTAACATTTCTCAGCTTTTGTTTTCTCATCTATAGATTGGAGATAGACATACACAGCACCAGTTTAGGAAATAGTTGTGGTTAGAGATGGCTACTGCTCGTAAGAGCGAAGATGGCCAGATTGCAGTAAACTTAATATAGTAGGTGAGGGAAGGTACCCTGTACATGAGGTGGGCTAGAACAAAGCTGCAGATTAGGTTTTTTCAGGCATGTAGTTACTCATATTCATCTGTCCTGGGAGTGATAGGAAGCCACAGATTCGCATAGGTAGGGAGTGTCTTACGAAGGGGTGTGTGTGTGTGTGTGTGTGTGTGTGTATGCAAGCCAGGAACACATTCTTGTACCTAAAACTAATTTGCAGGGATAAGTTCTGTTACTTCCTTGCGTAGGCTTGAACAGAAGTTTAAAAAGCACAAAATATCAGAATGAGATGTAGAAGATTTAGCATTTTCAATTACACATACACAGAACAAGCAAAGCTGACAATAACTACTATTGTTAAAACAATGTCCTGTTTAGGTAGTGATACTTGTCATCCTGCCTTAGATTTCAGTTCATCATTTGACCTGCCATTTGCTATGGAAGTTTTACAAAATCTATTTTTGATAAATAATTCCTCTGAGTACTCTGGTTCCTATGAAACCCTAACGCGGGTTAGATGTGTTTGAATACCGCAGTTTCTATATAGCACAGCGTCACCCTTCTGTCTGGAAGACAACTGAAGCCTGTTACTTTAGAGGTGAGAAGTAGACCACTTTACTCTTGAATTATCTCAAATACAACTAAATTGTTAACGACTTAAGGCTGCCCTAATATCTACAATGTGGTCCACTTTTCCCTATGTATTTTTATTCCCACGTTTATAAACTCGGAATTAAAGTATCCTTATGGCTCATCATACTTCAGTTTTTCAAGCTGGTAACCTCTTGTCCCGTTTCCATTGGTTCTACATGTGGGCTATAGATTGGATATGCTTTACAATACTTTCCTTCAATAGTTTCTAAATAATTAATGCAGTACTAATATTGCTTCTTTTTCCTTACCAATTGTTCTTAAGTGTAAAATCAATTGCAGATTAATTGAAACTTCCTCACCACTTTCCCTTTTCTCTCCATAAATTAGCTGTTACTTTCATTTTCTTTCATGGATCATCTTTCCTCTTCTCTTTAGGCATTCTCAGAGGGCATCTAAAGTTCTTTGGCTCTGTAGTTCTGAAGTGTGCAAATTTGAAGGAAGTCAGTCTGCAGGGAATTAAATTAACCAGACGCACTCTGATTTTTGATTAAATTGCTTCTTTCAAAGATATTATAGAACATTCCAGACATTTTCAGATTTTCTTAAAAGGGTGGGAGCATTAAAGTTCAGACAATTTTGGTTACTCTTTTTTTTTTTTTTTTTTTTTTTGCTTAAGATCTGTATTCAAAATACCTTTAACATGTTTTCTGTACAAAGTTTCAAACATTAAGAAAATACATTCATTGAATTAAATATGGTGAAAATAAGAGATGGCAAGGCTGGTGCTGTGGCACAAAGCCTTAGCCTGAAGTGCCGGCATCTTATATGGGCACCGGTTCTAGTCCCATCTGCTCTACTTTTGATTCAGCTCTCTGCTATGGCCCGGGAAAGCAGTAGAAAATGTCCCAAGTGCTTGGGCCCCTACACCCCTGTGGGAGACCTGGAAGAAGCTCCTGGCTTCAGATCAGCTCAGCTCTAGCAATTGTGGTTTTCTGGGGAGTGAACGAGCAGATGGAAGACTTCTCTGTCTCTGTCTCTGCAACTCTTTCAAATAAATAAAATAAATCTTTAAAAAAAATAAGAAATGGGGGATGGGGGTACAGAACAACTGTAAAATGAAGATAATGTGCAAAGTAAGGCTGCATCCTAAAGCTGAAGGTGAAAATCCCCTATGACTCGGACTTTATAGACAGTGATCAAGCACCAGAAGAACAACACACAGAAAGAATAAAGAGGACACTCCTGTAAGGCACATACTCTGAATATAAGACCATAATACAGAGAAAGATGTTACCAGTTGCGTGCACTGAGGGTAGAAAAATCTCTATGGGTCTTTGTGTGTCATTACTGGCCTGCTCGTTAGCATTGTTGCACCCTCTAGACTGGTAAAAAGCAAGTGTGATTGTGAAAAGTGGAGGAAGAGCAGCCCCTCTGTAATCATCGGTGTGACTCAGGTCTTGGTTAATGCGATCAGGCCCTGGGATTCTTTACTGCAGGCTGTGCCTCACCAAGCACCTCAATAGAAATGGAAAACAGCACCAGGAAAACAGTGGCCACTGAACATCTGCACGTTTGTGTAGATCAGGTCATGTGGATGATAAGCTCAAGTGTTCAATTATTCTTACTACGGTTAGTTGGCTTGCTTCAGGTAAGAATTTGAAAATGCAGCCCAGAATTAAAATGGTGTTTACAATTTAGAAAATATCCAGTTAGTCCTTCTGAAACAGAACTCATCCTGTCCTACTCCTAAAATTCTTTAGTGTAGTGCAAATGTTAGTATGGAGTCCAAGTTTATTAAGGTGACTTTTGGGGCAGACTTCCTGGTGGTATACTTACTTTTGTTGTTCATGTGTTTTTCTCTACTGAACAACTTGAATTTGTTTTTAAAGATTTATTTATTTATTTGAAAGTCAGAGTTACACAGAGAAGGAGAAGCAGAGAGAGAGAGAGAGGTCTTCCATCTGCTGGTTCACTTCCCAATTGGCCACAAGAGCTGGAGCTGTGTCAATCCAAAGCAAGGAGCCAGGAGCTTCCCTTGGGTCTTTCATGCAGGTGCAGGGGTCCAAGGACTCATGCCATCTTCTACTGATTTCCCAGGCTATAGCAGAGAGCTGGATCAGAAGTGGAGCAGCCAGGATTTGAACCAGCGCCCATATGGGATGCTGGCACTGCAGGTGGCAGCTTCACCTGCTATGCCACAGCACTGGCCCCAAGTTGAATTTTCTTAAGGGGCACAAATGATCCCACCATGATCAAGACCATTGGGCATGCTGTACCCTATATTCCATTCCAGTCTTGTTCTGTGTTCCCTCCTGCTTTTAATTCAAGATTTGTCTCAAGTATTAGAGCATGCAGGAACCCTTCCCCTGTGTGGTCCAGGGGACTTTATTTTTGGTGTTCATAGCAGCATAGCAAGAATGCCCTTTATGGGTCCATCTGTTGGCTTAGCATGTAAGTCAAGAAGCTTTAGGGAGATGCCATGTATTCTCCATTTTTGTTTCATATTGCCTAGCAAAGTGGCTGACTTCTAAGTATGCCTATTAAATTTGGGTGAATGCAATTTCAGAGGACATGGGAAAATTTTATTAGAAAGTGTGATGGTGTTTTTGTCCACATGAATTGCAGATACTGAAGCCTAGTCATCAATGTAGAGATACTAGAAGGACAGAGCCTTCATGAATAGGATTAGTGCCCTTGCAAAAGAAATCAGAGTGGCCTTGCCCTTGCCACTGTGTGAGGACATGGCCCAAAGATGTCATCAGTGAGGAACATAACCTCACCATATACCAAATATGCGAGCTCCTGGTCTTTGGCTTTCCAGCTTCCAGAACTGCAGGGAACAAATGTTTACTGTTTCTAAGCTACCTAATTCATGATATATTTGTTACGGCAGCCTGAGTGGACTAAGACGGGAGGAAAGCTAAAGAGCACTAAATAGGGTGGGGGACATAGCAGAGAGCATGTAAAATTTTGTTCAACAGCTAATGATTTTGTGGAAATGAACATTATTCTATACAATAAAAGAACTGTACTATGAATGATGAGCTACCCCACACTACTCCTATCATGCCTGTGCTGTGTAACTCTCAAATATTCCTGTACAAAGTTGCCTTTCATTATATACTGTGATGTGTGCAAAGGTGTGTGTGTGTGAATTATAAATCAGAGATGTAATATTTGAAATTTTTTTAACATGTATTCCTTTGAAAGGCATAGTTACAGAGAGAGGGAGAGATACAGACAGAGATGTTCCATCTGCTGGTTGATTCCCTAAATGGCCACAATATTTAGGCCTGGGGTAGCCCAAAACTAAGAGCCAGAAACTCCACCTCAGTCTCTTAAATGAATGACAGGGGAATGAGCTCTTGAGCTGTCTTCTGCTTTCCCAGGCACATTAGCAGGGAGCTGGATTGGAAGTAGAACAACTGGGACTCGAACTGGTGCTTGGAAGGAATGCCAGCCTCACAAGTGGTGGCTTAACTGGATGTGCCATAGTGTTGACCCAATATTTGAATATTTTTAAAATCTCTCAAAGACATGTTTTTTGCACACAGTAGGTATTTCATAGGCCTGTATTTAACAAAATATTTTTTGGATGAAATAGCTTTGGAAGAGAGGCTCTGTGAAACTGTTAAAAACCAAAGGATGTTAAATCTATATTCTTTCTGCACACTGGTTGTAATATTTCTTCGACATATAAAGAAACTGACATTTTAAAGGATGAGGCTATACCCCATATTTCTTTTTATCTGTCAGTGGAATTAAATGTTCTTCAACAAAAGTTCGTGGATAGCTCTACTAGTGGGTATCCATACCAATGAATTTTGTTTGAAAAAATATGAATGGTATTAAGCAGAGAGAAGTTAACTCATTAAAAGTGTCTGATTTTTTTCAAGAATGTGTGCTATTATAATTGTTGAATGAAAGCATGGACATTACCTAAAAACTTATTATAAATGCAAATTTTCAAGTTACCTTACACTTAGGAAGAGAAACTCTGAGGTTTAAGTCCAGTCCTGTGTTTAACAAGCCTTCCAAATGACTCTGGTTCACAATACATTTTGAAGCTACCAGAAGCAATGTTTCATTGTCGCCAGGAGTTTCAGAGGTAGCATTGGAGGACCCGGAGTTTTCTAGGATTGAACATTCTCTGGGAACTGGGCTCAGTCTAGATTTTAGCACATCCCTGTTTCCCCTCTCAAGTGCTCTTTCTTGACTGAATCTGATGTCTAGAAAGCATAGCCCACATCTTTGTGCCAGTAGAAAATACTGAGAGTTGTCATGAGTGGCAAAATGTCAAATGCTGCCTGAAACTTTGGATTCAGCAAACGGAGTAAGTCAGAATAGAAAACTTGGCCAGTAACGCTGAATATGGTTATAAGTGGATTTTTCATTTTCCCATGCTATATTATGGTACATGGAATAATAAAACAACAAGCTAGTTGGCAAATGTTACATGTTGGGGCATGATAGCATACTGTGCTGGCTACTTTGGTACCTTTGAGGCATTGGAGACCACCTTTTTAAAAATGTCACATATTCATTCGGATCTGGCTAAAAGGTCCATGAGAGTCTCAGAGGCATTGAAAGCCATGACACAGTGGCAAAAAACAATCTAAATGAAAGATCCTGGTGAACAAGACCCCAGCAGAAGGAACAGGCCATCAAGGAGAGAGGCGCCTTTCTCTGAAAGGAGGAAGGAACCTCCACTGTGATATGGCCTTGATTAAACAAGTTCAGAGTCGGTGAACTCAAGGGGCTTCCATAGCCTAGACAGCTCATAGCAAGAGTCTCGGGTGATTGCTGACGTCATAAATAAGAGTGCCAATTGTTAAATCAACAACAGGAGTCACTGGGTACATGCTCCCCATGTAGGATCTCTGTCCTTAATCTGTTCTTCTAGGAAACTTAAAAAACAACACTACTAGTCGAACAATACCCTATACCTTGTGAGGTTGTGTGAGTGCAGCCTGTTGAAATCCTTGCTTAGTATATACTAAGTTGATCTTCAGTATATGAAGGTAATTGAAAATGAAACTTGATGAAGGGCGGGATGGGAGAGGGAGTGGGAGAGGGGAGGGCCACGGAAGGGAGGGAGGGAGGTTGGGGGGTGGGGAGCCACAACAATACAAAAGTTGCACTTTGTAAATTCACATTTATTAAATAAAAAAATAATAACTATATAACAAAAGAAAAAGAAAAAGAAAAAAAACTTAAAAAATATAAATGTCAAATATTGATGAAACTGTTTTCCACTCCATTTTATCCTCTTCCTTTTTCTGTTTTGTCTTGCTGTACAGTTTTTTCCTGTCCACATTTTTCTGATGATCTATATACCAGAAAAGTTTAATAGACTACTGAAAGTATATTTGAAAATCATATTAAAATGAATGTCCATTCACTTCTTTTAAACTCTTCAAAATTGATTGTTCCCACCTAGACTATGATTTTAATATTTGCTATACAGTCTGATTCATAGCATACTGTTACTTCAAGACTTTCCTATTTAGAATGGTCAGTGAGAAGTCTCTAAAGAAGCAATACAGTTAGTTGGTAGTCTTATTTGGGTCAATGAAGTTGATAAGCATGCATTTATTTATTTGAAAGGCATAGTTGGAGAGAGGGAAGGAGGGAGGGAGAGAATGAGAGAGGTCTGTCTTCCATCTACTAGTTCACTCCCCAGATGGCTGCAATGGTTGAGACTGAGCCAACCCAAAGCCAGAAGCCTAGAACTCCACCTGGGTCTTTGACATGGGTGGTAGTGGTCCAAACACTTGGGCCATGTTCTGCTCTTTTCCCAGTTGCAGTTCAGGGAGCTGGATTGAGAGTTGAGCAACAAGGGCTCCAACCAGGGCTTAAGCCACTATACCACAACAATAGCCTCATGGGAGAATGATTTTGGTTGCTAATTTATTTTTTTACTTAAATGCCTATGGAAGAATATATGTTTGAATAAAACCATATGAAAAATCTCACCTCTTCAGATCAAAGAATGTATATATAGGGTACATATCTATATTATGCACATCATATGGAGAGAAAATGAAGAGTTAGTGTTCCCTTAAATTGAGTGTCTAAGAAGCCCTAAAAGTGCTTATGTGACTCAGGTCATCTTAAAAAATAATATACAACACATAAAATACAGAGATGTTTAATAGGATTTTAAAATCTGTACTACCTACTTATGTTCTAGTAGTAAGTCTATTCATTATTGTCACTGTTAATAATAATATATACTGAATCTGAATATATTTAAAAAAACTTTGAATTATCCACACAGGATAATTTTCCCTCTGGGATTTAATTGTGGCTTTTGAAGGAGGCAAAAAGTGAAATCATGAAATGCTGAGAGATTCATACCTTTCTGCTCATGGCTCTAACCTTCATTAATATTGATGTGAGGATTTGATTTTATGTGGCAGAGAAGTAGGTTAAATGGAAGACTATGTGATGAGTACGAAGTGTGGGAATGTGGTATGCAGGTCAGTACACTGACACATGGATCAGTAGCCAGATTAGGAAGAGGGAAAAAGTTCTCCCTTGAGTCAGAAAACATAATCTCTCTGTTCCTTTTGGTCCACAAGTAAGGAATTCACTGATGGTGAACTGTGTCTTCATTTAACACAGGAGGCCCCTGTTCCACTGTCTGGAGAAAGATCTTGAGACTCCAGGTAAATGTCAAAACAGCAGGTTTATTTTGGCCCCATGATTTGTTATCAGCACAGAGTACGCCTAGTCTTAATTTGACTTAGTGTGACATTCTCTTCTGCCTGTTTCTCTGAGCTGAGCTCAAACTATTACAGATACAGTGACAGACAATCCTCTTTGAAATGATACACGATTAAGCATTTTGGTCTCTCTTGCTGGAGTATGTATCCAGTGACACTGTGAGAATTTCTTATGACTAAGAAGCAACTGTGAACAGTTATACAATAGTTATAAACAGAGGTGGGTGAACTAGATCAAAGAAAGAAGGCCTGCACTTGAATTTAGTAAGAGAGCACAAACATTGCTGGTCTGGTATTTGGCATAGCTGTTAGAATCCTGCTTGGGATGTTGGCATTCCATATCAGGTGCCTAAGTTTGAGTCCCACCTCTGCTCCTTTCTAACTTCCTGTTACTGTGCAACCTGACAGACAGGAGGCAATTGCTTAAGTCCTCGGGTGCCAGCCATCCACATGGGAGACCCAGATTGAGCTCCTGGCTTTTAGACTGTCCCAGAAGGGGCTGTTGTATACATTTGAGAGAATGAAAGAGTGCTTGAAAGACCTCTCTGCCTTTCAAATACATAAAACAGATTTTAAAAATTAAAGAATTTTACATTGTATCACTCATAAGATCTTGTGAACTAATTGGATGAAGAATAATTAAAACTGGGAGAAGAAACAATAAGACAGAATTCAGGAAGGAGCTGCCTCTCATGAGTCATAAACAGATCCTGACCTAGCACCTTGGACACTTTTCTGAGTCAGAAATGAACCACTGCCCTATTCCAGTAATAACATGGGGATAAAATAAAGCATCCTCCAAGGAGGCATTTAGTGGTGAGGTAAGGCTGAGAGCCTTCAAGGACATTTATCTCCATAGTAGCAACGTTTGACTCTTTGTGGTTTCCACAAATCTCTGTAAAAGGCATTGATCGCCACTGTCAGTATGACTAGAGGAAGCGCTGATGCATAGCATGTTTATGATAAAAAAAAAAAAACTCACATACTCAACATGTGTCATGAGAAGGTTTAATCTCCTGGGAAAAGACAGAATTTTCTCTTTAAAGAAATGCTTTCTTCATTTAAAATCTTTTTTTATCATACTATTTTGGTTTTTATTTAAGATATAGCCTAATCCAAGGACCAAGATGGTTACACTTGCTGTGAGACTTTAATCAAGTCACTTTATTTCTCTGATCTTCATTATTAATGTATTTAAAAAAGAGATTGGTGTTCCTCTAATACATTCTGCATAGTGGGATTCTATGGTACTTACTCCAAAGATGAAAATGTCGGTAAAGTGATCATCAATATTCAGTCACCAACACCTGTGGAGCATCTATGAGTTATCTGAAACTGTCAATCTTGAGCCTGAGGGATATAGGAGATAAAATTGTGATAACATAGCTTCTGACTTCTGAGAATATTTAGTAAGTTAGGCAATGAAATGAAGAAAGTATTAACTGCCTTAAGAATATTACAAAGTGCAATTATACACACCAAAGTTTCTCAGCCTCCTTACCATTTGAGACAAACTAGTAATTATTTGTTCGGGGATTTCCTGTGCGTTACAGCATTTTAGAAGCATCCATAGCCTCTTTCACTAGGCATCAAGATATGAACACTATTCCCATCATTATGACAACTATAACTATTTCCAAACATTGCTAAATATTGACAGGGATGCCAGTTAGAAGCACGACACTAAAGGATCACAACTTCAGTAAGATTTTCAAAGAAGATGCATTATAGAGGCTTCATTTGACCTTGGTCCTAAAATAGGGAGAGTAAAACAGTCTAGCAAAACAGAAATGAGGTTATATTTTGTAGGACCCTAGTGTTGCCACTGGGGAGCACTCAAAGTTGGGAGATGAGGATTGTGGTGGGTGGTAATTATAAATACTGTAGTAGTTGAACCTGGTCTTTGGAATGGTCCAAAACTATATTCAAATTCATAATCAAACACATTGCTAGTTGTGTGATGTTGGGTAGGTACTCTAATAATTCTACATGTGATCCTAACTGTAATATATAAAAATAGAGCACTGTGTCTGACTTACAAGGTACGTCCTGTGTTGATCACATGGAATTATGCATCAAGCACAAGGCCTTTGCACCTGAGTCTACACATGAATTACCGGTTTTTTTGGAAGTAGCTTGTTATTCATAATGAAATACTTACTGGGATGACTTATTTTTACATGTAGAAAGGATCAGTGATATTACTAATAAAAGCCATCTAACCCCTTGATAAGCTTTCTTAATTATTGTAGAAAGAAAGGATTTAAAGCTAGAATATGAAAGTTGAGAATTTTACATGAGTTCAGGGAGAGGTAGAGTAAGCCTAGGTCAGTCATGCTGTGTGTCAGGGCTGGAAACTGCTGCTGAAGTAGTTGGTAGGGCATGAACAGCAGCACTTGCATAGCTCACCAATTCTAAAGGTTTGCAGCCCCATGATGATGTTGGAATGTGAAAGTCAGCCCTCAGCTATGTCTTCCTGTTGTGGTGCAGAGAAAATTAGAGCATTCATGTATCTGGCTATGTGCCTGTGCTTGGCCACTAGCCACAGAGGAAAGGTAGCGTTTTGATTTTGATTCTTAGTTATAATATATAAACTGATTGTACAGATACAGCCCTCAGCATTTTTCAGTAAACTTCAGTTAGCCATTCAAATAATCTTCTTAACACTACCTTGATTCAAGTAACTGTAAAGATTAAAACCTGCAGTTTCCAGTTTTGGAACTTTACCTCCACAATTTCAGTGTATTCAAGTCTTGAAATAAATGATCGGGTTAGAGCTAAATTAAGACAAATTTCTATGATCCTTAAAACTGTTGGCAGCCAATTCCTTAAGGCCAGCATTTCTTCTAAGCATTGAATGTTATCCTAACATTCAATGGACAACATGGACAGATACTGCTATAGGAACTGTGAAGCTGGAGCCTTTTTTTCTCTCCCAAGGCTCACATTTTATCTTGCTGCACTTCAGGTAGGTTGTTGCCTTAGTGCCAAACCCAGCAACACACACATGAGTATCACTAATAGGTGGCAGCTCCAGCAACAGCTCCTTAACCATCTCTGGGAGAGAAAGGTGATAAATGTCACCATGGGAGATTAATTGCATATGTTCTGCGTGACATGACATCCCATAGTACTTAAGAAGATGTTTGTGGTTTTATAAAGCATATTGTAAATATCAGGCTCAGCTTTGGCTGTGACCCTGCCAAATATGGGGCTAATGTCATTTGTCATATTCAGACATTGCCTTTTAAAAAACATCTTTGTGTAGGCTGCTGCTAAGGTGTGATGTGTGTGATGTGTCTGAAGAAATTGTCATCACATAGAAGGATAGAAAGCCTGCAGGAAGAAGGGAGGAGAGGTAGCGGGCACTGGGATGGAGCAAAAGTGTGGCTCTCAGCGGAATGGGGAAAATGTTTTCGTTGTCGTTGTTTTACTTTTTGATGAATGAAAGTTATGGCACAAATTTTTTCACATCGTGCACAATGATTATCATTTTTTAGAGATTTATTTATTTATTTGAAAGGCAGAGTTATAGAGAGGCAGAGGCAGAGAGAGAGATCTTCTATCCACTGGTCCACTCCCCAGATGGCTGAGCTGCGCCAATCCAAAGCTAGGAGCTTCTTCCAGGTCTCCCCTGTGCATACAAGGGTCTGAGGATCTGAGTCATCTTCTACAGCTTTCCCAGGCCATAGCAAAGAGCTGGATCAGAAGTGGAGCAGCCAGGACATGAACTGGCACCCATGTGGGATGCTGGCCCTGTAGGTGGCAGCTTTACCCGCTGTACCACAGCACTGGCCCCAAGATGCTCATCTTTTGACCTTGTTTTTAATGTTTTTAATGAGAACAGAACATCAGGGCTGGCCAGGGAGGAACTGTTTACTTCCAGTGTTTAATTATGCTGAGGCTTTTTGGAGTTCTTGCTGTGAGAAAGAAAAATGCAGTGAATGGATGCCATGATAGTGGCGAGGAACGGCACCATCTCACTGTTGCCCAACTATGAGTTTAGTGGGTAGTTTCACAGGTGTCTACCATTTGCCTTCAGAGTTGAGCCAAAAATTATTATTTGAATTTAGTATGTATCTTTCCATCTTATGAGTGATGAATCTGAACTCAGCACACATTGTTGAAAAGCCTTAACTAATTGTCTGGTCCTAAGGAATTTATTCTTCTAGACCTGTGCATGTCTCACTCTTTTCAAACTGAATGGAACTAGGGTGTAATCTTGGTTAGGACAGACGGATGTTCAGAGCATGTAACCTTTCCTGGAGAAAGGAGCTATGGTGTGCTACCGTCCATCTGCCCACTGCAATGATCAGCCGTGATTGTTGTCCATTAAATAATCAGCCTTATTTTGGACACTTCTTCTACCTGAGGCCTTCAAGGCTCAATTCTGCTATTGCCTTTGCCTGCTTTCTCCTGTGATTTAACAAGAATGTGCGATTTCTCATGGCTGGTAGTTTAAATTCCTGGTGGCAGTAGAGAGGCAAGATGAAATATGAAGATGCCTCTGAGGGGAAACGGGGCTTAGTCTCTCAGTGCCTGCGTTACTGTGATAGTGCATATCCTGTGCTGAAGCTGAGTCTGAGGATCATGTGTGCGCCCATTGTCTGCCGTCTGTGTCACATGCTTTCTCAGGTAGTGAAGGCAAGGGGTGATGAGGCGGCCACAAGCCTCCATCTACTCCTCTCTCCCCTGTTTACCTACTTTCTTTATCCTCTGTGCTCCTCCGCTGTTTCTTCATTTCTGGCTTCAGTTCCTTTCCTATGTTGCATTTCAAGTTTGCTTTCAAATGTTGAAGGTGAGAATCATGCAGTCACCAGAAGGGCCAAAGTGCTTCTAAGGTTCGGCCACACTGCGGGTGAGAAAAATATTTGCTGCTCTGAGCTTGTCTTTATCGTGATTAAAAACTAGCATCCTTTTCATTAATTTATTTGAACATTTATTCCCAACAGCTCTTTATTGAGCTTTACTTGTGTGACAGCTATTGAGTTGTGCTGAGAATGAACAGTCTGTAAGGCACTGAAAATAATGATGAGATTACAAGACAACGCTGTGCATCCTGTAAAGAGAATATTTGGCAAGAGCCAAAGGCACCATTAGAAATAATTGTTCACAGGTAAGGAGTGGAGAGACTGGAGGAAGAACTACAGAACAGTGATGTTTGACATGAAACTTGAAGGATTGGTAAAATGGATTCAGAGGTATGTATGCCTATGCGGAAGCATGGAAGAGCCTTCCACTGTGGCGTTGTGTGGAAAAAGTAATTTAATTGGATAGGACTTCAGAAGATCAGAGTGAGTGACTGGAGAAGGGGTTAGATTAGGAGTTGACCTGGAACTTTCTAATAATTTCCTTTTGGAAAACTACCATTGGTAGAACTGTGTCATTTGGATTCAAGAGAAGAAATTCAAGACAAGGAGATCTATGTAGAAGCAATAACAATAATCCAAGCATAAACAGACAATTAGTATCTGCTGTAGAAATAACTATATAATATACACATGTATAAATACATATAGACAATAATATGAATGCATGTGGAGGTTAGTTCTGTGTTGGAAGTTTAGAAAATATGTTTTGGATGGGGTGCTGAGTTGAGATGTAAAGGGTAAAAACATATGTTGGAGAGAGGAAAAGAACTTTCCTAGATAAAATAGGACACAGAAGAATGGCTATCTCGAGAAATGGAATAGGAAAGCGTGTGATAATGAGATTGCGGTTCAATTGGTGTTGCTAGAATGAAACATGAGAGGCAGAAGAGATAAGGAATAACTGTAGGTGGGAGATGGTGATAGACATTGTATGCTATGATCGTGAGCTTGGATTTGGCTTATAAGTGATTGGAGACACTGAATTTTCAGCCAAGTTCAGAAACAGGAAGTTCTACATTATTCAACAATAACAGTGCATACTAAACATTCGTGGAGTTATTTTGTGTCAATCAAAAATGAAAAAGTTTAAAAAGAGACCTCAGTCCCTAGCAGTGTAGGGGATGGATTTGAGGTAACCAGACTCAGAAAAAGAGACAGATACATTTGGCATAGCCCAGACACATGATGAGGAAAGGGTGAAACAGTACAGAACAAAAGTGGATGAAATCTAAACATTGTTATTGTATTACAGTTAGTTGTGTTGACATCATGAAACTTAACATTTTTACTCAAATTATGTGTTTGATTATATATTCAGATAACAGTTGGTGTCTTGGTTTGGTTCTTTTGAAGAAGCAGACCTTGAGATGAGAATTCAAGTGATAGGAGCTTAGTTTGGAAAGAAAGAAAATGCTGGCAGGAAAATAGGAATTAAAACAAGGAAGGACATTTACCAATTAGAGGGCATACTCTAGAGCAAATTTGCTCTGTGGTGAACTTGCCCTTCATCCTGCTGAGGAACTTTGGAAAGCAGTGTAGAACATAAGCTTTAAAGATACCTTAGGGGCCAGTGCTTTGACATAGCAGGTAAAGCCTACAGTGCTGACATCGCTCATGGGCACTGGTTCGAGTCCCGGATGTTCCACTTCCAATCCAGCTCCATGCTAAAAGGCCTGGGAAAGCAGTGGAAGATGGCCCTCATCCTTAGGCCCCTGAACCCAAATGGGAGACCCAGAAGAAGTTCCTGGCCTTTAGCTCTGGCCATTGAGGCCATCTGGGGAGTGAACCTGTGGATGGAAGACCTCTCTCTGCCTGTCAGTAACTCTGCCTTTCAAATAAATAAATAAATCTATCTTTAAAAAAATAAAAAGATATCTTCAAAGATATACCTAACCCAAGGAGGAGGAAGCATGCTTATTGATTAGCTCTCATCTATTATTGGTTGAAGACAGAGAATGTTGATTCCTGTCACTTCTGACTTATGCAGATAGTTGTAGATGTTTGCAGTAGCAAGTCAAGGGAGCATGCACTGATATGGAAAGGCCCTATAAATACAAACTGGAGAACGACATATTCTGTGAAACTTGGTTAAAATAGTGACTGAGATCACGCCTGGATTTTTGGTTTGGGTCAATGACTAGATGATGTTTTTATTAATTGTTCAAATATGAGAAGAGGAATGAGTTTAAAAGAAAATATGCATTCAATTCTGGATGTATTGGACCTCCCCAGAATATTCTCTATAGGTGACTGTAGGTTTCAGATTCAAATATGAAAGGGAGATTTATGTTTGGATGTCATCAGCAAGTAGGTAATGTTGAAATAATGTAGACAAGTAAGATCATTCAGGTAAATTGTGCAGTGGATAAAGGAAGTAACACTAGAGATGATCAGCATTTTCGAGTGCATTGGGAAGAGTCAAGATGTATGACATTAGGCCATCAGGCAGTTTTAAGAAGGAAGGGAACTTAGCAGTTTTAACTGCAGCCAAGACTAGCACCAGGGTTTAATGATGTACATCTAACTGACAGTTGTTTGGTCTTCAGTGATACTAGTAAGAATGGTTTGGAGCAGAATGATTGATGTGAGATTGCACTTGTTTTTGTATTGAGTGTAATTCTCTTCTGTGAGTGAGATGAAGGTTATATGGTAGATGAGATTATTTTCAAAGAGGATTGTACAGTACACTCACAGACCAAATGAAGAAGGAATTAGCAGGAAGTAAGAAGTTGAATGAAGTTGGTGCATAGAGGAGCAAGATCTCAGAAGCAGCAGCACTAACTGGTCTAAGTGAAGGGAAGGCCAAAGCCAAAGTAAAGGTATTTCATCATATGATATAGTAGGAAGCGGACGAGGATGAGTATGGGTGTAATTAGGTTACTACAAGGGACATGTGAGAAATTACAGAGGAGAATGCCTTAAAGTCTTAGTGCCCTTCAAGATTCAAGAGGCTGGTTGCTCTGCTGAGACTGCATGGAGTGAAGTTAAGTGGGAGACTGAAGGTGAATAATGAAAGTTAGGAGGAGTTGTGGAAATAAGAGGAATCTGAGTTCAGATGAAAGGGTTGTTGAGTCCCCCCATTGATCTTGCAGATTACAAATTTGTAGCCCTACGATTACCTGTGTTGTTTTTTTGTTTTTTGTTTGTGTTTTTTTTTTTTTTTCCAGCAGTACTTAGCTATCTTAGTGTAGAGAAAAGAAGACGGGATTATAGTGCTCATTTCTACTTCATAGGATAGGGGGTCCACAAGAAAGAACATCAAGGATGCTAATTTTCCCTCTACTTCCTAGTGATAACTACAGAATTTATAATGAGTG
This sequence comes from Oryctolagus cuniculus, assembly GCF_964237555.1. Lineage (NCBI taxonomy): Eukaryota > Metazoa > Chordata > Mammalia > Lagomorpha > Leporidae > Oryctolagus > Oryctolagus cuniculus. The sequence goes on along the minus strand of NC_091435.1, from coordinate 74,223,029 downwards.
ATCACTCTGCCTTCTTATCTACCCATCTTATCCTTATAGATTCTGGTCTATATTTTGCACCTTACGTTATTTTCTTTCAGACCAATACTAACATCTTATTAGATCCACTGTCTTTTTCTTTTCCAGTTCTTATAATCATTTAGACTGTTTTGTTGTATTTGCAAGCGTTGATGTTTTATTTCTAGAAAAATCCCTACACTAGTTAAGTTAGCAGTGAAACCTGAAAACTCATCATGGCTTCAGTAAATGAAAATTTTACCTTTTATTTGTGCTACCTGCCCAGTTATGCACTGGGGATTGGGATACTCTGTACCTTTTAAACATTCCAGAACCTAGCCAATTCAGAGTCTGTCTCCCAAGCTTCACAGTCTATCACAATCTCCATAGTCTTGGTAGCAGAGGAAAGTATTTTGGCAAATACAACATTACTACTTGTTATTTATTTATTTATTTATTTTTGACAGGCAGAGTTAGAGAGAGATAGAGAGAAAGGTCTTCCTTCCATTGGTTCACGCACCAAATGGCTGCTATGGCCGGCGCGCTGCGCCAATCCAAAGCTAGGAGCCAAGTGCTTCCTCCTGGTCTCCCATGCGGGTGCAGGGCCCAAGCACTTGGGCCATCCTCCACTGCTCTCCCAGGCCACAGAAGAGGGCTGGACTGGAAGAGGAGCAACTGGGACAGAACTGGCACTCCGACCGGGACTAGAACCCAGGGTGCTGGCGCTGCAGTTGGAGGATTAGCCAAGTGAGCCGCGGCACTGGCTCCAACATTACTTCTTAAAGCTTCCATCCAGAAGTGATACACATTGATGTTCACATTTTATTGGCCAAATAAAATCATCTGGTCATTTCTGACTTCAAAGTGGACAAGTATATATTGTATTCTTACTGTCAAGAGGAGAGACAGGATACATGTGAGAAGCCCCACTGACTATTTTGACTTGAGTTTCTATGATAAGTGCTTTACCATTCAAATTCTCGTGCTGCCTTTGTACCTCATCCACTCTTATCTACTAGGTATTCATATATGCCAAGTTCAGCCCAGAGCCGCGGCTCACTAGGCTAATCCTCCGCCTGCGGTGCCGACACCCCGGGTTCTAGTCCCGTTTGGGGCGCCGGATTCTGTCCCGGTTGCCCCTTTTCCAGTCCAGCTCTCTGCTGTGGCCCGGGAAGGCAGTGGAGGATGGCCCAAGTGCTTGGGCCCTGCACCTGCATGGGAGACCAGGATAAGCACCTGGCTCCTGGCTTCGGATCAGCGCGGTGCACCGGCCGCAGCGGCCATTGGAGGGTGAACCAACGGTAAAGGAAAACCTTTCCCTCTGTCTCTCTCTCTCACTGTCCACTCTGCCTGTAAAAAAATTAAAATTAAAAAATTAAAAAAAAAGTATATGCCAAATTCAGACCTTACCCAGGTATTTATCAAATTCTTTCCCAAGGGCTCATTTTCTTCTCTGATTTCCAAACTCATGATCCTTGTCTTAACATGTGGTCTTTCCAAGGTACAATACTGTTCAAAATATCCTAAATATTTCCACTAGCATGTTTTGCTTTGACCTATATTGGAGTAAAATACTATTTAAAATAATATTCCGAAACTGACCTCCGCTCATCTTGGCTGCTTTTGTCTATTAGTTCTTCTGGAAATCCAGTATCAGAAGCCTAAAATTTCTTACTTCTGTTGTTTCTCTTTCATGGATGCACACATAGGTGTTTCAAAAATACTGTCTGCTAATTTTTGTCTTTGCCTACCTTAAAGACAAAATAGAATTCATAGTTTCTTACAGTTACCCATCTCGGTCACCAAACTGTGTGGGGTTGTTTCTCCCATATAGTAATCCATCCTACAGTTGAAACCATCTAGATGTCCAATAATTTAACTTAATTCTTACATTATGCACTTGATTTATTATAACAACAAGGTTGAGAGCTCAGTATCACAGACCATTCCCACTCCCAATGCCAATGGCAAGCCCTGTGTTGTGATTGGTACTTAGGACAGAATGGCTATCCATCAAGATTAAGCAACTCCTCATTGGGCTTATTTAACTTGCTGCAATGACTTACAGAAATTGGGGAAACATCTTATGTTTGCCTGTTTTTGAAGAATATTACAGTAGATACAGATTTTAAGTATTTTAGTAGCTATGAAGTAGAATATGGGGATTAAAAACAGGATACTTAATAGTTCTATACATTACCTGTAAATGTAGATATATAAGATATATTTGTTTATGTTTCAAATAACGTCAGAACCTCTTCTGATGAAATGGTTTCCTATATACATATTTTTCACTAAAGGCAAAGTAGAAACTATACTATTTTAAAGTTTAAGTATAAAATGTGAAAATTTCATAAACTACAAATGTATAAGTAACTATCACCCAGATGAAGAAGTAGAGCAATACCATTCACCAGATGCTACATTATGCTCTTTCTCAGACATTGCCATACCACACATTCCCATCCCAAGGAAAAGCACTTACTCACACCATAATTTGTTTTGGTGCTTCTGAAATTTATATGGATGTGATCATAAGATATGTACTTTTTGTCTTCATTCTTATGCTCAATATTATACAGGATTAGTCCATGTGTTTGCATATATCATTGTCTAGCAATATTTCTGTATTTAAATATAAGTACTCTATGCTTGTCCATTTCACTGTGGCATATATTTGTTTACAGTTATATGTTACTATGAACAGATCTGATATGACCATTCTTATATTTTGCTGAATCCATGTATACATTCCCATTTGGAAGAATGACTTCTGATTTATGCATTGGAATTAAGCATTTACTGGAAAACAGTTTTCCAAATAGATTATACTAATGTACATTTCCACCAGTGCATACAAGAGTATCAGTTGCTGAATGTCCTTGTCAGCTTTTGAAGAGTATCTGTCTTTTATGTTACCAGTTTGGAAGGTGTTTGGTCATACCACCTTGAAAATTTAATTTGAATTTTTTTGATAACTGGAGTATCTCAGCTCTTTTTCATGTGTTAATATTTCAGTATACTCTTTGATAAAGTAACAAAGTCTAATGGCTGTTTTATTGAGGTACCTGCTTTATTGATTTCTAGGAATCATTTACATGTGGTAGATTTGAGTTCTTTGGTGGTTATAATTCACATTATACACCAAAACTGTTCCAAAATGGATCAAAGATCAATATGTCACTGGCAAAACAATAGAGAATCATTAAGGCAGGGATCCAATGAATAGAACACACAAAAGTGCTACTCATAAAAGAAATAACTGACAAATTAGACTGCATGAAAATGGAGAATTTTTCTTTGACAATTTCTTTATTTTCATCCAAGACATTTTACTTGGGTTGTCTTCGTTCCAGGACATTTCACTTATCTGTCTAGTTAGATATTAAGATACCCTGTCATATCAAGGGAAAAAAATTATTGAAGTCCAATTTTTTAAGCTTTTATTTAATGAATACATTGTTCATAGGTACAACTTTAGGAATATAGTGGTTCTTTCCCCCATACCGCCCTCCCACCCTGATTCCAGTCCCACCTCCTACTCCCTCTCCTGTCCCCTTTCTTCATTGTGATTCATTTTTAGTTTTACTTTATACAGAGGACCAACTCTATGCTAAGTAACAGATTTCAACAGTTTGCACACACACACACACACACACACACACCATATAAAGTACGGTTTGAGGGGCTGGCACTGTGGTGCAGCGGGTTAACACCCTGGCCTGAAGTGCCGGCATCTCACATGGGCACCGGTTCAAGACCTGGCTGTTCCAACTCTTTGCTATAGCCTGGGATAGCAGTAGAAGGTGGCCCAAATCCTTGGGCCTCTTCATCACGAGGGAGACCCAGAAGAAGGTCCTGGCTCCTGGCTTTGGATCGGCTCAACTCCAGCTGTTGTGGCCAGCTGGGGAGTGAACCATGGGATGGAGGACCTCTCTCTCTCTGTGTGCCTCTGCTATCTTTGTGTAACTCTGACTTTCAAGTAAAATAAATAAATCTTAAAAAAAAAAGTACAGTTTGAGAACAAGTTTTGCAGTTAATTCTCATAGCACAATTCATTGAGGACAGAGGTCCTACATGGGGAGTAAGTGTGCAGTGACTTCTGTCATTTCACAATTAACACTCTTACTTACAATGTCAGTGATCACCTGAGGTTCTTACCATGGGCTGCCAAGGCTGTGGAAGCCTTTTGTGACCACAGACTGCATCAGTATTTGGACACCACCATAAGCAAAGTGGAAGTTCTCTCCTTCCTTCAAAGAAAAATACATCCTTCTTTGATGGCCCCTTCTTTCCACTGGGGTCTCAAAGAGATCCTTCTTGTAGGATATTTTTTGCCATGGACTCTTGGCTTTCCATGCCTGAAATGCTCTCACAGGCCTTTCAGCCAGACCAGAAAACCTTAAGGGTTGCTTCGGAGGTCAGTGTGTTATATTTACAACGAATGCCATTCTAGGAGTCTGCTGTGTGGACTGCTTCCCATGTTGGAAGTCCAAATTTTTGTTTTAGTTATTTTAGGTTCCTAGTTGGTAAAGTTCTAACCTTAGGAAAATTAGTAGATAACATATAAAAAACAAGGAGAGTCTGAATAATATCACTCTAGTTCAAATATAAGAAGGAAGCACTTTGGAATGGGTCCTCTGCTTTTACTTTCTATGTAAGTTTAACATGGTTTCATTAGTTGAATTATATAAACTCTAGCAGACAAGTATATGTTCACATCAGGTTGTTCTGGGACACGGTTAGGCTAGCGGACCACTGACCATTCTTCTAAGCCATTGTTTTTAACATGCGTTGATAGAATTGAGACCCTTATTTTGTTCTAAATTTCCTAACTGGAATTCTACGTGATAACTAACTACTAAGAAGGGAGGAAGATAAGGTTTGACATGAGGCTTTAGGGTCAATTTATCCTGTCCAGACAGTAGAATCCTGGAATGTGATCAAAAAGCCCTTGGATAGAATTTAAGAGAATGTGGTTGAAGTTTTAGCTGCATCGCTTAAAAGCCAGGAGACTTTAGATTGGGCTCATCACTTTTTTCCTTCTCTTTTTGCCTCAGTTTGCTTATCCTTAAACAAGATCATTATACTAAGAGTCAGCTTCTGAATTTTAGTTATCTTACTGTGGTGAGAGATAAAGGCATTTTTTTTAAGTCAGCAATAAAGAGACAGAGTGAAAAAGAATAGCCTTTCTGATCAGCTCTAAGGGTTTGATGTTTCAGTTCTGAGGACATCCGGGGAAAGGGTAGAAAAGCAGGATTTGCCATTAATTATGGTCAGGCTGCTTCTTCAGGGCTGCACACCCAGGAAGGGTATTCCATCTTCAGAGACAGAGGGAGAGGCAGTGACTAACTGGAGGTGGCTGAGAATAATGTAGAACACAACTTTGTTCAAAACAGTACTTTAAGTTCATGGCTATGCTAGCCAAAAGATGAAACGAGATCAGAGTCACTAACAGAATAAAAAGTAAGGAAAAGATTTTTTTTCTTTGTTTTAAAGATAGAGAAAAAATTACTCAACAATTAAATGGAAGAAAACTTTGGAAAAGAAGTGAGAAATACCTACATATCCTTAAAATTTTTCGCATAGGTAGAATGGAAAAGACGGTGTAAGTGGATTGAAAAGAAGGGGGAAATGAATAATTACAATCTGAACAGGAGGAACTGGGAAAGAAAAGAAAAATATCCCAAGGGTGAGTACAAATAAGGAGAGGAGTCTCAGAACTGAAATGGAGATAAAGCTCACAGTGTGATAGGGATGGATAAGATAAAGAGAGTGAAATACAGTCGATTTGATTTGTGAATCATTTGCTATGCAACAAGTTCCCATCTTTGTCAGTAGTGATGGATAACTATTGGGGACCTAGTTATTCCTTATGCTACTTCTTAAAACTGTCAGGAGAGGTACACTTCCTACTGGGGTCACTGCAAATGCTCTGAGGTCACTCCTGTTAGCAACGTAGAAGGAGGCATTATACAGTGGGAGTGAGTACTGGGGGAGAACAGGTTGGGTGAGGAGTGCTGCAAATAGTCTCATTAGCACAGTCAAGCTTGGTGCCTGATTAATTATGGAGTACTTGATAACATCCTGAAGTCCTGGAAATCAGGAGAAACGGTAGAGAAAATTGAATGCCATTGAAGAACTGGCTGTATTGAGAACATCATTAACATATTTTTGCTGCTGTTATTCTTCTTGGCGTCTGCCCTTGTCACAGCTGACTGTGGGCTTCCTTAGCTGCAAACTTTGGAACAAAGTAGAGACAGGGAAAGAGAATGGCCAGGGGACATTGTTACCCTGTGTAGAAGCCCAGCAGTCCACTGCGGTTTGAAGCCAGTGCTGTTCTCTGGCGTAGGCCATGCCTGTATTTCTTTCCAAGATCCCAGTGTCGGTTTCCTGTAGAAGTCCGCTGGGTGTGGGTGAAAATGGTTGAGATGAGTCCTTTGGGACTGAGCTTAGAAAGCTCATGTCTGTGTATGCCAACTGGTGATCATTTGCCGCCACCCAGAATCAGACAGGTTTCTGTTAGGAAGAATGTAATAAAACCTCATCAGTGTTCAAGGTCTGACTAGACATCTCATTGCATTGGCACCTTTACATGTGTGAATTTTCAAGACATCCAACTTTTTTATTCCTCCTACAGACTTCTGAGCATTTTAGGGCTCTCTGTGTCTGTATAGTAACACATTCGAGAAAAAAATTTGGAGGGAAAGTTTGCCATGTAACTATTTTTACCTTAATCCAGGAACAAATTTGATAGAAACCACACGACCAACAAATCCAGAGGATACAGTATTTTGTTCTCTGTCCCTGGAGAAGGGAAGTGGGTGTCCACCCACTGAGATGTTGGAACTGTAGCTGGAGATGGTGCTGCTTTCTGAGACCTGGAACATGTTGCAGCTCCGTGAGATGTGGCCTGACACGCTCGGTTCTGCCTCTGGCTTGCAGGGGGAGAGTGTGTCGCTGGAGGGCGTGCAGAATGCCGGGGTCTGAGGAGCAGCAGCTGCTTTTGCTGGCTTTTTCAGTGCAGATAATAAAATAGCTTGGAGAGTATCACATGAGATTGAATCCTTCTATAGAAAATGCTGCCCCTTGGGGTACTGCCAAGCTTTATCTATCCCAAGTGTTTTTCTACTCAGTTAATTTTTTCTCCTTCTCTCTTTCATTTTTGTTGAAGAAATAGAAGAACCAATCTAGATTGAATAAAAATTGACCTAAATGCTCATTAGAACACAAGCTTTCTAGTCGATCTTCAGATATATTTTATTTACACAGAAACCACAGTAATTCCCTCCTTATACTATAGCCCAAGGGCATGGATAAATTCAGGACCTGGGCTCAAGAAAGTGTTCCCAGGCAAATGGGGAGAGAGGGACATGCAGAGCTGTTAGGAGTGATGCTTCTCAACAGTTGTTTCTTAAATTTTTATACAACAGATGCTTTACCTCAGCCAGAAACTGTTCTTTTGTTTATGTTTGTTTTCTCATCTTAGTAGAAATTCAATTTACAGGTTATTTTTTAAAACCCTCTGGTATTTCAGTGTTGAAAAGTAATGTTTCAGGAAGAAGTTTTCCCAGGTGAGTCTCAGATTTTCCCTCTTCTAGTAACTAGCAGGCCCAACTGGATACACTAGAATGTTGATTCTATGAAAACTGGTTAGTTGACGCATAGAACACATCTATGGGCAAGGTAATCTGTTGGACTGGATATTGACAGAATGAGTGTGTAAAGTTTCACCAATAACCTAAAATATTTTAGCATTACTAGTAGTCTAGAAAATTCTGACAGAAGTCTTAAAATTAACTTAAACTCTTTTTAGTGGTATTTTAAAAATTATTAAATTATTTGTGAGGGAGAGTGAGGGCAATGAGAAAGAGAGTGATCCCATCTCAAATGACAATGGCTGGCTGGGCTGGGCTGGATTTGGCCAGGCTAAAGCCAGCAACCAGGAACTCAGTGTAGCCCCCATGTATGTGGCAGGATCCCAACCACTTGAGCCATCACCAGTGTCGCCTAGAGTCTGCATTAGCAGGAGGCTGGAGTCAGGATGAGGCTCTCTGATACAGGATGCAGGTGTTTTAGCCAACTTCTTAAACACTGATCTGAATGCCAGCCTCTCCTCTATTTTTTTTAGTCTTATTTGTGGATATGGGTCTGAAAATTAGGTTTAGGCAGCAGCAATGACTACTTCAATATTTTAATTTTTATTCCATTCTGGAATTTCACAGTACACCAAGGGCTCAGCAAGAAGCCCTGAAATGCAGCTTCTAGATTAGTTAAATCCATTCTTTGCTGAGCATTGCACTTGCCCCACTGATTTGTTCTAGAATGCCCATGGGAATTTCTAGCAGGATGCAAATTGCACTCACAACCACCATGAACCAATAGAGGGAGGAAGGGCATGAAAAATGCACCTCAAAAGCCTGGCTGAAAACAAAAGTGTATGTCTCATAGATTGACTCTTCAGTCATTAGATGTTTCAGTTAGTACACTAGAATTCCAGAAGATGACATGCTGATGCCATGGGATTCAGGTGGGAAAAAATCATGTTCTATCTTCCAAAATTTTGTCAAATTTTAAAGAAATGGACCACTAAAATCTGGACGCTGACTTTTTGAGACTGTTTTTTTCTCTAATAGCTTGCTGCTTTGTTGAAATTATTATATACCTAAAGATGTTTTCAAACAGGAAAACAGTTTTCCAACAGTGATTTGTCGAGTCATTACTGTTTGTAATAATCCTACTTCTCAGTATGTTTCTCTGTATTACACGGGCTGATCTCGACTTACGGATTGGCGTGCTTTCATATAACTTGATGTGGAAAGACTGCCAGGAGACACTACTATAATAAAAATGTAACAGATGCTGAAGGCAGTCAAATTATTTCTTCTCAGTTTCTATATATTGCATTTCACAGTATTGTTTTTATTTATAAACAATATTCCACTTTATTAACTTGTTATTAACTCAACTTGTTATTTGTGCATTTTTGAACTTCTTGTTTACTTTAACTTATTTAATACTTTCTTTCAAACTCTAGTGTTAATTCTCTTTTAGTCTGAGGAAGAAAAGAGTATGGTAGTTGAGATCTGATGAGCATCCCTTGTAATTCAAGATTGCAAATGAAATTGTTGACCAGATTGGCACCTCTGAGCTACAATGCATGGCTATGTTTTATTAAAATAAACATCTAGAATAGAAAGAAAATCGACAACAGACCTTCAGATACTTTGTCGCCATGCTGTTAAGTGTACAGATGTTTTAGAAACATCTGGTGTGGATGATTTTGTTTACTTTTATGACTGTTTAGTATGGCACAGACTCAGATGTCCCTTTAATTTGAAGACCCCAGTGATTTAGAACAGAGGGATTCAAATTCTCTACCAGAAGCCACAGTAAAAGAATATATTTTACATCATCACTGTGTTTGTGCTAATTCACACCGCATCCACGTCAGCTCCCACATAATTAAACATAGAACAGAAACAAGTTTCACAAACTAATACACAGCCTTTAGACATGTGATGAATTTGGTTCTTTCCTTTTTCTTTGCATTCCTTCAAAGTTGAATAAATGTTAATTTGATTGCTCATGGAATTAATGGATTTTCCCATTTTGAAAACTTTTTATTAGTTTGTACCTTCAACTCAGAGTGTTCCCTTATAGGAGTGTGTAGAATGACCTTACGGTATGTAAACTTAAGATAAAGTCCAGAAAAGGAATTCAGTTCAAGTTGTAATCTGGACACTGATATGTGAGTTTGTAGTATACTGGTTGATAAGTTATTAACTTGTTTGTGCTTGTAGGTGTCCCACCAAAGAAAGAGAAGGTGAGTTTAGGGGCCAGAGGCTTCCATTTTCCATTGCTTTTCAGCAGTTAGCAACCTTCATGAAAACTTCCTGGGGAGAAAATCAGCTGTCAGTAGCAGCAGACAAGATGCCAGCTCTCCGAGGAGCTGTATGCTACGTGTAGCCGATGCTGTCCTTGATTTAGTAAGTGTAGAGGAGACCTAGTGTATCACCTAAGGCTCTGCAGGTGGGAGCTGATGTGTCCTGCTGCAGATTGAATATTTGTGTACCCACACAATTTGCATAGAGAAATCATAACCCGAGGGTGATGGTATTAGGAGGTAGGGCCTTCAAGATGTGATGAGATTAGCGCCTGTATGAAAGGTGATCCAAAGAGTTCCCTTGTGTGTTCTTCCTTGGGAGGTTAGCAGTAAGAAAACTGCTGTCAGTCAGGAAGTGGGCCTTTACCAGGCACTGAATCGGCAGCATCTTGATTTCGGGCTTCCTGGTCTCTGGAAGTGTGGGAAGTAAATTTGTCATGTTGATAAGCCCTGAGTTTAAAGTTTTGTGTTAGAGTAGTATACATGGACCAAGACTGCCCAATTGAAGAAGGTCCTTTAAGCTTGTCTTTAACGCTGGCACACTACCTGCTTGCTTTTGCTGAGACACCTGCCACATGTCTTGACCTAGATAACCTAGAGGTGAGGTCGTTGGATCTCGTTTCTCTGGCAGCCTCCTGTCAGAAGTATTTAAGTTTGTCATTCAGCTTTTAACCATTAATATGAGCATGTTATATTATAGATCTAAAGCAAATCTCTATCATGTCCTTATTACCTTCAAAGATTCATAAATGTTGAAATCTTTAAACAGTGTTACTGTTATCAGTCATAGAGAACTTGAAATCATGCCTTTTGTTAATGATTTCTATTGGAAGAAGAATAAACCTCAGCCTTCATATTATACACCAATACTTTTTCTGGACGACATCATTTGCTTCTATTTTAAATCATTCTTAATTTTTTTAATTTACTTATTGATTTGAAAGTCAGACTTAGGAAGAGAGAGAGAAAGTCTGCCAACGATTGGTTCACTCCCCAAATGGCTGCAGTGGCCAAAGCTGGGCCAATCTGAAGCCAAGAACCAGGAGCTTCTTTTGGGTCTCCCATGTAGGTGCAGGGGCCCAAGATGTTGGGCCATCTGCTGATGCTTTCCTAGGCCATAGTAGAGAGCTGGATTGGAAGTGGAGCTGCCTGGACTGGAACTGGTACCCATATGGGATGCCAGCACTGCAGGTGGCAGTTTTACCTGCTATGTCACAGTGCCAGCCCCTGTGATTCCTAAATTTGAACTTATTTTTTCTCTATATGGAAGTGGAAAACAATTGCTTCTTTGCACTGTTGAAGAAACAAAAGAATGCTAAAGCTCTACATATTTATGTATTTAATTATAGGATGAATAATATCAATCTCTTAGGTTTTTCCCCGAATATTCTTAGTAAATATTACTCTTAAAGCTGTATGCTTTTTTAGGTTATTTTCATGTCATTACCTTTTGGTAGCTTTGAGATCTGCAAGGAGAGAAGGCCTACATTTCCGGGAATTGAGAGTCCCTACCTGCACTTCCAGGGGTGAAAAGTCCTTGTCAAGGTCCCCACAGGTGCCTAAAGGTCAACCAATGAGGATCAGACCTGCCTCAACCTTTAACCCCCACGCCCTGTATCTATAAAAGGAGCCCTGCCAATGTCTGATGCGCAACTTCTCTGCCCCCCCCCCCCCGCCCCGCACTGTTGGGATTGGGGAACCTCACCAGGAAGCAGAATCCCAATAGAAGCATGTGAATTAATTGATTCGTCTGCCTGGGAAGATTTGCTAGGCGCCGGACACCTTGCACCTTTGTCCCTTACTGTTGATGTCAGACTTGGTACTCAAGATTCCTAAACCTAAGAGTTTTCATCACATATCTCAATTTTTTTCCATATCAGTGATTAAAATAGAGAAGACATTCAGTAGTCCTTTAACTGTACTGCCATTTGGCTAATAAATGTTCACTTCTGGCTTTGCCTATATGTTTATTTTTTTCTTTTCTTTCTTTAGCTTATTTTTTTTCATTTGCAAACTCTTCTAAAATTTCTGAGACAAATTTTATTTGTAGAGTTTCTATGTGACATTTCAATACTTGTAGACGTTATGTAATATCCAATCAGAGTAAGCGTTTCTTCTCATACGTTTAGTATTTCTCTGGTGAAAGCATTCAAAATCCTTCAGTTCTTTTTCCCCTTGGAGAAATGTACAATGCATTATCATTATCTGTACTCACTCTACTGTACAATAGCGTATCAGAACTTCATACTCCTAACTATACTTTGTCATATATTCATCAATCTCTACCCTTTCATCAACTTCCTTCCCCGGCTTTTAATAGCTGTGATTACACTGTTAACTTCTAGGAGATCAACATTTTTATATTTTTTGCATGAGAGAGATCATGTGGTACTTGTGTTTCTGTGCTTGTCTTATTTCCCAGAATATAATGACTTCCAGCTCCATCCATGTTGTTATAATTGACAAAATTTCAGCCTTTTATGGCTGAATAGTATTCTATTGTGTATATATTATATGTGCCACATGTTTTCTGTCTGTATAACTTGATGAACATGTAGGTTGTTTCCATTTATTAGCTACTATAATGGAATAATGCAGCAGTAGACATGGGAGTGCTGATGTATCTTCAGTAGACTCATTTCATTGCTCATGAGGTATATATTTCATTAGTGGAATTGCTAGAATATAGAATATATGGCAGCTCTGTTACTAGTTTTTGTTTAAAACCTCTATATTGTTTGCCCATAATGACAGTATTAATTTACAATCCCCCAACACTGTGCAAAGCTTTTCTTTTCCCACATCCTTGGTGACACTCATTATCTCCTTTTTTATATAATAGCCAATATAGTTATAGTCAGATGATAACTAATTGTTGTTTTACATGGCCATTTGTATATCTTCATTTTGTAAATGTCTGCTTAAGTCCACTGCCCATTTTTATTTATTTTTGCTGTCAAGTTGTTTGAGTTCCTTATATATATTCTGGACATTAATTCATTGTCAAATGTGTAACTTTCAAATATTTTCTCCCATTCTGCATGTTGTCTTGTCACTTTGTTTACTGTTTCCTTTGCTATTCAGAAGCTCTTGAGTTTGATTAAATCCCATTTATTTATTTTGCTTTTGTTGAGGTCTGAACCTAAAAGCCTTTGCTCGTTCTAATGTCTAGAAGTATTTCTTCTGTGTTTTTTTCTAGTAGTTTCAAGTCTTAACTCCATTTTGAGTTGATTTTTGTACATGACAAGAGATGATGTTCTAGATTCATATTTCTGCATGTGGATATCCAATTTTCCCAGAGCCACTTGTTGAATATACTGTCATTTTGCCAGTGCATGTTAAGACATTTCTTGATATGAATGAAAATGGAAATGCAACATATGGAAACCTACAGAATATGGCAAAAGCAGAAATAAGAGGGAAGTTCGTAGAAAGTTCACAAATAGAAAACTCATCACTGCCCTCTAAAGAACTAGAAAAACAAGCACAAATAAAATCCAGTATGTGGAGAAAATCATAAAAGTTAGAGTAGAAATAAATGAAACAGATAAAAGTACAATGTGGAGGGGGCACATTGTGATGCAGTGCATTAATCCACCAGTTACATGTGCCTACATCCTGTATCAGAGTCCCTGGTTTAGTCCTGGCTGCATCATGCTTCCAACCTAGCTTCTTGCTAGTGTGCCTAGGAAACATTAATTGATGGCCCAACTGTTTGCTTTTCTGCCAGCCACATGGAAGACCCAGATAGAGTTCATGTGTTTGGCTTGGGCCTGGCCTACCCTTGGTTGTTGCAGGCATTTGGGGAATAAAACAATGGGAGATCTCTTCCTTCTCCCACTCCCTTCTCTCTGTCACTTTGCCTTTCAAATAAATAAATATTTTTTAAAAATACAAAAATATAAATGAAACTAGTACTTTGGGGGTAAAAAAGCACTTAGCTAGACTAAGAAAAAGAGATTCAAATACAATCAGGAAGGAAAAAAGAAAACTTTACAATTGATACCACAGAAATGCAAAAGGATTTTTAGGAATTATTTGCAGTTATACAGCAACACATTTGATTACCTAAAAGAAATGGACATATTACTGCATGTAGCTACTACAGTTCCTCAAGATGATTCAAGTACTAATTTTATTTCTTCATTATACCTACATTTTGTGTGTCTAAGGAGTTAATCACAATCTCTTCAACCCATTGTCTAAGTAATCAATGAAATAGTCATTTTTTATAAGACTGATGTATCCTGAATGCCAGTTATTAAGTGTATGCAAGACAATAACATGAACAGATGACTCCTTAGAATATTTATATAGCCAGTGGTGGCTATTGTGATCTTCAAAAAGTGCATGGAAACTGAATGTTATAAAAAATGCATGGATTTCAAAATACTTTTGCACTAAGTAAACATGTTAATCTATATTCCATGAACTTAGTGAAGTACCTTCTATAGTGCAAGAAACTAATTGTTTTGTGATCCTGATACTTCTCAGTGTGTGGAATTCACATGTCAGCAGCACATCTACTTGACTTCAATGAAATATGTTAAGAATTGCACAAAACTGTGCCCTTATGGAAAATGCATTGGCTGCCATTTGGTTTTCAGATGGTACACTTAGTCAAAGCTGAATTTAAGTGTCTCTTGTTCTTTTAAAGAATATCACATTTGGTCAGATTAGCTCATTTAAATGTTTCATGAAATGAACTAACACACTGCAGGTACTAACTGTATATGCTAACTGAACTCTTGGATAGAAATGTCGGTTGGGAGGAATATTTGATTGTTTTCCGTGGTTATGTTGAAAGCCAGGTGATGAAGACATCTGGTAACGAAAGAAGATAGGAAAGAAAATACTCTCCGAGTTTGGAAATGTTATTTTAGTCTTTCACCTGCTTTGAGATGAAATGCACAAAATGCAAATGACAAGATGACTAGGCTATCATCGATAGTCTCTTGTCACAGAGGACCTTAGAGATTCCTGTGCTGCAGGGAAGAGTGCGAGAAGAAGCAGTGGGTAAATGAATGCTTTGTGTGTCCTAAATGTTAGAGAGTAAGAAACTGAGAAATGACACATTGTAGATAATACCCACTTATATAGGAGATAATTTAATTACAGATCTATCATTTCTACATATTTATTCAAAGAAGTCTTGGCTATTTATAGTTTTTGTTGCTATATATTCTGCCAACATGCATCTTGTGTATGTGTTTTTTCTTCTCTAGGATTATTCATTTTCTTATACATTGTGGACAAGAATGCAGATTCACTGATAAGAGGAGTAACACAGGGATTCATCCACATTGAACCAAATACAGACGTAGTTACTGTTTTGTTTGTTCTGTCCTCTTTTTTTTCTTTTTTTTGACAGGCAGTATCCTCTTTATTCCATCATTCATTAGGCATCTATTGACTGTCTCATACTCTGTACAGTTTGGATGGAGTGGGAAACAAAAGGAAACATGAAGTACATAGTTTGCCTGCCAGGGTTTTTGCAGATTATGTAGAAATGCATTTTATAGTTTCATGAAATAATACATAGTGATAAAGGGGTAGTATGTCTTTATGAAAAAATAACAATAGAGTTGTGGGTTTCATAGGCTGAGGGGATTAGATAATCACACTCAGATTACCTACCTCTAGGCCAGCTTTTAGGACAATTCTATCTTTAGGAAAGAAAAGCTTATGAAGTTTCTGTTCATTAATCCAGGTGACTCAGAATCTCATTAACCTGACTGCTGAACCATCTATATTCTGTTCCAGAGCTTGTACCCTGTGCTATACCTGGGACAAAGCCATAGCAGTATGCCCTGTTGACAACTGTTAATTTTGTTCTTCTGTATTTGTAATGCCTTTGATTTTCAAACAAGGATTATGGGATAAAATTGCCATACTTGGGAATGAGTTGTAGTCTTTTAGGTCTTCCTGTTTTTACAGAATTTGCTAATAACATAGGAATATAAAAGTTCTAAGGATAACTCGGGGTAATAGATTAGCAAATATATACATGAGAAGGGCCAGAGGCTTTGTTTTTTGGTATGACTTATTTCTGACATGTTAGATCATAAATAGACTTCAGTAGGCTAAGACAGCATGATGCCAGTAGACTAAGAGGAGAATGAGAGTTAAGTGAGTGAGAATAAAATGAGGATGAAAAGTGCATTTCATGGAAGGGTAAAAGCAACAGGGTAGGAAGTATGAAACTAGGGCCCAGAAGAGCAGAAAATATGCTATATTTGTTATTGCATTCCAAATGTCTAACATAGTCTCTGGAACATAGTGGATAAAATACAAAACCTGCTGAGGACCATTTGAGAGAGGACATCACGTTGGAGATTCCAGAAGTAGATTAACGTAAAATGATAGTTGAAAAAATAGGGAGTGGTGCCACTATTGTATACCCAAGTTAAAGAAATAGGACACTCCCAAAAAAATCATCTGAATTTTGAAGGATTGTGAGGCCAGGGTATTGTCTGGAGGCAATTTTCCAGTAACAACTGGGATATAACAATTCTACAGTTTGATCCTACACACATGCATATACACAAAGAACAAAAACCTCACAGATAATAATAGCAGGAAGTAGTCATAAAGTCTACTGGGGAGCAATGAACAAGCAGGTCTCTCATCCCAGCCACTTGAGTTTGTGGGAGGTATGTGGGGTACAGGGGAGGGAAAGGCAAAAACCTTGGACAAGATTGGATGCCACATGGTAATTTTTTAAAAATATACATTTTGCAATAGAAAGAAAATTTTAATAAAAAATATGAGGGCTTTTGTTCAGAACAGAGTAGGGATTGCACAGAAAGGGGCATAGATAGAGCCAGTCTTGGGAGAAGAAAGTCTGGGAGGAATGGAGATGATCTGAATAAGGCTGAGAAACTCAGGATTATAAAGAAATGATGGAATTAGGGGAAATCATACCAGCAAGAATGGGAATTTTGTTTTTGAAACTTAGAGATACTTATTTTTCTAGAATTACTAGGTATGCAAGTGGAAATACCTAGTGAGTAGATAAACATGGTTAAATGCAGTTACGTAAACCATTTTATAATGCCTACCATTTTCATTACTTTCCTTTCAATTTTTGATACATTCTGGAGGAAATGGACACTGTGGCAAAACATAATCAATCACTACTGTTGAGAAGCTTAACATTGCTTAAGATGCTGAAGGTGGCATTTAATGAGTACTTGTTAGGTGTCAGGAAGGATTTGACAAGCTTTAAAGGAAGCAATTTTTATTAGCATCAAAGGCATTGTAAGATGAGTACCTGCATTGTCTCTGAGCCATAGAGCACATGAAAGGTAAATAAATAATCCTACATTCATACAGAATCCAGTAATGGAGTTGTGATTGGACAAAAATTGTCCACTACATGATTTTTCATCTTGATAATGAACATTATAATCTTTCAGACAACCACCAACCTTCACTCCTGTTTGTGGGAAAGTTTTGCAGAGTATTCGTTTTGCTACATTTAGCGAGAGCAGATGGGACGATGGAACGGGTTAAACAATAGAGGGAGTCAACACTGACAGAATAATGTGAGCCACCGTGTGAGCATTACAAAGAGATGAAGGATGACACATCATAATTCAATGGGACGATCAGATGTGATGGATTTCCTAACCACCCAATCTTTCACTGACAAGCTTGTCCCTTTCTTTGTGATTCTGCCTGATTACACTGGCCTGCAAGATGCCAAATAGCCCTAGTGTTAGAAGGCACTATGATGCACTGTCAATCATTCACGAAGAGGTGAGATGAACTAGGTTACAGATAATCCCTAAACTCTTCCTAAAATTTTGTGTGCTGGTTGTCTGTGCTATCCTAAATTCATTCAATTTCTAAAAACCTAGTGTCTTAAAAACCCAGGAGAGGAGAGATTGGTTCAATAAGGCTGCATGATCTCAGATCACTAAATGTTATGTTACTTGAGTTCTATGAGGGACAGCAGTAGTGCCTAAAAGATTCTCTGTGTTTGTGTAATTTAATTTAATTAACAGGACCAATCTATAATTCTATACATGTAAAATTATAGAATCTTACCATGCCAAATTTAAGATGTTGACTTAGATCCATATGTATTGACTTGGAATGATGTCCATAGTGTCTTGTAGGTGAAAGAAGTTCCAAAATATAACATATACTTGGATTCTACTTAGGTTACCTGATTGGAACACACTGCTTTAAGAGCTCTCTAATTGAACAATCTGAGGATCAGCTAGCATAGCAGCTGAGTGTGAGGGATGTAGAATGAGACCACCAGGCTTTGAAACCATGGCACACCTCTGAGTGAATGTTTCATTTTTCTCTACTTCAATTTACAAATTGGCAAAGTGGGTTATAATTGAATGTGTCTAATAGAATTCTGTTGACTATTAAGAAATCATATGTACAAAAACATTACCACGCCTGGTTTATAGTAAACATGAAGATAATTTATTACTCTTATAATAGAGAAATATGGAAGAAGGTTTACTAACATGTTAACTGTCATTTCTTTCCTCTTGGAAGCATTTTTTATACTTTGATAACAATAGAGGATTATTTGTTAATTTTTAAAGGTTTATTTATTTTGAAAATTAGAGCTACAGAAAAGAGGGAGAGACAGAAATCTTCCATCCACTGGTTCACTCCCCAGATGGCCACAGCATCTGAGGCTGAGCCAGGTTGAAGCCAGGAGTTTCATCTGGGTCCCTCATGTGAGTACAGAGGCCCAAATACATGAGCCATTCTCCACTGCTTTCCCAGGCACATTAGCATGGAGCTGGATCATGGAGCTGGGACAGGAACCAGCATGTATTTGGGATGTTGGCATCACAGACTGGTTTTACCCGCTGTGCCCCAATGCTGACCCCTCTTGGTTAATTTTGTTAAGAAAATAGGTAGATTCTTTGTCTTGGAAGGAAATTTATGTACTATTTTTTCCTAATTTTCTGAGTACGGAGACCTACATTGCAAGTTTCCTAGCACACTTATCTTCAACCTCTGCACAAACTCCTCGTGTTATCTCTTACACCGTAAGAGGTATGAGGACAAACCCTCCATTTTCCAGTCTCTTTGAATGTTTCATGGAATAAG
The DNA here is from genome assembly GCF_964237555.1 of Oryctolagus cuniculus. Classification (NCBI taxonomy): domain Eukaryota; kingdom Metazoa; phylum Chordata; class Mammalia; order Lagomorpha; family Leporidae; genus Oryctolagus; species Oryctolagus cuniculus. The sequence continues at coordinate 74,204,059 of NC_091435.1, read as the reverse complement.
TATTGCCTAAATAGGACTTTAATTAATTGTGGTTTTCAGAAATCAAGTCATTTCTCTCCCAAGTCATTGTCACCCTATCATGGGATACATCTAGATTGTTAATGCAATTCTCATTCTCTCTCTGAGAGGATTTCAGTTCATTGCCTCCTAGGGCCAAAGGGAAAACACCTACACCTTAGCACTGTCCTGAGTCTTTTTCACAAGATCTTATCCACAGAAGAGTTGGACTTTCCTATCATTAGCCTTAACATCTCTCCCCCAAATAGCATCATGTTTCCTTCAGTGGCTGTTGGACAAGACTGTATCAGGAAGAATATAGCACAAAGGGCTGCTCATGAGTGAATGTGAATTTCCTACTCTATCCTCTCAAGTTATTCCAAACAAATATTTCATACAATAATTCCCAGACTCATGATGGGATATGAAGGATAGGAGTAAACAAGAAGTGTGTGTTTAGAATTCAGCTTTCCTTTTTAATTTTTTGGGGGTTTTATTTATTTTGAGAGGTAGAGTTACAGACAGAGGGAGAGACAGGTCTTCCATCTGCTGGTTCACTCCCCAAATAGCTGCAAGGACTGGAGCTGAGCCAATCCAAAGCCAAGAGCTTCTTGTGGATCTCCCACATGGGTGCAGAGGCCCAAGGGTTTTTAGCATCTTCTACTGCTTTCCCAGGCTATGAGCAGAGAGTTTAATTGGAATAGGAGCAGCTGGGGACATGAACCAGCACTCATATGAGATGCCAGCGTAGCAGGCTGAGGTCTTGCCTACTCTGCCACAGCAGTAGCCCTTTGGGTTACCTTTTATACCTGGGATCCCTGTTTTTTGGGCTAAAAGTCTGTTAACTCCGTGACTTTGTCCTGACTCAGATTACCTGTAGGCATTATAATGCCCAAGGCTGTTTTCAGAGGAAAGCTTTAGCCCAGAAAGTACCATGCCTTTGAGTAGATCTGAGTGGTATTTGCAACAAGGAGAACATTACAATATTTGAGTAACAGATACAGTTGGAGGTTATATGACACACAGCTCTGGAAGAGTAAGAAGCCATGTACAACTCTAAGTATTAAATACACACATAATGTAAAAGAGTAGACATCTACCACTTGCATTTTAACAGGCATTAGACAAATGGGTTTGCTCTTGCATCATCAAAGGTTGCTATCCACTCGGTCACTGTGAAACGCTCCCTGCGGGTTGGTGCTGTGGCGCAGCGGGTTAAAGCACTAGCCTGAAGCACCAGCATCCCATATGGGCGCTGGTTCTAGTCTCAGCTGCTCCTTTTCCGATCCAGCTCTCTGCTATGGCCTGGAATAGCAGTAGAAGATGGCCCAAGTCCTTGGGCCCCTGCACCCTCGTGGGAGACCTGGAGGAAACTCCTGGCTTCGGATTTGCGCAGCTCCGGCCGTTGTGGCCATCTGGGGAGTGAACCAGTGGATGGAAGCCCTCTCTCTATGTCTCTACCTCTCTCTGTAACTCTGTCTTTCAAATAAATAAAATAAATCTTAAAAAAAAATGCTTCCTGATCTTTGGGTAAGGAATCAATGCATGCAAACCTGCTCACATAAGGCTAGGGAATGAGAATGAACAACTTCCTCCCAGCAGTGCCTCTGTTCTTGCTGTTACTCTCTTCTTTTGGTGATCTCCAGGATTCTTGGCTCTAACTATCTACTTGGTTTTATGGCAATCCCAAGTTCCTTCCTGAAGCTGATCTCTTATGGCTTGTACTATGCAAAGACACTATGGCTCTGCTGAGACAATAAGCTAAAAAAAAAAAATAAAATACAGGGGCCAGTGCCGTGGTGCAGTAGGTTAATCCTCCACCTGTGGTGCTGGCATCCCATATGGGCACTGGTTCTAGTCCCAGCTGCTCCACTTCCAGTCCAGCTTTCTGCTATGGCCTGGGAAAGCAGTAGAAGATGGGCCAAGTCCTTGGACCCCTGCACCCATATGGGAGACGGGGAAGGAGCACCTGGTTCCTGGCTACGGATCTGTGCGGCTCTGGCCATTGCAGCCATCTGGGGAGTGAACCAACGGAAAGAAGACCTTTCTCTCTGTGTCTCCCTCCCAATGTCTGTAACTCTACCTCTCAGATAAAATAAAATCTTTTAAAAAAATACAGTTGCACTGAAGAATATATGAAAGCACCATGGTGGTATTAAAATAGATATCTAATCTTCTGGAAAACTTTACCTAAGAGAGATGAGGATTTTGCTGACCTCTGAGAAATTTTAGTTTCCTATTTTTATTTTGAGGTTCTTAGAAGAAAACATGGATTTTAATGGGACTTTGATTACATAGCCAATGCAACATCATGACCCAGTACCACTTTTGTTTGCAGCACTGATCCTTAGGTCTAACAAAGACCACCAATAACAATGGAAAACTGTGGAAATTCATGGGTGCCTGCTTATCTACTTGCTGGATCTGTGCCTGTTTTCCCTTGTATAAATCATAGATATCGTTCTTTTTAGTTGAGGTTAAATGATGAAGCCCTCAGTTGGTTTACTTTGCCACTTTGATTTTTTTGTTCCTCAGCCTCATCTCTTCCTCTCACCTCTCATAAGCAAAGTGCATTTTTCTTGGTCTTATTTTATACACGGTTTCATGGCTTTATCCTACTTTACTGAAGGGCTTTACCCTTTATTGATTCTTTAGAACTTACTATACTTCTTTTTTCTTAATTTTATATTATCAGTAGCAAAATCTGTCAAGGAGAAAAATATATTTTCAATTAAAATTGATACAAATCTGTCTTACTGACAAGTATGGCAATTGAAAATGCATTGTTTTATCAAAGGAAAAACAACAGCATTCCATCTCCAGTTCCTTTGTGAAAAATACATTTTTTAATAATTACAATTATAGCCTTTTTACTTTATAATGAATATAACAAGCATTATCTTATAAATGTAGTTTCAGGAATGATAGTATAATCCTTTCCACTGTCATTATTGATTAATTTGATTAACATTATTCCTAAAATACTACAAAGAACTATTTTAGCATTAATTAAATTTATATGAGGCCTCAGGTAGGAGCTGTGCAAGAGATATTGCAAGAAAAATGGCTGTACTCCTAGGTCAGTGATTTGCAATTGCTCTTGCTGGCAGTTATCTGAATTTTGAAAGAGCATGAATGATCAAGCATGAATATGTGAGGCCATATTAGAAGTATAATTGTCTGAGAAGACTCGAGGCTACCTTTTTTTTTCCATATTCACTATTTTTACTCTTCTTTCAGCAATTCATATAGCTTAACAAAAATGAACTATTGGATGTAATTTATTTTTACAGACTATCATGGTATTAACATGGTATTATCACTTAGAGATATGTTTTTGACCTTATAAATTAAATGAAAATACATACTTTTCACTACTTATTTAGATGAATAGAAAACTTTTTTTATAGTGTTAAGATGATGGCTCTGCCTGGCAGGTAACTATTCTTTTTTTTTTTCAACTTTTATTTAATAAATATAAATTTCCAAAGTACAACTTTTGGATTATAGTGGCTTTTTCCCCCCATAACCTCCCTCCCACCTGCAACCATTTCATCTCCCACTCCCTCCCCCATCTCATTCTTCATCAAGATTCATTTTCAATTATCTTTATATACAGAAGATCAACTTAGTATATACTAAGTAAAGATTTCAACAGTGTGCACCCACACAGATGTACAAAGTATAAAGTACTGTTTGAATAGTAGTTTTACCGTTAATTCCAATAGTACAACACATTAAGGACAGAGATCCTACATGGGGAGTAGGTGCACAGTGACTCCCATTGTTGATTTAAATATTGACACTCTTATTTATGATGTCAATAATCACCCAAGGCTCTCGTCATGAGCTGCTATTAACTATTCTAATATGTTTGTTACCATTATTGTATATACACTGGAGTGCTAACCATCTAATTTGAAATGAAATACACTGGTTAAAATTCACTAATATATTCAAGTGATTTTTAAGGATCTAAGCCCTTTCTCATATCCTGGAGATAACAGAGACATAATCTGCATCTTCCATGTAGTTTTCAATGTACTGAAAAGTAATAAACAAATGACAAATCGTTTCTAAGTGTCCTGGTAGAATTATGTAGAGGGCATAGTGGTGGCTTTAGGAAAGGAACTACCAACTATTTATGGAAGTATTGTGTAAAGCAGTAATTCTTAAATTTAGTTTTCAAAGTCAGGATTACATAACTAGGAGGCAGGAAGGGGAAAAAAGTTATTCTTGCAGAAAACATGTTAAAAGTAGGAAATAGGCTAAGACCTGGAAAGTCAGATTTAGCAGACTGTAGTAAGAGATAAGGCTTAAATGAGCAGCCTTAGAACACATGAGGCACCATGATAGAGTTTGGATTTTAAGAATATGATCTGATGGCAATATTTAAAGTTAGATTTAAGGAAGGTGAAAATATACTTGATGTGTTATGAAAATGGTTAGTCTATTGTAATCCAAAAGAATTGTAGATGGCAGGGAATAAGAAGAGATCTTGAAGAGAGGTGAAAAGATTTAAGAGTTTTATAATGAAGTTTATAACAACTTGGACCTTGATGGGAATGGAAGCAGTTTAGGATGGAAGGGAAGAGTCGGTGGTAGCCATTGTCATTGGGTTTGTGTAACTTAGTGGATGTCATTGTCAATAACTGGAAAAAGGAATAGAGGAAATAGAAGTTTAAGCAAGGTTCTGCTACTGGTATAATAAATTATCTCCAAAATTAGCCATTAGGAGAACAAGCACACAGCCTATATTTTTCTTTGGTCAGAAGTTTGGGAACAACTTAGGAGTTATGGCTAATGTTCTTTGATGCAGTTTCAGTAAAGATGTTGGCCACAATTACAATCATTTGAAGGCTTAAATGAGGCTGTAGGAACTGTTTCCAAAATAGTTTATTCCACAGTTGTTGTCAGGATGCCAGTTTCTTATCACATAGGTTTGCTTGAGTATCCTCATGACAAAGTAATTGTTTTTTTCTGAGAGTGAGTGAGTAGGATCAAGGAAGAAGCCACAATGTCTTTTATGACTTAGCCACATAAGTCACACATGCCGGTTCTAAAATATGGCTAGCCTATCATTGCACAGTTCAGCACAATCTAATATGGGAGAGGACCTGGAAAAGGCAAAGATACTAGGAAGCATGGATCATTAGGGCCATCATGAAGCCTTGTACCACAGGGCATGTTGAGTTCAATTGTCGGTAAGTAGCAATCTCAGGAAGTAGTAAATATATATACAGAGTCTGCAACAATTCCTTCCAGAAACAATATTTAGATGGATGATAGACAAAGGCAAAAACATAACATTAGAGAGTATCTACATTCAGAAGTCATTCAGAGGGAATTACTATATTAAAAAGACTGAGTGGGCCGGCGCCATAGCTCACTTGGTTAATCCTCTGCCAGCAGCGCCAGCATCCCATATGGGCGCCAGGTTCTAGTCCTGGTTGCCCCTCTTCCAGTCCAGCTCTGTGCTGTGGCCCGGGAGGGCAGTGGAGGATGGCCCAGGTGCTTGGGCCCCTGCACCCGCGTGGGAGACCAGGAGGAAGTTCCTGGCTCCTGGCTTCGGATCCGCGTAGCTCCGGCCGTGGCGGCCATTTGGGGGGTGAACCAATGGAAGGAAGACCTTTCTCTCTCTCTCTCTCTCTCACTCACTCACTCACTGTCTAACACTATCTGTCAAATAAAAAAGAAAAAAAAAAAAGACTGAGAAAGGAAGAATCAGAGAATGGGGTCAGTAGTTAGATTAGTAGTTCAGAAACTCAAAATAGTTTCGTGTGGTATAAAAAATAATTAATAACCTTTGCCAGTGAGTAAGAGTACAAAACTAATGACACAGAACATGAAAAGGAAGTAAAAAAAAAGGGACTATAAGTTATAATTACACTTCCAGGGACTTGCCTAAGCCATCAGAAAGGGGTTCTATGATGGACAGCAGAGTACATGAGGAGATCATGTGTCTGATGGGAGGAACCTGGAGACAGAGAAAATACGGAGAAACTGAGGCAATAGTAAGGGTAACCGAAAGAGGAGAGGAGTAAAGCAGAAACATTTCTCAGCAAAAGGCTCACTCTGAATTTGGATAAAAGTTTCCTCCTCCTCTGGAGTCAATTTTTGCAGAGATATGAAATAGGCTATGGGTATCATTAGGGGAAATTAATTTTCACCTGCTGGAGAGAACAGATTTTCTCTTAAAAAAAAAAGTTCTTGTGACAATGTGGTCTAGAATATTAGAGTTGAAAATAGGTAGCTTGGAACACTCTTGCGAAGAGTGGAAAGAGATTACCACACCAAGATGGCTCAGTGTTCACTGAGAATAAAGAGCACAGATTTGTAGTGGCACCAGAGGATACACTGAACTTAGAAATATGGAGATAATAAAACTAGGTCACCAAGAGAAAATATTTTCAGGTGGTTCTGGTGGTCTCTGGTTTTAAATACAGTTTTGACATTTACTGTTGTGTAATCAAAGATGGGTTAAAGAAAAAAAAGTACAGGGTATAAGTGTATATTAAAGTAGCTATTATGAAACTTGTGGATTTTTTTTTTTTTTTTTTTTTTTTTTTGTATTAAAGAGGCTTACTAGGGTTGTGTCATGGTATAGCAGGTAAAGCTGCTGTCATTCCATGTGGCGGTGGTTTGTGTCCTGGTTGCTTCACCTCTGATCCAGCTTCCTGCTGATGACCTGGGAAAAGTAGCAGAAGATGCCCCAAGTATTTGGACCCCTCCCATCTACATCTGCATGGTAGACCTAGAAGGAACTCCTGGCTTTGGCCTGGCCCAGCCCTGGCTGTTGAAGCCATCTAGGGAGTGAACCAGAGGATAGAAGATCTCTGTCTCTCTGTAATTATTTAAAATAAATAATCCTTAAAAAAAAAAAAAAAACCTTCAAAACTTTCTGTTACTTCAATAAACACATTTAGTTAGAAGCATTTTTATGAAAATGTTTGAAATACAATAAATGAATTCTTAGATTTGTTATCTGATTTTATAGATCAAGGAGTTAGATTTATGTGCTGAAAGGAAATGCAGAGACTAATAAGTCAACAGCTACACATGCCATGTGATACAAGATAGCATAGATAACCAATGGACATTCCCACCTGCCTCTCTTTGTGTGTGTATATGTGTGTGTGTGTGATTTATTTTATCTCAAAAGAGAATCCAGAACCCAAATCATTACAAATATCATTAGATCTCCTTTTTTGAAATCTGTTAAAATCAAATAGTTTTCCTTTTGTATCTCCTTTTGTTAACTTTAAAGAGTTCAACATTCTGTAATTATGTATAAATATGCATGTGAATTTATCAGAAAAGCTCCATTTTGCAGTTGTCTTTCAGTCCATCAGAATGTTCTACAAAACCTAGATGAAATTTAATATTGTGAACTAAAGCTATGTTACAGTATATCAGTGTTTTCCTATATGGTTATGGCCAGAAGAGAATTTGTTGACATTAATTTATTTTAATGGAAACGGTAGGCTTTCTGAGTTGTTAAATTGGCACAGGTACACTTTAGAATGTTGCGTAAGGCTTATTTCAGTTCCAGAAGGGGCCATGGTTTGATTAGGGGATAAGATAGCTCAGTATTTGCAAGAATAACCTGTATCTCATGGAAATAGATTATAGCGTTACACTTCATTTTGGACTAATCTGTTTCTTAGATTTTTGCCTTGATGATGAATTTTCTTCTCAAGCATAAAAAATGAAAATATCAACAAATACATTACAGAATTCTTAGATATTTAGAGTTATTGGGCATATTGGGCATATAAAGACCAACCAATGTAAAAAATCTTAGCAACATTGAAAAGAATCATTTCATTAGCATGTTATTTTTGTGTGGCTATGCCAAAATATTTGAAGCTGGATATTTCATAAAGGAAGTTCGCTTAGTTCCATTTCTGGAAGTCTGAGAGCTTGGATTCAGTATCTGCTCACCTTCTGGTAAGGGCCTCATGGTGAATTGTGTTATGTGGTAGGAATGTGTGTGTATGAGAGGGAAAGAGGGGGAGATAGCTAAAGAGCTGCACAAAACTAGAGAGGAAGCAAGTTGACCCTCATGACAACCTGGCTCACTCCTGTGAGATAAAACATTAATGCTTTCTGAGATGGTGTCTCCATGACAAAATCATTTCACTTCTTAAAGTTCTACCACCTCTCCTATCAATACTGTTAAATTGGGGATCAAGCTTCTGGCACATTAACTATCGGGGCACAAGTCATATCTAATCCAAAGCACATGAAAATGCAGTTTTTATATCTGAAACAATTGAATCAGGTACTTAACGTTGTATGTACATCATTTGTTAACTGTAGAGCATTTTAGTGATCAGTTGAACTTTGACAACAAAGGGTAACTCAATGATGGGGAAAGTAGTTAAGAAAGATCAAATAGATAATTGTTGGATTAATCCAGGTTTATTATCATATCTATACATTTATGCTGCCAGTGAGCTAGCATAACCTTATGACTTCCTTTCTCCTGATGAAGCATGACTGATTCAGCTTGTCATATGTGTGACCCCCAAGCTTGAAAAGCATTGTGGTACACACTTGGCTTTTGGGGAGAGGAGCTCTATGGATTTACCTGTTTTCCCATCTATGCTGTGCTTGGTGCAGTGCTGCACTTGGAATGGCTCACATTGATCTCTTGATTCTGTGGTAATTAAGATGTATTTTGCAGCACAGCCCATGGATTCCAAGGCTCATAGGATTAGTCAATAGTTTTCTGCAACCCTGCCATTAGCAGGGCAAACTGTCTTAAAGAAATAGTATGTTTTCCTTAGAGCATGTGCATTTTCTTGTATTTCAGGAGAGTTGATGTTCTGCCCTGCAGTCAGAGATGGAGGTAGGCATCTGTGAGAAGGTAGACACATAAATGGACTGGAGTTCTAATTCCAGCCCAGAGCATTGCACCCAAGAAAATCTGGGCAGAATTAGTCTGTCTGAACCCAAGTGCTCATCTATAAGGAGAGACAATTCTTGCTACTATCATCATAGAATTGTTGTAAGTGTCAGATTCATTAGTGTGAAATAAATTGTGTTGAAATCTATGAAGCATAATATATGAGCTTTGGAATTGGAATGAATCAGTAAAAAAATTAGAGTGTTAATTTAAAATATACATAGGAAGAGAATGAGGCATAAATTCAGAGGTGAAAGGAAGAAGTGAGAAATGAGCTGTGGAGTTGAAAGTTTGGAAGGGAGACAGTGCAGGGGAGACAGAAAAGCTATACTTTATAGGAAAATAAAAGGGTTGCAAGTAGGGGAACAGGAATGAAGAGGCATAACAGCAAAAGCATGAGATAAAAAAGGGTATGGGCTTATGGCATATCCAGTGCTTTTAGACTATTGTGGGCCTGGTGCTGTAGTTATTGGTATGCAAAGAACTGCTAATGTCTGTCCTTTATCATTCAGATTTTCATGTTAATGCCATGGAAAAATTAACAAACCCTTAGTCTTCCAAATACTCTTGCTTACTGACTACAGTAGACCTGATATCGGAAATGACCCCCTAAATTCTATACAAAAATGTGGCCCTTGAAGTTCCCCAAAAATGCCATCTGGGTTGCCACATATGCTACCAGAATTTGGGGTGCCATACGATATCACCATATGCTTATTAATAAATCCCCAATATTAATAAGCCCAAGAGGGTTCTTGCCTAATATTTAAAGAAGAATTCTAAATACCAGCACAGATAAACGAGGCAGCATGGTACATTTTAAGCCTTTATTTAGTGAGAAAGATGCATAGAAGAGTGGGAGCTTTATCTAAGAGAGAGAGAGGTAAATCTGGGTTCATACCCAGCACCAGGAACCAGCCCCGTGGAGGAGCATTTAGGCCAGGAAGCCTAAAGCGGGTAGTCTGAAGGCCACGCGCCCTGGAGGCTCAGGGCTACAGCAAGGCCCCTCCTGGCAAGAGGCCAGGGAAGAAGAGAAGGGCAGGACACATAGTGTCCCAGGCTTTTAACCCACTTCCAAAGGGGAGTGGTTAATTAACCTGATTGGCTTGTGGGCACCCAGGTGTGGCCAGGTAGGGGCAGGAGGTCACACAGGGGCGTGGTGAAGGTATCAGGTAGCACATGAGGTCACACAGGGGCATGGTGAAGGTGTGGTCTTCCAGCTCACAAAGCTAATGGATTTTAACCTGTATGCCTGCCTACTTCAGACCCAAAGCTGTTATCTTGTGGTCTGACTTACTAGTCTTATGTCCTTAACTCTTACAGCAGCACACACTCAGCCAACCAAGTGATCACCACAATCATCCAAAGGAGCTGGCAAAAGGTGCTTGCAGATGTCACATGGGTCTAGCCGTGTGTATCTCTCCCTGGAAGAAGAAATCTTGAAGTCACCAACAGCTAAACTGTTGCATTTAGATGAAAGAAAGAAGGTAATGGAGTTGGTATAATTTGTCGAGGAAATACTTGATTAGTTAAGACTAGCTTACATAAAATTCTTAAGTATTGTATTTATTTTCAACAATAGGTAGGTATGAGGCAAAGAAAAGTGATGGACTTACTACGCTGCCTGCGTTTGAAAGAATTTATTCCAGTGAGTTGAGGGAATTTCACACATAACTAGTTGTGAGACTGAGACCTAGATGTATAGGAGTATGGATTTTCTGTGTTATTTGACTAATATATTTCAGTCCCTACTATCAAAACTAAAACACTTATCAGTGACACTAGAAAGAAACTGGATTTCAGTTTCAGATAACCATTGGATAAATTTGTCTGTTTTCCTAAGATCACAAAAATGATTATTATATCATAGGGTTTATTTTTATTATTGATTTGGGAAGTATAATCTTTTCCTTTATGTGTCTTTAACCCTTAAATTATTGGATTAAATTGATCAGGTGACTTTATGAAGACTAATTTCTTTGACTAGAATTGTCCTCTGATGGTGGATACTGAGGAAACATGTGTTTATGATGTACTTAGGTGTATAACACTTCTATCAGGATTATCACATTTGGTGATATAACCTGAATTAACTCATCTGAATCACAAATAAAAATCCTGAATGTCTGTTAGCAAAATGAATAGTGAATGATTAATCCCTCTGTCAGGATTTGGTTATCCATTCCCTCAAATTACCTTAAATGTCATTAAATTTTTGTTGCCTAGCTCCATACAAAATGAAATTCAGAGATGAGGTTTAAATAGAGAAAACTAAATGATATGCGTATTTCTTCTGAAATAAAACAGATACTTAGAATTCCAGGATTTTATGGTTCAAGTTTTTAAATTTGTGAACAACCCAAATACCTATTGTAAGAGGTAATATAAGATATTGCCAAATATAGGAGTTGAGTTAGTTATATGAAAGCCAATCAGTGGCTTACTATGCAACAATCACAATTCAGCATGAATTCAGGGTATACATTTATTTCCATAGACTCAAACGCTCACCTAGGGTCAGAAAGGGACTCTTAACATTTTACGGGGAAAATATTATTAAGAACTCAGGAGTTAGAGAACATTTAAAAGGTAACTCATGAGAATGTCAAAGATGAATTTCTTTTTTTAATCAAAGGTGAATTTCTTCTTTTTAAAGATTTATTTATTTAATTATTTGAAAGTCAGAAGTGGAGAAAGAGAAAGAGAGGTTCTTCCATCTGCTGGTTTACTCCCCACATGGCCACAACGGCTGCATCTGGGCCAATCTGAAGCCAGGAACCGGGACCTTCTTGTGGGTCTCCTACGTGGGTGCAGGGGCCCAAGAAGTTGGGCCATCTTCTGCTGCTTCCCCAGGCAAATTAGTAGAAAGTGGAATCAGAAGTGGAGCAACTGGGATTCAAACTGGTGCCTATATGGGATGATGGCACCACAAACGGTGGCTTAACCAATAGCGACATAGCGCTGTCCCTCAAAAATGACTTTATTTAAAGCACATTAACTTCATCATCTCCTCTGAACCTCTCAGTTCCTCTCTCCCCATTTCCAGGGATATCTGCCTAGGACTTCAGTCAAGGAAATATATAGATATTAAGCTTCGTTAATAAATAGTAAGGCTTTCACTTAAATCTATATCCAACTTCCAAATGTGTAACTCCTGCTGCTGCACTGGACCATGCCTGTAAGTACATGGCATGCTTAGGAGTGTAGGTCTCTCCAAAGCTCGAATACCACCGTGCTGCTTAGCCCTCTGTGTTCAAGCCCAAGATTCTTAAAGAGAATTTAGCTTCACCAGATTTCAGATCCTTTCTCTCCCAGAGAACATTGTGCTTCTATGGTGCTGGCCTACTTTTATTCCAAGATTGGAGCTGCATAAAACTAAACTTTGGCTCTTGGGAAGTTTAAGGTTGGCCTTGGGAAGTTTAAGGTTGGAATATTCTGAATGGTGCTTTTGTGGAAGCAGTACTCTGGGTCTCTTAAAAGCACACTTCACAGAGAGGAGTTGCATCTCTCTCAAATCCCACAGGCATCTCTCCATACTTAGAGAGTATAGAGAGAAAGAAGTCGCTAATGGAGTTTAAAAGGTTACCTTCATTAACTAAAAATAAATGTAAAATGAATGGCCTCCCTTCTAAAAGGGAGCATTCTGCATGGTCATTGTTAAATGAAATGAAAGAAAGATGAGTTTTGATGATGTTATCCCAGTGTGTGGGGCTCACTGCTGTTCATAACCGTCTGCCACCACACAGTCCTCCCTGGAACCCGATTGGACTCCAGGGCCCTCGTAATGTTCGAAGGTGTGTGCAGATCAATTTCCTGCATCATTTCTGCCATGGTAAATCATTTATTGGGATGAATGTTTTACAAAGGCAGGCAAGAGCAAAACTCATGAAAAATAAATATGGTAAAATACACTCGTCTGTGCTGCATCAGTCTTCAAGGCTTTGTCGTGTTTAAATTCTCTGTGGCATTGAAGCAGTTAGAACATTTCCCCTCATTTGGTTGCACTGTGGCCAGTTGAACTCAATTAACGCGTGGTGCCACTGAGGCCAAAAGGGTACATTTTATTTCCTCACATATCATTTGACTCACTCTATTCCATGACCACAGATTCCTTTGTCTGATCCCACGAGCAGCAGGGGCAGTTGTCAAAATAGGGAGTGGGGCCCGGCAAAGAGGGAAGGATTCAGTTCTACTCATCCTTACTACAGACAAAAGCAAGCCAGCCAGCAAACAAAAGCAAGGAAGTGCCACACCTGGTGTGCCACTGAGCCTGAGTTCTAAGAACTGACAGAATAGTATGCGTATTATGCACACTCAAAAGTTATTTCAAAGTAAATTATTTTAACCAGTGGGCAAAGTTAAAAGAATTGGTTTCCTCATGATAAAACTATTTTGTGACTGAATATTTGAGTTAAATCCATCCCTCAGCTGAAAAGGTGTCATAATAAGCATTAAAACAAAGCAAATAAAACCCTGACATGAATAGCAACAGTGAGGACTTTGGTCCCCAAACTCTAATGCTTCCTGTGTTAGATAAAATGATGGATAAAGTGCTAAGCTACGTGTCCTGATTTCATATCCGACACATTTCACAATGGGATCTAGTTCCGAACTCATGACTACCTGTAAAAGTTTTTTACTTTTTTAAATTATTTTTTACATTTTACTGATAAACAGAGACTAAAAAACCTCCCGAATGCCATGGAATTAGTGAGGTCGTACCAGGCTTCAAGTCAGCTCTGTCTGAAATTTGAACGATGCTGTGTGTGGCTGTGTCTGAACAGGTTCCAGGTAGAGCACTGGAAATGTGTCCCAGCAAGGTAAGCTCGTGTCAGTCATGAAGGGAGACAAAGAGGCAGCAGCATCTTCAATTGGAGTAATATAGAATGGAGCAGAACACGGATCCTCAAACGGGAAGTCAAAGATGGTAAATGACAGGAGAAGTCCTCTAAATGTCTCTCCTACGAGGACACCTTTGCATGGTTGCGCCATCTTGACTGGGTTTTGATTAAATCTCTCCAGAACCTTCCTTTGGGAATTCTTCAGATTCTCTGGTGCTGTCCTTTGTCAAGAGGAGGAATTGAGAATATTTCTGATTGGCATTTCATTCCCAGAAGCATTCCGTAGATTTGAATTAATAACTCTTGTACACCCCACTCCCTCACTCTGCCCAGTCCATCTGCTACCCTGCCATATATCAATCTAAGAAGGACTTTACATTTAAAAAATCAGTTCCCAGTGCAAGGATATCAGTGATTCATCCTGATTTTAAACACTTCCTGAAATATGTCCAATCACATTTCTAGCTGTCTCCCCAGCATGTACACTCTGCTGTGGCCATATTTTCGTCACTTACATTGGGTACATTACTCTCTTCACCTTTGCTTAAGTGTCCTGTTATGTCCTGTAATTTTTTTTTTCCATCTCTGATGCGCACATCTGAATCAAGTCATTGAAAAATTGTTTTAATATTTAGAAAACCTAGTATAAAGGATTATTAAAAATGGTCCCTATGGGCCAGCATTGTGATGTAGTGGGTAAAGCTGCCATCTGCAACACTGGCATCCCATATGGGCACTAGTTTCTCTCCTGGCTGCTCCATTTCTAATCCAGCTCCCTGCTAGTGGCCTGGGAAAAGCAGTGGAGGGTAGCCTGAGTGCTTGGGCTCATGAGAGACATGAGAGACCTGGAGGAGGCTTTTGGCTCCTGGTTTCAGCCTGGCAGAGCCCTGGCCATTGAAGATATCAGGGGAGTGAATCAGAAGCTGGAAGATACCTCTGTCTTTCCCTCTCACTCTATAACTCTATCAAATAAATAAATTTTGAAAAATAAATAAAAATGTTCCCTATAGTCTAAAAAGAACCATTGCAAGGCTTATTACCAGCTTTTTCTACATTTTTAATGAAGCATAAATGTGTATATATATATGTAATATATAAATATACCTTCAAAATATGGGTCACATTATACAACATTTTTACTTTTTACAGCATGGCAGTATTTTTTTACATCATTAATTATTTTTAAAAATTTGGTCTGGCATTGTGGTGTAGCAGGTAAAGCCAATACCTATGACTCGGGCATCCCATGTGGACGCCAGTTTGTGTCCAGGCTGCTTCACTTCCTATCCAGCTCCCTTCTAAAGGCTGGGAAAAGCAGCAGAGGATGGTCCAAGAATTGGAAGTGCCTGGCTTTGGCCTGGCCTTGCCCTGGCTTAGCCATGGGTATTGGGGCCACCTGGGGATTGAACGTACAGATAGAAAATCTCTCTCTCTCTCTCTCTCTCTCTCTCTCTCTCTCTCTGTGTGTGTGTGTGTATGTCTGTCTCTACTTCACTCTCTGTAATATTGACTTTCAATAAAATAAATCTTAATTAAATTGTACATCAACAGTCAGGACAAAGGCTGATCAAGTCACTGTTTCTCATAGTGTCCCTTTCACTTCAACAGGTTTCCTTTTTTGTGGTTGGTTAGTTGTCACCAATCAGGGAGAACATATGATGTTTTTATCTAAAAATATGAATATTTTCAAATCTCATTATTATTAAAAAACTACCCAGAAAATTACCTCAATTTATATTCACACCAACAAAATAAGACACTGTCTAATTCACCCTAAAGTTAAGTATTATCTTTATATTGCTTCCCAATTTTATAATCTTTTATCCCATTATGATTAATTTCTTCATTTGTTATTCAGTAGAGTTCAACCTTTAAAACTTAATGGTTATTTTTTTACAGTGATGTAACTCTGTGGCCTCTGCCTATTTTCTTGCTCTTCCATAAAAGAGTAACAAGAAAATGAAAATTATCAAATTTTTGTTTTACCCCAGTTTTCTAAATTCATATTGTTGAAATTAGGCAATAATTGGTAAACCTATTTAAAACCATATACAATTGTAATCAGTTACTGCTGTGGCTGCTTTTTTTTTTTCTTTTTTAAGAAAGAATGTGTGTCATACAAGGGTATGATTGCTCAATTTTCTATTTGTCAAATAGCTTAAATCTCTAGACTGTTGACTACAAAATGAAGGAGGAATGGGCTGGTTTTTTTCTTTTGTTTAATTAGAAAGACTGGTTTGATGTAAAACATGGGTAGGCTTTCCATCTATTCTAGATCCTGGCCAAAAAAATTTTTTTTTTCAAATTTTAGTTGTCACTAAGAATGTGAGTTGACTATTTTGATTGGAAGCCTAAGCAAGTGCCAGCATTGAAGTCCTTTCCAAGAAAACTAGAAGTGGAATCATTTGTCCTTCATTGTAATGTTTGAGTACAACCAGTTTAACATTTGCTATTTCTTTTGTTTAAAAGATTTATTTGAAAGGCGGAGTTTTATACACACACACAAACACACACACACACAGTCGTTTTATTCACTGATTGACTCCTCAAAAGGCTATAATGGTCAGAGTGGGGCCAGACCAAAGCTAGGTGCCTAGAACTTGTTTCCCAAGTGGGTGCAGGAGCCCAAGAACTTGAGCCATCTTTTGCTGCTTTCCTAGGGGCACTAGCGGAGAACAGGTTTGGAAATGGAGCAGCCAGGACTTGACTTGGTGCTCATATGAGATGCTGGTATCAGGCAGTGGCTCAATTCTCTGTACCACAATGTTGACCCCAAGTATTTGCTATTTCTCTGTTTTATTTTTTTCTTTTACACTTTTTTTTTCTTTTGCAAGAAATGCAATTTCAATTTCTGTTAGGTCTTGTAACTTGAAAGATTTCTGGATATTACTAAATGGCATATTTTTTGGCAAGGAACATGGAGTCTACCTATGCATTAGCAAAACCAGCTTACAACAGTTAGAATAGGAAAGGATTGAAATGTAACCTTTTTGAGCCCTAGTTTTCTAAACTGTAAATATTCATAGGTCTTGATAGGATGAATTCATGTATATGAAGCTTAGAACTTTGATTTCTTCCTTATCTTCTTTTATAATCCAACCTTATCTATGAAATTCTGATTCAAGTACTTATCTGATTTTGTGAATGGGAAACTTTTTGTTACAATTTCTCGTTCATAAATGCATGTCTTTTTTGAATGATAGGTCCAAAATTGTGAGCTAGATTGTTATCATAATTTGATAGAACATGTGTTAAGTAATTTCTTGGGCTGCCAATAAAAACATGCATTTTTATCTTTCAGGTAGAATCCAAGTTAATTTTGGTAAGTAAAAAATCACAGAAAATCAGCAAAGTTGTTGAATAAAGCCAGTGATTGAGACAGGCACCTACTTATACATAACATTTCCTTCAAACAATCTATACCTACTTCACCATTATGCATAAGTTTACCTTAGATGGGAGATCTTTAATAAGTCTCGGATCTGGCTCAGTGTTCCCCAGACTTATAGAGCCAACTTGGAAAAAATAATACCCAGGCACCCAGCCATTGCACATCTCCTTCAGGCAGCTGTTAAGAATGATGTTGCGAGACACATTGCTAGAAATGAAGGCTTTACAGCTGTTTGAGAAAATGTCCTCCAATTTGTAAGCAGTGCTATTCCCCCTGCACTATACACTGATCCAAGGTGAAAGGGGAATCCATGTTATCCCTAGTTAACTTCAAGATTTCTCTTTCCTCTAAAATCCATTTGGTAACTATCATTTCCTTAGTTCAATAAGAATAACATTGTGTGCTGTGTTTTGAGTTTTAATTAAAACAAAAAAAGCCCATATTTTATTTCTTTACACAAACTCGCTTGTATAGAGCCAAAGCATGAAATCTATGTGACATTTTTTCTTTATCCCTTGTATTCACATCTCTTTTGTCTCTTATCTTTGGAGTCCTAGCTTGCTGTGCAGATGTATAAAATTAGTAGGCCAGTACCTGAAGCATCAAATTAAAACAAAAATACTTGCTGATCAGATAATAATTAACCTGTTTCTGTATCACTTTCCTGTTGGATATAAAGTTCACTTGCAAAGTGGTTTTCTATTTTATGCTACTGTTTTTGTAGGACCATAATTAGAAACTCTGAAGAGATAACTTCTCAATCACATTAGGATTTGCACAAAATTTACTGATGCCCAAGGCATGTTCGCAGAGTTGGCTGATTCCAAGTAAGCTAATTTACAATGGGTAATAGTGGGACTTTACACTGAATTCCTTTCGTTTTCCTTTTTACTTTCAAGACTGAGATTGTTCGAAATATTGACTGGGGTATAGAAGTTGAAAACTTGATTGATGACAAAAACTAATTATGCTCCCTTGACCTAATCCTGTTAATGAGATGATTACAGCAAATTTCTAGGAGTTTGTCTCATAGAGCAAAGAAAACACAATCTATTAGTGAGGGGGTCTTATCAACTGTTTCCCTTATCAATTGTTAGGAAGTTATAGCAACTAAAGACACAGGCTTGCTCATTAGGTTTGGTATTTGTCAGTATGCACAGTGGTGTCTGAAGGACCCTGAAAGTTACCTTTAACTTTAAGTTTAGGTCAGACAATGGGTTGTCATGTTTTGCCTAGCATCTTTAATAAAACATTTTCTGGCTTATATTCATCATCTAAACAATATTCTCTGATCCATATTATCCCAAATGAGAGGCTCCTTTAAATCCTTCCTTGACCACGGAATAGTCCATGATGTTATTTACCTTTAATATGATACCTTAGAATGTCAAGATGCATTCTTAGGAGAAGTGATTCATTACCTAAAGAACCTCGTATATATCTCAAAGACTCAAAAAGGAGCCAAATTTTGCACTGTTTTGTTTGATGGATTCAAAGAAAACCCCATATTCATATTAAAAATAATTCTCTACCAGACGTATGAAAGGAATAAGACTTACTTACATGTACCGAACATAGAAACTCTTCAAAGTCTTTGCTTCTCAGTGGTGTGCTTTTTAAACTTCTCAAGAATGAAAGGTGGGCAGATCAATGTTCATATTCCTATTATAAAGATAAGAAAATGAAGAACATATGAATTAACTGATTTGTGTTAGGTAACAGTTCTTAACATTTTCTGAGTCACAGGCTCTTTTAGAAATATGATTATAAACCATAGACTCTATCCCAGAAAATGTACATGGAAAACATACCAATACTCTTTACATCTAATTTCAGGTTAATAATCCCTGGACCAGGTAATAAGTATTAGACTAGTCAGGATATAAGCCCAGTTAACCCTCCTTTCAAACTTAATCTTTTTCCTTCTCCATGTTTTGTCCTATTATTTGTAGCAAAGATGGACTTAGAATATTCTGTCTCTCATAATGTTGTGTAAGATTCAGTATCTTTTTACAGAAAATATACCTATTACATATTTTTTCTTTCTGTACAATATGCTACTGAGCTATATAAAACTTGTGTAAATTAATTCTGCTCATTTCCTCTTCCACACAATTTCTACTCAAGTTTCTTTTTTCCATGTTGCTTTCCTAGTCCCTATGGGATGTGGAGACAGCATATGCTGATATTACAGTTTCAGACTGTACAATTTGTGCTTCACACATCAAAGAACGGGAACTTCATAAGCTGTGCCTTCCTTCCCTGCTCTTCCACTACAGAAACAGTATATTAATTACATCTCTAAATATTATTATAATGATGTCAATGTTAACTTGTAAATTAGAGTCCTTATGAGTTATGGGAGTTGACTTTTTGTGTTCCTCTCCATTGTTTTTGAGCTTTGGAAAAAGAATGGAGAAAAGAAAGACTAGAATGACTGTGTATAACACTTTGGTAGAACAAAAACCTTACACAAAAGCATCTGTGTCCTTTGTTACCTAATTGCTTTCTCTCTGTACACTTCTTATTTTCTGATCTCAAATAGGGATAACATCTTTTTCTGTCTTTTCTCTTGAAAGGAAACTTCATTAACAAATTAATCCAATGCTTTTATTTTTAGTTTACTTTTTATCACTTTTTGTCACTAGATTTTAAATGAAGAGAACATTTGAATTAGAAAAAACTGCAAACTCTTTTATATTGAGTACTTAAACACAATCATCATAATTAATTTCAGTACAGAGGTTGAGTATTCTACCATTGCTCTGAGCAGTTTTCTTTGGGAGACGCACAGCATCAGATCTGAGTGTGTGTAAGTTTTCTTGGTCATTGGTTCTCTATTCTGTACTGCTTTGCTTTCAAAGAAGGCTGCTACTGCTCCTTATGACCTGTACTGCAGACCTTGTTTCCTTATAGCTCCTTGTGTATGAGGAGTCTAATGAGTTGTCTCTCAGTAGCACAATTTGAACCTCGTTCAATCCCATTTTTTTATTTTTGAAGATTTATTTTTTTATTTATTTGAAAGGCGGAGTTTCAGAGAGAAAGAGGGTAAGACCGGTATCTTCTGTCTGCTGATTCGCTCCCCAAAAGGCCACAACAGCCAAGGCTTGGCAGACAGAGCCAGAAACTTCTTTCAGTTCTCCCACATGGGTGCAGGGGCCCAAGCACTTGGGCCATCTTCCTCCGCTTCCCCAGACCCTTTAGCAGGGAGCTGCATTGGAATTGGAGCACCCAGGATGTGACCCGGAACCCATATGGGACCTCAGTGTCATCGCAGGCCACATTTTACCTGCCATGCCACAGGGCTGGCTCCTGTTCCATTGTTCTTATTTCATCTCCTTGATGAAGACATGACCTTCATTTTCATGATGGCATTGACATTTTTTTGTCACACTTACTTTATCATTCTGTATCATTGTCACTTCCTCTTGGCATGCCAAGGAATTATCAGTCAATATAAGCAATCTGGAATTGTGACTAGCACCAGGCCGAAGGAGGAAACTTGAGGGAAAGTGGAGGATGGGACACAAGGTGGGAGCAGTCCTTCAGGAAGCAGAAGTGAGAGGACAGGGGTACCATGGGATAAAGTTAATGCCAGTTGCTTTAATCACATTCAGTAATAATGCACAGCTCCAGTTTGGACTATAAGAGTAAACTTCTAGAGTCTTGATTTCTATCTATCTCTTCTGTTTTTTTTCTTGTCATTTTCTTATGTGTGTGAGCGTATGCATGTGTATCCATGTGTGCCCACATATCTCCCACCCCCAGCTTATCCCATTTTATTATTATTTTTTGCTCTTAGAATTCCTCCCCGCAATGGCCCAAGTGCTTGGGCCCCTGCACCCACATGGGAGACCAGGAAGAAGCACCTGGCTCCTGGCTTTGGATTGGCGCAGTGCTTGCCTTAGTGGCCATTTGGGGAGTGAACCAATGGAAGGAAGACCTTTCTCTCCGTCTCTCTATGTCTCTGTTTCTCACTGTCTATAACTCTACCTGTCAAATAAATAAATTAAAAAAAAAAGAAAAAGAATTCCTCCCCCCATACTTTCTGTTTAAATCTGTACCTGGATTTAAAAAGACTGCCTTCAATTTGTAATTCATTATGGTTTGTTGAAATTCTTTCTTCATTAACAATTCTTATGGCCTTAATAATAAGTTCTAGCAGGGCCCAGTGTTGTGGCTCACTTGGTTAATCCTCCACCTGTGCGCCGGCATCCCATTTGAGCGCTGGGTTTTAGTCCTGGTTGCTCCTCTTCCAGTCCAGCTCTCTGCTGTGGCCCTGGAAAGCAGTGAAGGTTGGCTCAGGTCCTTGGACCCTGCACCAGCGTGGGAGACCAGGAGGAAGCACCTGGCTCCTGGCTTCGGATCTGCACAGCAACGGCAGTTAGTGGCCATTAGTGGGGCGAACCAACAGAGGGAAGACCTTTCTCTCTCTCTCTCTCTCTCTCTCTCTCTCTCTCTCTCTCTCACTGTCTAACTCTATCTGTTAAATAAATAAATTAATTAACCTTTAAAAAAATAAGTTCTAGCAAATCATAGAAAATGACTTGTGTTGTTGTGACTAGCTTATATTTTAATAATTATATTTTGTTGAAATGTGTTTAAGTATATATGGCAAACAAGGGAAAAGTACATCAAAACTACCCTTTATGTAAAGTAATATTTTTGCAATAGTTAATATAACATCTGTTAAAAATGTTAAGGCTTGTTTTTCTGACATAGTTTAGTATCTGATATATTTACCTATTGATCAGCTGATCAGTGATATTCAAGTCATTATTTCTGCATTTCTTTTGGCCTTTGGTCAGTGATTATTGCATAATATTCCCAGAATAGCTGCCTCAACTCTCAGGCAGGAAGGAGAAGGGGAAAGGAATTATGGCACCTATTGGTCCCTTTCATTAAGAAAACCAAAAGTCTTCCTATTAGGCCTCAATAAACTTTGGTTTATGTCTTACTGGTTATGTCAGTGATCAGTTCTATCTCTCATGATCACCCTACCCACAGAGAGTGATAAAAAATAACCGTTTATCTTTCCCAGCATCTACAAAGGAGGTGGCATGAGGAGTATTGTAAGTAGATGCGTGAGTTAACTGAAGAACCACATTTCTTTACTGGAAGATAATTACAAAATAGTTCAACAACAAATACACATACACACACAGGCTAGATAGAAGTATAAAACAAGTCATAACTCAAAGGATGAAACTACAGATGGTTCTTGGCAAAATATTCGCTATCTTTGTGTGTCCTTTCTTTAAACTATGCATTGTGACTCTTCTCAGCAATTGATTTTGTCTGGATATAAATAAGAGCTTAACAATGTAGATTAGCTAATTATGAATTGATCAGTAGGATTTACAAAATGAACTACCATAAATGCTTCTAGAAATCTTGTGTCTTCTTTAATATCCTTGGATAGTCAACAAAGATTTTAAAAATGTGTCTGTCTCAGTAGCTTTTCTTCCTCTACCATTCAGAGTCATATTTTGGTTATCTTAGTAGAGAAAGTGAAAATATGTTGCTTTTCTCATGCCATCTTTTCTACTTTATAGCATAAGTTCAAGAATTTTGGTAAAGCTGGGCCTCTTATGGCTAATTTGATTCATGTGATGCCTTAAATGGGGACAGGAAATTTAGGTAGGCATGAGACAGTTCCATGGGCCTGCAAATCCATTTATTATTGAGCTGGAGAATTACAGAGGTGAATGTTTCTCCCTGCAACTGGGAAGCATCTAGGGAGAGTTTTCCGAGTCCTTATGCCCTCACATGCTTTAGTTTGTATCTTTCTGATTCTGTAAGGAGCAAATTGGTGAATTATAGGTCTGTAGTGAAGGGTAATCATTTGTTAGCTTATGTAGGGTGCCTTTCCTTGATTGCAGTGTTCAGCATTGAATATATTCACTGCACCTCGGATCCATTTGTTGGAATGTAAATTATATGAAATGTTTTTGAATTTATAAAATTCAAACACACTGTTGAAAGTCATGGGTTGTGAACTAAAGGCAATGTATTTTGCTTTAAGTGAATACTTTATTAGGCTTGGCAGTAGAAAACTGTGAACATAATGTTTTTGTATACCTACTATGGTACTATTTGGTAATACTGTGGAGCCAAATAATTTGCTTATGCTAACACAATGGGAATGACAAAATATTTTATACATTTTCTAATTATTCTTTGATTTGTTCCATAATTTAAATGTATTCTCATTTATTTAGATGTTTCTGGAGTACTCAGTTTTAGAAAAATTATCATGGAACTTTTACATGTCTATAATAGAGATCTCTAGCTATACAATACAGCAGTACTTTATTTTTTTCCAGAACCCACTGAGATACTAAGGTTTATTCTAGAACTATTGTATATCTCATGATACTTCCCCCTTCCCAAACCATCCTTAGCTTATGACACTTAAATGAAAAATTGTACAAGATTTTCCTTGCCTTACAACCTACAATCTATAAACACACTTAGCCTTCACTGATTATGAATTAACTGATGCTACAGTTTTGCTGTCACAGTTGATGAGAACCTATAATTAGTGCTCCCAGGTGTGTTTTGGGAGACATAGGACAGGTACATTCTGGGAACTCTTTCATTTCCTGATGTGCATTCTTCAGATTACAGAATTGTCAACCTGTAGGTTTTTTAGAAATGTAAAGAAAATCCCATGTAGCTAGAAAGAAGGAATTAAAGTAGCAACTTATGCCATGGTGTACATTAGTGTCCCATGTCTCATCAGATGATATTTGAATGATTGTTTTACCTGTAGACTGGTGTTTGCCTCATTCTGGGTGGTATATTGCCCAAATGCACTGGACCATCTGTGGTAAATTGTACAAAAGAGAATCTTCTTGGGCTTTGAAATACACTAATGGATTTTATGAAGATGATGGACTACATAAACTCGGGATAGGACTCACAGTGTGGCAAAAGTTTCTTTGTTCTCATTACTCTTAGGTCCCAGAGAAGTAAGGGCATTATGCTTATCTGTCCCATTTGTCTCAGTTTTTACAGAGTGAGTTATGTGGCTTTCCCAAGATCTGCAGAACAAGCACAAAGTAAAGCAATTAAAAAGGTGATTGGATGAGATATTTCTCCTTGCTGACAATGTTCTCTTTGCTTTGTTAGAGGAATGGGGTTATTCTGAAATGCCTCTATGCCTATTTTTCTCATTCTTGATATGTTCAGGAAGACAAGAAAATATTTTACCCAAATTATATAAATTGTTATTATTTCATCAACACAGTTGTGCCTCTTGACATTTGTAGAGAGACTTTTATTACTTGTTTTTGAGGCAATGCTCATAACTCCCTAGTAAATAAGAAGAGGCTTGTACATGCTCTTCATAGGTAAGATCTTTGATGTGCTCAGTAATTTCATATGCATGGGCATTAAAGAGGCACCTGGCTTGTATAAACTATGTGGAACAGTTTAAAAGAGTATGTCATTCTTTCCTTGAACATACATTTATTAAGTATCCATTATATGCCAAACTGTCCAAGGTGTTATGAAGAAAAAGATAAATAAGATAATAGGAAAGCCTCTGCTCATGGATCTCAAAGATTAATAGCAGAAATCATGCAAACAATTAAGAACAATACAGTGCTCCAAGTATTGAAATAAATGACCTTATAAGCAGGGTGATGGCTCCTTGTAATGGATGCACCTGTAATCCTGTAATGTTACATGCAGTACCCCATATGTGCATAATTTTTTCAAGCCACATTATCGTAAGATATTAGGGTTGTAGTGTAAAGAAAGTCTTACAGCCAGGGGCCCAGGAATTTATAAACACTGTTTTGTTCCAGTTGCTTCTCTCTCATGAAGTTTCCAAATGAGCTGAACTTGATAAAGGCCGAAATTGCTTATGGGTCCTAATGCAAGGCTTTCTGAAAGACTGTATGGATACTTGGGTCCATGCCGGACTCACTGCCCTGTAGAGGTGCAGTCATCTCACCAACCATCCCGTGGATAAAATTCGGCAACCGATGACCTGGATTGTGTTCCATCAAATTAGCCACTCTTTTCTTTGGTTGCTACTAGAAGAAGATTTAAAAGGAAAATGGTGACGGACAGACAATCCATTATCTATTGATAATAGGGTAAAGAGTGGTGCCTAGGAAACATGAAACAAGCTGAGATTTAAACCTTACGTTTTCACCAAAGAAGCAGTGGCAGAGGTTTTTGGAGAAAGACTGATGGCACAGTTCCCGCTACCATAACTCTTCTTCAAGAATATCTATATCTTAATATAACATCATATATATTAACAATACCTACACATGCCTTAATATATATAATGCAGCAAGATGAGGTTGATAGATGATTTTTTTTTTCAAGTACCTAGTTCTTAAATAATCTGGATTAAGAAAACATTCAAAAAACTGGTTTTGGAGGTAGCATGACATAGACAAGATAGATTTAAATATGGAAAGGCGGGATAAGATAGAATGAGTAGGTAGAAAACACTGAAGAATGGCTTGGGGGCCACTGGTGATTCAGTCAGTGTGTCAGATTATAAACAAAGGAAAATAACTGACTAGCTGTAGTAGGATCAGCAGACAAGCAGTCCCATCTAGGAAGAATGGGATTCTCTGCTACTGAGAGCCCAGAGAAGGTCATGCCACAAGAAGTCAGCTTAGATGCTGCCACTGATAGGTGACTAGTGGTTAGTGCACCTTAGCTATGCATGTCCATGAGCAGCATTGTAAATTCTTGCTCTTTGAAACCCCAGGGTCATCACATTCCTCCTTTCAGATCCAAAGTCACAGGTCAATTCAGCATCCTGGATGCCAAGTTAAAAGAGAAGGGATTGCTTGAGCACTTTCGGCTTTTTTAGCAAGAGGAAAGGGGGCTCTTTTCATTGAAATGTGTGCATTGAGACATACCACATTCCCACCCCCTAACCCCCCACACCCCCAAAGAATCCGGAACTGGTTAGTCGGAAACAAACTATAGGTGTCTACTGCATCCAGGAAGCCTTTTGTTCTGAAATCTCAAATTTATCTCCACTGTGCTGACCACACTCAGAAGCAGATGAGCAAACTGATAATCAGAAGCACAGTAGCTGTCTTAAAGACCCAGTGACTCCCAGAGAAATTTGGACAGACTTGAAATAGGAGGACAGGGGCCGGCGCCGTGGCTCACTTGGTTAATTCTCCGCCTGCAGCGCCGGCATCCCATATGAGCGCCAGGTTCTGGTGCCAGTTGCTCCTCTTCCAGTCCAGCTCTCTGCTGTGGCTCTGGAGGGCAGTGGAAGATGGCCCAAGTGCTTGGGCCCCTGCACCCTCATGGGAGACCAGGAAGAAGCACCTGGCTCCTGGCTTCAGATGGGTGCGGTGCCGGCCGTAGCGGCCATTTTGGGGGTGAACCAACGGAAGGAAGACCTTTCTCTCTGTCTCTCTCTCTCACTGTGTATAACTCTACCTGTCAAATAAATAAAAAAGGAAAAAGAAATAGGAGGACAAGTGGTAATAGTAGCAATTGGAGGTGAATGAAAAAGTCTAAGAGTGAGTCAGCCAAGTGTGTTACTGATGCAACTATGACTTGTAAAAATTCATTTAATTTTGATGGCTTTTAGTATCTTCAGCAATGAAATGCAGGAAGGATTTCTAATTGACTGTTACATATCCTCATATGCATTCATGTATTCATCAAATATTTATTTTTTATCTTCACACTAGCTAGTAATCTAGGCATTGGATAACAGTAAGCAAACCTAACTGATTTGTAACTTTCATAGAGCTTCTATTGGATATATATACTAAACTTATAGGATATATATACTAAACTTATAGGATAACTGGAGAGGGCTAATTAAATCAATAATTGTGTTTTGAATATCCTGAATTTGAAATGACTATTAAGTAACCACTTAGAAATGTCAGAGTAAAGGGAAGGACTGAAAATATAATTTTAGTGTAATAGGCATACAGTGTGGTATTTACAGTCATAAAATGGCCTTAAGTCCTACAAGTTGTGAGGATAAATTACAAAGAGGGTCAAAAACTTAATCCTTGAGTATTCTAATATTTAGGTATCTATTATTACAGACACCATTGAAAGAGAATTTGACTCCTGCGATATAGGAAGAATTGAGGACAGTTAAGGAGAAGTGGTTCAAATCTATCAAATGCACCTTTGTGTGTGCTTTCAGTTAAGTGCTATTGATGAGAACGCATCTGAAAGAAGTGGGGAACACAATGGAAGATGAGAATGTGGAAACACAAAGTATGCTCAATACTATTAGGAATATTGTTAAACCACTGGTGCCATATGCTGAAGTCACCGTCATAGATCTCTTCTAATTATAGGGAGAACCTTTGTATTCTAGGGTCAGAGTCTTCATATAGTTGCATCTATATCATATGTCTTTGCTGTGAAACAAGGACAGGTAAAAGGGAAGTTCGATAAAGGTGGTGTCCTAGCTCCAAACAAGACTCACATAATGGGAGATTATCTAAATGAAAAGCGGATTTTCAGATATTGTGTCTGCATTGTATCTTTTGCACTCATTGTGATCTCTCATTCCAAATGCAACTACAATCATTTTGACCACCATTCTTCAACATCTGTCTAGTAGTTTTTTTCTTCCTCCAGCTTCTGTCTGTTATGAGTCATTACTATATTAGATTAGTTTTCATCTGTGTCTCTGATCATCGCACCTCCAGATAGAAAATACTCAGTCTTTCCCCTAATTTTCTATTTATTTCAGAATAAATTTCTATTTATTTCAGAATAAAATCCAAATTCCATAATCGGGAGTCTAAAGCACTTCATGATTAATTCACAGCCAGTTTTTTTTTTTAAGTTTTTATTTTCTGATTTTTTTAAAGTACCCTCCACAACAAGACTGAATTATCATTTAAGGTGGATTTTTATTTTTGCATAATGCTACTCAGTTACCATTTCTAAAAGTGTCCCCATGTTTCTGTCTACTCTTCGAGTAAACCTCCTAGAATTCTACTCCAGGAGGAAATCCATTTTCCATACTGGATGCACAACATCATTGAGAATTTTGTATGTATATGGGGGTATATATGACACACATAACATATACATACATGCATTACATAACAGTAGCAAGGATATATTCTGACAAATGTGTCATTAGGCAATTTAGTTGTACAAATATTATAAAGTATATACAAACTAAGATGGCTGCAACATCACTAGGTATGACAATATTATGGTACTACTATCATATATGCAGTTTATGATTGATAGAAACATTTTTATGTGGCCAATTTGTATGTATACATAGAGACTTCTTTGTTAATTTCATTTTAATTTTTGGATTACCCAGTCTTTAGGCTTGAGCATTTTGCATCCTACAGCTCTGTAGAAAACTATAGCCCTTTCTCAGTTGGCCCAAGATATTCATGATTTTCCAGGGGTTAAAATTTCTTGATCACTTCTGCCTCTGAATCTCTTGAATGTTGTCTTTTTATCATTTAATTCAAGTGAAACATATCCTTGTGTTGTTTCTCACACAAATAAAAATCAGTTAAACAAATGAACGACAAAAACCTACTGAAGATGTGGTTACAAGGAAGGATCTGGTTTTCCCAACACACAAACTGGATTTTTGATTGCATATTTGACAGTCCTATGCTTAAATAGTCTTTTGTTTGTTCCACAGCGAAAAGGTTCCAAATTTCCCCCATATGTAGCAACTATTTTTATACTACCTTCTGAGAAGGCCACTTCCTTTCATTATTTAACTTTTGATTACAGTTCAAATTTTTTTCTTGGTTACCAGGTTTCTAAGCCATCTATGATTTGGGCTTCATCCTTTGTATAGAGTGGCCTATCCTACCATGTATACTAAAATCATTCACTTCACAAAGGGCACTCTTAAATGTTAGCTGTTAAATTTTTTTACCTGATTATGAGTTTATAATACTCATATTTCACTAGGCAAAAAAATTTTCAGCACTTAGAATCATATATATGTGTTCTGAC
Source organism: Oryctolagus cuniculus (assembly GCF_964237555.1). NCBI lineage: Eukaryota > Metazoa > Chordata > Mammalia > Lagomorpha > Leporidae > Oryctolagus > Oryctolagus cuniculus. The sequence goes on along the minus strand of NC_091435.1, from coordinate 74,174,949 downwards.
ATATGGGGCATTGAGTAAATTAGGATGAATGTGTGAATGCTTCTTAGTGTTTTTCTATCAGGTGAAGTTTTTTTTTGTTTTGTTTTGTTTTGTTTCTATTTTTGACAGGTAGAGTTGTAGGCAGTGAGAGAGAGACAGAGAGAAATGTCTTCCTTCCGTTGGTTCACTCCCCAAATGGCTGCTATGGCCGGCACTGCACCAATCCGAAGCCAGGAGCCAGGTACCTCCTCCTGGTCTCCCAGGCGGGTGCAGGGCCCCAGGCACTTGGACCATCCTCCACTGCCCTCCCGGGCCACAGCAGAGAGCTGGCCTGGAAGAGGAGCAAACAGGACTAGAACTGGGTGCCCATATGGGATGCCGGCGCTGCAGGCAGAGAATTAACCAAGTGAGCCATGGGAACAAAGTGTTTATTTTTGTATTTCTCCAAGTAGTTTATTCAAAACTCAGCAGAAATGCATAAGAATGGGTCTAAATATTATTTATAGTAAGTAAATCATGTATCTAGTTGAATAAATATTTATTTAAAAAGAGTGAGCAGAGACCATGAGTTCTGGTGGGAGAGACATCAGGTTGGGTTGAGATGGCAGTCAAGGACATTTCTGTTTGCACCAGTGTGTTGGTTGAAGTTTGTGTTGGTTTCTGTTTGCTGTTACTTCTGTATTTAAATTAAAGACAATAAAGTCTTCAGGACTCAGGAAACCTAGGTATATTGCTCACTGATACACAATGGCATTCATATAGAAGCTGCTTCCACCATTCTCATTGGTTTCCCAGGATGTGTCAGGTCTCCCCTGTGGGACAATACTACCTCCTCCTGGCAGACACTGCCTTGTGTTCCATATATAGCTCCACAGTACTTAGGTGTTCAATCAATTTTTGTTAAAGTGAATTGATTAGAATTGGGAAGTCCTATGAGTTTCTGGGTATTGACTCTCATCTTTGTTCCACTTTAGAAATGGCAAAATCTTTTATGTTCTCCAGAGACGAAAGCATATACCCAGTGCTTCTAAGTAAAGACTTTTTTTTTCTACATTGAATATTGAAAAATTGAAGAAAACAAATGAAAATGAATGAAATCTATAAAGATGAAATAATGGAATATCCTTTTTTAGATGAATCAACAAAACCAATACTCTAAAGACAGGGTATTTAATCAAATAAATAAATCAAATGCTAAG